>NC_135497.1:360218374-360864207 GCF_052857255.1 Amblyomma americanum
TCCCTGCGGCGGAGGTTGCAGCGCTCGGTGTCGCGTTGTCGTTGGCACCGTTGTCGTGCAACTTGGCGAGCGGCTTCGGCGTCACGAACAAATTGTTCAGCGTCCACGAGAGAAGAGGAAGTAGGATCCGGAAGAAGCATGGCGTCCAGCATGGTCAAGGCTTCGCGACCGTGCACCAAATGGAACGGAGTGAAGCGTGTCGTTTCGTGGAGCGCAGTGTTGTATGCGAACGTGATGTAAGGCAGTATCCGGTCCCAGTTCGCATGGTCATCGTCGATATACATAGCAAGCATATCGGCAATTGTCTTGTTAAGCCGCTGAGTGAGTCCATTTGTTTGCGGATGGTACGCTGTAGTCTTGCGATGGCTGGTGCCACTGAGTCGAAGTACCTCGCTTGTAAGTGCCGACGTAAACGTGGTGTCCTTGTCATTTAATACGACTGTTGGGACTCCGTGACGAAGCACAATGTTGTGAATGAAAAGTTGTGCAACTTCGGCGGCGGTGCCACGGCGATGGGCCTTTGTCTCACAGTAGCGGCTGAGATAGTCAGTGGCAACAGCGATATATCGGTTAAGGCGCGCCCACACTAGCGGGAAGCTTCCCGCACCGGCACAGCGTCAACGTCGACGCTGCCTCGCAGCTCCTCGGAATGACGCTCACACTGCGCGCGTTTTCTCGCTGCGGTTGTCTTGAAATGTGGAGAGAGGAGGCGCTGAGGGAGGACCCGAACGAGCAGAAAGAGAAGGGGATCTTCACGTGACAAAGCGCGCCCTATTCTCGCGTCGTCGTCTTGATCGTCTGCTAGCTCTCCTCCCGTCGCCCTTTTTGTCACGAGGATGGCTGGTTCCAACGATGAGCTGTTGGCTATGGTAATCGTACTTATACTTGTTTGTTCGCTGCTTTTGCACAGTCTCAAGTCGCATGTCCGTGCTGGCAAAGCAGCCGCCGAGTGTTGCTTTGCCAGCACTCGGCCGGCCGGCCGGACGCGCGCAGCCTCCGCCTCCGCCGACGGGGTCACTGAACTGGGTCCGACGTCACGGTTCACGGTCGGCGCCCATTGGCTGTTCTCGTCAGCGGCACGGGAAAAATAGGTACCGGACCCATCGCTCTGCGGGACTGCACAGCAGGCTGTCTGCGGGAGAAAAACCGGCTTGTGCGGGAAGCGGCGCGCGGATAACGTCCTGCGTTGCGCGTTTTCCCGCTAATGTGAGCGCGCCTTTACCCATGGAAGACTCCGGAAATGGACCGAGTAAGTCCATGCCGACCTGTTGAAATGGGAGGCGCGGGGGCTGGGTAGGCTGCAGGAGCCCGGCTGGTTTAGTCGGCGGCGTCTTCCGGCGCTGACACTCACGACAGGTTCGCACGGTGGACAACCACAGCAAGCCTGGGCCAGTAGTACTTGTGACGTATGATGCTAACATGCGGGATAACCCGAGGTGGCCCGAGGGAAGGTCGTCATGGCACGCACGTAGAACTTCGTCACGAAGCGTTGTAGGCACTACAAGCAGATAGACAGTGTCTGTTGGGCCGTAGTTCTTTTTGTAGAGGACACCATCGCGCAAGCAAAACGATGACAGTCCGCGCTTAAAGAGTCGAGGTGGTGATGGAGCGGTCTCCTCAAGGTACTCGATGAGGGGCAGCAGCTCGGAGTCGTCCCTCTGTTGGCGGGCAAGGGTGGGTGTGGTGACAGCTCCCAGAAAAGCGGAATCGTCGTCGGACTCGTCCGTGGGGCAGGGAATAGGAGCGCGCGAGAGACAGTCAGCATCACTGTGTTTCTGGCCGGACTTGTGCACGATGGTGACATCAAATTCTTGTAACCGAAGGCTCCATCGAGCAAACCACCCCGAGGGATCTTTCAGGTTCGCCAGCCAACACAGTGAATGATGGTCGCTCACGACCCGAAACGGGCGGCCATACAAGTGCGGTCGAAATATCGTAACTGCCCAGAGCACAGTCAGACATTCCTTTTCCGTGGTGGAATAATTGACTTCTGAACGGGATAAAGTGCGACTGGCGTAAGCAATCACGCGTTCTAGACAATCCTGTCGCTGAACAAGGACCGCACCGAGACCAACGTTACTGGCATCAGTTTGCAGCTCCGTGTCGACCTCTTCGTCGAAGTGACCAAGCAGAGGCACAAATTGGAGATGGGACTTGAGTTCCGTGAAGGCTCTATCCTGGTCCTCACCCCAAAAGAAGAGTTCAGCGTCTTTCGTCAGGCCGGTCAGAGGCTCTGCTAGCTTAGAGAAATTGTAAACAAGCCGGCGATAGTACGCGCAGAGGCCCAAGAAACGATGCAGGCTCCGTTTTTCTGTTGGCTTGGGGAAAGCAGCTACGGCCGGCGTTTTTTCGGGGTCCGGACTAACACCTCGAGCGCTCACAATGTGACCAAGAAACTTGAACTCGTGAAACGCAAAGTGACATTTTTCTGGCTTGAGAGAGAGACCATCGGAACGTATGGCCTCGAAAACAGCCCGGAAACGTTTCAGATGCTAATCGAATGTGTCAGACAAGATTGCAACATCGTCGAGGTATACGAGGTACGACTGCCATTTCAGGCCAGACAGCACAGTGTCCATCATTCATTGGAATGTGGCAGAGGCAGAGCACAAGCCAAAAGGGAGCACCTTAAACTCGTACAAACCGTCGGGAGTAATAAAGGCGGTCTTCTCTCGGTCGCGTTCGTCGACCTCTATTTGCCAATACCCACTGCGGAGGTCAAGGGATGAAAAGTAGGTGGCATGGCACAGGCGGTCTAGGGAGTCATCAATGCGTGGCAGGGATACACATCGTTTTTCGTGACGTTATTGAGGCGTCTGTAATTCACACAGAACCTGAGGGTGCCATCTTTCTTCTTGACGAGAACAACAGGCGATGCCCAGGGTCTTGTGGACAGTTGTATGACGTCGTCCTGAAGCATTTGAGTAACTTGACGGCGAATGGCATCACGTTCTTTTGAAGACATGCGATAAGGATGCTGGCATAGTGGTCTTTGGTCCTCAGCAACGATAATTCGGTGCTTGTTAAGCGGCGTCTGTCGTACCTTGGAAATCGATGCAAAACAGTCGCGGAATGAAGAGATAAGGTTTTCCACGCAGCGTTTCTGACTGGCCGAGAGGTGCGGGTTTACGTCGGTCGGAATGGCTGTAGCCGTCGTCTCGTCGAGGTCTGACGCGGTGGACGAAGAGCACTGCCTGGTACACTCTCCAAGCTCGTCAAAATAAGCGATGACCGCTGTTTTCGTTAAATGCTGTGGTTCACGGGAAAAGTTGATGATCAAGATGTCGGTGCGACCGTTGTAAAGTTCTACTAGGCCTCCAGCGACACAAAATTGCCGAGCGAGTAGCATCGAAACGTTCCCTTCAGCGATGCCAAGAGTGCCGGTGCTGTCATTAAACTCGACAGTGATGAACTTGCTGGCTCGCGGAGGGATCGTTATGTGGTCGTCACATACGCGCAACGTTAATCTGCTGAGCACGGTGTTGGTGTCAACGGCTCGCTGTGCAGAAAAAGATACAATGAGCTCCCGAAGGTTGATGACCGCGCCATCCTTTTGAAGGAAATACATGCCCAGAATGAGGTCTTTCGAACAGTCACTTAATACGGCAAAGGAACCAGTCAAAGTAAGACCACGGATCTGGATGCGACAGGTGCAGTCTCCGGTCGGCGTCACTACATGGCCACCATCGGTGCGGATCATGGGTCCACACCAATGCGTCAGAACCTTACGGAGGGTTGTGGCGAAATGCCTGCTCATGACAGAAAAATCAGCGCCGGTATCAACGACTGCGGTCACTTCATGACTGTCGGCGGTTACACAAATTTCAGCAGCAACTAATCGTTCGCAGCACGTCGGATCGGGTCTTCGCCGCTCGGGCCGTCGCGTCAAATTGTCGGGTGGAGGCTGTTGACTCTGTGCAGCGGCGGTGGCCCTACCCCCGGAGGATGCCGTCTTCAGTTTTCCCGGCGAAGGGACGTGCCTCTGAACTGACCAGAGGATGAGGGCCGCCTGGGTGAAGCAAAGCGCCTTGGGGACGGCGATCGCGATTGGCGCCGCTGCGAGGTCGGGGGCAGCACCTGAGTGGCCAGGTTCTCCTCTATGTCCTGCGGTCTTTCACCATAGCGCGGTCGAGGGGCGTCTGGTGGGAATCCTCGCAAACCCAGCCGCCGGTACGGACAATTCTGCAGAATATGGCCGGGCTCCCCGCAGTGGTAGCGGAGCGGGCGATTGTTGGATGTTCGCCATACGTGCGCTTTGCTGAAAGGAGGGCACAGGTTCTGCTGCTGCTCGACGGGACGCAGGTAACGATGGGGCGGTCGTGGTTCGGCAACGGGGCGAAACGCTTGCGGCGCGGGGGCAGCAGGTCGGCGCAGAGTATCGTTGTAGGACATTACGTACGGCTCTGATAGTGGTGCTGGTGGTGGCTGCACCACCCGCCGAATTTCATCACGGAGGACATCGCCTGTGGAATGTGTGCTTGCCGATGGAGCATCCAAGTGGAGCTGTCGCAGGTCTTCGCGAACAATGCTCCGCACAAGCTCTCGCAGCGCCTCATCCACGGGACCTGGTAAGGACGTGCAGTAGTAACCGGCCGCTACATTTGCATGACGGCCGTATTGGGCACTCCGTTCCTGCAATGAACGTTCCATGCTCGTAGCTTCCTTAGCGAATGCGGTGACGGTGCTGGGCGGGTCACGCATGAGGCCAGATAACACCTGCTCCTTTAATCCACGCATTAGGTGCCGCACCTTTGTAGCTTCGGGCATGGCCGGGTCGGCCCGATTGAAGAGGCGGGTCATGTCCTCCATGAACATGGCCACGCTATCGAACTGCTGTGACCTAGAGCGAAGGGCGATTTCAGCATTTTCCTTTTGTTCATTCGAGCTGAATGTAGCGAGCAGCTCACGGCGAAAAGCTGCCCAGTTGGAAATGAATGCCTCGTGGTCTGCTAATTGCTTAACGAGGGTCTTTGTTCTGGCAGTCTTGATGCCATAGGTAGCATAAGAGGGCTCTCGCACAGTTTCCGCCCTCGCAGTTATATGACGGTCCACGTCCCACTCGCAGTAATACAGGACGTGCTACGTCCGCCGCTATGGACGAGGGTGGCGCTGGTGAACACTCTCAAGGTTCGCTTACGCCGAATAAACATAAATACCCACGAGAGCAGCAGATTGGACAGCCGTCGCCGTAGCTCAGTTTGTAAGAGCACCGGACGCGATATTCTGAGGTCGTTGGTTCGTTTCCCACCGGCGGCATGGTTGATTTTTCTGCTGCTTTATAATTTGCTTTAAACAGATAGATTAATGTATGTATTATTATCCCATTGATTAGCACCAGACATTAAAAAAATAAAAAAATTAAACATTCCCCTATGCCCCTTGGTTTCAGTGACTGTCTCCCTTCATAAGTTTGTCAAAATGAGTCCCTCATTTCCTTATATATATATATAAGGAAATGAGGGCAATATGAGGCATAGGGGAATGTTTAATTTTATATATATATATATATATATATATATATATACACACATATATATATATATATATATATATATATATATATATATATTGTAGGCTGTGGCATAGAAATAGTGCTGCGATTTTCTCTTTCTGACCGCAATCTTTGCTTTGAATATTTATCCTATATATGAATTTCCTGATCCCGGAAACCACAAAACGGGGTTGTGCCGATTATGTCTATGGTCAGTCTCATTTCTCGCGAAGCGATGTCGAATTTCTAACTCAGTATGTTCACAAAAAAAGCCAGCAGGAAGCAAACTAGCGGGAATTGTACTCAACGAGGCGCACGCGTCCTAATTACTTCTGGGGACGTAGCATACACGTAACTATGTTTCGTATTATTTAAAATCACCTCTTTGCGTGCCTAGCCATTCCAAGTGACCGCAGCAGAATGACTGCTAAAAATCAGGCAATTTTACACACCTTTGCCTCACCTACATACATCAATGAATATGATATCCGGAATTCTACTGCAGTGTGGCTCAGCCATCTTAGCTGCTCATACTTATTTCCAAACACAACTTGGGAGAGTCTAAAACAAAAATCCCAGCTTTCTCATAACTGTTTTCACGCTGAAGCGTATAAATATTATAGCATTGCCAGTAGAGCGCACTTACAGTTTCGAGCGAAACTTTGTCGAGTTCTCAATGCAGGCGACAATTTGGTTATAACGAGCGAGTGAAAAGTAGCACGAAATTTTGAATAATCGGCGCAGGCTTCTGCCAGAAAAATCTGTAATCCCACCAAGGCTGAAACCTCTCGCTGAGAAGCAGTCACACTGAAAGTTTTTGTAGTTTATTTAGCAGCATCTATACTTGCTCTATTTTACCCCAGATATTCGCTCAACGAATTCGCATTCTCCTATGCCGTGCCATGTTGGCTTTCTTCAGGGCAGAATGGCGACATTTCTTTGTCCGTCAATATTTCGTCAAAGGCTGGAATCAAGGTCCAACTTAAAATTAATTTGGCGTTCATGCCTGACTTGTGCGTTTTCCACCGGAATTCTTTATTTACAGCGGAGCTTCTTGTTCACCAAGTTCGTGCGCATCGGATGCGTGAGCCAAATTGAGCCTGTGAATAATAGGAATACCCAGTGGAATTAAGTACATAAGCAGGCAACTCAATTTTGCGAGAGAGCACAGTTACGACTAATATGGTAATACAGGTGAGTTCGGGAGAGATTAAAGGCCCGAAACATAATAAATATCTTTACAGCGCAGTATTGTTTCATTTGGAGCTTTTTTGGAGTAGTTTTGTTATGGAGCTTGTATGTTAAAATTCGAAATTTTGTTTAGCAATGGCTCTTCTTGCAACATACTGCATTATATCGGGAAGCAATTTTTTCCACAAGTGTGTAGCAAAACTCCCACGGGTGCTTACGGGACGGTTGTAATATTGCACTTGTATTATATTTTTCAGTTCAATAGGAATCTATGCAGGTTTTACTTTTGTCCTCACGAAACCAGACCCACAGCGGCAGCCGCGACGAGTAATGCTACCTGGGATAGCCTGGCCACTATCAATCCATCCCTAAAGCTATCTTAGCAGGGTATTAGCGAAAGTTGTTCCAGTACCGGCAATGCAGTTGACTGTACACGAAAATGTGCTGCCCCCTTAATCACTTTACTTATGTCAACCAATGCCATATTTTGCAATTGTCTGTTTGTCAGATGTCGAAAATTACGAAATCCGGCTTCCCGAAAAAAATATTTTAGAGTCGCTGTTGTTAGCCATGCAAACATGTTTCGCTTGGTTTGGCTTGCTGTTTATTTCTGTCAAAATGAAAGGAGAAGCCAAAGCAAAAAGCGGTAGGCCTGACTTGGCCTTTGCTATCTGATACAGGCGGCAGCAGACCACTTAGCTCAAATATCAGAGAAACCACGACACCAAACAATATAACAATTATATGGCACAAAAAAGCATAAATTGAATACATGACGTGATACCTATAAAAGGCAATCAGAAAATACAATTAAAGTAGCAATGCAAATACTTGTTGCAACAGAGGACAATATAATGCATAGGCATCAGTGACAGAAATTTTATGACAAAAACGTTCGTGCATTTAGCCTCATGCACTCTTTTCTTCTACGCAGGTCGCACCAGGACGCGCTTCACCCATTTCATGATAATCTTATACCGGCCTTGTGGGTGAAGGTGGAAATTTGGAAGATTTCGTCTCCGGATTTTATGTTACCAGTTAATACATGTTAATTTGAAATGGAACCATATGCGATTAAACATTATTTATACAGCGATTAGTGGTGTTCTTTAAAACTCTCGGAAGTCAGAAGCAAGAAGCATTTTGGAAATACGATGCGTCAATACATTTGACATTGATTTCTTTCACCAACTTTTGCTCCAAGAGCAAATGAATAATTTCAAGTGCTGCTATCTGAGCAACATTTCCAATGTCCCCTGAGGTAAATGAGAAAATATCGTTTGGTGCTAAGGAGAAGCACAGCTGTAGTACGCGCTCCAAGAAAGATCACCACTCACTCTCATTACAGGATAATCATTTGCAAGGCGCTTTCGACTACGCTATATATCTACTTTTCTACAGCGCAATTTGAGTCAATTTTTTGACCGCCGTTAAAAAAGACAAGATAGGTGGAGAAGCAAAGTATGGGTGTGTGAAGACCCTTGTTTGGAGCGTAGCAGCGAAGGAAGGTGGCGCCACCGAACATCTGCTGCCTCGCGTGTTTCCTCTGTTCGTCGCGCAGCTTGAAAATGCAGGGCGTGTGGACCTGGCTGGTCCTGACTTCCTGACGGCATCTTCCGCCGCAAGGGGCACCATGCTGCTTGCACAATTGTCACAGATAGTAAGGAGGCCAAAATAAAATTATGAAGGAAAGAGGGTGAAGAAGACGATGTGGATTAACCGAAGAATAAAAAAGATGAAGAAGCATTCGGTGAGGTGGAGAGAGATGATTGGTGGAGAAGAGAAGAATAAGAAGATGACGACAAGGCTTACGTGGACTAACGGCAAGGCTATAAAAGGGCGAGGGAGAGCGAGGCACGGGCGGAACATCAGAGAAGCGGAGGCTCCGGCGGGTCAGGGACACATCGGCTGGAAGAGAACGATGCCGGCTACTGCTCCGGTGAGCTCGCGTTCTACGGCTTCGCATCGTGGACTTCATGCCGTGCCTGAGCCCGTTCCGGGGAGTCAACGGAGGACGCTACCACCTGCTACGGCCAGGGGTGTCTCCAGCGCTGTTGCCACTCATCCGGGTGGTGCCCCCAATGCCAACAACACCGGCATCACCTACACGGGCGCTTGGACCTGGAGATTATACGACGCAGCCAGCGACGCCGCCAGGGACGCCGGCCCAATCACGTCGAACGCCGCCTCGACGCCGGCTACTGGATCCATACAACGCCGCAGCCGCTCCGAACCAACCGTGAACACGAACGCCGACCACGAATAGTAGAACGCTAGTAGTAGACGCTGGTAGCAGTGTGCCCGGGTCGTGTGTATTTAATGTCTCTGTGTTATGTGTCAGTTTTGTTAGTTTTGTGTTCTAGTGTGTGTGTCACGTAGGGTTTATTAAATGTGCGTTTGTTTGTGTACACCTGTCGCCTAGTTCACTCTTTCGATCCGAGTGTTCTCTGGGGAGATCCGTGACAAAGATAAGTGGCGAGCCTGTGCCAGGATACATTTCCTTTTTCTTTTTGCTTTGTCTCGGATCTTTCCCATCTCTCGACGACCGAAAGTATGGATTTGGCAAGAACGTTAGAACTGGCGCTCAAGCTAGGGTTAAGCACGGAAGAAGCGATGCATCTCTATGAGGAGGAGGGAAAGAGGCAGAGAGAGGAAAGGGCGCAAGCGCGCGCAGACGCTCGTGAGGCAGAGGACGAAGAAGAGAAAAGAGCTCGCGAGGCAGAAGAGCGAGAAGCTAAAAGAGCTTGAGAGGCAGAAGCACAGGAAAAAATAAGGATAGAACGGGAGAAGGAGTTTATTTTGTGGAAACAGGCGCATGTCGCGGGAGGATATGAGGAGATCACGGACAATTATCAGCGTTACTTTGCGGGTACAGAATTTTCTAGACCGGCCAGAATTTGTCCAAGGAAGCTGATGGCTCCCTTCGATGACAAAAGAAATTATCTGGACGCATATGTACAACGATTCGAGCGGATAGCTTTAAGGCAAGGCTGGGAGCGTTGTGAATGGGCCACGGCATTGAGTATGGGTTATGTCCGAGAGGTGCTGAATGTGTTTAGAAGGATGCCTGCTGCTGATTCCATGGACTACGAGAAAGTCAAAAAGGCGCTCCTCCAAAGATTCAGGCTTACGGCAGAGGGTTTTCGTGAGAGATTTCGCACCGCGAAACAGCTAAGCAGTTTTCCTGCAGGCTGACCAACTATTTTGATAGGTGGCTTTATATGTTAAACGCTGAAAAATGTTTTGAAGGGGTGCGTCACAAGCTGGTCACAGAGAAATTTTTAACGTGTTGCAGCTCAAAGCTAGCGCTATTCCTGAAGGAAAGAAAGTTGTGTTCATTGGAAGAGTTCGCCGACACTGCAGACCGATTCCTCGAGGCAGAAGGGCTAAGGAATTTGAGTAAGGCAAAGGAGGAAACCCAAAAATCCTAGAGAATGATGCGGCAAAATCAAGAGCATATGGCGGTGCATCTAAGGTGCCAGTAAAGTGTGTTCTCTGCGGCAAGGTGGGACACCGTGCAGCTGACTGTCGGACTAGTAGCGCTGCCCAAAAAAGCACAGGTTGTGTGTCAGGGTTGTAAGAGGAGGGGTCATACTATGGATGAGTGCCGATACAGAACGCAGGACCGAGCTGCATGCGTTGTCGACTCTAGGGTAGAACTTGTCAGCCACTCGAAGTTCCACAGCTGAAAGGAGAGCAAACACCGCTGGAAGCTGGAAAATGAGGCTGTGAGTGGAACACCCAAGTCGAAAGCAGCAATGCCGGTGGTGGTTGGGAAATAGAGGACCGTCCTATATTGTTGCTTAGAGACAGCGGAGCCATCACAGTTTTGGTTTGGAGAAGCCTGGTGAAGGACGAGGATCGTACAGGGGAAGCGTCGGGCGTCACTCTCGTAGATAGCACAGTAAAGTACCTTCCTGAAGCCAGCATTCTAGTGTCCACGCCATATTATACTGGGCAAATAGTGGCAAAATGCGTAGACCAACCCATCTACGATCTCATCTTTGGAAACATACGGGTGCAAGAAGTGTCGAAGACCCCGATCCCGAGTGGAGGATGCTCGACGTTGAAAAACATCTAAAGGAGGAAAGGCTCGCGACAGCTCAGACGGGTGCAGTCAGTTTCTCGTCGGCAGTGGAGAGAAGAGCTCAAGCGACAGCTCGAGCAACGCAGCGTCCGCTCTCTACTCCTGTTACGATGTGCCTTAGCGTAACACCGGGCAAAATTGCAATTAGGCAAAAAGAAGACCCGCGCTTGAAGGCCTGCTTCGAATGAGCCGGGAAAAAAGTGAAAAGAAAGAGTCGTACGTCATTCGAATATCAATTCGTAAATGGTCTTCTGCCTAGGGAATGCATATTTAGTTCAGGAAGGCGGGTCCAACAGCTGGTGTTGCCAAGAGATATGCGAGAGAACGTGCTACGCTTAGGACATGACACCATTATTTCCGGACACCAGGGTGTTCAAAAAACGGTGTCTAGGATCACCGAGGAGTTCTTTTGGCTGGGTATTCAGAGTGGCGTTAAGCACTTTGTTCGCTCATGTGACGTGTGCCAGCGCACAGTTCCGAAAGGAAGAGTTGGTCCAGTACCTCTGGGCAAGATGCCAGCTATCGACCTACCGTTTCAGCGAGTGGCTATTGACAATGTGGGGCCAATCCCTCCGAATCAAATCAAATCAAAATTTATTCTGTATGCGTACATATTCATACATTCTGGTCTGCCTAAGCACATATTGCTTTTGGCTGATGAGGCAGCAGGTGGAGAAATGACTTTGTATGAATACATTTCTTTTCTTAACAGTCATGCTAACACCGAGAAAAAAGTCTGAACACAAAATAGCCCATATGAAACAACTCAAGCTATATACAAGGCAATACATTTGCACACCAATTTCTTATGTCCATCATCATCCTACACTTGTTATTTGCAATACATAGATCATCGGGAATTTTAATAAATACAGTCGGTGCATAATAATTTCGCATCATTTTACCATAGTTTGTATAAACCCGTGGCTTAACAGAACGTTCCGTTTTTCTCAAGGTGACATGTATTTTTACGGGAGTCTTATATTGATTTGAATAATAATACCGCGTTAGCACAACAAAGTGGAAGAGTTCGCGAATCTTAAGGATGTAGTATCCGCCAATGGCAATAGATCTGTGCTTACTCTGGTTGACGTGGCCACTCGTTATCCTGATGCTATTCCACTGAGAACTATTGATTGTATCCAAGTGGCGGAGGGTCTTGTGAAAATGTTTTCGCGTTATGGGTTCCCAAGTGAAGTTCTGAGTGACCGGGTCTCGAACTTCACATCGGACCTAATGAGGAAGGTTAACCGCCTTTTTCAGTAAGGCAGTTACTGACGACGCCTTACCATCCCATGTTTAATGGGCTTGTAGAGCGGTTAAACGGCACCCTCAAAATTATGATCAAGAAAATGTGCCCGGAGAGACCTAATGATTGGGATAGATATTTCTCAGCTCTTTTGTTCGCTTACCGCGAGGTACCGCAAACGAGTCTTGGTTTCTCGCCTTTCGAGATGTTATATGGGAGAACCGTTAGAAGTCCACTTACAATGCTCAACGAGCTGTGGGCTAATAAAGAGATTGCATCAGATCTCAAGACAACATGAACGTATGTTCTTGAGTTGCGGGACAGGTTGAAGGAAACATGCAGGCTTGCACATCAAGGCCTGGAAAAGGCGCGTGAACGCCATAAGGGATATTATGAAAAAAAAGCCATTCACAGGAATCTGAATCCGGGCAACACGGTTCTCGTCCTGCTACCCACGGATCGTAATAAGTTACTGATGCAGTGGAAGGGCCCGTATCTTGTGACGCGGAAGAAAAAGAACATGGATTATGAGGTAATGATAAATGGTACTCAGAAGGTTTTCCATGTAAATATCTTGAAGAAATATGAAGAAAGAGTTTCCGTACGGTGTTACGCCCCCAGGGTAGCTTGTTCGGTAGTGGCTGAGAGGACAGGCGATGTTGCCGAGGAGCCCACGTGCAGTGGGAAGAAAAATGCAGGAGGGGATGAGGTACTAATGAAGCCCAAGATGAATGAAGACATACGATCACAGCTCTACTCCAAATCAAGGGATAGATGTTTTCAGGTGGGCCAGGCAAAACGGAGATCATATGTTACAAATTAGAGCTCTCCACAGATAGAGCCAACTCAGCAGCTCTAGGTACCTCTGGGATGTATCTTGTCGTTGGTGTGGTAATGTATCTCTGGGATATTTATCTTGTTGTTGTTGTTGCTGTGGTTGGTGTTAGGTGGTTATACAAGGGAGTGTGTTGCGGACTCCAACATGTTTATTAAGGACTCTGTGCGAACAACGGCAGTGGTGTGTTAGTGTTCCGAATATGCAGTTTCGTGTGCTGTATTAGTGGTGTGCTCTCGGTGTGTTGTGTGCTGGGTCCAGAATCGCCACAGAAGATAGTGGGTTGGCAGGATGGTTTGAAGATCAGTATGACATGAGCAGTTTTTCATGAAAAATTTCTTGAGAGAGGGGGCCCTTGTCACAGAAAATAAGGAGGCCAAAATAAAATTAGTAACCGAATGAATTAACCGAAGAATAAAGAAGATGAAGAAGAAGCATTCAGTGAGGTGGAGAGAGATGTTTGGTGGAGAAGAGAAGAAGAGGAAGACGACGAAAAGGCTTACGTGGACTAACGGCAAGGCTATAAAAGGGCGAGGGAGAGCGAGACACGGGCGGAACAGCAGAGAAGCGGAGGCTCCGGCTGGTCAGGGACACATCGGCTGGAAGAGAACGATGCCGGCTACTGCTCCGGTGAGCTCGCGTTCTACGGCTTCGCATCGTGGACTTCATGCCGTGCCTGAGCCCGTTCCGGGGAGTCAACGGTGGACGCTACCACCTGCTACGGTCAGGGTTGTCTCCAGCGCTGTTGCCACTCATCCGGGTGGTGCCCCCAACGCCAACAACACGGGCATCACCTACATGGGCGCTTGGACCTGGAGCTTATACGACGCAGCCAGCGATGCCGCCAGGGACGCCGGCCCAATCACGTCTAACGCCGCCTCGACGCCGGCTACTGGATCCATACAACGCCGCAGCCGCTCCGAACCAACCGCGAGCATGAACGCCGACCACGAATAATAGAACGCTAGTAGTAGACGCTGGTAGCAGTGTGCCCGGGTTGAGTGTATATATAGTCTCTGCGTTTTGTGTTAGTTTTGTTAGTCTTGTTTTCTAGTTTGTGTCACGTGTAATGTATTAAATGTGCGTTTGTGTGGGTACACCTGTCGCCTAGTCCATTATTTCGGTCCGAGTGTTATTCGGGGAGATCCGTGACAATAATGCGACGAGGCGTTATTGTTTCTAAATCCTCACTTTCGAAAATGCATCGCGTTGTTCGCCTTCTACGTTGCTCTCGTCTCTTTTCAGTGCATCTTTGCAATGAAAGAGGTGCTATGGCGTGGCCATGGTGGTCACATATTTTCCAACAAAGATCAGAGGGCGTAACTGGACCGCCCACTTGTTGCACCGGGGAAGTGCATTGCGCGGGAGGCCCCTGCGCCGTGTTCATAAACCCAAGGCGTTTGGGCACTGTCTCCCAGGATCTAAGTCCGCAACTTGTAGTAGGAGGAACAACTTCATTTTAAGAGGAAAACAAAACATCCTCAAAGGTTGGGTCCTACATCGCCAAGAGTCCACGGGCCTGGGCCTCACCGAGAACACTTTCCACTAGCCATATTTGGCCACCTGAATTTTCAGCCCTGAGAGCAGCCTCCCATGAGGAGGGGGGACGGGTTGGATTTCGAAGGAACTGCCATGGATAGGGGGCATTCCCGTAGGTAGTGTATGATGGCGGCCCATGCCGTCCCACATGCTGAGGAAAGTGGGAGGGTCAAGGTAGGGCGGTAGCGATGAAGGAGGTAAGACGAAATGTAGCAGTTTGTATGTAGTTGCCGCCAGTCCGCCCATTATTTCGAATTTAGTGAATGGTTAGGTGGCGGGAGGGTTCAGCTGCTAAATTAGTAAGGAACCCCGAGCTACATAAGGATAGGCGCCAGGCAGCGTCTCCTGTAGCGGCACCGTCACAGCCCGCTTGCCGCTGACATAAACGACGACGATGGCGACCGCGCGTTAGTGGTTTGCAGAGGCACAAGCCTTCGGCGGGGCCAGCGTTACATCAAACCTTGCAGTGGCGTACCCAACGTGGTACTAAAATAAAAAATATGCCCTTCAGTGGCCCTCGATCAGAAAGGTGTGACCATATAAATGTGTGCAGTTTTGATTGGACCTTCCTACGCGCCCTTCATTTCCCTCTGCATTTTGCATTCTAGAGTCAAATATAGGACATTGGCTATGGGTTGTTATTATGATTATTGGATGAACCGATAAAAACATTCTTAAGACCTAAATTATTTTGTCCAAGCGAAATCCATGTGAGCAAGCGCTGATAGTACAGCTATTTTGCGAGAAGCGTCAAAGAAAACTTTCCAGTCGGAATTTTACGATTGCTGAATACACAAGTTTTATGCACCCTCAAACCGAAGAAGTCCTTCGAAGTCCTTCAAACGAAAGAAGTCCTTCGAAACGCCGCCGTACTGGAGTAATTCAGGTGCCCTTCTAGGACGTGAAAATTGCCAGTAATCTCGTATAGGTACGGGCATTATGTGGTCGAATTACTAGCTGCAGGCTGGCACTTTAAGCAATAGTGGTATTTGGTTTGGGGAAATTACGTGAAATCTTTTTTTTTCTGTTCCGCTCCCAGGTCTCTTGCGTGGCTTGTTTCTTACAAAATTTCACGCTCATACTATAGCCGCGAAGTCCTTCCAGTACTGTTACTTGCGCAAGCGACACGAAGAGGTGGAGGGAGAATAGAAAGTAGAATCCCTCGACGCACGCGTTCTGCCCTCCTTGCCCTCCGCCCTCCTTCCACAGCTATTTTGTCAGAAGCGTCAAAGAAAATTTTCCAGCCGTAAGTTTACGATTACTGAATACGCATGTTGTTATGCATCCTCAAACCGGAAACTAAGATCGCTGCCCGCGATAGCAACTGCACGCATCGAAAATTCAAGAAGCGGAACTTATGCACTAGACGTTGAGAACATTTTAGCATTGAAGTAATTGTATTCGAAAACAGTTCGAATGTAGCACGGCATGTTCGTGTCGCGTGTAGAACCGACTGATCGGTTGATTCAAACGAGTGCTTTATTAAAGGCATTTTTGTGCTCAACACTTTATGTATAGTGCAGGTGTGTGGCTCTGGCGGCATAAAGCCGTAAAGAACAGGCCTTGTGCCACAAATTCTCCTAGCTTTGTCCAAAGCATAGCGGCGGCCGTGCAGTCATGTTCGTTTGGGAGAACCAATTCGCTGTACCTGTACTCGTGGATAGCTCTACGAAGTTCCATAAGCATGGTTCCCCGTAGCTCCGAATATTCTTGGGATTCCCAGACTATGTGGGTTGCTGTCCCAGGGCACGGCACAACCCTTCGTCGGGGTCATTGTTGAAAAACCCGTGAATTATTGTCGTTTTTAGCAAAGTGCTTCTTGCGAAGCGGCGGAATAATCGGCGTGCCCCTCGGTAGGTCCTCCGTCAAAGATTGGATAGACCGCGCTGGACTCCTGATCGCGTTTCTCTCAATCACCGCGGAGATTCGTAGGGGACTTGCGGAGTCGCTTCTTCGCGATTTCTTCGCTTCATGGTTGTCGTCTTGTACGCTGCTGCTAGCGCCCCGCGGTTTGCCCACTCACTGCCTTCGATGCCTGCGTGTGCAGGCACTTAGGAACTCGTCGCAGTAATGCTGAGTTTGAGGTGCACCTCCTGAAATGTAGCTAATAAATTGCCGACGAAACAATTGGAATTAGACGGGCTGAAGCTCACTAGTCTGCATATTTCTTGTGCGCGCGACGAATAATTGAAGAGTCAGAGTGTGTGTTTGGACCATATCGAGGAGATATTTTGTGGGTTCAATGTGCTGAATTAGGGACAGCAGACCCCCCCTCTCTGCCTTACCCTCTTTTCAGGCCCTTGTTAACACTGCTCTTTCATTATAACGAATAAAGTTTTCCTATTGGTAATGCTTGTTTCTCTCGATCATTTCGTTTTTGCCCCGAATAAAAGAACTTTAATAAAGGGTCCTATAAAATGTACTGATGAAGAAAAAGTCCATCTTGCCATATTCGGGGCTAAGTGTTGCAATACGGCCTTTGCCGTAAGTGGAGTGCTTTGTAAATGGAGGGGTAAATTTCAATACGTACAGCAATTACATCTGAGGAGAGTCTATATTCGTGTCAATCCACAACCAATTGTAGTTTTTGATATCCTGGATGGGAGTGGCGTTAGAGAAGAAACACCTGGTCTTGAAGTTATAATTTTAGTAGTTTTGTTCTCGAAATTCATGACATAACTTGCAAGTCATATTTTATACTTTTGCTCCTGCACTGCATAATTTCTCTGCGCTGCGAGGTAAACGCTTTTAGGCTCATGTGGCGTCAAAGTTAGATATGAATCTCTGGTTGGATCATGTGATACAACGGCAGGCAAAAAGAAAATGAAGAAACGATTATGATAGTGGGTAATAAAAATTTGAGCGCAGCTCCTTATTAGCCACCTGCCACTGGTGGCTTCTTATGCTGCTAGCCACCCTTCGGGATCTTCCAGTGGCAGTCACCTTCCGGTTGTCCATTCCTCCGCTCTCGCCAGTGCCCTGCGTTGGTAGGTGCTGCCACCGGTTGTGCTTGTGAGAGCCAGATTGCTGATCCCGAGCAGTTCCTCGCGGCCAGTAATTATTTTAGCTACCACCTGCCACGGCGGGCAGTTTTCTCACAATCCAGTTCGCACGTTGTGATGACGCCGCGATGTCTAGTGATCTAGGTGGCCCACCTGCCCCCTGGGCCACATGGGTTGCAGTGGGCCGCCTAGCGCTCTCAAATTTTTATTAAACCGCGCGAGCGGCGAATGGTCAGCGCTGCGGTGCCGAGGTCAAGCGGAGCAGAAATTGGGAGAGGGAACGAACATGCGCACCGACAATGCTCTATACGAAGCAACCCTTGCCAAAGAAGTGCTATGGCCGAGTTCTGAGGTTCGTTTATTTCGTGTTCTATCTGCTGCGTGTTCGTAGCTCTGGGCTGATGCAAACGTGTAATGCTCCAAGCCTGACGCTAGGCGCCGCGGTTGCATTTGAGAGTAGGGCAAGTCAATCAACTGGTCGAGCTGGAATGGAGGGAACGAATGCCAGAACGTACTGCCAGCGACATCAACTTATTGAAAAGACTCATAGAACTGGGGGTGATGGTTTTAGTTTGGTTTTAGGGGGTTTAACGTCCCAAAGCAACTTAGGCTATGAAGGACGCCGTAGTGAAGGGCTCCGTAAATTTCGACCACCTGGGGTTCTTTAACGTGCACTGACATCGCACAGTACACGGATCTCTTGAATTTCGCCTTCATTGAAATTCTACTGCCGCGGCCGGGATCGAACCCGCGTCCTTCGAGCCGGCAGCCAAGCGCCATAACCACTCAGCCACCGCGGCGGCTCTGAACTGGGGGTGTATTGAAGTGAACTAAGCGCAACTGAATTCTATTTCATAGTATATGAAACGAAAAGAGAGTATTCTGATCGCGCGCATAAATAAATGTAATTGTTATTTTCTTGTATAAACAAAAAAAGTTGCGCGATTTCTGTCAGTAGTCCTACCCGCACATGCGGATGTCTTTTTACATCTGCGCAGGCAGAGAGACAGCTGCGTTTTATTTTTTTATCACTCTGCTACAAGCCCCTCAGCGTCAATCTCCTACGTGCGTTAGGCATTTCCCGTTTTATTTCAGTGTTCCCAAGCATTCATTTTATTTTCGTAAACGAAAAATTCACCTGGAAAACTTTCTCTGCACCCCAATTCTACGCCAATCCCCCTGTGTGGGCATGTGCCATTGTATGAGGATAAGAGCAACAACAACAGCTGTTTAGCGTTACCGCTACATCTTAGTCTTCCTTTTTGGTGAGTTTTTGCGAAAAAATTGGTTGTATCTTTCAAACACTTCCGCATTGCGTTGTGCTTGTAGGGTCTCAGCTCGTAGTGCTTGCGTGCGCTGGGCGTGGTGGGCATGCGCTGAGAACTGCACCTTCTCGGACGGTCCGACAATGCTGCGTCAGAGCTTCTGCCGTGGACGTCGCGACAAGCGGCTTCGTGTTCTGTGGATGCACACCTGTACTACCGGCGCCTCGCTGCGTCGCTTTTTTATTTATTTATATATTTATTTATTCATACTGCCGGCCCAGGCCAAGGCAGGAGCTGCAGTTTTCCAAGTACACATTTTGTTAGAACTGTTGCATGTGATATGCAACAAAAACAAAAAACTACGAACTCTTTGAACATTAGAAATTCTTTCACGTCACTGACAGCTCGTGGTATGACAAAATGTTTGTAAAGAAATGTACACACAGAAACGAAAATTTGAATAGTGCAGAAATCGTAGCCGCATTGGTGCGATGCGAAAAGAAGAAAGGCGCGTAGCTGTAATTGCAAATTACAAACAATTGTAATTAAGAGCAGGTCCGACTGGCAGAAGGTAAATAAAGAAAAACACAGAGCAACGTACGAAGATCACTTATGGAATGACAGGTGGCAAGGCTAGTATAGAGAAACATTTTTATGCACTCATAGAATGTTCCCGTAGTGCAGCTTCAAATCCCTTAGTCTGAGAATTTATAACTTCATTGGGTAGTTTGCTCCAGTCATCTGTTGTCCTCACGAGAAAATAATAATGAAAAAAGTCTGTCCTGTAAGTAAGTGGTTTGGTATGTTTAATGTGTTTTGTTCTTAACTGGGTGCAACTGTCAGCTGTAATGTACCTGTCGAGGTTTACTTTTAATAGCCACGCAAAATATGATAGAAGAAAACAATCCTATTGTGTTTCATTTTCTTCTTAACAGTTGTTAGCCTAGCCTTTTTCCTAAGTTCTGAAAATGACTGCATTCTATAACAACCTTATAAATGAACCTAAGGGCCTTATTCTGCACACGATCACATTTCAAAATATTTTCCTCAGTGTATGGCTCCCAAAAGGGCTTGCGTAAGTAGTGGCCGGACGGTAATTTTACATGCTAACAACTTCACATTTAGCGAGGAAAAGAAAGTTAAGTTTTTGTCACGCCGCGTAAAAGAACAACTTTTTGGTAGCCTATTCCGGGGTCAGCCGCCAAGAACAGTAGGCGAATTCATGCAAGAAACCTGCACGATCGAGAAGACCCTCGACCTCCGGGGTCGGCAGTACAACCCGCGTTCCTGTGTCTGTGCAATCCGTCCGGGCACGACGACCATCACCTGCGACCACTTGTGGGAAGTGATCTGCGAAATTGTCCGTGAGGAGCTACGCTAATTACTGCCATCCTCCACACAGCCGCAAGCAGCGACTCTAATGGACGATGTGTCACGGGAAGATGTGAAACAGGCACTTGGAACCCCGACGGCCGCAGAACCACAGGGCATTACCTACGCCGCTGCAGTACGCACTCCTCAGCCCCACGACAGCATCTTCGTCCTCTCCGACATGAACAACTTGTTCTCGAACGCCGCCTTCGTGCTCCCGCCCGTGCAGCCTATCAGCGGCGCTCAAGCCCCAGGAACTGCGATGCCTGGAGGACTTCCGACAACCGGCCGTTTCCATTGCGGTGAGGCCGGCCATATTCTTCGTCACAGCCCGTACTGACGTATCGGTCTTCGAAGATTTGCCGTTGACGCCCCACGACCACGCCTCGGCGAACGTGCGCAGGAAACCCACGAGTATCTGCGTCGAGAAGAGTACACGCCGAACCACCTGTCGCGCTCACCATTGCCATCATTCTCGCGCTTTGCGTCTCCGCGCCGCAGCTACGCAGCCGCGGTACGAAAAAGGTCCCAAACCTCCCGTAGGGAAAACTAACGACAGCAACCCCTAGAGGTGAGGTTTCTCACGGGCGAAACGCCGAAAATCCTCCACCGACCAGTACTGCTGACTAACTTTAGGGAAGAATACCGGCACATTAACATAGGAACGACGATTGCTTTCTGCGACGAAATATCTGACGTACGAGACTCCTTCACTCTCTCCGACTAATCCGCAGAAGATTCACCTGACCAATGGAACTCTCCCACTTTCTACATCAACCCAGCCTTGCCCCAGAACAGACAATACCAGAACCGCAATATGCTTCGAAGTTGCAGAGAGAGGTTTTTGTCATGGCCGAAGTTCTGACAAATGCCAATTGGCAACCATCGCATTATGACCGACGAGCACACCCGACCTCTCCGTCAAAGCCCCTACCAGGTGTCGGCGCGAGAAGGCCAAGCCACCCGTGACCGAATGGACGAAATGCTTTGCGACGACGTGATCCAGTCGTCAAAGAGCCCATGGGCGACACTGGTTGTTCTAGTGAGAAAGAAAGACGGCGCACTGCGATTCTGCGTTGATTACCGCCACTTGAACAACATAACAAAAAATGACGTCTACCCCCTCCCCCGCATCGACGGCACACAGAACACTGGACCGGCGCTGCAACGGCAATTATTTCTCATCGATGGACCTCAAGAGCGGCAACTGGCAAATTGAGCTCGATGAAAGAGATCGCGAGAATAAGGCATTCATCGCTCCGGATGGGCTCTTTGAGTTCAAGCTGATGCCATTTGGTCTCTGTTCTCTACCAGCGGCGCTTCAGCGAGTAATGGATACATAGCTTGCAGGTGTGAAGTGACAAATTTATCTGGTATATTTAGATGACGTAGTTGACTTCGCCTCGAACTTTGAACAGCACTTCAAAAGGCTTCGAACAGTACTAAACGCCATCAAGTCGTCTGGCCTAACCTTGAAAGCAGAGAAGTGCCACTTTGCCTATGAAGAGCTGCTGTTTTCAGGCCACATCGTTAGCAAGGAGGGAGTACGCCCGGACACGCAGAAAACAGCTGCTATTGAACAATTTAAACTACCGGCCGATAAGAAAGCAGTGCGCGGGTTTCTCGGAGTGTGCGCACATCACCGACGATTTGTGAAAAACTTTTCGCGCATTGCCGAGCCCCTGACCAAACTGACGAAGGCAGACGTGCCATTTAAATGGGAAGCACCGCAAGCAGAAACCTTCAAAGAACTTCATCGTCGTTTACAGTTCCCAACGATCCTCGCGCATTTTGATGAAAATGCCGATACTGAAGTTCGTACCGACGCAAGCAGCGTGGGCCTGGGCGCCGTCGTCGTTCAAAAAAGCGACGGGCTGGAGAAAGTCATCGCATACGCCAGCCGTTCCCTTTCCAAGACCGAGGCTAATTATTCGACGACTGCTAAGGAGTGCCTTGCCTTCATCTGGGATTTGTCGAATTTCCGCCCTTACCTGTACGGACGACCATTCAGGGTGGTCAGCGATAACCACGCGCTGTGCTGGCTTCCCAATTTGAAGCCCCTTTCTGGCCTCCTCGCTCGATGGAGTCTGCGCCACCAGGAGTATGACGTCACCGTCGCTCACTTCACGTCACCGTACTAGTCTGGACGCAAGCACTCTGACGCCGATTGCCTCTCACGAGTCCCTGTAGATGCACCGCCGCCGCACGACGATCAGGACGCCTTCCTAGGACCTATCCGCCCTAGCTGTTTTGCACAGCAGCAACGCTCGGACCCTGACCTAAAACGCCTCTTCCAGTACTCGAAAAGCAAAGTTTCCTCTCACCCTCGCCTTTTTCAAGCGAGGACTATCTTCTTTCTGCGTACAGAATGATGTCCTTGGGAAAAAGAACTTCGCAGCGAACAAAAAGTCTACCTCCTTGTTGTACCTGCTGGTCCCCGCAAATACGTTCTACAGGCTTCACACGACGAGCCCACAGTTGGACATCTTGGGTTTACTCGCACCCTCCGCCGCATTCGAGGCAAGTATTACTGGCCTCGACTGTCTGCCGATGTCGCACATTTTGCGAAATCCTGCAGAGAGTGTCAGCGACGAAAGACCCCTCCCTGCCGAGCAGCAGGATTTGTAAACCCCACTGAACACCCCTCAAGGCCCATTCAGTAGATCGGCATTGTTATGCTCGGGCTCCCTTCCTGCTGTTGAATTCGGTTAATTTGGACATGGGGAAGATTCCCTGAAAACCACCGCGAAGGTGAATGAGCCCTCTGGAAGAAACGTGGCTGCAGGAATGTCGGAAGCAGAGACGATAATAACGTGCGCACGTGTTCGAACATGCCATCAGGTCGACGAACGGAGTGTTTTCCTCTTCAGTCACGCTGGGGTTGAAGAATTGCCCGAGAGCTGCACCTTCGACAGTGGTTCCACGTTCCGGTCTTCAGACGACGAAGTTCAAGATCTTTCAACCCCTGCTGGAAGACAGTCCGCATTCCTGTGTCACGCAGGAGCCTTCCTGTTCCACATTGGCGCAGTCCGCACCCACGTGCGTGCCCACCTGGAGGCCGTGTGGACGACAACGTGAACGGGTCCTTTTCCCTTTCCATCGACCGAGCTGCGAGAGAACATCAGGACCGCCCTGCCGTGGGTAGTACTATCAGTGTCATCGTTTCATTGGACATTCTTCGAACTGTATTCCCCGGTTAGAGATCTGGGGAATACGAAGAGTATTTAATGAGCTGCTGGTTTGGTACCAGAGGACGGCCCCCGCCTTGAGAGATACCCTTTACTGGGAGAGACTCCCGACCGCTAAGAAGCTCCCCTTACTCAGAGGCACTCTCAGTTGCCCTTACTTGTACAATATGTAAATAATCTTTCTATAAAGTTTTTCAAGTTTTCTTCCCCCGATAGTCCTAGTCTCTTCTCCGGCCCAGTCACGCTACCTGAATCCCAACAACTGGATGGCAGCTGTGGGAAGTCCACGTGAAGTTACCGGCTCCAACGGACCTCAGCTGCTACGGGACTGACGGGCATCAACTATACCTTGGCAGGGTGAGTTTCCAGTGTTTTCCGTTCATTCCGGCAGACCGTACTAGCACCTGCAGATGCCAGGTGCGGATTCCTGTTGTCTGGGAAATTGATTTAGTGAAACTGTTCTGTTCACTTCATGCTAGGGTTTTTGTTTTAGTGGGCTTGCTAACGCATGGTGGAACTCACGATGGAGAAGTTTAAAGTGCCGGAGCTGCTTGAAATTTGCAAGGAACTGGGAATTTCGCTACGTTCAGCGAAAAGAAAAAAATAAATTCTCGAGGTTATGCGGCAGGAGGAGGTGACTGTTGAGGAGGTCGACGAGGCTTTGGAAACGATTGTTGGACGCAAAGAAGAGCAGAAAGGACGGGAGTTGTGCAAGCAGAAAGAAAAAGAAGAGCTTCGGTTTGCTCAAGAAAGACGGGTGTCGTTCGAGCAGAAAGAAAAGGAAGAGCTTCGTTTGGCTCAAGAGAGGGGAGGTCCGGGAGGGAGAGGAAAAAGCGAGAGAACATGCTCGAAAAATGAAGGAGCTCGAAATCGCGTCGAACGGAGGGAATATGGCGCGTCTTATCCCTGTAGCTTCGTTAGAGGAGTAAGGGAGGCAGAACTTGCTGGATCTCGTCTGACCATACAGCGTGGAACAGACAGAAGAACTTTATTGAGCAAGTGAGCTTTAGTCCCAGCTGGGTCCCTGGGCCACTGCACGGTCCCGCACTGCATCAAGTAGGTCATGCCGGGACATGACGTCGACAGCCCGAGTCACCACAGCAAGCTGCGATGTCCGGTCTGCAGACATAAGAAGGACCTCCCAGTCCTCCCAGCTCGAGATGGCGTTGTAGGTTTAACGCCTCAGGAGCGAAGGAAACGAGACCACTGCTACGAGCCGACACCAGAACAGAACTGCCAGCCGTGGCTGCACGAGCCACGACCAGGTGCCGTCTTTATTCTCTTAGCAGGGTGGAGCGCGCTAGCCGGGTTGTCGGAGCCACTTGTCGGGTTGTCACTCGAGCACTAGGTCAGGCGGCGCTGGGAGTCATAACAGGGCGGTCTCCATGTAAGCCGGTTTAAGGCGGTCTAGACTGATGGTCTCTTCGCGGACGTTTTGGAGGATGTTGGCGGTTTTCAAGGTGCGGCGGAGAACGCGGAAAGGTCCGTCGTAAGCCGGTGCGAGTGGAGCTCGGACAGCGTCACGGCGCAAAAAAACGTGGGTCGAAGTGGCCAGGTAGGGGTGTACGAAAATGGTATGGTGGCGGGACGGACGTGGGAGAGTAGGCCGGAAGTCTTTAACGCAGTCCAGCAGGAGTTGGAGGAATTCCTGGGGCTGGGCTGGAAGCTGCCGGGATGTAAAGAAGTCGCCTGGAAGACGCAAAGCACTTCCATACACGAGCTCTGCAGCTGAGCATTGTAAGTCTTCTCGGATGGCGGCCCTTAGACCAAGCAGCACAAGGGGCAAGGAGTCGACCCAGGAGGCGCAATTGAGGCGGGCAGCGAGGGCGGCCTTCAATTGGCGGTGAAGGCGTTCCACCATGCCGTTAGCACACGGGTGATATGCAGTGGTGCGGCAATGCCTGGCGCCGAGAATATTATTAAGGGAAGCAAACAGGGAAGACTCAAACTGGCGTCCACGGTTGGTTGTCACAGTGCCAGCACAACCAAATCGAGATACCGACGCAGAAATCAAGGCGCGCGAAACAGTCTCTGCGGTGATGTCAGGAATGGGGACTGCCTCCGGCCAGCTTGTGAAGCGGTCGACTATGGTCAAGATATAGCGGTAGCCTAGAGAGATGGCTAGAGGGCCCACGATGTCGAGAGGAACATGGTCGAAACGACGGCCAGGGGGTAGAAAGGCTTGGGAAGGCGTCTTTGTATGTCGACAGATCTTGGTCGACTGACAGGGTAGGCACCGGCGCGTCCAAGCACGCACATCAGCGTTAATTCCGGGACAAACATAGCGCTGGGTGAGAAGGCGCTGAGTAGCCCGAATGCCTGGATGGCATATGTCATGGAAAGAATGGAAGATAGGGCGACGTAGTGAAGCCGGAACAAAAGGGCGAGGAAAGTCCGTGGAAACATCGCACCACAAGGGCTCAGGCGAGCAAGGATGGGGCACAAGCCGTAATCGGAGAGAACGAGGGTTCGCTCGAAAAGCGGCGGGCTCATCATAATTCTGCTGGGCAGAAGAGAATGCGGCCCAGTCGACGGTGGAAGATGCAGCGTCTACCGCGACTATACGAGAGAGGGCGTCAGCGGCGGTGTTGGCTGCACCTTTTACATGCCGGATGTCGGTAGTAAACTCCGAGATATAAGCGAGCTGACGGAGTTCAAGTGACACGTACTTCGATGAGTTGGTCCGGAACACATATGCCAGCGGTTTATGATCGGTTAGCACGTGAAACTTGCATCCTTCTACAAAATGCCGAAAGTGCTTGATAGCGGAGTAGATGGCTAGGAGCTCTCGACCGAAGACGCTGTAGCGGGTCTCAGCAGGAAGTAGCTTCCGAGAGTAAAAAGACAATGGTCTCCACTCGGAGTTAATGTACTGCTGTAAGACGGCTCCGATGGCCACACTGGAGGCATCCACCATCAATCTCGTAGGGGCGTCGTTGCGCGGATGGACTAGAAGCACGGCGTTAGCGACTGCTTGCTTCGCGGCAGTAAAGGCGGCCTGGGCTTCTGATGACCAAGAGATGGCGGAGGACGTGCCAGCGGTTGACCGGAGGAGGTCGGTGAGCGGGCGAAGTAGCTCTGCTCAGTGCGGGATAAAGCGGCGGGAGAAATCCACCAGCCCCAGGAATTGTCGCAGGAGGCGCAGGGTTGTGGGCAGGGGAAAATTCTCGATGGTCTGGACGTGGGACGCGAGAGGGCGGATGCCCACTGAGGTTATGTGATGACCCAAAAACTTGAGCTCAGAAGCACTGAAAACACACTTGGAGGCATTCACAACCAGGCCGTAGTGCTGGAGACGCTTGAAAAAAGCACGTAGGTCTTGCTCATGATCATGAGGTGTAGGGCTGGCGATGAGGACATCGTCAAGGTACGCGAACACACTCGGTAGGCCCCGCGTGACCTCAGCCATGAACCGCTGGAAGGTTTGAGCCGAATTGCGGAGTCCAAAAGCATCCGGACGTACTCAAACAAACCAAAGGGCGTCGTGATAGCGGTCTTAGGTATGTCGGCGGGTTCAATGGGAATTTGGTGATACGCCTTAACCAGGTCAACTTTGCTAAAAATGGCGCAGCCGGCGAGGCGCGATGTAAAGTCCTGGATGTGGGGCAGCGGATAGCTGTCGTGGACAGTGTTGGCATTCAACGCCCGATAGTCGCCGCGGGGACGCCAGTCACCGGGATCACGCTTGGGCACTAGATGCAGCGGAGACGCCCACGCACTGGACGACGGGCGTATAATGCCGAGCTCCAGCATGTGGTCAAACTCACGTTTGACGATAGCTAGACGGTCTCCAAACAAGCGGCGCGGTCGAGCCGCTGCGGGTGAACCCCGGGAGACGATGTGGTGTGTCACAGTATGTTTAGGCGCCTGAGTGAGGTTGC
Source organism: Amblyomma americanum (assembly GCF_052857255.1). NCBI lineage: Eukaryota > Metazoa > Arthropoda > Arachnida > Ixodida > Ixodidae > Amblyomma > Amblyomma americanum. The sequence continues at coordinate 360,245,474 of NC_135497.1, forward strand.
ATGGCTTAGTGAGCTCCGGGAAATCCGCCAACACTTTTTCGAACTGAGAGGAAGGTATCAGCGTGCGAATGCCTATGGGAGCAAGGTCGGACGAGACTCCCGAGATGAAGAGATGAGTCAGACCGTCGGTAAGGCGACGATGCTGCACGCTGACGTCTAAGTCGAAGTAGGAGAGGAAGTCTGAGCCGATGATCGGGCGAACCACGTCTGCAATGACTAAGAGCCATCGAAAAGTGCGGCGTAGGCCGAAGTTGAGGGTGAGAGATCGTAGCCCATACGTGGATATAGACGAGGCGTTGGCAGCACGGAGCGACAGTCCTGATGGCTTGGAACGATCTGCCTTAGTCGGTGGAACCACGCTGATTTCCGCGCCCATGTCGATAAGAAACCGGGTGCCGGAGAACTTGTCAGTGACCATGAACAGGCGGCTCGAATGACTGGGGGAACCACACGCTGCCGTTAGTGATCCCGGCGGGCGTTTCCCGACCACGAACAGGGCGGTGTACACTTCGTGGCCCGTTGGCGAAAACGCCTGTGGTACCAGCAGAGAGATGTAGGGCTGGGACTCCGAGCTTGACGTGAGCGCGAAAGAGCGCGATGATCAAGACGAGACGGACGGGTCTCCAGAGGTCGGCTCCGGAGTGCGGCGACTGAGGCGGCAAGCTCCTCGAGACGGGCCTCAAGGAGCGAAATCGATGGGTCTCTTGGCGGCAAAACAGCAGTGACGGACGGGGAGGTGGCCTCATGAACGTTATCTGCGAGCTCAGCCAGGCGGTCGAGGGTGACGTCACCGGCCGCCGCAAGGACGAGGCGGATGGGCTGGGGAAGGCGTTGGAGGAAAAGCTCTCGAAGCAACGCTGAGTGGTTGGGGATGTCGCGCTCCCCAAGAAGCTGTTGCATGCGGCGCAGAAGCTGGGAGGGGCGCCGGTCGCCAATGTCTTCCCCGGTAAGGAGCTGCTGGAGGCGGGTTCGGTCCGACGGCATAAATCTCTCCAGCACCTTGGTTTTCAGGTGCTGATATGGTGTAGCACACTTGGGGGCGGAGAGAACGTCGGAGAGCTCACCGGCAACGTCAGGAGGCCGGCTTGAGGCAACATGGTAGTAGCGCGTCGTCTCCGACGTGATGCGGGCTAGGCAAAATTGCGCCTCAACCTGGTGGAACCAAACTTGCGGGTTCTGGGGCCAGAAAGGTGGAAGGCGAACCTGCAGCGACGAGACGTCCTGCGGACGCGAATCCTGCTGAGTGGATGTTGCGGGATCGGTCATGGCTCGTCCTTGGTCACCAATGTAGTCTTAACGCCTCAGGAGCGAAGGAAACGACACCACTGCTACGAGCAGACACCAGAACAGAACTGCCAGCCTTGGCTGCACGAGCCACGACCAGGTGCCGTCTTTATTCTCTTCGCAGGGTGGCGCGCGCTAGTCGGGTTGTCGGCGCCACCCAAGTGAGGGTGCTACAGCGTGCTGTCCCCGCGGGGGAGGGTCAGCAGGGGAGCCGAAAAGAATATGGGAGAGTGTGGCGTGGGGATCACCGCATAGGGAGCATGCACTCTTTTTGGTAAAGTTCTAACGTGCATGCGGGAAGGTGCACATCGACAAGGGCGCTTGGTCGGAGAAGTTACTTCTTCCGTGCGAGGCGGCCGAAGTGGTGGCTCGCCTCTCACGGGAAGAGTGTGATGACTACGAGAAGGTAAAGAGCGCACTGCTTAGAAAGTACCGGCTTTCTGCTGAAGTTTTAGCGATTCAGGCAGGCAAAGAAAGGCAGAGTCGCATACTGACTTCGCGTACCGGCTTAAATTCAACCTAAACGAGTGGCTTAAGACCGCTGAGGCGCACTGAAGTCATGACAAGGTATAAGTGTGCATTCCACTAGAGCAGTACTTTAGCGCGATTCCTGAAGATCTGAGGATATGGCTGCAAAATAGGCTAACAGATATAGACCTAGACAAAGCGGCACAGCTCGCAGACGAGTATTACGTTCGTCAATGTTTTTATGCAGTGTATATCTCTTTTATGTAGTGTACTATTTACCTCCCCCCATGTCTTTCTTCTGTCCCCTCACATCTTTTATTTCATTTCTCCCACCTGCCTGCTATCCTTTATTTCCGCTGCCCCAGCTCAGGTGCCGCCGCACGTGATGGCAGATGCCGGGGCTAGCAAAAATCTTTTACCTTCCTTTTATGGTATTATAAATAAACCACTACCACCACCACCACCTCCAAAGCAAGGCAGGGTAAAATAACAGGTTAGGAAAGGAGAAACCTATTTAAAGAGAATCCCCGACCGAAGGGTGCCACCGGCACGCCGGAATCACCGAACAGAGGATGCGGAATCAAAAGGAGGAGGTAGCGAAAAAAGATTGAGTCACCCAAATCAACCGATTCGCCGAAACAGCAGGCACCAGCAGCTCGCGCGTTTGAGGTGCGAAAGCCGATTGTCTACTATAATTTCAACAAGGAGGGTCACATCTCATTGAACTGCAAGCAGCAAAAGATGGCGTTCGCTTGCATGCGAGACTCGGTGGAGAATTGTAAATTGCTGGAGCCAGACATGCGGAACGTGGTGATAAATGGCAAGAAATTCAGAGCACTGCGGGATTCAACGGCTACCATGGATGTTGCTCACCCGTCCTGTGTTTCCTCCATGGACTACACCGGCGAATGAGCCTGCATTAAGCAGGTTGAGGAGAACAGAGTGCATGCTTGCCTATAGTGAAGGTGACTCTAGAGGGGACTTTTGGCAGGCTAGACACAGAAGCGGCAATTAGCGCAAACTTGCCGACACACTTGCCCTATCTGTTTTCGAACAAATCCGAGCAGCTGCTGAAAGAGAAAGGTCTCTTTTTCACCTCGGGCTTGGCTTGCATGGCGCTAACACGTTCTCGAGCGCGAGAGCTCGCAAGGAAACTCGACTGCGCTCCGATAAATGAGCAGGTACCGAACCATTCTCCCGTCCAGCCGGGATATTCTTGCAGGAAAACTGATCCCTCTAATCCGCATGAGCATGACCATGAAGGTGTTCCCGAACTAGCGGTAGCTCGTGAAATCCAAGGAACTGCCGATTCCGTAGAGAATGGGGCAACCGGAACCAACGCGAAGGATTCGACATTAACACCTGCTTCGACTTGTTGGGAGGCGTTGACTTAGGGTTGATAAGAAAGCACTCATTGCAGAGCAGAAAAGCGACCCATCGTTAAGAGCTATAAGCAATAATGTGAGAGAGGGAGTCGCCAGAAATAACGTAAGCTTTCATGAAAAATCAGGCCTTCCGTACCGGAAATACTGCGACTCAAAGGGACGTGCATACGATCAACTCCTGGTGCCTGAGAAGTACCGGCGGCAGCTTTTAGAGCTCGCACACGGAAATGCATGTACGGGTCACCTGGGCATAAAGAAAACAAAAGCTAGATTAGCCCTCGAATATTACTGGCCTGGCTGCTGGAAAGGTGTGGAACAGCTTGTTAGATCTCGCGACACTTGCCAGCGGGTCGGCAAGTCGACGGATAAAGGGAAAGTGCCCATGACACTAGTTCCTATCATTACAGAGCCCTTTCGGCGTCTTGTAATAGACACTGGCGGCCGGCTGCCAGCGTCCAACTCTGGTGGTCGCTACATTCTGACCTCATTGCGCGTGGCAACCAAATTTCCCGAGGCCATTCCCTTGAAGTAGCTAAGTTCCGCATGTGTTGTAGACGCCCTTTTGTAAATTTTCTCTCGCGTGAGGTTCCCTGCAGAGATACAAAGCGATAACGGGAGCGTGTTCACAATTGCTTGACAACAACGTTCTGCAACAACGTTCTGTGAACGGTGTGGGATTGAAATAATCCGCAGTTCTATTCACCACCCTCAGTCAAATCCAGTCGAGCGCATGCACTCAGTGCTAAAGCGGATACATAGGTCTCTGTGTTTTGAGCATAAGCGAGAGCGGGAAGGCTGGATACCAGCAGAACTCTGCAAGGAGATCCGTCCCCCATGAAAGCACAGGATTTAGCCCCGCTGAACTAGCCTACGGGCGTGACTTGAGGACCCCGTTGCGCATGCTGAGGGAGTCATGGGAGGGTTACGGAGAGAATCCCTGTGTAGTGGAATACGTTCTAAAGCTACTGGAAAGACTTGCGAAAACCAGAGACTTCGTGGAAGCAAATGTCAGAGCAGCGCAGTCATTGTATAAAGTGTATTACGACAAATTGGCACGAAAACGCACCTTTCAGTCTGGCGACCAGGTGATGTTGCTGCGTCCGTCAACACGGAACAAACTTGAGGTGCAATGAGAACGGCCAGCTTAGGTGGTGTCGAAGTTTTCGGACACAAACCATGAGGTAAAATTTAAGAACAAACACAATCGGATAATCCACAGTAATTTGATGAAGCCTTATGTGCAGCATCAGGCCATGGTTAACATGGCGCTGAACATGCCAGAGGAAGTGATCTCAGACATACCTTATGTCCCACGTGAGGACGAGAAAGCAGCGAATGAGCTGCTAAATTCAATCGACAGAGAGCCACGTTTGATGGAAAGTCAACGAGGAGACATGAAAAACGTCGTCCGCGACTTTGAGGCGGTGTTTTCAAACAAGCCAGGAAAAACAACCATCATCGAAAACGATATTCAGCTGTCCAGCGAACAGCTGATCAGGAGCAAACCGTACCGTGTCTCTCCAAGACAAAAGGAAATCATTGATACGGAGATCCGCTGTATGTGCGAACTTGGCGTCATAGTGCCCTGCGAAAGTGACTATACGTCACTAATCATTATTGCAGAGGTTTCAGGCAAGGATCTGAGACCTTGCGTGGACTACCGGAGACTGAATTCAATCACAGTGGACCAGACCTACCCCATTCCGAACATCGAGGAGAGGGTTGAAACAGTCGCTAAATCAGAATATATATCCACACTGTATTTAGTTCGTGGTTACTGGCAGGTGACACTCATTGAGCTGCCAGCAGGTACGCAGCATTCGTGTCCCCCGCGGGCACGTTTCGCCCTGTAATGTTGAGCTTCGGCTTGAAAAATGCTCCGTACTGTTTTTCAAAGTTAATGAACCAAGTGCTGCGGGGACTTGCAGATTTCGCTCTCCACTACCTTGACGACGTGGCCGTTTTCTCACAAAACTGGGAGGAGCACACTGAACACCTGCGTATTGTGTTCAGCCGACTGCTTGAGGCTGGTTTAACGGTAAGGACGGGAAAATGCCACCTGGGGTGCGCCGAAGTGAACTATCTTGGGCATGTGGTTGGACAAGGCGAAAGCAGACCTGCAGAACTTAAAGTGGCTGTCGTGGTGGAGTACCGTCGCCCAGCCACAAAATCAGAACTCAGGGCTTTCCTTGGCCTAGCAGGCTATTATCAACATTATGTAAAGGACTACTCTGATTTAGCCAGCCCCCTGACCGACGCGCTGAGAAAAAGTGAGCCTGCCAATCTTTCTTCGGACCAAAAGAAAGAGAGGGCATTTCAGTGTCGGATAACGGCCCTAAGCGAGCGCCCAATGCTGGCAGCGCCAGATTTCTCGAAACCCTTTATCATACAATGTGAGGCCAGCGACCGCGGTTTAGGCACTATTCTTTGCCAGGAAAGCGATGGCAGGCACACACGGCCTGTCCTTTACTTGAGCCGCAAGTTCAGCACGCGGGAAGAGGTGTATAGCACGTCTGAAAAAGAACGCGCACGCCTCGTTCTGGGCTATAGACAAAATGGCATGCTACGTCTCCGGGTCCCGTTTCACAGTCAAAACAGACCATTGCTCTTTGACTTGGCTGCACAATATGTCGCCCAAAAATGGTCTTCTACTGAAGTGGAGCCTAGCACTCCAGCACCACAGCTTCGAGGTTCGCTACAGGAAAGGCATGCTCCACAGGAATGCCGACGGGCTAAGCCGAGCCTTTTAGATGTTAAAGATTTTACCAAAACAGGGATGTCCCCCAAATGTTTAGTTTTGGAGATATATTTCATAATCTCTTTCTAAGGAAGAGCGTATATCTCCCACTTTCGTTGCAGTAATGTTGTTTATAATCAGGTAAAATACCTAGGAGTGAGTTTTCCTTCTATCGGCCAAGGATAATTAAGAGCGGGTGGTGTAACGTACCTTGACTCTGAGGTATTGGGGCGGGAAAAATTTAACGCCACGTCGGCCAAAACCAGTCGCCTATTTCCGTACCGTGTGCCCTCTAAGAACCAACCTGATTTCATTTAGCGAAATGTTTTTCCTTCCGAGTGCACCTCGAGTGGGAGCACACGCCTTGGACAGGTGACATGTCTAAACTCCTCGTCGGGAGACACCATGTGTTCATTCAGGCAAAACATTTGATCTCTTCAAAGTTTAGTCGAAGTTTGTTTTAGCTAAGTGCAGTTTTGGTCCTGAGTTTTGGTCTGGCAGGATGAATGGGTTCTGAGGGCGCTTGCTTTTGTCAGGTATGATTTGGCGTCTGTGATTCCTTTTGGCTAGCATTGCAGAGAATGTCTCAAAACGGCCATCTGGCGAGGGGAAGCGATGCTTGAGTAGATAAAGCGCACAAAACCACAGCACACAGCAAAGAAAGACACGAGACAGGCGCTACTTGCAACTGTTTGTTGAGGTCAAGAATGGTTAATTTATAGACACGAAGAAGGTGTGGAGGAAAGGGGACAAAAAACAATATAACAAACAACAGGTAAATGACTGGTGCGAAAGGAAGGCTACTACAGAGGGAGGAACAAAAGTGAATCAAATCTTTCTAAATTTATCTAAAAATAGCGATGCCGAGCTTCGGCACTGAAGGTCATCCGAAGACTCCCAGTGAGCATCTGGTTCCTGGCACGCCCAGTCAGCCTAGCTACGTGCGAGAAATTCATCTTCCGGGCGCAATATCTGGCTGCGGTGGTGCTGTTGTGCTCGCGCTCCCTTCCTGCTATGAGTTCGGCGAATTTGGACATGAGAAGAATTCCCTGAATACCACATCGAAGGTGAATGAGCCCTCTGGAAGAAACGTGGCTTGAGGAATGTCGGAAGCAGCGACGATAGTAGCGTCCCCACGTGTTCGAACATGCCATCGGGTCGACGAACGGAATGTTGTCCTGTTAAGTCGCGCTGGGGTTGAACAATTGCCCGAGAGCTGCGCCTTCGACAGAGGTTCCACGTTCCTGTCATCAGACGACGAAGTACAAGATCTTTCAACCCCTGCTGGGAGAGTCCGCATTCCTGTGTCACGCAGGCGCCTTCCTGTTCCACATGGGCGCAGTCCGGACCCACGTGCGCGCCCACCTGGAGGCCGCGTGGACGACAACGTGACTGGGTCCTGTTCCCTTTCCATCGATCGAGCTGCGAGAGATCAGGACCGCCCTGCCGTGGGTGGTACCATCAGTGCCATCGTTTGATTGCACATCATTCTTCGAACTGTATTCTCCAGCTAGGGATCTGTGGAATACGAAGAGTATTTAACGAGCTGCTGGTTTGGCACCAGAGGAGAGCCCCCTCTTGAGAGATACCCTTTGCTGGGAGAGACTCCCGACCGCTAAGAAGCTCCCTTTACTGAGAGGCACTCTCAGTTGCCCTTACTTGTACATTATGTGAATAGTCTTTGTATAAAGTTTTCCAGTTTAGTTTAGTTTAGTTTTGGTTTTGGGGGAAAAGAAATGGCGCAGTATCTGTCTCATATATCGTTGGACACCTGAACCGCGCCGTAAGGGAAGGGATAAGGGAGGGAGTGAAAGAAGAAAGGTGCCGTAGTAGAGGGCTCTGGAATAATTTCGACCACCTGGGGATCTTTAACGTGCACTGACATCACGTAGCACACGGGCGCCTTAGCGTTTTTCCTCCATAAAAACGCAGCCGCCGCGGTCAGGTTCGAATCCGGGAACTCCGGATCAGTAGTCGAGCGCCCTAACCACTGAGCCACCGTGGCGGGTATAAAGTTTTCCAAGTTTTCTTCCTTCGATCGTCCTCGTCTCTTCTCTGGCCCAGTCACGCTACCTGAATCCCAACAGCATAGACTAGCTTGGCCCTTTCCCAAAATCAACGTCTGGAAATAAGTGGATCAGCATAGCGACCGACCATCTGACCGCTACGCCGAGGCAAATGCCCTACCGAACGAAGCAGCAGCAGAAGTCGCCAAATTTTAAGAGCGTGAGCTCTTACTCATCAGTTTTCGAGATTTCGTGGGGTCTGCTGCCACCCTAAGATCACAGCGTCATCTGTCGCGGCATCTAAAAAGCAGCATATCTCGCATGGAGACTTGTAGCGCCATCTACAATAGCACTGTAGAACCAAGCACCTGCCGCGGGCCAATGATGACGTCTCGGTGCAATATGGTGGATAGGGGTGGAACTATGTGAGAATGACGTTAGGGGACGAAATGGCGGCATAGTTTCAGTTCCTCGAATCCAAGATGGCGCCCAATAAAATTTTTGTGCCCTTCCATCTCTTTCCCCCTCATCCCCAAAAAGATCCTACAACGGGAGGACGGACGCTGAGTGGACGCTGAGCGGACGTGTTCCGCATGAGCTCCCGCCTTGAGACCGTTTTTCGGTGGAACGCGCTGTGCCTTGGTCTTGCTTTTTGTGGAATCGTCTGCAGGAAGTTGCCCTGTACCTGTGGACACCATATTTTGGCAAGTGTTCCCCCTTTTAGGGGTTTTCTTCACGATTTGTACTCGACCACGGTGCGGCAAAATGAGGCCTAATCTATAGGCCGAGCCGACGCCTGCGGCGCCGGGTTCCAGGGCCGTGCCTTGTGGTAGTGGGCCTTTGCGAGGCAAAAGATGATGGAGTACTCCGTTGAGGGGGACTCTATAACGCCCGAAGAATTCGAGGCGGGAGAATGGGCCTGGGTTTTGAAGGCGCAAGATCGCTTCAAGAAGACTGTGTACGGGGACCACACCGAGAGTAGGCCTACCGAGAAACAGGCGGGCAGCGACGGGCGCCAGACGCACGGAGCAGCCCAAGTCAAGCGGGGGAAAGCGCCGGTGTGGAAGAAACGGGGACCGTTTCTTCAGATGCCAGCCAAGGATTTCAAGGTTGTGTGCCGGCCCAAGAATTGGGACTTGAGCATAGTGACGCCGAGGGAGCTCGGATATGCCCTGAGAGCGGCAGCGAAGCTGACGAACGCGACTGCGGTGGAAGAAGACCTGGTGCGGGTCAATGAGAGAAACAACACGATGACGGTGAGCACGCCGTGTATGAATCGTAGTGGGGCATATGCGAATGTCAAGACGCTCAAGCTGGGCGGTCGTGACCTTGCGGTTTCGGCGTACGTGGCGGCGCCGGAGAATTCTGTGCGCGCAGTAATTTACAATGCGTACAACGGATGCCCACTGGCAGAAATTCGCGCAGGATTCTTGAAGAGGAATGAAGACATGGAAATTTTGGATGCCAGACCTTTGGGCAAGTCAAAGGCGATTCAGATCACGTTCGGGGGGAAGCGCGTTCCCCGGCAAGTCATCTATTGGAACTGTCTGTATGCTGTGATCCCATATAGAGAGTTAGTCGAGACCTGCTATAACTGCAGACGAGTGGGACATCGGGCGGACCTTTGCTATCGTCCGAAGACTAATTTGTGTCGCCGCTGCGGGAAAGAACATCCTGCACCACCGGAGGGAGAGTCGCTGATCTGCACGCCGGACTGCATCGTGTGTCATGGGGCGCACAGCACGGGAAGTCGGAACTGCAAGTTTCGCCTAGCCCGTCAGCAGCCGACGGGTCTGCAGCAGAGAAACGAGGACAAGAGCCAAACGGGCAAGGAGGAGCGGCGTTCGAGGCCCAGGAAGCGGTCATCTAGCGGTGCGAGAGGCGATAGCAAGAGCAAGGACCGGTAAGCTTCCTTACCGCCACTGCCCGGACCCGAGCCTGGCAAAGGAGGAGGGCAAGGTTCCGGTCATAGAAGAAGCCCAAGTGCCACGAGAAAAAAGGTGAGCTGGCCCAACGCGGGCTCCCAAAATGAGACTGCTCGAGAGAAGGAGCTACAAAGGCAGGTGCTGCAGCAAGCCGAAACTATCAAAAAGATGGAAGCTAGGATAGCAGAGATGGAACGCGCGCTTAAAACCGGCAGAGTAGACAGGGTACAGACGCCGTTGGCCGAAGCTCCACAGCAAGCGGCGCAGGCGAACGCTTCTCGCGTGGACGATAACACAGCTATGGAAGTGGAGAAAGTGGAGAATCGGGGGACGGTCAAAAGGCCACCTCCGGCAGATGAGGGAGCTCGTGCAAAGAGAGTAGCAGAAACTTCGGCGGCGGACACGCCGCAGCCAGTATTTACAGTCACTTGTCTTAAGAGAGACATGCTTACCCTTGCGGAGAGAGTAGGAAAACTGCCAGAAAGACAGGATAGGCTGGATCGCCGGGTCGACAGGATAGAAGCTAGACTAGGCAACACTGCGGAGCGTCTTGACGCCTTCACCAATGACATGCGGGGTTTCCAGACCCAGGTAATGGACATGTTTAAACAGCTAAATGCTATGCTAGAGGTTAGATTGCCTCCCGTAGTCGGCCAAGAACCGATGTTAGTGAACCTAGGGCTTCACCATGGCCCCTCGCCAGCAAATTGAGGTTTGGCAGTGGAACTGCAGGGGCTTCCGTCGCAAGCGGGGGAACCTGCAGTTGCACATACAAAATCTGGATAGTAAGCCGGACATTATAGCTTTGCAGGAGGCTAGCGGCTCGGTGAAATTACCAGGATTTAAGACATTTACACCACCAGAGATTGATCGAGGGGGCGTATTGAGCGTCTTCACGGCCGTGTTAGTCCATCGCAACACCACAGTGATTCAGCATACCATAGATAGCAGCAGGGAGGACTACGTCCTGCTGGAGATTTTGCCCAAAAGAAAGGATGATAAGAGTCTATTTGTTCTTAATGTATACTCTTCTCCAAAAGATAAGGGGGTGGGCCTGCCAGACCTTCTGATAAAGACGCAACGGCTAGCGGCTAGGTCTCAACTCATCGTGGTGGGAGATTTCAATGCGCCTCATCCGGAGTGGGGCTACATCCGAGCCAGCCCGAAGGGAAATAAGCTTTGGCAGGTTGCCCAGGACCTGCGATGGACGATCTTAAACAACCCGCTAGATCATACCAGGATAGGCAACAGCGTAAGCATAGACACCTCTCCAGACCTCACATTTGTGAATGGTATCAGGGATGCACAGTGGGTAAACACGGGACAGCCACTGAGAAGTGATCACTATATCCTTTCCACGATATTTAGTGCTGCTAAGCACAAAGACACGGTGAAAGGAACTTGAGTGACGGACTGGGACCGATTTCGGCAATACAGGAATGACATAGTGAACGGGGAAATCGAGGACTTATGAGCCTGGATTGACACGCTCAAGCAGGCCGTGAAGAGTACCACAGAAGAGGTTCCGACGGAGGGGGAGGCCTTTACGGCTGACTCTAGATTGTTACACATGTGGGAAGCACATGCGAGTCTCCTTCGGAGGTGGAGGAAACAAAGGCATAATGGTGTCCTCCGTAGGAAAATGGCCAAGCTAGAACGACAAATCGAAGCCTACACATTGGAGTTGCAGTGTCAACAGTGGGGGCAGATTTGTGACCGGATGAATGGGCAATTCGGATGCAAAAAAACATGGCAGCTGTTGAGGCACTTTTTAGACCCGGCTGCAACCAAATCTGCGCAAAAGGGGCAAATGGCTAGGCTAGTGCATCGGTATCAATGCACGATTGGGGAATTCATACATGAACTCCGAAGTCGTTACATAAACAGAGAGGCGGGCGGTTGCTTGCCGGATTACTCGGGAGAGGAAAACCTTGAATTGGATGCAGACTTTACGGTGGCGGAAGTGGAGTTTGCAATGGGCCAGCTTCGTACCACGTCAGCAGCGGGTCCGGATGGGGTTACTAATAAAATGCTGCGGAACCTGGATTTCAAGTCAGTGGGGGCACTCACGAATTTGATGAATAAATATTGGGCGGCCGGGGAGATTCCGCCAGAGTGGAAACATGCTAGGATTACATTTATTCCTAAACCAGGGAAGAAGCTCTGCATTGAGAATCTGCGTCCCATCTCGCTAACGTCGTGCTTGGCCAAATTGATGGAGCATGTGGTCTTGAACAGGCTTCAGGGTTATGTAGAGGACAATGAGTTGATACCTGAAACAATGATTGGCTTCAGGGCTAATTTATCGACGCAGGACGTCATGTTACAGCTCAAAAAAGACGTGGTTGATCCTGGGTACGGCACGGGCACCAAGACTATCTTGGGGCTCGACCTCACTAAGGCCTTTGACAATGTTACCCATGAGGCAATATTGAGGAACCTATCAGACATAGGACCGGGGGGTAGAACCTTCCGGTACATCAGATCGTTTCTGGAGGGTAGGACTGCGGAGATTGTAGTCGGAGAAATGAAATCGGATCCCTTCCCATTGGGGGGGCAGGGGGACACCGCAAGGGTCGGTATTATCGCCCTTCCTATTTATTCTCGCCTTGATCAACATACCACCCAGGCTGCAAGGGATATCGGGACTTAAACATACATTTTATGCGGATGACATTACTCTATGGGTAACAAGAGGCAGTGACGCACAGTTGGAAGAAACTCTACAACAGGCGGTGGATATTGTGGAGGAGCTAGCAGGGGAAGCAGGACTCTCGTGCTCTCAGCCCAAGTCCGAGCTTTTTGTTCTGAGGGATGAACCAAGAGGGATACATGCGAGGCACTATACGCCGCCACCACCTTTAGAGGTGAAAGTGGGGGGAGTACCGGTCGCTGAGGTCCAAACGATCAGGATCCTGGGTATGTATCTGCAGACTAACAGGAAGAATAGCGAGTCCTTGCAAAGGATTAAAAATACGGTCAATGCTACCGTGCGGCTAATCAGGAGAATCGCCAATCGTAAGAGAGGTGTTAAGGAAAAAGACTTGTGTAAGCTAGTGCAGGCATTTGTGCTCAGTAGAATAGTGTATGCGACGCCTTATTTGAAGTTGGACGCGGCGGAAAAAGGAAAGGTGGAGGCTATGATTAGGCAGGCGTATAAAGCGGCCCTTGGGTTGCCTCAAAATGCGTCTACCGAAAGGCTGCTGGGATTAGGGGTGCACAACACCCTAGAAGAACTACGGGAGGCGCACTTGGTGATGCAGCTCGGTAGGCTTTCAAAAACAAAAGCAGGAAGGGACATATTGGAAAGGATCGGCATTGGATTTGACGTTCCAGCCGGTGACACGAAAATTCAGATGAGGTGGGAAATGCACAAGGGCTTGTACATAAAACCTTTGCCCAAGAACATGCATCCAATACATCATGAGGACCGCAGGAAGGCAAGAGCCAAAGCTTTACATGCTAAGTACGGGAAGTACAACGGGGCAGTCTATGTAGATGTCGCCGAGTATAAGGACAAGGATGCATTTGCAATTGCGGTGGTGGACGGGCGAGGACGCTTGATCGCCTCTGGATCAGTCAAAACCCGCTCCCCAGAAACTGCTGAGGAAGCGGCGATAGCACTAGTTATGACTAGTAGTAATGCTGACCTGATCTTCAGCGATTCAAAAACAGCCATCCGAAATTTGGCGAGGGGCAGAATATCTGTCACAGCGGCGCGGTTGCTGAATCGGGCCACGGAGCGAGGGATTACGGAGACGGAAATTGTCTGGGTACCTGCACACTCTGGGAACCCTGGGAACGAGACGGCTCACATGAATGCTCGAGGTTTCGTCAGCCGAGTAGGTGAGCTGGACGTCCCGGGAAGGTCCACGAGAGATGGGCTGGTATCCTTTCATGACATTACTAATCATTTCAGACTTGAGCGGAGGATTTACCCACCCCCGGACAAGCAATTGGTGAAGGCGCAGGAATGCGTCTGGCGACGATTGCAGACTAGATGTTTCTTCAACCCATACGTATTGAGCAAAATCTACCCGGACATTCAGCCGGAGTGCAAATGGTGTCACGAATTGGCAACCTATGACCACATATTATGGAGCTGTAGCATAGCACCGCCACCGGCGGACATTATGCGTGATCTTTCCCTCGAGCAGTGGGAGGCCGTGTTGGCCAGCTCAGACCCGGTCGTCCAGACCAGGGCCGTGGAGTGGGCCACCCAGGTCGCCGTCAGCCATGGGTTGATGGCCATCTGACACGGAATCGTCCACACATGCTCTCTGACGAAAATAAAGTTTTTCCATCCATCCATCCTACAACGGGTGAAAAAGTGTGCCGTTATGGGACCGCTATATGCGCTACATTCATCCCGCTATATATACTCTGACAAGAGGAACCCATTCGGGGACAGTTGTGTATCGAATGTTTTAGGCAAATAAATCCCTATGGGTTGTGGTATAGAGATAAAAACACAATAAACGATAGGTAAACATTGCGTACATGCAATTACTCACTGAAGCGTTACCATATCGCGCCACAGGCCGAATTTTAGGCCCACCTTGACCCCCAAACGAAGCAAGTTCCGTTTGGGACGTATCTTGAGGGGGTTGTGAGGTTGAACACTGGAGATAGGATTGAGCGGACGCAGCTTGTCTGCGCTCCGTGGATTTCTCATCCTGTGCGCGCAAGATCCATTCGCAGTTCCACATTTTTGTCCGGATCAGACGTATAACGTCGAGGACTACTCGTGGATAAGCTTTGATCCCAAGAAGTGACTTTCTTGGCATTATGCGGAACTTTAAAGCCCAAGACAAAACGTGGGATCGCTAAGCCTCGCAAGCACTTCGGCACCGGGCCCAGCGTCCGTTGCCGCGTTCGGCCTGACCAGCGAGCAGCTACTCCGCTACGGCTTCGACGATGGATGTGGACCACACCCATGGCTACGACCCCGAGTCTGGAGGATTCGGAAGTGTTCCGAGCAGCAGCAAACAAGGCGAGGGGAACTTTGATAATTCACAGCGAGAACCTGGATGGAAGACGATATACCTCAGGGCAGGACAGCGTGCAGAAGGGCACTGGGCTCCGAAGGCATACGATGACGACCCGAAGTCACCAGCAGCGGATCCCACGAGCCGCAAAAGGCCCCCGAGACTGCCTGACCTCGACAAGTATGAATTTAAAGTGATTATCAAGCCGAAAGACCGTTCAGACCTAAAAATGTGAGGTGGGATTGTACACCCACTTAACATCGCGTTCGAAAACGCGTTACGTGGCAAGACGCTACGCGCCAAACCTTACATGAGTGTTATTGAAGAGCAAAACATCATCATCGCGGCAACTTCCCATGTCGAAGACGCCACAGTTCTTGCGAAGATCGATCACATCAGCCTAGACGGGAAAAAGTACCACTTCAATGCCTGCGTGAGAACACCGCAAGACTCATGCAAAGGGGTGGTGCACGGGATTGACCCCAACGCATCAGACAGAGACCTAGAGAAAGAATTTTCCTCAGAAACCCACGAAATAGGCGTCCGAAGGCTCGGCAGATCCAACTCGGCGGTGATACTGTTCAGTGGATACAAAGTCCCTTTCTTTGTTACTTACGGGTGGATCGAGCGCAAATGTTTTCTTTATAGGAAAACTAGACCGTTTTGCGTACTTTGCGGCAGGGAAGGACCTAGACCGGACGTCTGCCCCAGCCCAACTGAATCGAAATGAGACTCGTGCGGCAAGCTGAATCCCGGGGAAGCTCACGATTGCACCCCAACTTGTGCGGCATGCCAGGGGAATCACCACACCTACTCAAGGGAATGCAAAGCAAAGTTTCTGGTTCCCATCAATAAGCCTAGGAAACATCAACATTTCAATAATCAGGAAGAGAAACCGACAACCAGTGGCACCAGCAAGAGCTACGCGGCAGCTGTACGCACCAGCCGAAAAGAGCAGTTCGACAAGAAGGAATCCAGAAGAGCGGCCTCCAATTCTACGTCCAGGTCCAGGTCAAGATCTAAGTCTAGTCAACGTCGCAACTCGTCAGGCCGATCTGGAACGGAAGAGTCAAGACATCATAAAGAGCAGGGGACCACCAGGTCGGTCTCCTTTGCATTTAAGGCGGATCCAACGCCACAGGAGACGACACGCACCCGAGAACGCGGACCGTCTTCTGAGAAGCAAGAAGACTCAAGACACATCGTAAAGGTGGGCTATGCTGGGTTGCCTCCATCCCTCCTCGGAAACGCGATATCTAAGGAGTTTAACGACCTGAAAGCAAAAATTATTCAGCTAAAAAACAGAACGAGGCGTTGCGAGCTGAACTTAAATTGGTCAGGCTGCAGTCACAAACAACTCACGACAAAACACCCGAAGCCCGGCCAAACTCACAGTCAGTTTATGAGCGCGTCATTGCAGAGCTGAGGGCTGACAGAGAGGAGCAGGATAAAAAGTTCCTACAAGTTATTCAGATGGTCAAAAACGAGCTCGCAAATGAGTCCGCCAACACTAGGAAATACATAAACTCTGCCATTGCCACAGTCCGAGACGAATTCAAATCGAAACTCAACGAGTACAACTTCAGAAATAGGAAATCCATATATGCCGACAGGCACCCACTTCCAGAAGAGTACGAATAAGGACCATGGCACATAGGGGACAGGAAACAATTTTTTGGCAATGGAATTGTCGGGGATTTAAAAAGAAAAAAGCAAGCCTTCAATTTTTCATCGACACGTCGGAGACGCCACCTGCTGTAATAGTACTTCAGGAAGCAAATACGGTAATCAGCATGAAGGGGTACAAAACTTTCCAAGGCGAGCATAGCCTAGGAATAGTTGTTCACAAGGAGTTTACCGCAACGCTGCAAGAACCGCTAGCCGAAAATATCGAACATGCTTACATTGAAATTCTTCCCAAACACAAGGGAAAACGCAGTTTGCACATACTGAACATGTACAGTCGCCCTAGGGACTCATGTCGTCAGAGAGCCACGCTATTTAATAATTTTATCAAGAGGGCAGGTAAGGACCCCCTCGTCATAGCCGGTGATTTCAAAGCCCCCCATCAAGCATGGGGATATCACTTTAACAGCCCGAAAGGTAGGAGGATCCTTGAGATCGCTAACAGAGAAGGGCTCACAATCTTAACGGATCCCCTGCAACCCACCAGAGCGGGTAATAGCGTCAGCAGAGACACTTGTCCAGATCTCACGGTTGTGAAAAACTGCCTGCAGGCCACCTGGTCTAACACTGGCGAGTCCCTGGGCAGTGATCACTTCATCGTCTCCTGCACTGTTCAGGGAGTTAAATGTCGGAAACCATTTGGCAAGGCTAAGATTGTGAACTGGGACAAGTGGAGAGAGGAGCTGGCACGTCTCCCGGACGAAGATATCACAGAGATTGAGGCATGGACAGCGCTGCAGATGAAAACCGTCGCCAGGCACTCTACGACAGCGAACACCACGGAGGAAACTCCGACAGTTGACCCGCACCGGTTACATTTGTGGGAAGCCAGGAGATCTCTGACAAGGAGGTGGAAAAGGCAAAAGTTAAATCGCAAGCTGAAGACCAAGATTGCAGAACTCACCAAAGAAGCGGATGACTACGCACATAACCTTGCTAACCAAAACTGGCTCAAGCTGTGTGATGAGCTCAACGGTAGAATGGGCACGGCTTAAGCATGGGGACTCCTCAGATTCCTTATCGAGCCGAACTCAAACCGGAAAGAGCAAACAGACACGCTCTGTAACGCCTTGCACAGCTATAAAGGGGACAACGAAGCCCTCATTGCAGAACTTGCACGGAAATTCCTCGATCTGGGATCCTCGTACCCTCTCCCTGCGTACACCGGTGCACCCAATGAAGAGATGGACCAAGACGTAACGGTTGAGGAACTGAGGGCGAAGCTTGACGTCATGCGTAAGAACACCGCTCCTGGACCGGACCAGATAAGCACCAAGATGCTCTTTAATATGGATGACATCTCTTTAAGAAAATTAGTGAAATACTTCAACACGCAGTGCTGGCACAAGGGCCAGATCCCCGACTCCTGGAAATTGGCTTTAGTGCGATTTACTCTCAAGCCCAATAAGCCATGCGATATTGATCATTTACGACCGATCTCCCTGACGTCGTGTCTGGGTAAACTGTTCGAGAGGGTCGTGAACTCCCGACTGAAACGACTCCTGAGGAAGACTGATGTCCTCCCTGACACGCTGTACGGGTTTAGAGAAAAGCTGTCTACACGTGATATTCTCCTCCGTATCAGAGAGGATATTCTGGACAACCCCGGCAGAGGTCAGGTCAAGGCCATCCTTGCGCTCGATTTAAAAGTGGCATTTGACAATGTCAACCACCAGGGAATACTGGATGAGCTTAACAGCATCAACTGTCGTGACCGCACATATAATTGCGTGAGGGACTTTCTCTCCAATAGAAAAGCGTCAATAAGTATTGGTGATCGGACCTCCTCTCTGTTCAATCTAGGTTCCAAGGGAACCCCGCAGGGAGCGGTCTTGTCTCCGCTTCTATTCAACCTGGCCATGCGTGGGCTACGATAGAAGCTAGACCGCATCCAAGGCATTGAGCACGCTATATACGCCGACGACATTACGATCTGGTGCTGCAGCGGTAATGAAGGGGAAATTCATGGCCGGTATCAGGAAGCAGCGAATGTCGTGTGCCAGCATGCAGCGCGGCATGGGTTAACGTGCTCTCCCGAGAAATCAAAGTTACTCCTGATCGACCGTGGCAAGAGGCAGAATACGGGGCTTTTGCCGTCCACTCCCTCTGTCGCCATTACGGTCCAGGGTATGAGCATTCCGATCAGGAAAGAGATCAAGATCCTGGGAGCCACCATACCCAGCGGCAACACTAACACCACTACAATCAGACAGCTCCAAGCCTATTCTGAACAAGTCTCTATAATGCTACGCCGGGTAATCAAGAAAAGAAATGGGCTAAGAGAGAAGGAGGCCCTAAGATTAGTTCAGGTTTTCATTCTCTCTAAACTAACATACGCCACCCCGTACTTACGGCTTAGCAAAAAGAAGAACGACCAACTAGATGTTATTATTCAAAAGGCAGTTAAGACGGCGCTGGGACTCCCTAATGCACATCCACTAAGCGCTTACTACAGCTGGGGATCCATAACACCATCGACGAACTAATAGAGTCCCACCGTGTAAATCAAATTATCAGGCCCTCAACATCTAAGCCTGGCAGGAAAATATTACAGATGCTGAGAATCAGTCCACCCCGGGAAGTCGCTGACAAGATCGACATGCCCATGCAGATGAGATCACACATTACGACTCACCCCATGCCAGAACGCATTGATGAGGAATATAACAAAGGACGGAGACTAGCCAGACCTAGACACCTCTCTAAGCGCTGGGATGGAAACAAAGACACGATCTACGTCGATGCGGCTGGACCCGTTAACGGAGTCGCGTCAATTGCAGCAGTTTCACCTCGGGGGGATATCATTGCAAGCAGCCTTATCAAAGCTGTGGATACCACATCGGCTGAAGAAGCAGCTATCGCACTAGCGATATCAAAGAACAGCGAGGCAACGGTTATGTCCGACTCACAAGCAGCGGTACGCAATTAGCTCAGAGGCCGCGTTGGCGCTCCGTGTTGGGAAATTTGAGAAAGGTCTAATCCTTCCAACATCCAGATCTTCTGGACGCCAGGGCACCTCTCAACGATGGGCAATCAAGCAGCCAACACAGCTGCTCGAGCTCTCGTCCTCCGAGCATCTGGCACGCAGCCTCTCTGGCATAGTTGACAACCCCTCACCCTTACTAAGCTAAGGAGAAATTACGGAGTACTATAAGATCACAAGAAGGAAATATTCTCTTCCTCACAAAACCCTAAGTAAATATGAAGAGCACATAATCAGGCGACTACAAACTAATACTCTGCCCAATCCTTACCTAATGAGTAAATGGTACCCAGAAACCTACCATTCGTCCTGCCCCTTCTGTGGAGCAGTTGGCACACTCTTTCACGCGGTTTGGGAATGTCAAGAAAACCCAGACTTGGACAGCAATCCCGATCCGACTCATGAGCGCTGGGAGGCAACCCTTCATAGCCACAGCCCACTCGACCAGAAATCGCTGGTTGAGAGGGGCCGGATTATGATGACAACCAATGGGTCCTCGTACTGAACCCACCCAGTTTTTGTGCTCTGAATAAATGTTTTTCTTCCTTCCTTGAGGGGGTTGTTGTTGTTGTTGCCTATGTGACATGGCACATACCCACGACGGGGATTGACCAGGGTTTTGTAGGGAGACCCCATAGAATAGGGTAAACTGCTGTGAAGCTAAAGATTGTGCCTTGGGGAGAAATTTCAGAGTAATATAAAAGAAAAAGGAAGAAACAAAATATCGGGAGAGAATATCTGAGATAAATATTTGAATATATGAAAATACTCAAACGCTCTTTTAAACACGGAAAATTTGGAAACAATAACAAGGGAATCTGCCGGTAGCTGTTGTATAATTGTGTAGGTATTTCCAAACTTGATGCAAAGCATAATTCCTGGCGCTCGCGCCGAAAGAGAAGAGGAGGGGAACCGACAAAGTCAGACCCAACTTAGTAATTTCAATTTCTAGGTGTGCTCTCCTCTGATGTGCATACCTCCGGCAAGAGAGTAAGAAATGCTCCAATGTCTCGACCTCACCACAAGCCGGACAAAGGTTTGTGGGACTGAACCCGCAGCTACGTAATTAAAGATTTAAACGTGTAGTCTTGCACCGCATGAGTGTCATTGCTGCTGCTTCACACATCCCGAGCCTTCCATGGGTACACGAGATGTTGGTAGTCAACAGTACAGTGTAAGGGATCGTTGCACGTGGCGGTTATACACTGAAAACGCTGAAATCGAGTCATACCGAAAGGAACAATATTAGGAACGCTGTAGGCAACAAGTGCATTTAGAGCTGATTTTGCCAAAAAGTTTGCTGCTTCATTTTGCAAAATACCGCAGTGGCCTGGAATCCAAACGAAGCGCACCCCTTTCACGCATCGAGGAATAAAAAACTTTAGTGAGCGTCTCAAAAAAGTGTTTCGTGTGGACTCCAGCGCCAGCAAAACAGAGAAACAATCTGAGAGGAAAATCACCAGAGAAACAGTTGGTGGGAATTTTCAAAGCGGCTAGCCCAAGAGCCATAAACTCTGCTAGAAATATGGTTGTGTAATCCGGGACTCTAACCGAAAAGCTCCACAAGGGAGACTCTAAAAAAATACCAACCGCTGCCTTCCGGCCGGCCCCAAATGCATCTGTAGCAATCACAGTATTTTGCGGGAAATGGACAATGTGTTCAAAGAGGAGTACAGTTAATGTCCTTGCAGGCAGATGCTTTGCATTTGGAGGGAAAATATAATCAAAAGCAATATCCAAAGGGGACGCTGTCCAACCAACTCTGCATACAAAGTTGAGATCCACACCATTGTTGGATAAAAGGGCAAACACCCTGATGTTACAGTACATGTTTATGCAGATGACATAGCCTCTTTTGCTTCTGCAGCAGACATTCATGCCCTATATCGTTCTCTCCAGGATTACCTCAACGTGCTCGAGGTTTTGCTGGATACATTAAAGTTGATATTAAACGTGCACAAAAGCAGCAGGCTAGTTTTTAAAACACACACGCATATATATATATATATATATATATATATATATATATATATATATATATATATATATATATATATATATATATATATATATATATATAGAAATATAAACGTATTTGGTTGCTAGAGGCAAAAATTCAAAGTTGAAAACGCTTCATTTAGCCATAGATTTATTTTGAGTCGACGTTTCGGACAGCGCCTGTCCTTTCTCAAGACTGAGGTTACAGGGGTCTTGATCTCAGTCTTGAGAAAGGACAGCCTCTGTCCGAAACGTCGACTCAAAATAAATCTATGGCTAAATGAAGCGTTTTCAACTTTGAATATATATATATATATATATATATATATATATATATATATATATATATATATTATAACGATGTCAAGAACAAGCGCGTGGCAACAAACGCACTGGCTGATCATGCTATCTCCGAGGGCCATGACATCGACTGGGACGGCCCGAAGGTAATCGGAAAAGAAAAGAGCAAGACGACAAGGCTTTACCTAGAATCTTTTTATATTCAGACGACGGCAAACACGCTTAATCGCAACGAAGGCAATCTACCCCCGATATACTCCCGCTGCTTGCGTCATACCATGAAACCTATATAACTTACCTTCACTCTTGTCTTTCTTTCATTGTGAACAAGGCCCCCGTAAGCCGGGGCCGAAACGTCATCTTTTTTAACGATTGGTCGGCGCTTGAAGATTTTCCGCCATATATATATATATATATATATATCGCTACACTGTCGCTCAGACAGCATTCCTCAGGTGGAATCGCTGAGATATCTAGGCTTCATTTATGATGCCAGTATCGGTTGGCGGCCCCACATGAAGACTAACGTTGAGAAAGGTGAGCGTGCACAAGGTAGGCAACTACGAGTAAGTAATAGGAAATTTGGCATGCGCCGGGACACGCCTGTGAACACGCTTCCTGGAACTCCTTCAAAATTTCTTGCATTGATGATGACGGGTCCACTCAACGTACAATGCCCTCAGTGCACGCAAGCTGCTCAGGAATGAAGGCTGTAATTGGCAGAGAGGTGAAGGTATTACATCGGAGCAGATCCGACACGCACTCAATGTTTTCCGAATTACAAACAATGCCGCGCCTCCAAAAAGATGGCACTTCAGAGATGTCGAGATAGTGACTGGTTAGACTTTTGCTGTATTGTTTGCTTATTCTTCATTTTGAGAACTCCATCTCTAATTGGTACAAGCGCCACGGAAATTTGATTGACACATTTTTTAGAAATTAACTTAAAGGCAAGCTTTCGGCCGGCAGGCTGGCGAACCAGACTGCCGGGCTTCCTCCCAGAGAGGTGAAAGACTTGCCTACACACAGCGTGCCGCCAACCTTACATCACCCGAGTCAGCAGAGATAATAATAACCCCAGGCGGTCTATATTCACCCAACGGCCTCCACATAGGCGCCTCTCAATGATAACGTGTCGCTTCGGGACGTTAAAATCCACATTTTTTTATTTAAGCCTCATTACAAAATATTGATGAACAGCAGAGAAAAAAGAAACCTCGTAAAGCAACCTGTCCGAAAACATATAGCTGTCACAAACACACGCACGCACACACAGACACACAGACAGACACAGGCACACGTGACAGAGAGACACAGACACGCGCGCACAGACACAGACACACGCGACCGCACGCACGCAGACACACACGCATTTACATGCACGCACTCACTCAGATAAGCGCGATACTGAACAAACGACTTCGTAAAACAGGCCAGCCAACCACCTCAGAAGCACTGCGCCCCGTCGGCTCTGAGAGTGAGTGTACCATCCATGGTGGCGCCTAAAAATCCCGTAATCGCAACTCGCCAACAGGCGGCGCGGCGGCAAAGAGAAAACAGCTGCAGTACATTCGTGGCTCCAGTGACTTAATTCGTGACTCTCTAAGCGCGCATATCGCCTTGCACCCTCTCTGAGTGATCTCGACAACTAGGCCGCGGCAGCAGCCGAACTTCAAGTGCAAAACACACGTGTGACGACTTACCAGTATATGCAGTCAACTGAAAGTTTGATGCAGTATAAAGACCGCAGCTTAAATTTCAGCGCCAAGGGCGCTTCGTTTAGCGTTATAATTTCAGATTCTATATACTTACAACTTGGCCCTTTACAACTTTGAGCGTTCGATAGGCAGGCATTCACTAGTGGATTAAAGGTTTGAACGTATCAACACTGGAACAGTCTGTCGCCATTGTATTGAATGGCTTAATAATTCTCAGACACAGCGTACCGAGGAAGTGCACTCACCGCATATTTGATGGGAACATCGCGTCGATTCTTTAAGTTATCAAATTCTTTAAGTTATTAAATTGGAAAGGCCCTGCGCCTGAAAGGTCGCCAACTTTCTATACATATGTCATGAGATCCTTACATTTTCTTGAAGGTACACTTCCTGATTGTGATTTGACAGAATTGTCCGTGAGTGAAATTTGCGAATATGTTGCTTTTCGCGCCCTGAATGTAGACCAGCGTTCAAAGGTATTCTTGCCTAATACCGAGATACCCGGCGCGTTTACGCACCGCCGGCTCCCTCCCTAACCTTTACCCAGGCCTCCCACTGGCGCCGACTCCAGACCCGAACTGCTCCCTACCCTATTCTCCTTCATGATCGCTACCCTGATCAATTATTTTCTTCTTGTAAGCTCTGCGGGAAACCGGGAGACTTCCTTCATGTCCTCCTCACATGTCCTGCCTTCCCACACCCTCCATCCTCCACCACGGCGGAGTCATGCTGGGAGACTCTCCTGGCCAGCTCCGCTGCTGCTGACCAGCGCCAGATAATTGCTGACGCTTTGAAGCGGATAGCCCTACAAGGGCTGTCCTTTGCCTTGTGAGGACAGCCTCCTAAGGGTTGCCTCGTGCGATGTTAGAGGATTTGCTCCCCCTCTGTATTTGGCAATAAATATTTCCACCACCAGTTAACTGCGCAAAAGGCGGAAACAAAGAAGCTTTGCCTCTCTCCCCGCTGATGTGTCCAATTTTACTTGGCTTCGCTAATGGGAAGCGTTACCCACAGCTGACCGCCTTGTGGCGCGGGGCGTGGCGCCCTCCCCCTCATGTCCGCAATGCGGTCGAACTGAAACTCTGAACCATGCCGTTTTTTTATGCCCAGTCG
This sequence comes from Amblyomma americanum, assembly GCF_052857255.1. Classification (NCBI taxonomy): domain Eukaryota; kingdom Metazoa; phylum Arthropoda; class Arachnida; order Ixodida; family Ixodidae; genus Amblyomma; species Amblyomma americanum. The sequence goes on from NC_135497.1 coordinate 360,270,065, forward strand.
CGCGCACTTTCTGGCGCTTGGTTGCGCGCATGTTACAGGTGCGCATGCTCTGGCAGAGTCGCAATCGCGATTTCTTTGTTGAATTAATAATGTGTGTGGGTGCTTATGTACTCTGGAAAAGGAGCGGACTTGCTGTGCGGGGACGCCCGTAGAAAGCAATGTTCCCTTTACTGTATCGCCTTAGAACTTTGATGCTGAAACACTTGAATGAAGAACTGGTCGTGTTGCGTGAGGAGGCCTTCCTCCTCCGCTGGTCGGCAAGGTTCATTGTTGTTAGCGATAGAGGAGTGTCCATGCCCATCCTTCCGTATTAGCAAGTTTGGCGAGTATAGCTCATTTTTTCCTTCCTTGTATTCCACCTGAGCGCATAATGAAGCTAACGACGAATTGTTCACTGAAATGTTATTTGCATATATGTGATACCTGTACAATGATGGCTCATGGTGATGTCCTTGGAAACCAGACAACTTGTGTAAAGAGTCCTTAGCACTGTAGATATTTTCAGAAAAACAAAATTCTCTTAAAAGGAATAACTGTGCCGACGCTGCTTCTTGCAACTGCAGTAGTTTCTCATGAAATAGAATAAGACGAAGTGAGGCCGTTTGGTCGGTTTCTATATTCCCGATAGGGATTACCTGTTTTGCGCGCCTTCTATTATGGCAACCTAGTTTTCAGCAGCTAACGCGAACCGCGGTCACCCTGTGTAACGACACTCACGGAGCGTCCGCGTGGCACGAAGGAAAGAAAAATTATTTTTAAAAATATGTGGCTCCAATCGACGCTGTGAAGGTGGTTGGAGAGCGAAGCTATGCGGTTTTTATTCAATTTTTAGCCTGGCGTTTTTTGCTTACGACCACCACACGAAAACGCCACCATAGTCTTTACCGGGAAACACACGCGGGGAGAAGGAGCGTTCTTCGCATGTTTTGCAAGAACCGTTATCGTACATTGTGTGGTCTGCACTTCACACGAGAGCTTCGAATGACGTCAACCTATTTCGAAGCAGCTGCCAACCTAATGTGTAGCGGAACGCGTAGTTGTAATTGTCGGCACCTCCCGTCGGAAATAATTGTTCTCTTACGACGCGGTTTGGGTGTACACTGAGATATGTGAGTCAGGTGGGACTTCCTTTCCTTAAAACCAATTTTAATTTCATTTTTCCTGCCTTACGGCGCGGTTTGGGTGTCCACCAAAATATGTGCGACAGGCGTCATTTCCTTTCCTTTAATTTTCCTACGGGCCTGGCGTCTTGCCGAACGGACGATTGTGTTCCGTGGACCCCTTGACAACGCTGCAACGCGCTGTGGAGTCCAGCTCATAAAGACGGAGCGGTTCTTGAGTTTTAAAGCGAAAAGCTTCAATACGCGCAGCCGAACTGGTGAGTTATGCGCATGCGCGAAAACAAGTGACGTCACGCGCCGCGCAGGTGGTCGCTCCTCGCCGCAGCCGTCGCCGCCGCTGAATCCGTCGCCTGACTTTTCGGCTCAGCCGCGCGCTACTGCACATGTGAGTCATGTGCATGCGCAAGGAGGCCATATAATCCGCTTGCCAGAGAATAGGCGTGCGCACTCGACATGGAAGGGAAGGAGAGCGCGGCTGCTGCTAGACTAAGCAGAAAAGCTGAGAAACTAAATTCGTCTGATCCAGAAGTACTTGCTTGGGAGTTGGCTGCACAACAGCGAAAAAAATGATAAAGACAAAGCTAAACGTGCAGCCAAGACTCGCCGCAAACCCCGCCACCGTTCTAACAATTGCCTTACTTAACGTTAGGCCATTACTCGGATCACCGGGCTGTATTAATGGCTGTAGAGAAACTGCAAGACAATGCGTCCAACAATAATAAATAAAGAAGTTTAATACTTTGCTTCTGTCCCTAACTCGTAAACATATGCCATTGAGTAACCAAGTCTACGCCTATAGATAAACAATGTATACAATACCAGCTAAGGTACGAAACATAACCATGACGTCAAACCAAGAATAAGTGAAGCTTTTCGCTTGTATATTCAGGCTTGGCCAGAGCTAAGCCACTGCCTAATTTTTTAGCTGTCTTCAGTTTACCAGATTTTTATATATTTGCTTTTTATTTTATTTCTCTTTTTTACTTTTTATTTTTCTACATTACGACCCTTTATTATTCTTTTTAAGAGCGGGACGCGACAGCGTGTTGCAGCACTGCCAAGCAGTCCACGGAACGCAATCATCTGTTCGGCGCGATGTCTGGCCCATTGGAAAATTTAAGGAAATGAAATATCGGCCGCGGTGGCTCGTTAAAGATCCCCAGGTGGTCGAAATTATTCCGGAGCCCTCCAATACGGAGCCCTCTAACAGTGCCCGCGTACCGCCCACGTTGACGTCCTCGGCGAGCGCTGTGTCGCGGCTGCAGGCCGGGTAGCCCACCACGGCCGCCAGGTGCACCACCGAGTGGACTCCGTGCAGGGCGGCCGCAAGCGCCGCGCCGTCGCGCACGTCGCCGCGCAACAACCTCACGCTGTGGACCACCGGCAGCAGCGGGCCCAGGCCCCGCGCGAACGTGTCGAACACTGCTACGCGCCAAGCTCCAGCAGTAGGTGCACGAGGCACGAACCCAGGTAGCCCGCGCCGCCTGTCACCAGCACCTCGGGTTGAGACGTGGATGCTGCTTTGAGCGGTCCGTACCTTGCGGAAGTCAGGTCAGGAGTGCGCGCTCGACCGCGCTTATCGCTATCGGCAATTGTTCGCCGCCAATATTTTGCACTACGTCACCGCTGCTGTTGTATTGCCAATAAAAGACGCGATTCTGCATAATCCACGTCTGGTCTCCCCATGTCGGGTACCCAAGGACACCACTCCAGCCCAATCGCACTGTATAATAGCAACGTTCCTCTGAAATAAGCAGGCCACGGACGTATCACAAGCGCTCTTCTGAATCTATCGTCTATCGAACCATCACCGGCTGAGGCTTCTTGATGTCGCGTAGTAGTAGTGGCTATGGGGAGAGGTTGGGGGCCAGAAACTAGTCACCGTGAGCCGTAAAGCCTGTTTCACGTGCAAACGAAAACGCACTTGCGGCCGCGACACAAAAACCAGTTTCGAATTGTCACAGCGGCCCGAGCGACGAGGTTCTAAGTTGAAAAATTTTCGCTGCGACGCCACGCTCAACAGCTCAATTTGTTCAGTCGCTTGCAGATGAACCAACCTTGACTTGTCGGTCACCGTGCTATCTTTGCGCTGTCGGCAAGAATGGGAAGAATGAATGAATGAATAAAACTTTATTTTCGTTTCTTTGGGTTTAGCGGATTCCGGACGTCTTCATCTTCCGAGTTCCAATGGTCGGTGCCCTCATTCCAGGGCCCCGCTGAGCTTTGCCACCTCGCTTGCGTGCCGCACGAGTCCTCTCTGGACCGCCAGCTCGCTGCTGGTGAGCAGGTCCTCCCACTGTTCCGCACTGGGCTTTTCTAGTTTATGGAATGCACAGTTGTGTCTTCATTCCCATGTAATATGATAGAGCGTGGGGGTTGCCCCGCACCACGTGCATGTGTCATTGTATTGTCCTGGATACATCTTATGTAGTGTGTGTAGGTTTGTAAAGGTACCTGTTTGTAATCTTCGCCATCCCACTGCCTCGTGCTGTGTCAGCAACAGGTGTGGTGGAGGATACGTCAGTCTTCTTCCTATGTGGTAATTTAGTATTTCTGCATATGTGGGTTCTACCGTTGTGGTATGTTCCTGTGACTCCGTTGTGTCTGCTCGGTGGGTCATCTCGCGAGCTAGACTGCCCTCAGGTTTCCTTCCACTCCGGCGTGTCCCGGTACCCAGAAAATTTTGTGTTGTAATGATGTATTGAGAGGCCCTGCCTGGAGGATGATTTTCAGTGCTCCCTTGTATATTCTTCCCGCCGTGTAGCTTCTACACGCGGCTTTTGAGTCCGTCAGAATCGTGAGTGATTTATTTAGTCGGTTCCCTTCAGCTACTGCCAGAGCTACGGCAACTTCTTCCCCCTCGGTTACCGTACACTTTTTGGTTGTTACACACGTTACCGCCTCTAGGCTCTGGTTGACGACCACCGATGTAACTCTATGTTCTTTGGTGTCCCTGTTCCACGGATACAGGCCTGCATCCGTGTACACCGTGTTTTCTTTGGTAGCTAGGTGTTTTTCTACGTACTCTGGCCTAGCGGCTCGTCTAGCCGCGTGCAGGTTTGGGTCCATGTTTCTCGGTAAGGGGCAGACTCTGATGGTTTGTCTGACTTCGCCTGGTATGTTTGCTACTCTGCCTTCTGTTTCTTTACTGATATACCCTAACCTGCGGAGGAGCGCACGGCCGGTGGTCGACTGCTGGAGTCTGGTTAGTTGCGATCCAGCTTGCGCCTCTCGTAGCTCTTCGAAGGTATTGTGCATGCCCAGCATCAAGAGCTTTTCATTTGATGTATTTCTTGGTAGGTTTAGCGCTGTTTTGAAGGCTTTTCTTATAAGCGTGTCCGCTTGTTCCTTCTCATTCTTTGTCATGTGGTGATACGGCAGGGAATAGGTGATCCGGCTGATTACGAGGCTTTTAATCAGCTTTACTGTATCTCCCCTCCTTCATCCCGTGCCTTTTCTTTGAGACTCGGGTGATCATTCTGCTGACTTGCTGTGTTGATTGTTTTAGGAGACTGAGTGTGTGGCTGCATCTATTGCATCCTTGGATCCACATACCCAGTATTCTTATCATGTTTCGTTCTAGAATGGTCTGTCCTTCCAAACGCACTCTCAATTCTTCCGGCACTGGCGTATTTCGGACCCGCAGAATTTCCGATTTCTCGGTTGAGCACGCGAGTCCTCTAGCCCTGACGTATTCCTCCACGCATGTCGCTGCTTTCTGCAATAGTTCTTCTTTTCGGCCAAGTGACCCTTGGTTGACCCAGACAGTGATGTCCTCCGCATACATGGCATGCTGGATACCTTCGATCTTGCTCAGCTTGCGTGCGAGGCCGATCATTGCCATGTTGAACAGGACCGGTGAGATCACCGATCCTTGTGGAGTTCCTTTGTTTGGTGTGTTAAATGTTTCGCTTCTTAGGTCTCCCAGTCCCACCGTGGCCGTGCGGTTTGACAGGAATGCCCTTACATAGTTGTGGATTCTTCTCCCACACCTGGTATTGTTGATTCCTTCCATGATTGCTTCATGGCTTACGTTGATAAAAGCGCCCTTGATGTCCAGGGCCATTACGATGTTTTCTCCTGTTTTGGGAATTGTATCTATTATTTCCTCTTTGATTTGTAGGAGGATGTCTTGGGTTGACAAGTTTGCTCTGAAGCCGAACATACTTTGGGGGTATTGTTCCTCGTCTTCAAGGTGTTGCTGTATTCTTTTCGTGATGACTCTTTCGTAGAGTTTGCCTAGACATGATGTTAACGAGATGGGTCTTAGGTTCTCTATCTGAAGCTTTTTGCCCGGTTTTGGTATCATGACCACCTCCGCGTGCTTACTGTCTTTGGGGACGGTGCCTGTGGCAGATAGTTCATTTAGGTATTCCGTAAGCTGGGCTATTGCTTCATCGCTTAGATTGCGGATGAGCGAATTCTTGATCTTGTCTGCTCCCGCTGCCGTATTCTTGGTTATCGCTCTAACTGCTGCGTATACTTTTTTATTTGTTACCGGCCTGTAAGTGTGGATTATCCCCTCCTTGATATTCTCCTTTGTATTCTTGGGGCCTGTTGTTGCCGTAGCGTTTCGTCTTGATCGCTTCGATCAAGTCATCGTTGCTGCCCTTGAATTGATGTTCGAGTCTGTATGGCTTTGCCGCTTTCTGCTCTTGTTTTGTTGGGATCTATTAGCACTTTAAGAATCCGCCACGTTCTTGCTGTGCTGAGTGTACCATTCAGTGAGCTGCTGAACTGTTCCCAGCCCTGCCTAGCCAGTTGCGTTGCGTACTCTTCTGCTTTCTGCGTGATCTCCGCTGTTTTCTTCTTCAGATTTCTGTTTAGTTTCTCTTTTCCATCTCTTCGTGAGCCCACGTCTCGCCTCCCATAGCCTGAGAAGTTTAGGGTCCACTTCCAGTGTGGTCTCTGTCCTGTCTATTTCTTGCGTATGTCGGTCCTGTACTTGTCTGATTTGCTCGCTCCAGTCATCGATCGAGGTGATTTTGTCCTTTATTTGTCTGCTGCTGTCTCGGAATGCATCCCAGTCTTTAATGTGGGCTGATCCTATTTTCGTTTTGATCCTTTCCGCCTCTAGTGTGATTTTTATTATGGGGTGATCGCTCCCTAGGTTCTCAAGCAGGTTCTCCCACTCAGCCTGTCTCGCTCCTCTGACAAAGGTTAGGTCGAGACACGTGTCCGGGCTGACGCTATTTCCTAGGCGCGTTGATTGATTTTCATTCGCCAATAAAATGCAGTTTGTATTCTCTGTTGCTATGCATATATGCTGTCCCTTTTTCTCGCCTTTTTGATAGCCCCAGCTTGGGTCTCTCGCATTAAAGTCCCCAGCTATGATTAGGGTATTCGATCTTGCTAGATTGCCCGCTTCTGCAAAAAGTCTTTGGAAGTTGCCGTTCTTCTGTCTGGGCGGGCTATATAGGTTAATGATGAACGTGCTTTTGGCTTTCTGTTTGTTTTTGGGAATGACCTCCCTGATTATGTGTTCGATTCCCGTGTCCGTGTATTTCATTGTGCTCTATGGTGAATAGGTCTTTGCTAATTAGGGTTGCTACCCGTCTTTTCTCCTGGCATTGATAGCCCCTTAATGTCGGTGTTGTGTTGGTCTCTTGTAGTAGTATTAGATCGGGTGATGCCCCCTTGTTTATATATAAACTGCTGTAGGAGTCCTTGCTTACGCCTGTATCCCCTACAGTTCCACTGCCATATGTTTAGTTTGTTGTGTCCTGCCATGTTGATTGATTGGTGTTGCTTTGGTTTTCATTTCCGAATCTTCTGTCGTTGTAAAGCCTATCCCTGGCTTTGTTAGTGATTTTTTGCGTGGTTTCGCTTTTAATGAAGCTACGAAAGTATTGGTTTTCTTGTTGTTGTTGCATTAGCGCATTCTGCATTGTCTGCATTTGTGCCTGTATGCTTTGCATAAAGTTCATCATCTGCTCCTCTAAGCTACTGTCTTTTGCTGACGTCTGTGTTTGTTTTTATGATGCCGGTGTTATCCTTGGCGGGCTTCCTGTTTTTATTGTTTGCATCTCATTTATGAGTTCTCTAATTTTCTCTTTGAGCTGTCTGTTTTCCTCTCTGCATAGCTCTATCTCTTTGCTAAGTGTTCTGTTTTTCTCGTCCTGTTTGTTATTATTGTTTTGCCCAGAATGCGGATAAAGTGATTTGGCAGGGCCCGCTCCCCAGCTAACCTTCACTCCGCTCTTGTGCTGCTGTTGCTATGATGCCGCTTGCTTGGTGCGCTGGGTGCCGAGCGGTGGGAACGACTCGTCCCTGGGTCCCCTGCTGTGGGTACGTCCTCGGCTCCGGCTTCTTGACCGGGATTCGGCCTGGCTGACCCGGCTGCGGGAGCGGCTGTTGCTCTCGTTCTCCGGCCCGAACCACCATGGTTGTCGTCCCCGGCCGCGGCTGTGGCTTCTTTGTTGTTGTCCCGGCTTTCCTTGGCGGCCCCTCAGTTCCGCAGCGGTCTTCAGCCTTCTTTTGCAGTCTCTGGCTCCTGTCAGGTGGTCTTCCCAGCATATCATCCACTTGGGTTGGCACTCGTGGTTTTCCTCCGGGTTAGTTGCCCCACAGCGTCTGCAGGTTCTCGCTCCCGGTGTTGGACATACATCGGAGCGGTGTCCCTGCATTCCGCAAACGAAGCAGCACTGCCTCGTTGGTCTGTAGGGGTAAGTCATGTATTCACCGGTGCTGAAGATTATTCATTTCGGGTCTGGGCCGTCGAGGGTTATCAGCGCCATTTCTGGTTTCCCTAGCATCCTTGCTGCCAGGATTTCCGTGCCCTGCGATCTTATTCTCAGCCTGGATTACAGTTCCTTGGGTGATATTCCTGATGGTAGGCCGTGTATAACGACTCGTGTGACATCGCTAGGCATTGCCACGTAAGCCTGGACTTGGTAACTTGTTCCTTGGATCGGGAGCTCTCTTATTTTCCTAATCTCATTCGCAGAGTCGTCATTCGAAGTACTTGCGATTAAGATATTGTAGCCCGGCCGGAGTCTGACCAGAAAGTCTTCTTCTTTGATCTTCCCTCCACAAGCCTGTACTATGGCCTGTGTGGCTTGATATGCTTTCATGTCCTGTATTTTGAGTCCTCCTCTTGGTCTGATGATGATCTTCGCGTCGCTCCTTGGAAGCGGGGGCAGGTTTTGCGGTTGATGTCCTCGCCTTCCCTCTGTCTTCGTGCTTTTATTGCTGTCCGATTGCGTCATCCCACCTGCTGCCGTGTGAGCTGGCGCCATCTTGTTCTTTCCGATGGGGTGTGTTGTGGCTTTCGAGTTGGCATCGTTGGCTCGCCCTCTCCCTTTCTTGCTTTTCCTGGAGTAATATATCTCCCAACTGGTTTCTTCGTCTTGCGTCAGGTCACTCCTGTTCTCCTGATGCATGCGTTACTCCTCTCCGTTTTTGCTGGGGCCTGTCCCGGTCCTCGCGTCGTAACACGTGGTCATCGGTACTACCTCCATTTCTTGAGTTTTATCCTGTCCTTGGATCGGACCAGTTGTTACGTTGCTTGCGGTGAGGTATTTGCTGTACCCGAGCTGCCATGTCCGCCGTTTCGAATGGCGTTCGGCTCGGTGGCGCGCCCACTCGCGCGTGGAGGTGCTATGCCCAGCGTTAGGCTTAGCTCTCTGATCACGTTGTTCCGTCTTCCAAGCCCGATAAAAGTCCAAAAAATGGGCCTTCCGGGTCGAAATCGGTGTCCTCGTGGTCCTGGTGTCTTGATCTTTGCGATTTATTCAAACGTTTTGGTGGCACGATGGTTTTTCGGCACCGAAGAGTCGAAAATTCGCGGAGCCCATGCAGCACACGTCCTCTCGCTTCGATCGCTCGCAGCGCCCCCCAAGAATAGGAAGAAAAAACTTGGCTGTAGTTCAAGCCGGCTGAACCTTGTAAGACGAGCGAAAAGCTCGGCTACGCTTTCTCCATAAAGCGCTTTCTCTCCTCATGTTCACGCACTTTTTGACGACTTTTCTTCATTCTCTGTTCTCGATCTTCATCCGTCTCTCTATTGTACGCCACACGTTTGCGCTATAACGCGCGCTGCTTGCCTCTGAGCTATATATCAGCCGAGTGACCCGACTCTGCTTGCCTTCGATTGCAAATCCATTGCCGCAAGGGCACGGCACGCTGTTCAGCCATGGTGTCGTCTAGCGAGGCTTCGCCAGACAGCCACTTTTTATTTTGTCCCTCTCGATTTAGTCTGAGCACGTGATTCGGCGATCGGTGGCACAGGTGTAACTCAAGGCGAGCGAGGCACGTGATCTGACGTCACAGCCACACATCCATCCCTCCTCCTGGTCGAAGGTCATGGTCAAGCGGTTTTGACCTTGAGCTTTGCATATGAAAAGTAGACCTTTTCGTTCTAAAAAGCACAGAACTGTCACCGTAGCTGTGCGGCGAATGACTGCATTAACTGCGTCGTTATAAATGGAGGGATGCTGTTGAAAGAAGCGGTTAAGATGTGCTTTCGAGAAGTGGTTCGCAAAGACGGATTTGAGATATGATACTGAAACAGGATGCTAATGACAGAGACAAGAAAGTTAAGTAAGATGACACCCCGCAGTAACAAAAGAGGAAGTAAGGAAAGCTTTAAAACAACGCAAAAAGCAGATCACAACTACAATGTACAGGTGGAAAGCGGCTGGTTAAGATACATTAACTGCAGATCTGTTGAAAGACGGGAGGGGGACTGCTAGCAAAGGTTTGCAATGCCTCACAACATCGAATATACCGTAATCTTGAAAGAATTTTAAGGCGTCATCTTAATCCATAAGAAACGGTATGCCAACGACTTGAAATTCAACTACAGACTGATGATCTTACTGTCTATTACCAACAAAGTATTTACTAGGGTACTAGCTAATCGAATAAGGTTAACCTTAGACTTCGGTCAACCAAAGGACCTGGCCGCGGTGGCTCAGTGGTTTTGGCGCTCGGCTGCTGACCTGAAAAATGCGGGTTCGATCCCGGCCGCGTTGGCGGTGGTGGTGGTAGCGAAAAACATTTTTAATGTTCAAAGAAAGAGTTTGGGAGGCAGAAGACCCCGCTACACGGTCGGTATCTTTAGTTTGGGACACTGCATGACGAGGCCGAAGGCGTTTGGTGTGCTACACTCAACCTCATGAACCGGCCAACCTCATGAACCGGCCGCGGCGGTCGAATTTTGACGGAGGCGATATTCTAGAGGCCCGTGCACTGTGCGTTGTCAGTCCGTTAAAGAACACCATGTGGTCGAATTTTCCGGAGTCCTTCACTAAGATGTCCCTCATAGCCTGAGCCGCTTTGGGATGTCAAACCGTGTAAACCAAACCAACGTGTACATCACAGGAAAACGATCAGTTTCGTACCACTCACATCCATCTGCGACCACTATACCCCGTTTGAAACATCAAGCGCAGCGCTGCCAAAGCTGGCACTCTTTTTTGTGCACCCTAGCATCCGCGACACAAAATAGTGCGTTGCTAGTGGGGAGCGAAAATAACAAATGCTTTGCCGGCAAGCTTCGTAAATAATACATTTGTCATAAGCGTCACAAAAAACGCTCTTATTGCGAGCGAGTCGATCGAGATCTGTGATTTTGTATTTGGCGTTTGTCGACTTTTTCCATTTCACGTTTTCGCTGTCTCCGCAACCCTGGCCGCCGTGTTTACTTTTTTGGCTCCCTTTAATTTTTTGAGGACATGGCACCCAGCTCAGCGGCCCTGGCTACCTCTCCTGTAAGCATTTTCTCGAAGGTTCGTACATCCAAGCTGTCAAGGCAAGCCAAGCAAGCAATAATAATAATAATTGGTTTTGGGGGGAAAGGAAATGGCGCAGTATCTGTCTCATATATCGTTGGACACCTGAACCGCGCCTTCAGGGAAGGGTAAAGGATGGAGTGAAAGAAGAAAGGAAGAAATAGGTGCCGTAGTGGAGGGCTCCGGAAAATTTCGACCACCTGGGGATCTTTAACGTGCACTGACATCGCGCAGCACACAGGCGCCTTGGCGTTTTTCCTCCATAAAAACGCAGCCGCCGCGGTCGGGTTCGAACCCGGGAACTCCGGATCAGTAGTCGAGCGCCCTAACCACTGAGCCACCGCGGCGGGGCAGAAGCAAGCAATTGCAAATGTGTACTCCCGTACTAGGACCCGTTTTGCGGTGAAGTCTGTTCGGGAAGTACTGTACTGAGTTCTGCAAGCGAGTATACCTGTGTATCTCCCCGTATCGTTGCCAAAATCAAGGCGTAGCGTCTGTGTGGGCTTTTCGCGTCTCCGAAGAAAAGACCTCGCAACGTGAAGATTCCAAGCTCGCGAACAGTCAAGAATGACAGCTTCGCAGTCCATGCCATCCGTCTGAAAGTGCACAGTATGTACGCCAAGAGGGAATTCCCAACACTGTACAGTGTGCTACAGGCTGTCAATGAGGACGACGACCTGCCCAACGTCAAGAAAACGACGCTGTGGAGGTTGATGAAGGATGTCGCATTGACAATTGAAAAAAGAGAACGGAACCATGAGCTTATCAAGCTAGGTGACGTCATTGCCTGGTGTCGCAAGGTCCCTGCAGGCGATCAAGGAATTCCGAAGACACGGCTAGTATGTATACTAGTCGTTCCTTCCTTATTGTCTTCCACAGCACGTTTAGACTGCTTTCATATAGAGCTTGATGTTAGCGTTGCAGCCTCGTAGTCGTAACAGTGAGTGTTGCTTCAGAATAACACATTTAAAAGAAATCGTCTTAACCGCGTTGCTGTTGCCGACTTTTTTTTTACCTTAGAGGTAACGTTTCACGGCCAGTTTTGCGCTACGTTTGGGTGGGGAACGTGTCTGCATGGGTCAGATTTAAACGCTAAATCCCAATTGGTGCGGCTAGCAAAGACAACAAAATTGCCAAAAATGTCGTAGTATTGCAATGGGTAGTACCATCTCGTCGTCACCGTAGGAATGAATGAACACCCGCTGTAGGCTGCCCGTTGCTCCAGTCGTGCGAGTTACTGGCGCTACTGCTGCGAACGTGGCAATTTTAACCGTTAAGGGCCCTGTGTCGCAGAAAAGCCGTCAAGCCCAGCTTTCCGGGACATGGCCGTTTAGTTCGGCAAACTGCCACCACGGGCCGCATGACCCTGAACTCCTCCTTCCTCTTTTTTTTTTCTTTCCTGCCTTGCATAGACCCACACAGACAGACTGGAGGGCACACAGCGGCGAGGTTGGGCGGTGGGGTTAACCATTGTTTGGATTAGCTTCCTCACTGTGGGAGGAGGGGGGAGCCGGAAGGGCTTTTGTGGGCGAAAGAAAACTATCAGTGCGGCGTGAAGCCTTCTTTGCACCTGAAGAACGCATGTTCAGTAGTAGGATATCCAGAAAGGCTCCCAATGAGAAGAAAAAGAGGGGACGGAAAAGGCACGATGGTTGAAGGGCTTTTTGTGGGAGGGGCAGGTGAGGATACTGTGTCGATTTAAAACGCTGACAAGGCAGCGGCATTTGAGAAGGATGCGAGAATGCTGTCAGTGCTTGATTTTGACGAGTTATAAGGCAGAGAAGAGATACATCCCGGGAGAAACAGGATGTAGTTATACACACAGCGCCATGTCTCTCCAGCGCCGTATCTTTTCGCTGTCATACGATCTAGCCCAAAGTGCCACCTTAGTGAACTCCAGGATATAAACTCGTGATTATAAGCGGAATTGAAATTAAAAAAAAGAATAAACTATCAATGAAACCGAAATCAGGCATATCAGATGCTTGGAGAAGAATTTTTTGGGCGAAAGCAATGGAACGCATCCAGAATGCTTATATCAAAACCATTTGGGGAGTTGCAATATGCAGTCTTAGTTCTGTAATTGCTGTCGCCTGTCTTTCCGGCAGATCAGTGAACGAGTTCTTTTATCAGCATAATGCTATGTAGTCTTCACAAACGCGTCAAACTTCTCATCACCACAATAATTGTTTAGCGCCGTATTTCACGAAAACTAAACCTTCTAAATTTCATTTTTTTTCTAGGACAGTTAGCGACTGGAATGCTCTCCCTCAGATTGTGATATCCGTTGGCGTCTTTCTGAAGGCATTTCATGATGTATTTTAGATACTGCCGATACATCTTTTTACAATTTCATTGTAGCACACTAATTCCAACTGCTATTGCAATATGATTGCAATGCAGATGAAATGTATCAAGCTAGGCCTGTATGGACCGAGGTTCTTTGGTTAGAAGCGAATATTTCGAATGTGACACAAAAAGGTTGAATGGCAAAATAAGCAACACTGCACTGAAGCTATGCCACTCACTGAAGCTGTGTCAACTTTTTTGCAAAAATGGCCCCTGGAAATTGGGGGAGTCGACCTATTGGTACATGCAGAACTCACGTATTTGTGGGTTGTGGGACGTATTTGTGGAACTTCAAACTTATGGTCTTAACTGTGATAATGTTCTTGCGCAGCTGTTGCTTTTCAGAGGCAACTCAATGGACACCTGCTAAGTGTACGCACCGTGCGCCTGCGTGCAATCTCGCATCAGGTGTCCGCAGAGGGGCGCGCCATCTCCATATGTATCGCTCTAGCTCCCTGTCATGCTCACGACGCATACGCCTAGAAAGTTACTGTAGCGACCCATGCGGCCGGCACTAGCGAAATGCCGAAGAGGCCGAAATTCCCCAGTACGCTCTGGAGAGAACACTTGGAACCTTGGCGAGGGCTGGACGCTGCCGCCGCCACTCCGCTACTGTCTACTCTCTGGCAGCCCTCAATAAATGTGGCCGCGGTCGCCTTCCTAGGTGACCTCCACATGTGCATGGAGTCGAGGCTTTGGCTACGAGCCCACCACAGTGCCACCCTGGAGGTGGTACGCTGAAGCAAAGCCACACGAAGCAAGAGCTCCAAGAACGTTACTTCCTTGAGACAAATACTCCGAAAGTTCAAAACCAAACATTTCAATCAAATAAAATATTGAATTCTTTACTATTTGGTCGAATATTTGAACTTATCGAGTATTTGCACAGGCCTACACCAAAGCTACTGAAAATTAGATAGACTCAAGGCATATACACCTTCAAGCTATGTCACCAGGCTTTAAAAACATACCATAACAAGGGTCCTCTTTCAAAGGCAAGGCCACAGGCTCGCCACCTCGTGCCTTCAGATGCTTTCGCTTCCATAGTAGACTTCCTGCAGCTGTCTTGAGCTGACTCCTCGGGCTGTTTTCTTTGAAGTACAACGCAGCAATGAACGACCTGTAAGAAGTACCAATTTAGCAACAGCAGTGACAATTGATCACGCCAGTGTGGCAACTGATTGAGACCTATAATTTTCACATTTTTTTGCAGCCATGACTTCATTAGAGAATGCTTTGCACTTCGGTGCAAAATGGATGAGGCAGGCATGAAAGGTCTCCACATTGTAGGTTTGTGCCTTCCGGAGAGTTGCTTCATGTCCTTGAGGAGCCTTGGACAAGTGACAATACCAGATGTCTGGTCATGTGCATCTGTACCTAAAATAATAATGTAGCCATACTGCATAATGGTATCACATCACAAATACACTGCAGCAGTAATACCTGGTCATTTAATTTTACATCTGCCCTGCTCAAACACTTGTCCACATAATGCTGGTTGTCAAAAACCTGTTACCTCAGTACGAACAACCTAATTGCCAGTAAGCACAACGGACTAAAGAGTTTGGTACAAGTTAAAGTGCACGTTACACAAAGCATTATGTAAACAGGTGGTGATCAGTTCCGAAATACAGAATTCATCGCATGCTTTATGCTAACATTATACAGGGTGTACAGGCTAACTTCAGCCAAGGGTTAAAAGATGAAATATTTGAGGTAGGCTAGGGAAACCACATACATACACCTACCAACTGGCTTGCGCATCATAGGCAATTGTTTGTTTTGCAATTAATTATGTAGCAACTAAGATACATTTTTTAAATGCGTAAATATTGACTTTAGACAGCAAATGTGAATAGCAAAGTTGGAGATCACCTTCAGAAACCACCATTTTATTTATGTGTGATAAAGAAAGCCTTACGTGTATTTTTTTCCGACGTGCAAAGAAAGCCCACGAAATTAAACGAAAATCAACGTGAGCAGCGCATTCGCGCGCCACGATTGTGCTAGTCCCGTGTTCTTTTTTTGTATTTCGCGGGCTTTCTTTATCACAGATAAATAGAACTGGGTTTCTGAAGGTGCTCTCTAACTTTTCATTCACATTTGCTGTATAAATTGAATATTTGCGCATTTAGAAAAACTATCCTAATTACAAATAAATAATTGCAAAAAAAAAATTGCCTATGATGCGCAAGCCGGTTGGTAGGTGCATGTAAGTGATTTCCATGGCCTACCTCAAATGTCTTATTTTTAACCCTTGGCTAAAGTTAACCTTGACACCCAGTATACAAACTGTACTGCATTTCATACATCAGGTACAACCCTGTCAAAGCTCGAACTCCTATTTGTCCTGCCTACATCTGGAATAAAAAAACAGTACGTTGCTTGTGGTGAGCGAAAAATAATAAATGCTTTGCCTGCAGGCTTATAGCATCATACATTTGTCACGAACTTGATTAAATGTGCTGTTATTGCTGTACAGCACACTGTCACTTTCTCATTCCTCAGACCACTTCGCCACAAAACAGGCACAGAATAATAATAGTAGTATTAGGTTGTTTATTAAAATAACAATAAAAAGGAAGGAAAAGATTTTTGCTCGCTCCGACACCTATCATCGATACTGAAGCACCTGAGATGGGGCAGCGGAAATAATGCATAGCAGGGGAAACGGAGAAATTAAATGAAAGAGGTGAGGGGACAGGAAGAAAGGATAGGGGGAGAGATAATATGCTTTTTTCATGCGGGCTACTTCCTTGCCTTTCACAGTGCTGTGCCTGATGTATGAAAAAGTACAGTCGTGAAATGCATGTATAATCCCGAAAGGCAGAAAGAATTGTAAAGTCAGGCGACCTGGTCATGCATTCTATAAAAAACACAATTGAACTACAATGGAGTCTACAAGCACTTGTCCTAACACTACTCATTACTGTGATGGCAATGAAACACTATGTTTAGATTACCTGAATTGGCAGTTGCAGTGCATGAAGCTGCTTACTTTTCTTTGTCCACTTCTTCCGCAGATGACTTGGATGCTCACTAGAGGGAAAAATGTTTGAGTGGCCTTTGTGGTTATCTGAAATGTGGTTCAGCATCGACGTCCACTCGGCCACTATCAAGTCTCCCTCATCGTAGCTAGACTGTGCACTGTAGCATAAATGGAAAACAATCGATTTCACCCATGGTTCAATCACTCTGCAGTCCTTCCGTTTAGCTGCTGCCAGAAGCCTTTTTTTATGCCTGCAAATGTACAATAATAATATAAAAACTGATCATTCGCCCTCTCAGTCAAAAGCAAAATTAGATGCAGAAAAATTTTGTTTATAAATTTCTAAAGAGGCTGAAATGCTTGCTACTCAAATTACAATAACTTTAACTTGATTTGTGTCAAAGCAGACATAACGTGGGCAGGCACCAAGGACAGCTCTTCAGATACTACTCTCAATAAAATTTACCTGGCTCTCTATGGCCATGTTGACGTTTGTGCAACAACAAATGACTCAGTTATAGCCTAGAAATCTGGGTTTAAAAATCTCACTGCCAATAAATTCAACTGACGACGCCCTTGCCAAAAAGGACCGGTTGCGACCTTTTGAAGTAAATGGCAGTGTAGCCTAGCCTCTGGGATTTGTGCCTAAAAATCGGTGCTGACAGCTATGTTTTTCCAACTCGTAAACATTCATTTTCGGCTAGACTGGTCTCTTTGCAATCAGAATGCAGACCTCTATCGGTACAGGCTCACTGATATTTGTCCTCATGGCTACTGCTAGGAACGTGCCTGCTCGTTTTTATAAGCTGTCATGGCACACGGCGTCCAACCATCCAAATGGACTTAATGTGGTACCCGACCAACTTCTTGTGGAGCTCACGGCTTCGCACTTCCTTTAAGAGTGACATAATTTATTTGCTGTTTTTTGTTCAGCCTCCGAACCTCTTATCTATGTTGACAGCTTTGCACATTTTGCTCAGAAATTACCACTCAGCTAACACAAAGCAGTTAACAGGTCACCAATATAATGCACTACATAAACAAGCGGAAACAACAGGGTAAATAAATCATTACCTTTTGCGATGTGGCAGACGTCAAACCTATGAATAAAGGGACTATACAATGAATAAAATGTCGCTTGTAAATGTTTTCATTACTTTGAAATGATGCTAAGAAGCACTCACACCAAGTATGAGTCTTCGGAACTGCGGTGGCAATTTATTATGAATCTTTAAAACAATGTTTTTTTTAAATTCGCGGGCCGATTGGTGTGCTCGTAGTGACCAATTTTGAAACTAATATCATGAAAAAAGACGTCACTGCACCCATGACATCGCCAGGCCACCACACGCTCTCATTAGCTGAAGCAACGGCAGCCATGACGTCACAGGCACACTTCCGGAGCCGTGAAAATCGTCTGCTCGCGCCGCCGCGCGACCATCTCGGGCAAGCGCGAGCCAGGGTTTTGCCTTCCCGCATATGGTTTCAATTTTCCTCTGCACCTCCTTCTGTCGGGAGTTCCGGAGCCACTCGCAGTGGCTCGCCGAGTCGCTACTGTCGTCGCTGGCGTTCAGCCGGTACGCCGTGAACGCATAGGGCTTGATGCCCATCGCGGCCGTAAGAGTGAGCAGTCGCACCTCGAGGTCCGGGTCCATTATTGCTAACTACAACAGACGACAAGCAAAGAAGCCCAAAGCGCGCCGCAATCACGCCGCTGACGCTGCTTCTGGGGTGCTAAGAGCGACAACCGGAAGTTGCAAAAGGAACGTCAGCGGATGACGTATTCATGGGCGGGGCGCAGTCCCAGAGCTGTTTTCTTTATTTTTGTCTGGTACCCCACGTGTACAAGTTGAGGGGGAGAGAAGAAGCGTAATTTTTAATCGTCTATATCTTCGGTGTTATTGATGTTAGCTTAAAGATTCTTATGTTGGGGAGACGAGTGATGAAATGCGTATCTTTCGTCTGCTTTACGTAATCTCAATTAATATATTGCATACTCACTTTAATGTCACCTTGTTTCATGGCTAGGAATTTACGTGTCTGGCAGTGCCTGTCTGTGATAATGGTCGTCACAGTGACCCCGTGTGTTGCGAGGTGCCGCAGGCCCCTCTTCAACCCATTGAGTTCCATATGCGCACTGTCGCCAACCTCATTTGACTGGATCATGGAAAAGGGCAAAATGGAGCAAATTGATGTTAGCTGCTGAACATGTTTATGCCATTATTAATTTCCAAAATCTATATGCAGCAAAACAAAACAAAAAAGCCACTATGAGGAAATTAAAAAGAAAGGATTAAAAAATAATGGCTCCTGCAGCTAGTCTTGATTGGCTGATGCTGAACACACACCGGCAAGCTAGGCCATCACTGGCAGTTTAGCTTAATTACTGCTTGATTGATGGAGTTTTAACGTGCCAAAGTGATTCAGGCTATGAGGGACGCCGTAGTGAAGGGCTACGGAAATTTAGACCTCCTGGGGTTCTTTAGCGTGTACTGACATCGCACAGTACACGGGCCTCTAGAATTTTGCCTCCATCAAAATTCGACTACCACAGTAGGGATCGAACCCGCGTCTTTCGGGTCAGCAGCCGAGCGCCATAACCACTAAACCATTGCGGCGGCCATTTAGCTTGTTTACTAGTGTGGTTACCTGATTATGTATTTTTTGGTAGTAGCGGATGCAAGGCCGCGTGTCAGAGGAGGAGTAAGTATTACCTGAACAAGCTCAAGATGCAGAATGTTGTTTCGAGGAATGTCGAGCATGGTGTAAGTGCCGTATTTTGCAGAAAACCCAGGCGCGTCTGCCTGGGCATGCCCAGCAGCTGTTATAGGCTGCTCCGCTATATCTTTCAACAGTTCTTTCTGGGTCTCGTAATAACAATGCTGAATCACATTACTAAGGCCGTGCATTCTACGTTTCTCAGTATCAAGCTAATGTTTCCTGACTGTCTAGAAATAACTGAAATCTGGGAGAAAGCAGCCTTGCACAATGTATACTGATATCACTGCCAGTAAAATCAATGCTGCACAGAACCTGCAGCACTGCTGCTGCTCCCCAATAGTTGTGGCTCCTTAAACAGTAACATACCGTTGAGAATATAGCGAATGCCAGCTATAAGGTACCTTTGTAGTAACAGGGTACTAAGAGATGAAAAGCATGCATAATGTGAATTCTCTGTTAAACACTACAAAACTGGCAACCAGACCATTATTTAAATACTACTTACCTTCATGATAGCTGGCAGCATGAAGTTGCTCTGGTAGCGAAAAATTGTTCTTTCGAAAATTGTAGCCACACCTATTCCTGAGAGCAAGCGAAGTTCCTTTGCTGGGCTGAGGCCTGTAAAGAGCTTGCTTACAGCCAACAGAATATTGCCGGCTGAATGAGCTCCAATGGTCAGCTGGCTCTGCCAACAAAACCAATGATCATCGCTGCAGGTTGCTGTAATTACAACAGCCGAGCCAGGGACTTCGGCTTTTGTTTTTGTCCTTTGGAGGCAAACAGAGCACCGCTGGAACAACTCAAGGAGTCTATCTTCGAAAACAATGAATTTTCTAAGGTCCTGTGTGCTGGCGGGGTCAAGACTCTTGGAAGAAAGATTCATGTACAATGTAGCATCAGCGTCTAATAACAGAGAGTTTACAAAATAATTATTTTTCTTTAAATAAACTTAATAACTTCCAAGGCAAGATGACAGCTTCAGGGGACCTGTACATCACATCATTGCATTTTGTTAACACAAGTGCCAATCAGAGCAACAAAAAAAGTCTGTCCTGTGTCACAACGAGTACCTTGTAATGAAATAGTGTATAGTGGCCAGAGGTGGCCAGAAGACAGCGGAGGAGACATGAAAGAAAATGAATCCAGTGTGTGGTGTAAAATGTGAGCAGTAGGGCTACTGTCAAGAAGTTACTGCCTCTGCTGCAAATCAGCCAAAACATGCAATCTGTCACATGCTCTTACGTTGTACTTGAGTCAGTTATGGACGGCTCACAGGTGTGGTCTGCATCTTCTGTGATGTACTAAACATCTGGAAAACTTTGGGTTTTTTTGGTGTTGAGTGCCACACGAAGTGATCATCCAAGTCTTCACTTTCAGTTTGGATGGAGCTGTTCCTCTTGTCACAAAATGTTCCAACTGTCTGGGCGCCTGAAATATAAATGTAAAACGTTATGAACATCTCCTTCGGCCCCGACTTGCAGTGATTTGTCTCTCATGCGGCCCATTTTCCCAGAAACACAATTGGTCTGACAACTAACAAGGACAGCACACCTTGGCAGTTTCTCCTAAACATGCAACATTCCCAGAGGACTTGTTAATGCAACTATCACGTGAACAAATGCAGCATATACTCTCAAGTATATTCATATTTCACAGCTCTCTCCTATATTAAGTTTTTACTTCAATAAAAAATTATTCAAATGATATCACGGTAAAAAAATAAATTCAGAAGCCACATGAAATAAGAGGCTTTTCCATAAACTGATCACATAACACTTACTTGAGCTCACTGCTTTTGGTGCTGTCTGGGTAACAGTGCTGCGGCAGGATGCTCTCAAGGCGTCCTGAACAAATTTACTGCACTGCTGTACCGCTGAATTGCCAGTGTCGCAGGACTCCGATACTGGCAGGCTGTGTGGCACATCACTAGTGCACTCAGCCATGCCCGACTCCTCTGGAAGTGCTCCTGCAGCGCTTTTGTCTGAAACTTCCACACTGTCACTTTCAGGTGGTTGTGAAGAACTACTAGATGCCTCTTGTTGAGCGTAAACAGTGCTGGAATATCTCAGCAGAGCCTCAAATATCTGTGGAGAAAATGAAGGTTGAAGTTCGAGTCTGTGAGCACAACATGTATTTTGTCACAAATCACGCTCTCTCCAGATATGTAAACTATAACACAGGGCTTCCAAATCATTCACATAAACCGCTGACATTGCTAATGGTGGCAAAAAAGGAACATTGGCTCCATCACTCTCGAGGTGATATAATTTGTGCACATCAAACAAATATGAGAACTTACACAGTATACCTTTTGCACCCCCGTTAGCTCTCAAATTCTACCATGTAAACAGCAACCAAAGAAAAATAATAAACATGCGATGGGGTGGCCATATATCGATATGCTTTTCATCGGCTGCGGGAGAAAAAAGAAATCGGTTTCTCTCGCATAAGCAGCCTGCTCTCCTTTCGCCATCACCGAAACCCGTTTCACGTTGGCAGGAATAGAGTTAAAGAAACACAATTACTTGATTCGCGCAGCACGCGTCTTCGATCGTCTTAAAAGATCCCGACACGGATCAAAAGAAGAAAGCGTGCGCTAAACTCTTCTGCACGCGCGTCAAGAATTATGCCACCGTGCCCACGATTTTCCGTTTTAAAAGGCGAGGAAATCTTCCCAGAGCCATGTATAACCCGTACATCGCAGGTGTGAAAATGTACTGCACTTGCCTCTCTTATCTGACGTTTCTCGAAGGCGCTGCGCCATTTCGCTTGAAGTATCGGCCGATGAGCAAACACTGAGAGAGTTGCAACTGCACGCAATCACCGCTTTTTCGGAATGCCAAAATGACTCATAAGGTGTACGTCGGCCTCATAACAGTCATCCGTGAAGTGCTCCGAACGCAACAGCGTGTTCACCGCAGCCCAATCTTTCCGCCCCACACATTGTTCCCACGCTTTTTTTTCCAACTGCTCCCTCGGGAATGTGGAGAAGGGCACAGCGCCAGCCGCACTTCTCTCTCTCCGGCATCCGACAGCGACGCACGGGCAGTGGGGTGCATTCTGCACGTCGCAGTGCTCGAAGGCTTCCTTTATTTCGCTCTCTAGGCAATATCAAGAGCAATGATAAAATGCTAGCAGCTTACGACAGGAGAATCTCTTCGGCTGCGGAGAAGGCACAGCAACTACGCACTCTGTGCTTGTGACGTCACGCGATCACCGCTCGCCAATGTTGCTCGACCAAAAGCCGCTCGCTTTCCTATTTTAAAAATTCATTTACTAATTATGTATTGCATGAAATGCGCTCATATTTTGTACAGCTGTTGCGGAATGCACAAGCAACAATATGCCATTGACAATGTGGGCCTGAAAGTTTGCTGTCGTGACCCCTTTAGGTCTTATTTGGCCAATCTTTATCTGAAAGCTATTTTTCCTTGAAAACCGAGCCTCGAAGTCGAACTGAAGTGCTACCGCACGTAATTAGCATTTGGCATAACCACGCTAAATCCACCGCCATTTATTTTATGCGGAAGAACTTAGACCTCGGTGACGCAAAATAAAGTGAACAAGGGGAGGGGGGTGAGTCTCGGGTGTTCAGCCAACATTTCGACAAGAGCACTTTTATTCGGTCAACTGACTACGCAATATGACGGTCTGTACCTTTACATTTACACCTCGGTAGATATTCAGGCTTTACGTGCCAAGACACTGCGCGACTTTAATAAATCATGCCTTTCCTCGGACGCTTAGCATCTTTATGACAGTCGGAAAAGTGCGGTAGTCGGGACAATGCGCGGTTACCTTCGGCCCCCAGTGAAGCATGCTTCTGGGAGCATGAGTTTGGTAGCGAACGGAGAGGGCTCGATATCCTAAAAAAGTATCTTCGATACCAAAATCTCAAAAATTGTATTTCCGTTACCAATACGAAAGCCTAACCAAAATTAATTTCCGATGCTCATACTCGATACTGAAACACGGATCCTTCCATACACTCCTGAAACCGCCAATATTAAGAGAGCTGATTATACCACTTCCTAGGTTAAGAAATCTTTCAGTGGTTTCTGGTATTTTTGGTATTTGATATAGCGCACTGTATTTCAAAAGATTTTTGAACAAAACCGGCCCAAAGAATTAATTTAAATTTCAATTTCTTTAAGCTGCACTGTCGGCGCACCTAGTTACGTTAAAACTTCAGCTGTGGAGAGAAGTCACGATTAAATCGAAACGGTCAGTTGCATAAGCAACCATCAAAACAATTTTTAAAGGTAATGTTCATGTGAACTTGTCTCTGAGCCCTCAACTACATATTAATAAATTTCAAAATGTTTCTGTTGTTCTTCGCCAGTTAGTGCAGTATTTAACGCTGGCCTATACCTTTGCGCGGCGCTAAATGGTAAAAACTGGGTGCGTTTGAGAAAGCTTTACAGTCATATCCCCAGACGTATGTTTAAAAAGCGGTTGGAATTCAGCATTATTCTTCAGAGGCTAGAAGGAACGCAACGCAGAGCAAGGGGCTCTAAGATTTTCAGTGAGCAAAAGATATCTGGCTAATCTCTGTCATTTATACACTTTTTCACCTAATGGTTCGAGAAAGCCCCGTTATGCGGCCTTGCATTAAGCGTGGAAAATGAAGAATGCCTTTCTACAGGTGCAGGTGGAGGTGCAAGTGCAGGCGTAGGTGCAGGCATAGGTGACTTTTATCAATGAATAAGAGTGAAGCATAGCAACGCCGACTCAAAGATCCTGGAGGTATAGTTAAGAAATTCAAGATTCACTAGCAGTACTTGAAAACTACAGTTTGTAGCGCTGCTGCTCCAAGTGAAAGGAACGCTTCAGCAATTTCTTTGTCGATGCTGGCGTTGATAATCCCATTGACCTGCATGTGTAAGAGAGCAGGACCTTTATTATACTCGTACACCAATGTTCTGTGATCGTACAACCAATGTTTTGGAAGCTCCTGAGGATGAAGGCGAAAATATTCCATTTCTATTGGTAACCACGGAAAATTGATGTAGGGGTGAAGGGGGTACGGACTGTACAACTCAGGCGGATTTACGAAAGCTAGGGTCTTGTCCGGCTTAACCTGTTGTGATTGTGACGCATTCAAAATTAGCACTACAAAGGTTTGAGCGCGGGCTGCCTACTGATGCCTTTTCTCTTAGCTCTCTATGCATGGTGCGTAATCTGCACAGGAGAGGCTTCTATATACGATTCCACTCGTTGCTCTCACGTATAGGTACCATAGGCAACGAGGTGGCGGACATTCTCGCCCCTAAAGCGGTGTCAGGTAATCCACCGAGAACAGTCCCTCAAGATAGCAAGAGACTCTTCAGAGAAACGGTGCTCGTCCACTTCAGTACCCTGTGGGGTTCACCAAACAAGCCATGTGTGACCAACGGACTAAAGAGATCACATGCAACACTACCAAATCACATTCGCACGGGCTCTTCTCGTATCCCTGCATGGATGTATAAGACGTCGTCTCCACTTTGTTCCACCTGAGGTGAGTGCGGTAATATAGAACATAATCTTATGTGCTGTGCAGTGTGCACATCGGAATGGTGTGTGCTGTTCGCTTCCCTCAAGAATACAGGAGTCCCTCACAGTTCCCTTCAGGACATTTTATACCCGCGCCGAAGACAGTCACGTAGAACAGAGGCTTCATGCCTTCTTTTAAAGTTGCTCTAGGTCTCGGATTCGGACTCCAGATGGTGACAGCAACAGTTGACTATTGACTGTTATAGGTGATTGTGTTTAGTGCTAAGTAGATCGGTCAGGTCTCAGGTATGTGATAGATTTCTGGACCTATTTTAGCATTTAAGTGTCGCTACGGTGGAGAAATTCGGCAGAATTCGCGAAGCTAACCCCACCAGTAGCATGCAACATCCTCAACCTCTCATAAGAAACAGTAGGTCTCCTACTACCTTCTTTGACGGAGCGTGCAGAAGCGCAACATATATGTTGTCTATCTGCCAAACAACGAACTTTTGACGAGCGACGACGGATTAGGAAAACCGCATTGGCATCTTCTCTTTCTAATTCTTCCCTTCTTTCAGCGCGGTGTCTCATGAGCGGCCACCGTTGGCCAAAATTCTACTCATAGCGGCCTGTTGCACGCACTTTTTTGATCGAGAGTCGCTAAAACATTCGATACACTAAAAATGTATTTCAGGAAAGCGATACCTAATACCGATGCACAAAATCTATCGAAAGAAAATACATGCGTGGTAGCGGAAAAGAGCGGCTGCTCGAGAAAACAGCCAGGTCAATTCTGAGGTATGGGGTCGCCTTTTCTTTTTTTGCGTTCGGTATAGCGCATGCTGCAAATACAAACCCTTCTTTACTCCACGCCGGGCGAGTCTACAGTCGTGCGTCAGAAAGAGGTGAATTTTGCAATGCTGTCATAAAAATTAAAATGTGACGTGCAAACCATACCAGGCATCGTTTGTCATCGTGTGACATCGTTTGAGTTTTCTAATCTCACTCCCAACGATCACCTCGAGAAGTACGCTTGGTTGAGACTTGACGTAAGTATAGTTTCTCCTCAAATGTAAATGATGTACGTATTGAAATTTAGTGCTCCAATTACCAAGCACTTCACCTACTTCAAGTTCGTAGTCGCGAACCTTGGCGCCAAAATGACAAGATGTACTTTTGCTGCATCAGGACGTTTTTAAAACTGACTTGAATGTTAATGGGGGTAAATTTCAATCGGTCGGAATTATTTTCACGCATAGTTCCTGTAAGATTCCCAAAGTTCATGGCAATGATACAAGCTCAAGTGTGTAGAGGGCGCGTGAAACGTTTCTAGGCCACAGGGCCTGCTTCTCAGCAGTATATTCTTCTGCTTGAAACGTTCATGAAGCTAGGAGGGTTCTCAAATGCTAGAAAGATATTTCTCGTACTTTGTAGAGAAATTTTGATCTTCGGAGTAGTCGTATATGCAGAACTACACGGCTAAAAAGCGGACCCTGTGGCCTGAGAACTTTTGGCGCCCCCTGTACATCTCCATACAGAAACTTGGCGATGACTTCTCCGCGAAATGTTATTAACGAATTTGAATATCTCCCAAGGCGGTTAAATGGATGCCCTTTAACTTTTAAAAATACCGACCATTCATTGTTGCGTTGACATGTATTCTATTCGCTTGCACGAGAATTTCTAAAAAAAAGATATCAACCAGGTCGCCTGATTTTTCGGGGCCGCTCCACGAACCGTTCTGATGTGCGGTTGAAAGCCGCTGGTTGCCCGTCATAAGCTATGCGTAACAGAGAGAGGGGCGGCTGAAGCTGGAGAATAAACGTGCCTTGTCCGCAATGCGGCGGTGCCAAAAGAAATTTTTGCCTGCAAAAAAATTTTTCAAACAGTGCATCAAGTTTTAGTGGTATTTCTGCACAATATGACGGTGAAGACATAATTACTAGACATCAGGAACATCTCAAAATATGGAAGGTACGGCACCGAATGGGAGATGTGTCAGTGGCATATCTAGCTGTCCTGCTAAGGGCAGTGCGATGGCCTTCACTTTTCGCACTAAACAGACAACTTTCTATTCAGGTCAAATATAGACTCTAAAACTTCACATGCGTGGTAGAAAATGTAGGCCAGGTAATTTTCGCTCGTACACTACAGGATAGTTGGTGAAATCTTGCGCAGCCTGCCTAGACACTTCAGCAGTAGATCTTGGTCAGCTGTATATCAAAATGTCGGCAGAAAGTAGAACGTAGCGAGCAGCACACGCCCTGTATTTTTGTAAGGCACGGTGAATAGAATGCTATCTCTACTAGTACGCCCTTATGTATAATTTCCTTTTGCGTTTGTTTTGTTCCTCACAACTTGCGCTCTCGCAGTTGATATCAGTGGCTCAGTAGCAGGGCAGCGATTTGGCAGAATATAATATTCGCAAGTCCTAGAGTACTAGAAATTCTAATGAGTGATTCATCATTCAACTGTATAATTGTTGTAAACAAGGATTTTTCATGGAGCGAATGTTAGAGCTGTATTTTTGCGCAGCAACGTGACAGCTTAACAGAAGCTAATTTCCCGGTCGACAGATTGCTAGCAGTGCGCGAAACAATTTCCATTTAGTGCAAAAGAATTTCTAATTGAAATAATTAACTAGAGTGCATGAAAGGATTTGAATTCTACGGCAGTTGCTTCTTGTTTGCAGTATGCCGCCAAGATTTTGCACAAAAGCTTAAGTCACAAAAGACCCATTTGCTTTCCAATTCAAATTTATCAAGTTCGGTAATGATTTCAAACACGCTTGTTTCAATAGTTATAAAAAGGTGAAGAAAAAAATCGCGAAGTACCGCCTTCACCAAACACGCTCATCCGGGTGCCGTAGTGAGAGTCGACAGTGCATTGTAGGTTGGCCTCGCCACACTGCGTGGAAGAAAGAGAGGGCATATATTAAGCAGGTGGCGAAAATTTTTTATTGGAGCCATTTTTAAGAATATTGTTATAATAGTGCTGAAATCCGATGATGGTTCCGAGAGTAAACGACTTCGAGCTGAACTAAACAAAATGGTGGTGACCAAACGGGGCGTGCACATCCAAGGTGAGCGCCGAAATCTATCATGATAAGACTGGATGGGGGCAAAAACACAGTACTCGAAAGAATATTAAAAATTTAAAATAAAGAACACTTCTTCTCAGGTGCGAATATAGAAACTACAAACTTCTAGAGACCTGTCTCAGTTCTAGCTTCGATTCGGCGGCATTAAAATATAAATAAATAATTATGAATACTCCTTTTTGTGTTCGGCCACTCTTCATTTCAAGGCTCCTCCTGAACTACACTTTAAAATACTCTGTGCTCCAATGAAGCCCGGCACAAGAACTTGGCATATTTGGCGTCGCAAACTCGGGAGACGGAATTAAGAAGTGGAATCTACTAATTAAATTGCGATCTTTACCTGCGGCGCAGCCTGCTGAACCCTGGGCGCCGTTCAACAAACGTGCTGTGGGCGTATTTTCTTTTAACGATTTGCCAGCGAGCTCCCTCGCAGTGGTATGCCGCCGGTGCACAAAGCGCCACCTTGACTTCGCTACCCCGGGCGGGTTTCAAGTAGATGTCTATAGCCATCCCACCCGTAATTCCAGCGACTGTAAGATGAAGGCCGCTGTGATGAGCAGTGTGGAGGCGCCTGTGAAACGCCATTCACGCTGGTCGACGGAGAAAAGCAGCCGAGATCACCGTCCGCGGATGAGCCTACCTAGTCAAACCCGCCCGTGCAAATACGGGGCGTTGGCGGCGGCAGTGATGACTATGATTGCGATCGGTCCTGCAGGGGTTGTATTGCGGGCTATCAGCTCTGCGCTGGCAGATATCTCTTAAATAGAAGAACGTCGTCTCGCTCCAAGTACGCCGGTAAATATAGCCTGGGCTGTTGGGGGCAAAAGACAGGTACGGCGATGACCTCTACTGGAGGGCTTACGAAAGAAAAGAATATCTGCAGAGCCAACCTCAGGGTGTCAAAACAGAAACATAAGTTACATGTACAGTAAAAAAAATTAGGAGTGAGCCTAAATGTAAGAACGTCATGACAATGCGTATGAATTTCAAGTTCTCTTTTGCTTGAGGAGATAGATGCCGGTTTAGCGCATTAATCAGCGAAAGATAAATTGCATGGGCTGATTGGCTTTCAGCCTTCCATAGTAGCCACCCTCTGGGATCTTCCCGTAGCAGCCACCTTCTGGCCTCTGTCTTTCCTTCCCTTCAGAAAGACGGGGGGGGGGGGCACCTGCCAGCCGTGGCTGGTGACAGGTGGGATGGCAGGCGGCAGATGCCGTACAAAGCACTACGCCGCCGGACGCCAGGATCTTTCTCCACGTTGGGACTTCAAATGCCATCGCATAAAATAAAAGCATGAAATGGCCATTTAATTCCTTGTTGTGAAAAATTCTTTGCATTAGGGGCCCGATACTAGTGCAAGGAAACAACTCAAATGTACTTCACTGTGAATGAAAGTCTGATATTGTATATATGTATGAAATCTTCCGGGAGGAAAAATATATGATTGCGCATTGCAGCACACAACATACTAGGAAAAATGCTGCCCCTGAGATGAACACCAAGCAGGATAGTCTAACCTTCTTGAATAGTGTCTTCTTATAAACAATATTCATCATTAGAAGCATAACTACCCCCACTTCAGGACAAAGGCCTCTTATGTATGCGTCCAATTAACTCTGTGCCAGTTGCGGCCAGTGTTTCCCCGCAATTTTCCTAATTTCATCTGCCCACCTGAATCTCTGACGCCCCCTGCTATGCTTGTCTTAATTTGAGTCCAAGCTTTTCGTTAGCCTCCACGTTTCTGCGCAGCAGACTAGTTTCGTTGAGATGCTGCTGTTAGATACTTTCCTCTTCAGGAATTTTGGTAAACTGCTGTTCATCAGCCGAGAGCGTCTAATAATTGCACTCGGCCCTACATTCATTCTTACAGTTATTTCCCTCCCGTGGTACGGATCTGCGGCCATTATTTGCTCTAAGGAGAGCTATTTCCTTAACACACAAAATGCTTCGCTGCCTATCGTAAACTTTGGGTCACAGCCGAAAGTATGGAACATTTTAATTTATATTTCATTATATTATTTTTAGAGCCACCGTTCTGCTTTGCACGTCCAGGTCCTCGACCATCCTTTGCCATTCGGCCCCTGAGTTACTTTTCAAGGCAATGTTATCAGTGAATCAGAGGCTGCTGATGTCTTCTCCTTTAGCTTTAATCTATAACTCTTCTCACTCCAGTTCTCTGAATTGCTGCTGTAAACACGCGGTGAATAATATAAGAGAAATCACGTATACTCGCCTGATACCCTTCTTTATCGTTATTTTCTCACTTTCACTGCAAAGGACAATTATCACTCTCCCAACCGCAAGCGATAATTCCCAGAAACTTTACACACGCCTCTTCTACATTCTGTGTACATCGTTGTTACGCAACGCTTCTATGACAGCTGCATGATTGCCTGAATATACAATACTAAGCGAAAATAAGCACTGCTGCACATAGTGAGATATAGTTAAGATAAAACTAAATATACCCGACCATTGACCGCAGAGGCACCTTCTTTACGCTAAAAAATAAATCAATTGCAGAATCTTCTTGTGTTCGTCCCTGATCGGTAATAATATCTGCCTGTGATTTCGCTGTAAACATCTTTTTCACCGGCCATAATCTACTCAAGAATACCTATCGGCTGCCGACTTGAAGATTTTGCCTGCTATTCGGAAGAAGTACGTTTGGGTCATGTCAACTATTCCGTCTTCTTGATTTCGAATCTCAATAAAACTGCTTGCCAGTCACCTTTGATTTCTGCTTCTCGGTTTCATCTGTCGCACTTCCTTGTTCCGTTCATTCACGGATTGCATAGGCTCCGGCTATGCTTCCTATTTCCTCAACCGTTAATCACACTTTGCAGAGTTTTTCTCAGTTGTGCATGACGTGCTGCACCAATGGCACGTCTCCCATAGGACAGCAGGTCTCCTCCAGCCTTTGCAATCTGAGGCTGCGGGCAGAAATATTTCTCTTTCGAAATGACCGGCGCATGCATTTATGTAAATCCGACGCAAGGGAAACGAGGAGGGTTTTCCTTCATCGGGTTTGAGAACATCACGTGACCTGTCTCGCGCAGACTTATGTCAAGGGATTTAGACCGCACTGTGACAAAATACACTATTGAATACATTTCTCTGCACACTCTTGTCATCATCATCATCATCATCATCAACATCATCAGCCTTACTACACCCACTGCAGGGCAAAGGCCTCTCCCATGTCTCTCCAATTAACCCTATCCTTTGCCAGCTGCATCCACCCTTTGCCGGCAAACTTCTTAATCTCATCCTCCCACCTAACCTTCTGCCGCCCCCTGCTACGCTTACTTTCTCTAGAAACCCACTCCGTTACCCTTAAAGACCAGCGGTTATCTTGCCTTCGCATTACATGCCCTGCCCAAGCCCATTTCTTTCTCTTGATTTCGACTAGGATGTCATTAACTCGTGTTTGTTTCCTCACCCACTCTGCCCGCTTCCGATCTCTTAACGTTGCACCTATCATTTTTCTTTGCATGGCTCGCTGCGTTGTCCTTAACTTAAGCTGAACTCTTTTCGTTAGCCTCCACGTTTCTGCCCCGTAGGTGAGTACCGGTAAGATTATGCTGTTGTACACTTTCCTCTTGAGGGAAATTGGTAAACTGCCACTCATGATCTGCGAGAATTTGCCATATGCGCTCCACCCCATTGTTATCCTTCTAGTTATCTCCCTCTCATGATCCGGATCAGCTGTCACTACCTACCCTAAGTAGACGTATTCCGGCACAATTTCTAGGCTCTCGCTGCCAATTGTGAACTGTTGTTCCCTTGCTAGGTTGTTGAACATTACCTTGGTTTTCTGCATGTTAATTTTTAGACCCATCGATCTGCTCTGCCTGTCTAACTCGTTGATCATGATTTGCAGTTCACGTCCTGAGTGACTCAGCAAGGCAATGTCATCAGCAAATCGCAGATTATGTAGGTATTTTTCATTTATTCTTATTCCCAACTGTTCCCAATTCAGGCCTCGAAATACCTCCTGCAAACATGCGGTGAACAGCATTGGCGAGATCGTGTCTCCTTGCCTGACGCCCTTCCTTATTGGAATTTTATTGCTGACTTTATGGAGGACATTCGCTGAGATGAACATTCTGAACCTGTCCTTGAAATTTAATGCCGAAAACACCAGTAAATCATGTGCACTGGTGGCTCCGACTGCCACCGCGAGCATCAAAGGTCATGTTTGGTTTCGGCTTGGTTTGATGGGGTTTAACGTCCCAAAGCGGCTCAGGCTATCAGGGTCGCCGTAATGAAAGGCTCCGATCAATTTCGCCCACCTGGGGTTCCTTAACGTGCACAGACATCGCACAGTGCGTTAGTCTTTAGCTTTTCAACTCCAGCGATTTGTTTCGTACTATCAAGCTGTCTGCTGCTACCTGTTAGTTATGAGCTTCTATGAAGTCAGTGGTGGATTGATATTCGCAGGCCCCTGTCGTAACAGCTTGTGAGGAATGGCGAAGCGGCAGTTTGATACTGAAAAGTCCTCGCCAGTCAACATTATCCACATAAGGCTGTAGCTTGTTAGCTTGAAGAGGACATGTGTATCGAGGGCTATTCCGACTCTTTCTTTAATTAGAATCACGTTTCGTTCTGTTATGTCAAAAGCAGAACCTATGAACAGTAGTAGACTCAGTGGCGGAAGTTTCCGCGATAAAAATTGAGGTCTCCCTAACTGCAGCTGGTGCTAGCATTACTGACTGTTCATCGATGAACGCGTTGGATCGAGGCTTGTGCCATCAACTAAGACTGTAGTCAGAAGAAAAGTGAACTCTGACGAAAAGGAACGCTCGCAGCGATGCATCACGGAGAATATTTAGAAGCATGCGTACCAATTTTTAAACGTGGCGAGTTTTTTCCACTTTTGAAGTGCGGTTAGTGGAACTGATAATGTGGCTGTATTGCCAATTTAAGGCAATGTGCAGTCTTAAACTAACTGTTCCCAATATGAAAAAAAGACTTCTCGATGCTGTTGTGATGAAAAGCTCACCGGAGAAGCGGTCGATGTGAAGGGACCTGGGTTCTCGCTGGCCGGACGGCTGACGGCTCCGCAATGCTGGGCATTCTTCGGCGCATGCAGGCTCGGTGGCCACTGACGTCGAGCGAGGTGGCAGCAGCCATCGCCTCATCCTCGTTCTTCCTGTTTGCTGTCTCTCCGTTGGAACGTGATGATGAGGCCCTGGTGGAGCTCCGAGATCGGTGGCCGGCAAGGTGTGCACATTGCAGTGCCCGCACTGTAGCCAGAGTTTCCGAGGCAGCAGGCGAATCCTTTCTCGACGGCACCACGCCACCACGCACTACTCAGGAGCCACGGCCATGCAGTCGACGTTGCGAGAGGAGGGCCAGTCAGAGTTACAGAAGCACAGTGTGTGGCTACTGCTCACTTAATAAGGAACGCTGGGTGTAGTATGTGCGTTCGAATGTTCGATTGTTGGAGGATGGAGGCAGAACGTGTGCGCGTGAGCTGTTGCCGTTGTTCTTGCCTCAATTACGATGGCGTGTACCCACGGTGGGGGATTGGCCAGGGTTTAGTGCAGATCAAAGCAGAAAAAAAAACAGGTTTATCTCAAGCGGCTCATAAATATAGAGGAATCTGAGAGAAAAATAAAATAACGAATTTTGAGAGATCTTGAGGAAATCGGAATGAAAAGGGAGGCAACAAAGCGGTGTGGGTTGTCTAACGAATATTTAGCGAATTAATTAGAAAGAAAATAATTTTGAGGGCAAATAAATGGCTTCGAGAAGTGAACAAAAAATCTCCCGGTTTCAATAATATACTAGTGTAGAAGCTGACACACCTGCTTAATGGCATGCACTTTTACGGTTGCACCGAAGGAGAGGAGTACGGGAAGAGTAAACGGCAGCCCTAATTGAGCGAGATGATTTTGCAAAAACTGAATTCTCCTGCGTGCAAACCGCCGGCAGTGGAGGATGAAATGATCGTTTCAACGTCCCAGCATGATGCACATAGATTCGACGGCGTGAACCCGGAACGGCATAAATATAGATTAAGGCGAGGAATCATGCTGCGCTACAGCGTCATGGAAACCTCACATTGCCTTGATGCGCAAGAACGTATTTTCCATGAGAATTTTAAATGTTCGAAATCCGCGGTACCAAGGATGGGCTCATGGTTAAGGTAATGGTGTATTTGGTAACGTTCGTAACCGGACGTGGTCAGCAGGGCGAGGTTCGGAATGACATGGGAAACAGGCCCATTGATGACTGATTTCGCCAAGAAATCATTAGAGATTATTAGGGATTGGTGCAAGAGACAAGTTGCCGAACTTTCTAGTGCTTCCAAGATGGAAAGACAGTCCGAGACAAGGATAAGAATAATATTGCGAGGAACTTTTTGAAGGGCAAAACCAATAGCGACAAATTCAGCAGCAAAACCTGGAGTATAATCAGGGTCCCGGATAGAATAACTACAATCTTGAGTGTGGGAATAAATACCTACTGCTGCCTTTTCGCCTTGCTGAGAGGCGTCTCTGAAAATCGCAGCATGGCTCGAATACTCAAAGAGATATTCCTCCAGGAGACTTTTTAACACCTTGGTAGATAAGTTCTTTGCATACAGCGGCAGCGTATGGTCGAAGCAAACAGCATTTAACGGACCTAAGCGAGACTGCAATTCGAGATAAGAGGTGCTCAGTAAACACAAATTGAGGCAGTATGTAAAGTGGACAATTTTTATCTTTAAACGAAGTTGGGTTTGGTAAAAAACTAGAGGAGCCACGCCAGGCATTGGCTACAGTGTCCGAAAGAAGGTGCGCACAGTGAGAAGCTCGAAGCGCGAGTTCAAGTCCCATACGCGAGCTTCCAGAAAGAGGACGCAATTTGCCACTGATTTTGGTAAACCCAGGAAAAGCTGTAGAGCGCTCCTCTATAGCGCGCGGAAAAACCGGACAACAGAACGGACAACTGGAGAACAGAACGGAACCGAAGTCCAAAATTGGTCTTACGCAAGTCTTATGGAGAAATAAAAAATGTCTCTGCGCATACCGAATTTCTTATTCCTGATTCGCGTCAGGCGACCGAGAGCTCGCCCATATTTGAGGGCAATACTTCTGATATGAGGCCGCCAGTCTATATGAGGGTCGTATATTTCACCTAGGTACTTGAAGGACTGAACATGCGGGATTTGGGCGCCGCAATACAGTTGATAGGTATAAAGAGGGGACGCTGGAGGAAACACGAGAACGGAAGATATATTCCCGTTGAGAATTCAATGTAACTTGTCCAGCCAAACTTCCAGGGCATTGAGGTAGGCCTGCAACAGCTTGTAAAGTGAATGAATGGCTCTAGCAGAAGCAATAAAGGTGGTGCCGTCCGCATACACATACACTTTAATGTCACCCTGAGTTGGTTTATGTCCCACATATGAATGTTAAAAACTAAAGGAGACAACCGAACCCTGAGGAACACTTATAGTCTGTGAAAAGGTTTCAGAAGTAAAGGAGCGATGAGAGCAGAAGAAACGTCTATTTTTAGGAATTCCTGCACTCATGCAATAATGTAAAAAGGCGGCCGAATTTCGTCAAGCTTGTTCAATAGTATTGAATGATCTACGCTATCATCTGCTTTAGCGATATCCAAAGTGACTAAAGCCGCGACTTGTTTCTTCTCTATTGCAACCCTAATTCTGCTTTCCAAATCTAAATGCGCAGTCCAAATCGAGCATCGCCGACGAAACCCTAACTGAGAAGCACTGAAGGCTTGTATTGCAACAGCATGATCTGTAAGATGGCTGTGAAAAATGCGCTCAATAAGTTTAACTAAATTAGACAACAATAAAATCGGCTGAATCTTATCATTTACAAAACCCTCCTTTGGATTTTTGAGAAGATCATTTTCGCAGTTTTCTATTCAGGAGGGAACCAGGGCGTCTCCAGGGACACATTAGCAATATGCAATACCTCAGAGTTAAATTGTTCCACTAGAGACTTAAACATACCGATAGAGACCCCATCGCATCCAGGAGCTGCAGGTTTGAGGCCAGTAACTATGGAAAATAATTCAGAAGGTGTAACCGCAGTGAACTCTGCGCGCGAAGGGGGTAGGACGAATTGAACCACCAAACGCAGAGGAAGGCCGTGTGTCATCTCGTCAAGTTTTTTCTTGGATCCTGGGGTGGTAACACCACTGACTGTGGAACATGAGAGGACGGCGTATGATGGTTGCATTCCATGAATCGGTATAAAGCTTTGCGGTTATTTCGGCTTGATAGATAAGTGAAAAATTCGCATTCTACTCGTCCTTTTCCTTGCCAATGGTTGTTTTAAACGAAACCGCAAAAAATTTGTAATTTATACAATTCCGTGGGCAGTGGCTTTGAGACACGCTTTTCCAGGCATCTCTTCTGAGCCGATTTGCTCTCTCGTACTCATCATTCCACCACAGGAAGGGCTGTTTTTCACCGTAGATTGCACCGTGAACACGGATCGCCCAGAGGCCCCTAACACGGAATAGAAAACTTGCTGACAGCGATCTAAGTTGTTAGATGATACAATAGAGGAGAAAGAGGATTGCAGGTTTTTTTTAGAATGTTCTGTTCACGATATTTTGTGGAGAAGCAGTCGCCATGAGGGAAGGAGCTACTATAGTTAAAATTATAGGAAAGTGATCACTGGAAGTGCCACAATCCACAGTAGACTACGAAGAAACCTGCACACCGTTCACTGCCAATGTTAATTCAATGAAAGACCGAGAATCGCAACGTATGTAACTACTGGGCTGTTAGATCAACGCACGTTCCTTGCCGAAATCCATGACCAAAGAAGCTTGCCGCATGAATCAGTACGAAAACCCCAAATTAGGTGATGAGAATTGGTCACCAGCAATCAACACTCTATTGTGAGAACGTAAAAAACATTTAAATGATCGGTGCTGTGGACACCTGAAGGAAAGTAAACATTATCAAAGTTAAGGGAAGCACACCATGGAATTGCTATCTCAACTGCCAACAATTCGCAGTCTGGTCTTTGAATTTGGTGACACGTGCGCCCGATGAAAACTTTAGAAGAAATTAATGCTACCAAGTCACCACCCTGGCAGCAATTGCGATCGGTTCGGAATACCCGGAAATTTTTTAGAGCGAATGACCTAATAGGAGTAAGCCAAGTTTCTTGAAGTAACATTATGTCTGGGTCGAATTGTGAGACAAGGGTCTGCAAATCGTGAAAAGAAGATGCGACTGAACGGCAATTTCACTGTAGTTCTTTTAACCTCGCCATTGTTACTGTAAAAGCAGAGAGGCTGTTACAGCCTCCTTTAACACATCAGTTTTATGTAGATTACTGGGGGAACCTTTCTTGATTAAATCCTTTCCAGGGCAGACTTCGACGGGGAAGAAGGAGCTCGACGCTTCTGGGAAGGATTCTCCATCTCGACGTCCGTAGACGAAGACGCAGCAGGAATAGGAGCCAGGGGAGAGACACCAGATAGTCTATTGGATGGACTAGTTAATGGAACGAGAAGAAAAACAGTTGAATGAGCAACCTGACTTGAAATTGACCTGGAATAGAGCTTCACTGAAGGTAGTCAACATACGGTCTACAACACCTGCAAGCGCCCTCTCGACAGCTGACCCTCACACGATTGTTTTGTACTCTGCCGCCTCTTCTGCGGGTCGGACGATTTCAACATAGCGTTACCACGCGCGAGACACAATTGATGCGCTCAGGTCATAGACAATGCAGTGGAATAGGAGAGGTTTTAGAGGAACTGGAAAAATCAAAACAACCTGCCTCCTTGCTCAATTTCCGAGCCAGCACTTTTTAATTTTAACCAAGGCGTAAGATAGAGATCTAGGGGGACACAGTGGCCCACGCCATTGGGAGATCGATGACCACGACATGACTTTCCGCTAAGTTGCCCATTTTCTCCTGTTTTTTGAATCTGTACCAAGGATAAGAACTAGCGCCTTGATGACAAAGCAGTAACACTCGCCTGGTGTTCTTTCGTTTGTTAACTCGATCCTTGGCTCAGTATTTCCGCGGCACCCTTTATGCATAGAGTAATATAAGGTTACTATGATTTGAGTCCGTTAATGCGTGTCCGGGCTAGTAGTGCCTACTTTCAAATAAAGAGAAGAAAAAGAGAATGAGAGGAAATATTTAGCGCTCGTGAATGGCTTGCGTGCGCTGGACAGTGGCCGACTGGCCAAACGCCAAGAAGCAAGTGCCGGGGGAAAGCATCTGGTTTCTGGGTGAACGAGATAGATGATATATATTTTTGTTCCTGCCTGAAAAATTTAACCTCTCGGCAAATTTAAGCCGCAGCGCATCCCAGGAATCACAAGTTTCTCCCAGAGTTCATCGTGCATACATTGATGAGAGATCCGAAAGCATCCTGAAGAGTTGGGAAAAGTCTATGATACATCTTAGAGCTCAATCTACCACATTTCACTTGATCTGTGTGATAGATGGTCAGAAACAGCTATGATTAGGGTTGTAAGATGTACACCACCGGGTTAATGAGCGAAAAGTACACAGCAAAGACATGCCCACAGTTTCAAATAGTTGTGATCTCATGATTGTCTTCAACTAACTCATCCTGGACCATATCAGGTATGTATTTTTTTCATAAACCGTGTTATTCGGTCCTGGAACCTCAATGTTTTCACAAGTGCGGCTCGAATTTGCTGCAGTCGCCGACCCTGTACTCTATATGCTGCGCCCTATGTCCTTCGGGGCCGATTTATCCGGGAACGAGTGTAGCCCTCTCCGATTATACAGAAGCCAATGCAGGGCCGGCTGAAAAGGAGAATTATAAGGAGACAGTGTGCGCACTTGTCTTGATCATATCAAGTGACGATGATGCGCATGCGGTTGCGTTTTCGTTTATGGCTGGTGGTTCTTGTGCTTCGAAAAAATTTACAATTGTGCAATGCAAAACCAAAAAAAATATTCTGAAAGAAACTTTGAGGTAATACCTAGAAACACAAGCTGGAAAGGAAATGACTAGAACTTTTTTAAGGCTAATTCTCTAGAAAGCTGAGCATTTGGCCAGAACACGCTTTTATTTAGGATCATTTAAAATCATTATACTCCAAATGGTACCGAGACTCGAACCGAATACCTGAAACATACACGGGCCTACGGGAAGGGATGGAAAGGAAAAAGCTCCGCTATTGTACAGGACCGGGTGCATTCAAGAAAAGAAGGTTGAAATAAAAAAATTTCTGAAATGTAGCGACGGGCCGGTATACACTACGTCTCGCACTGAGCCTTGAGCGGTGCGTAAACCGTTCAAGTGGAGCACCCACAAAAACAATATCCCACCACAGTGGGTCACACATACTTCTCGATGCTTCGATAAGTGTTAGGGCGAAAACATAAGTCAGTATAAAACGAAATGCAAGTTACTGAAAGTCAGGGTGTTTGCATTGGGCGTGAGTTGTCGGACCTTCTGAATAACATTTTCGTTTATGGATAATTACATTTTGGGTATGGATGGGGTCAAATAAGCGCACCAGCTATAGCAATGCTGCACGCGAAATGTGAAATGAGGTATGGAAGCAGCGATGGCGCGTGCTTTCTTGGAAAACCGTCCGCGGGGTCCTCCGGTCTGGACAGAGACAATGTTTAGGCAACAAACCATGGCGGCGCCTCTGCTTTCGACAGCCACTGGCCCCACACACACTCGATTTGTTGATCTAAAGAAATTCGGTAGATTAGAAGAGGAGCTTAATTTATCGAGGCTTAAAATTCCTGCCTTCGACGGCACAATCATAACCGAGTTAGGTGTTGTCATTATCCCCGTTATAAAGGCAGCAACTGTACGGCTATGTTGCAGAGAGTTCTTACACAGTGTGTAGGATGCAGGGTTTTGTGGGCGTAACAATTCATCCAGTCATAAGGGTACTCGGCGTCAGTCAATGAAGTGTGTTTTCAGTGCGCATATTGTCACGAAGTGGTGACTGATGTCTGGAGAGCAGAAAGGCTGCGAAAATTGTGTCTAAACAAAACTTTATTGGGGCTGAGTTGCGCCCACAATAGACTGAATCACTCGGCGGCGGCGTGATTTATGTGATAGCCCACGACAGAGTTTTGTTAAAATAAACACCAAGTGTTTTCATTTCATCAA
Organism: Amblyomma americanum; assembly: GCF_052857255.1. Taxonomy (NCBI): domain Eukaryota; kingdom Metazoa; phylum Arthropoda; class Arachnida; order Ixodida; family Ixodidae; genus Amblyomma; species Amblyomma americanum. The sequence continues at coordinate 360,309,659 of NC_135497.1, forward strand.
CAACTTTAATAGGAGCATGCCTAAAAATTAGATTAATATTTGAGGGTTGATAGGCATCGGAGACGGCCTTGTGAAAAAAAGCAGGGCTTTTGTTTTGGTTACATTTGTCTCCAGTGAATTAAATTTGCTCCAAGCGCTTAAGTTATGCAATGATTGATTTATGCTATTTACAAGCTGGCTGTGATCATTGTTTCTAAATAAAAGTGTTGTGTGGTCAGCGTATATTATATATTATGGCTTTGTACTAATGTTTACAGTGTCATTGACATAAAAATTAAACAATAGGTGCTCTTGGATGCTTCCTTGAGGCACGCCTGTAGTAACACGCTTACGAGAAGAAAGATGTTCCTCTGTTACAACTCATTGTGTGCGATGCTCCAGGTGGGAATGTATTAGGTCCAGGGGTATTGCTCGAATTTCATATGTTTCTTACTTTTCTAGTAAAGTGTGATGATTTAAGCGGTAGAACGCTTTCTAGCAGTCAATGTATACACCAGTAATCATCTCTTTGTTTTCAAAGCCATTCAGAATAAATTCTTTCTGTGCCAGTAGGGCCAGTTCAGAAGATCAGCCTCTACGAAAACCATTATGTGCGGGACTAACTAGATTACATTTGTCTGCAAACTTAAGGATTCTAGATTGTATTCATTCTTCTAAGGTCTTAGAAAAACAGGTAGTATAGATATCGGACGGTAGGTCGACAAGTTGTTTTTATCACCCCCTTGACAATGCGAGTACTTTTGATGCCTGCATTTTCTGAGGAAAGTTTTCTGCGGAAAGAACCAAATTATATATAAATAAAAGAGGTGGTAAGAATAAATCTAAAACTCATTTCACTGGCTTAATTTGTATGTCACCGATTACACGAACCGTGCTATTGTCCAAAGAAATGAATGCTGTATGAATCAGTCTCATTTGTGGGACTCAAGTACAAACTCTCACTGTTCCTATTGATTCCATTTATAGCCTTAGGATGATATGAACTCGAAGCTAAATTAACAAAATGATTGTTGAAAGCTTCCGCCATCTCAATACCAGAAACCAGGGAGGTGTTTATTTCAAATTCTTTAACGCTATGATCTGTAGTAGAATGTTTTAGGATCCTATTTATCTTTTTCCAGAGAAAATCCGTTTTAGAGTTGTCCTCCAGCTGGAAAAGAATGTAAAGGTGTTCTCGCTTATTACTCCGCATAAAAGCATTGGTTTTGTTTCTATGGCGTTTAAATATCTGCCAGTCATTTGTGTCTCGTGTGGTTATGAACTTCTTGAACAATTCATCTTTCTTTGGTATCGTTTTAAGACATTCTTTTGATATCCAAGGTTTCTGAGATCTTGGTGGCTTTTGTTTAGAGACTGAAATAAATGACACAAGATACGTGTTTAGAAATAGAGGCAGGAAGTTGTTATAATCTTAATCAGATATTTCTGAGCTATATATGACATCCCAGTTTGTTCCTAGAAGAATAGTGCGAAATTTTTGTAATGTGGTATTGTTTACATCCTATGTTTTTGGACTAACGGCTGGCTTCTTCAGCCAGTCGTTCGAGTAAATAGTAAAATTGCCATGTGGTCTCAGATATGTGAGGCATGAAGAAAAGAAGTAGTATTTTGTTTAACTTCATTGGTTATAAATAGATCTATAAATGTTTTGCTGTTTGGTGTCACGCGTGTAGCTGTTTGAATTAGGTTGGTAAATGCATGTGCGTAAAGGAGTGTTTAGAAGTTATGCTGTAATGTGGATGGAGTTAGCATGTCAATATTAAGATCACCTCTGAGGATAAGAATGAGCTTATTTTCATTTACATAATTAAGTATCCTATCAATGAGACGTTATCCCCAGGTGGACGGTACATTACTACAAGCATATATTTTTAACATGTTACAGCAAGACACTCAGTGCTCAACGTGGTAAAAGAAAATTCTGTAAGTATTTCACAGTGAAGTGATCGTTTTATATGCATGAGCACACCGCAACCGCGTTTCTTTGGTCGGTTTAGAAAAAAACGTGTTGTAATCTGCATCCTTCATGACGTAAGAATCAGATGTAAACCATGTTTCGGTTAGCATTATTACGTCGAATTGAAGTAAAAAACTGTTTAGAAGAGCGGTTAATTGATCCTCTTTGTTTCGAGCCGACCGTATATTTAAGTGAAAACATGTGAGACTGCTTCCGCCATGGAGCAAAAAATTGAGTTAAGTTCTACAGGTCTTATCGCCATTTCGGGATGCAGAAACAAAGCACGAGGTCAGGTACGCACACGTTAGGCAATCTTATAAATATCACGCTCACACTGCACATGCAGTACGTTTGACTTTTCTTCTTTACGGGCAAAGCTTTTGCCATCTATAACGCAGAAAAATTTCCAGTTGCAAGCCTTTTTCTTTTGAACAGTTGTACCACACAGCCCTTTCACGGCTGGGGCTCATTGACGGAAATGAGGTTGCTTGAAGAATGTCCAAGGTCATTCATTGAAAGTCGTTTTTTTGGCCTTCTCAAGGAGCAGGCAGCGTTGCGATCGGCTTCTCAGTTTAACGACTATGTTTGCACAAGTTGAGTCATTGCGACCATTTACTCCATGGCAAACGTCAATGCCATCCGGCGTTATTGTCATGTCTAGCAATGTTGCAGGCTTGCACACAATGCTTTTAAAATCCTCATTTTGTTCCTGCAAAATACCTTTTATTTCGACAATGCAGTTTCTAGAGTATTGTTCTCTTGCTACGATCGTGAGATCGTGCTCCTCTAGTTCCTTTTCTATGTTGTCATAGTCGCTCCGCAGGGCCTCGTTTTCCTTTTCCAATGCTGCATTTTCCTTCGCTAGGGCTTCATTTTTAGATATAGCATCTTCAAATTTGTTTTTGAAGAACCAAAGACTTTCGGTAATCTCCCTCAGTTCATTTCGGAGGTCTCGTTCAACCTTGCTCTAACATTTATTAATTTCTTTCTTAAACTCTTTCCTGAGGCCCTAAAAACGCGTTTCCATGTTATTGTGCAGACAAGCAAACAGGAATGACAAATAATGAACACAACACTGGCAGCAGCGAAAGTAGCAGTATGCTACTTAAAGAAAGAACCATAAAAATCGATATCCAATCTCAAAAAGAAAAAAGAAGACTCTCAGTGAAGAAAGCGTCCTTTGCTGCCTCGCTGCAGCCAAGTGGCTTGAAGCGCCGACGTTTCCAGCTTTTGTGGCCTTGAGATGACCACGTTGTAGCTGTCGTGCAGGGTCATGCCCCTTTTTAGGCGACGATAGTTCGAAGTTCCTGGCCTCGCTATCTGATGCAGTCAAAGGGCAACCGAAGGTACCAGTGCCTTGGCCTAGCGGGTCAGGTAGTCAGTCACTGTGATGATCCCGTTATTTCCAGACGTTGACTTTTGGAAAGGGCCAAGCAAGTCTATGCCGATCTCCTGAAAGGGCTTTGAGGGGTGTTCAACAGAGTTCAGAAATCCTGCTGGTCGGGTGGGAGGGGTCTTTCGTCGCAGACACTCTCGGCAGGCTTTCACATAATGTGCGACATCGGCAGACAGTCTTGGCCGGTAATACTTGCCTTGAATGCGGTGGAGGGTGCGAGTAAACCCAAGATATCCAACTGTCGTCTCGTCGTGTGAAGCCTGTAGAACGTATTTGTGGGGACAAGCAGGTACAACAAGGAGTTAGGCTGTTTTGTTCGCTGCGAAGTTCTTCACGAGGACATCATTCTGTACACAGAAGGCAGACAGTCCTCGGTTGAATAAGGCGGTGGTGAAGAAACTTTGCCTTCCAAGTACTCGATGAGGTGTTTTAGGCGAGGTCCGAGCATTGCTGCTGTGCAAAAGAGCTGGGGCTGATGGGTCCCAGGAAGGCATCCTCATCGTCGTCCGGCGGCGGTGCATGCATAGGAGCTCGTGAGAGGAAATCAGCGTCAGAGCGCTTGCGTCCGAACTTGTAAACGACGGTGACGTCAAACTCCTGGAGGCGCAGACTCCATCGAGCGAGACGGCCAGAGGGGTCCTTTAAATTGGCAAGCCAGCACTGCGCGTGGTGATTGCTGACCACCTTGAACGGTCGTCCGTACAGGTAGGGGCGGAATTTCTACGTAGCCCAGATTATGGCAAGGCACTCCTCGTTTGTCGAGTAGTTAGTCTCGGTCTTGGAAAAGGAACGGCTAGCGTATGCAATGACTTTCTCCAGCCCGTAGCTTTTTTGAAAGATGATGGCGCCTAGGCCCACGCTGCTTGCGTTGGTATGAACTTCAATATCGGCGCTTTCATCAAAATGCGCGACGATCGGTGGGGACTGTAAACGACGCTGAAGTTCTTTTAAGGCTTCTGCTTGCGGAGCTTCCCATTTACATGGCAAGTCTACCTTCGTCAGTTGGGTCAGGGGCTCGGCAATGCGCGAAAAGTTTTTCACAAAATCGTCGGTAATATGCGCACAGTCCGAGTAATCTGCGCACTGCTTTCTTATCGGCCGGCGGGGGAAACTGTTCAATAGCAGCTTATAAATGCAGGCCTGGCGTACTCTTTCCTTGCTAAAGATGTGGACTGGAAACAACAGGTCTTCATAGGCAAAGTGGCACTTCTCTCCTTTCAAGGTTAGGCCAGACGACCTGATGGCGTCTAGTACTGTCCGAAGTCTTTTGAGGTTCTCTTCAAAGTTCGAGGCGAAGACATCGACGTCATCTAATTATTCCAGACAAATTTGCCACTTTAGGCCTGCCAGCACTGTATATATTACCCGCTGAAACGTGGCTGGTGCGGAACAGAGAGCAAATGGCATCACCTTGAACTAAAACAGCCCATCCGGGGTGATGAATGCTGTCTTCTCGCGATTTCTTTCGTCGACCTCGATTTGCCAGTAGCCGCTTTCGAGGTCCATCGATGAGAAATACTTGGCGTTGCAAAGGCGGTCCAGTGTGTCGTCGATGCGGGGTAGGGCGTAGACATCCTTCTTTGTTATGTTGTTCATGCGGCGGTATCCACGCAGAATTGAAGTGCGCCGTCTTTCTTTCTCGCTAAAACAACCAGTGCCGCCCATGGGCTGTTTGAAGGCTGGATGACGTCGTCGCGAAGCATTTCTTCCACTTGGTCTCGGATGGGTTGTTCTCGCGGCGACACACGGTAGGGGCTTTGACGGAGAGGTTGGGCGTGCTGGCCGGTTATAATGCGATGCTTGGCCATCGGCATTTGCCGAACCTTCGGCGATGACGAAACATATTTGCTGTAGCTGCGAAGCAGATTGCGGATCTGGTCTTGTCTGTTCTGGGGCAGGGCTGGACTGGTGTCGAAAGTGGGCGAGTTTTCTTGGTCAAGCGAATCCTCTGCGGATGAGTCGGAGAGGGCGAAGGAATCTCGTACGTTGGATATTTCGTGGAAGGAAGCAATCGTCGTTCCTCTGTTAATGTGCCGGTATTCTTCGCTGAAGTTAGTCAGCAGTAATTCGGCCTGGCCATTTCGGAAATTTGCGATGCCTCTTGCGATGCTGGTTCCTCGGTCTAGAAGCAACTGAATGTTTCCCTCGATTATTTCTTCAGCGTTAATGTCTTTCTTGTCGCCTACGGTCACGATAACGCCTGAACGGGGTAGGACGCTCACTTCTGCCTCCAGGACACTCACGACAAAGTGAGATTCCGATTTTTCATCGAAAGAATGGCCTCGTCTGTCGAAAGCGTGATCAGCTTGGATCGCAGGTCGATGATCGCCTCATGCTCATTAAGAAAATCCGTGCTTAAGATCACTTCGTGTGAGCATTGGGGTAGCACAACTGAAGACGCAGGATAGGTGTGTCCTTTGACAGTCACTAGCGGTGTGCATCGCCCTGATGGCGTAATGAGGTGGCCCCCTGTGTGGGCCTAATTCTTTACCGTCCCGAGCGGTCGTGACTTTCCTCAGGTGTGCAGCGAATGTTCCATTCATCACCGAGTAATCACGTCGTGTGTCGGAAGAGCGTTCGGGCCGTCGATAGTCACTTCTCTGTCGGATGTCCTTGCTCTTGCATTGCACGTCGCCCTCGGCTTCGGGTCACGGCTTCGTCGCTTATGCGAATCGCGTGTGGGGCATGTCGTCGAAACTTTTCTGTGTGGCGTCGTCGTTTTGAATGCAGTTCGCGCCGTGGTCGCGGATGTCATTTTGTGTCGTGTCGGTGCAGCGAGGGTAGCATCTTCATGAGGTGTAGCGGGTGCAGCGCCATCATGGGGCATGGTCGGTAGAGGATCTTCGGCGTTTCTCTCGTCAGGAACCTCACCTCTAAAGCTCGCTGTTTTCACTTTCCCCTACGGAGACTGGGAGACCTTCCTCGTAACACGGCTGCGTAGCTGCGGCGTGGCGACGCAAAGCGCCAGGCTGACGGCGATGGCGAGCGCAAAAGGCGGTTCGGCTTGTACTTCTCTCGACGCAGGTACTCGTCGATTTCCTGCGGACGTTGTCCGAAGCGTGGTCGTGGGGCGTCAACGGCAAATCCTCGAAGACTGATACGCTGCAGCGGGCAGTGACGAAGACTATGGTCGTTGAAAGTTAGCGGAACACGTGGCTGATGCAGTATGATCGGTGTAGACATCTTTGGAGAGGTTGCAGTGCTCGTAGCAGCGTCTTTTCGCTGTCTGGTGCGGTCCGGCAGAGTCCGGAACTCAGGCTCCTCCCCCTGGAGACGTCGGCTGGCTCGCTGAGCTCGTACTCGGTTGTGAATTGCATAGGGCTGGCGTCACGACTTGAAGGGGGCATTCGGAACATGGAAGGCTACCCTGCACCTTCGCCAAATGACAAAAAGTGGTGACTGCAGTCCGGAGAGAAGAAAGGCTGCGAAAATGGTGTCTAAAGAAACTCTTTTTTTGGGCTGACTTGCGCCCAGAATGGACTGAATCACTCGGTGGTGGCGTAGCAACGAGCGTGCTCGGTGGTCGTCGAATAGAATGCGCGCCACTGTCGGCCGTGCTAATTTAATACTGATAGTGAACTTTCAAGACAAAGCGTGCAAAGTTACTAGGCAGTTTTGAAACAACGTAGAATCAGCGCTGCCCGAATGCGATCAATCAAGATAAATCTGGTCGCTTCTTGCATCGCAAACAAAGCGGTAAAGCGGCGTGGTGTCAGCTTTGAAGAATGAACAAACACCGCAAAGATTCGCGGCAATGTAGATTTCTTTGTGTTCCTATATCGCAATCGCAAAAACTGGGCACAACCTAACACTGCGCATGCTCGTGCATGTCTGACACCCAACACGTCTGATAAGCAGACTGGCCGTAAATATGCAAGGGACTGCGCGAGAAGCCAAATTCGGCTTTGCAATGGCACTTAGCTCAGGGGGGAGTGGGCTTCCCGCTCAAGACAGCGGTAAGGAGCCAAGTGCAAAGGAGATCGGAGCATTGGGGATCGGGGACCGGGGATCGAGGCATCGTGTGATGGCTGAACTCCTTGTCTCGAGATTATTCATGAGCCCACGAAGAACGACATTGGAGAATTAGCAGTCGGCTTCTGGTAGCGGGTTGCGGCCGGCGGGCACTACGCAGAAGAACGCAGGCGTCGAACGATTCATCGCTGTCGGTGGATTCGGTGCGGCACCGCAATCCCAGGATAATAGCGAGCGCTGGCTAAAGACCAGCTGCGCAAGTTCGACTTTTTTCTGGTTAACTGACTTTATGAAATATGACGGTCTCTACCATTACACCTCGGTAGATATCCAGGCGTTACGTGCCAAGAGTCTGCGCGACTTTACTAAAACATGCCTTTTCTGGCTCGGACGCTGATCATCTTTATGAGAGTCAGAAAAGTGCGGTTGTCGGGAAAATGGGTGGTCTAGCTTCTTCCCCAATTGAAGCTTGCTTCTGGGAATTTGAGTTCGGTAACGGTCATGGTGGGCTTGATATCTTAAAAAAGTATCTTCGATACCAATAGTTCGAATGATTGTGTTTTCGATAGCAATACAAAAACCTAGCAAAAATTGATTTCTAATACTAATACTCAATACTGCATCGCCGATACCTCGATACAGCAATGAAACCGCCAATAATAATAAAGCTTATTGCACCAAAAGCACGGCGTTTGTATTGGCTCTTGCATAGCCCCTTTGTTGAGTGACATATTTTTATCTTACTGTGACAAGCGAATTGCTGAACGCCTTGACACAGCCTACTCGGCTAAGGTTTAGATATGCATGGATGATTACGCTATTTTCCTGGAAGGGGTTACGCATGAGGGGGGTATGACTGCGGTGCACCGGTTTCTAGAAATCTTCTCTGAGTGCTCTTTTGGTCTTAGCTTCACCCATGAGGTGCCAGCGCAATGATCCTTGCAATTACTTGATATCTGTATTGTTGGCCGCGAAACCCAAGCGTGCTGGAGGTATCAGCCTCGCTCAAAAAAAGCTATTTTAAGCCACCAATCAACTCATTCCAAGCTTGTTAAAAGGGGTATCGCAAAAAACTGCCTGCGTGCTGCTCTCCACAAGTCCTGCATTCACGAAATGACACACGGCGTGGGTTTCCAGCTAAAACGACTGACTGCTGCTGGCTTCCATGGGGAGTTAATCACCTCTGTGCTAGAGGCCCGTGGCAGTGAAGCCAGGGGCGTTCCTGAGCACCGCCGTAGGGAAGAAGCGCAACGCAAGAGACCCGTTGCCATCCCATACTACCACCAGATCTCGCATCGCTTGAAAAAAGTGGCTGAGAAGAGCGACGTGCCGGTGGTCTTCGCAGCACCCCAAAAACTGGCCGGCCTATGCAACAAGGTGCAGGGAAAGTACAAGGAAGAATGCGGTATAAAGCACGCAGAAAGATTTGTCCCGTGCAAAGGGTTTTTTTTTACCGTATACCCCTGTCCTGTGGTAAAAGCTACATCGGACAAACTGGACGTTGTAGGAACGTCAGACTTCAGGAGCACCACGCAGGAGTAGGCGCATTAGCGGGGGAAAGGCATGTGACCAACCATTGTCGCCACTGCCGTGGTTGCGCGCCTCGGTCCCGCGATACCACTATCCTCAACAAGTTCGTGTCTAAACTAAGCAGAGAAGTGTACGAGGCCTACTGTAGCAAGAAGGAATCCGGCTCGTGTGTCAGCAAAACCTCGGTTAACCTGCCCGATAAATAGTATTCATATCTAAATTCCATGATGTCCCATACGCGCCGGCGCACAAGTGTTACTTGATGAACGTTTGTCAAGTTGCATTGTGATTACGATGATTGTGTAAATGTGACGCACTGTTGTAATAAACCGGTTGAAGTTCCGTGCTCTGTCCTTTTGGTTTCTTTCTCGTCCCTTGTCTTTTTTGCGCGGTTTTAAGATGTATTGTATCCAGCAGGGCACTGGACTAGGGGCCCCGACCACCCGGATCCTGCCAATTGATCACCTAAATAAAAGTTTTCTCTCTTTTTCTCTTCCTCTCCGTGAAGTCACTGCTTACTATCATTGCATGTCACAGTTGTACAAAGCAAACCAAGAAAAGCAATATAAAACAGTCTTATAAAATGTAATAAAATGCAAATAAGCTGTGTTTATCAACGCAGAATCGTTATCTCTTACCCAGGCTGCGTCAACAGAGAAAAAAGTTAAAGGCGAAAACAAGGAACCAGTGCAGACAGTTAAAACCATTCATAGCAAAGCCGGGTCAAAAATGAAAAAATTAGCTGTGGCTTAACTACTGCTGAACCTGGTTAGAGAGCGAAAGCTGTAGTGTATCGGGAGTAGACGCGAGTAGGCGTCTGTAACGTTGAGTGCGTTCAGCACAACGGATAGGCACCACGTTCACCCTGCCACCCTGCAAGTTTAATTAACGGTTGATCGCGAGAGGTTGGTCACCCAATGAAAGCTGCGGCCTGTTGCTGCCGTGCCGCGTGTCTGCCACAACGTTGTCAGCTCTAAAGCATGCAGCCCACATCTCTGTCTTACCCCAGCCACGTACCTCAAAGGGCAATTGATGCGTCCCCTGACCAAGGCAGGCAGTTATGCGCTCTTCTTTTCTTCAAAATCATTATATAATGTTGCCAACCCCAACGTCACTGAACACAATGAACGCCGACAGCCTAAACCTTCAGTGGCGCGTTTCTACCACAAGGCGGTCAATGCTAACGCATGCAGCGCAAATTTGTCGCCACCAGCCCGTAGCTTAAAGCACGACTGAGTGTCCATTTTCCCAGGTGGCCAGTTATGCGCCTTTCATTTGCTTTCGAAGCTCCCGCTCTCGATTGATTTCGGCGCAGCTGTTCACCGGTTTCGGACGCGCCAAGCGCTGAAGGTCGCTGAAGGTTAAATGTGCGCGGTCGGCGAAACTCGCGGAACATGCCGTAGTAAAGCTTTTGCTTTAAGAAAGAGATCCCAGTCAAAGGGTAATCAAGAGAAGAATATCGCAGAAAAGACTGCAGGAATCACCGTCTACAAAAATGAACAGCCTACACGAGTCCGTCCAGAGATCGCAGCTCTTTATTAAGGAGCGAAAAAGAGGGTGTGCTCACACACTTCTTTCCCACTTTAGAAGTAAAAAAAAACCTTGAATAATCTCTCCCTCCAGTTTGTATTTTGCGTATCCAAGAAACTTAGTCTGGTTAAAGAGCGGTTTACAACCACAGTTGTTACGATCGTAAGCAAAGAAACCGCCGGATTTATATTTTTTTACGTTCAAAGTGTGCTCCTAGGCCCTATCTTTGTAGCATCTTACCGTGTGCCATTGTAAACACTATTGCCGGTGAGGGGAATCTTATAGTTAAGCCTGCTCCGGCATTTTGTGTACTTGGTGACATGCTTCTCAGGGTATGATACGTGCTTTCGACCACCAAGCACTGCACAGACATTGCCAAGATTGCACTGGGCAGAGAAAATCACGTTGATGTGATATCTGTGTGCCGCCTTCGTAGTAATGTGCGACAGCCCATGGAAATACGGAATAACCTGGCTCTTCGCTTTGTGCTTCGCTTTTCTATCTCTGTTGTTCTGTACAGCAGGCTTTGACAAATACTGGAATCAAATGCACTTAGATAACCAGCGCTAATTAGGCCAGCCACTTGGTCATCGAAGGTTTGTCTACGATCAACAAGTGAAAATTATGAAAAGTACGTACTTATCACTCTTCGGTAATCATTAAGTTAATTTTCTGTGGCCGTAATGAACCACTGTAACCAGTTACTTTTCAGATGGAGTAATTATATTTGTAATCGGTTAATTATCTTCTGTTATAATGGTAGTATAGACCGGCCCGCCGCTACACATATGATTTTTTATGCTCACTTCCCTTCTATGCATTCGGTCGGTCCTGTACAATACCCCTGTACAATAACCCTGTAAGCAGCCAACAAGCTACGCATCATTCCGGCCCATTGCCCTACTGAGCTGCGTAGGTAAGCTCATGGAGCGCATGATCTGCAAGCGCATAACTTGGTTCCTAGAAAGCCGAAATGAGTTCCCCCAAGAAATGAACGGGTTCCGTCAAAACAGGTCTGCGACTGACAATATCATCGCCCTCGTCTCATCAATTGAGGAGTACCTTCATGCTGGGTACATCCCAACAGCCGTTTTCCTAGACATCAAGGCCGCTTTTGACTCCGTCTTTCTCCATGCAATTCTCGCAGCCTTTGGCAGTCTTGGCCTTGGAGGAAGGCTATACAAGTGGATTGGGCATTATTTAAAAGAACGACAAATTTTTATTACCACTCCAAACGGTCCAACACGCTTTCACGCAGTGGAGATGGGCGTACCACAGGGAGCGCTGCTCAGCCCTCTCCTGTTCAATATTGTCCTTATTCACATAAGAAGACACTTTCCGCGAGGGGTCCGCATAACAATTTATGCTGATGATATCTGCATCTGGACCGCCTCACGTTCGCGCTATATTACCCAGCAACGTCTTCAGAGAGCACTATTGCACATTTCGATGTACCTGGCTTCCAGAGGTCTTCGTCTCTCGCCAGAAAAGAGTGTTGCAATGGCGTTTACAAGAAAAACGATGACCCGATATCCGCTGCTCCTAGGCGGACGATCGCTGCCATATGTACGATCTCAGCGATTCCTGGGTGTTGTAATCGACTATAATCTGTCATGGTCACCTCAGATCAAAAAACTCCGTGCGAGGATTACTGCAGCATCGCAAGTATTCAGGTTCATGGCGGGAACAAGGTGGGGTAGCAACTGCCGATCAATGCTTCTGCTTGAAAAAACCTACGTTGAAGGAACCTTGCGCTACTGTCTACCAGTGCTTCAAAGATTATCTACATCAAGCAATAAGACTCTCAATGCCGCACGGAACAACTGCCTGCGAATATGTCTTGGCCTCCCAAAGGGTTCCTCTGCACCAGGAACAGTAGCGGAGGCAAGATGTCTCCCACTCGAGGTAATTGCTGCCCAGAAAACTATGCGTACCCATCTCCGCCGTGTCCTGCAAGGGAAGAAGCACTTCCTGCACCGTGTCCACCTAACTCACAGCAACTCTAGCTTTGGCCAGGCAGTGCAGGTCCTGCCCCTTCCTACTATTATTCAGACTCAGAAACTACTACCTCTGGCCTTTCCTCCATGGACACTCTCTCCTCTAAAGGTGAAGAAGTCTGTTCCAGGTGTGAATGCAAAGAGCCGCATGCCACAGGCAGCACTTCTGAAAGCTACTCTCGCTTACTTAATCGAAGAATATACGCAGCACACCCATATCTTCACCGATGGTTCAACTACTAAAGAAACTTCTTCTTGTGGCCTTTATGTGCCCTCAACAGGCCATGCCCTTTCTTACCGGTTGCAGCGGAGGACCTCCTCTACAACAGCTGAGCTTCACGGCATTAAGGAAGCTGTTTCTTACATCCTGCGCCGAACCGCCGGCCGTTGGGTTATCTTCACCGATTCAAAAGCATCTCTGCAGATCCTGGCGAACCTGCTGAAGAAAACGAATCACCAGCCAGTTTCCCTGGACATTGGGTATATCCATCATTTAGCTATTGCCGCAGGCCACTGCATAACATTTCAGTGGGTACCTGCTCACTGTGGCATTATGGCTAATGAAAAAGCAGATGAAGCGGCCCGTAAGGGCCATCAACATCAGAGATACATTCGAAGTTTTCTCACGAAATCTGATGCGTCCCAAATGGCTAAAAGTTTTGCGTACGAAGAAACGTATCGGCTTTGGAGTTTGCCGACACATCAGTACCAATTTCTTCACTCAATCGACCCACATCTTAGATCAAGACTCTCACCCAGAATTCCTCGACAACTCGAAACACTTTATCACCGACTTAGTCTGAATGCTGCATACACAAATGGCCTGCGATACCGTTTTGGACAAATGAACAGTCCGCATTGTGACAACTGTGCTTCGATAGAAACTGTGGAACATATCCTGCTTGAGTGCCCTGCGTATGCTAACGAGCGTGCGTACTATGAACATTGCATGCAGAAGCTCTGGCCAGTGCCCCTAACAATGGACAAAGTTTTAGGCCCCTTAGCCTGCTTCAGGCAACAGAGACTTGCAATGAACTTTCTTTTTACATATTTAAAAGACATTGGACATCTCGATAAGCTCTAAATTCACTTGCAGGTTACCTTCATGCATTCTTCTTGCAGTGAACTTCGTCAGCCCATTCGTCGGACTATGCACTCCATCATTCCATAGGTTACATCAATACTCGCCACTGCATCCTTAGTACCCATTTCATGGCTGCATTTTATCTTCGTTTTTTTTTATTTCTTTTTTTCTTTTTTTCCCACCTCTTCCACGCTGCTATCCTTCAGTCTTAATCTCCCAAATTCCCCTCCCTACGCAGAGTAGCATGCCAGCGATATTGAAACGCCGGCTAAATTCTCTGTTTCTTCATTAAAGAGTCTCTCTCTCACAGTTTTTCCTTCTTCTTCCCTCCCCATAGACCTGTGGGTATGGTAGATATTCGGTTCAAATTCCAGTAACATTTAGAATCGAATGATTTTTCACCTGTGTACAAATTTCCTTGACCAAATGCTCAGCTTTCTAAAAAACATCCTTAAAAACCTGCAGTTACTTCCTTTCGAGCCTGGGTTTATAGATGTTCCCTGAAAGTCTTGTTCAGATTATTGTTTTGGTTTTGCCGTTGCTCCCTTAGTTTTTGGCGCACCAAAACCACCAGCCAGAGCAAATGAAAATGCAGTCGGATGTGTATCATCCTCAATTGACATGGTCAAGACCGCTGCGCTCAGTGCCTGTATAAAATTCTCCTTTTCAGACGGCTCTGCCTTGGCTGATGTATAATCGGAGAAGCTGCACGCGTTGCCGATAAAGCGGCCCCTATAGTCGTAGGGCGCAAGATGAAGTTTACAGTGCTAGCCACTGCAGCAATTTCGACCTGCTCTTTTAAAAGCATTTGACATTAAAACATTGGGACAGACTGAGCCAACGTTAGAATGATTAAAAGAAAGTACATCGGGCGAACGTTATTTCTTTGTCATTAAGGCGCTTGTTCTTATCCTTGCTGCAGATTCAAATAACACGCGTAAATGGGCCGCTTAGCGAAGAGTAATCTCGTGGTGCCTAGCTCAACAAATGGACTACCTCACAATGGCATGGGCCACTGTGTTTCCCATATACCTCTTACACAGTGGTTAAAAGTAAAAAGGGCAGGCTCGAAAATTCTGCAAGGAGGCAGGCTGATTTGGATTTTCAGCACCGCTAAAATCTCTCCTGTTCTAGTGCATGCTCTATGATATGGACGCGTCAGTTGTGTCTAGTGTGTAATTACGCTACGCCGGAAGTCGCCCAACCCGTACTATTGCTTGCTGTTACGTCAAGGTGGCTGCTGTCCCAATAGCAGGCCACCGGTGTTGGGGGATTGTGTTTCGATCCCACCGCTGCCACCAGTTGTTAGATGTGAAGCTTCTATCCCGTAGCAGAGAACCGGTGTTGGGGGATTACGCGTCGATCCCACCGCTGCCACGAGTTGTTAGAGATGCGGGCCCCTGGTTCGCCTGTGCCGTCTCTCGCCAAGGTCGGTGTCCCCGGGTTCCGGATCGGGAGACTGCTGTTGTGGGGTGACGAAGAGATGAGAGGGTCCTCGAGGTGGAGAAGAGACTGAAAGGGTTTATTTACATTTTTATGTGAAAGAGTGAATCGGGAGTGAATCGAAAGAGTGAATCGGGAGCTGGCGATCACACGCCAGATCGCAGCGTAAATAGGGTCTCCTGTCCCCAGGTACCTAGTGGTGGAATTAAGTTCATTAAAAATGCGTCCAATCCCTTTGACGTCGATCACGTGTCCAGTCTTTAGGGTCCGTCTTCCAGGACGCCCCCAACAACACACTCTTGCCACTTCTGGCAAGTTATGGTCCGCGCTGTCCAGGCAGCAGTGATGAATAGCCCGAAGGGGGCCCCATGGCCGCGTCGAAGGTCAGTCACCTACACTTCACAGCGGTAGCTTGGGAACGAAAGGTTGCCCATGCAGTTTGCAGAAGGTTCCACGTATAAGGAAAAGCACTTAGTCTAAGACGAGACGAGGAATCTGGCGTTGATGGCTTAGTCAAACACGGCCGCATTTGCCACGGCTCATTTGCAGCCCCTCGCCATTCGCCGGCTCCCCCGCCGTCCCCTCCGGGAGAAAGACGTCGTTATGTCCCGGGTGGGTCCGGCGTTGAGAACAAACGACAGGTTCACCAAAGCCGTTCTCAGGCAGCGGACGGCTGTTTCACCCCGTAAACAGCGAGGGGGGGGGAGGGGACAAGGCCCCTTGTAGACGCCATCACCTGCATTCGTGGCGCCGCAACCCCGTCGACGGCTCTTTGAAGCTTCTGTCGATTGATGACTCCCAGTGGCCTGAATATTCTTGGCATGTTGGTGTCTCTAAACGTAACAGCTCCTCCGCGGCCAGGACAATCTCGATCGGCCAGTGGTCACATTCACTGGTCGAGGAGAGATGGGAGTTGTAGCGTGGGAGGATCTTCTTCATCTTTTCTGTGAGCACAGAACAGTCGTAAGCCTCGTACAACAGAGGCATTAGTGAAACCAACCTCTCAACATAGCGCCACTCCCCAGGCAGTGCCCAAAATTCACCCGAGAGCCGCCAGGCTGTTATGCAAAACAACTGCATTGTCGACATGAACGTAAGCACAAAATTTTGTAGCTGACAGCAATAGTCTCGGCTACTAAGATCAGCTTTCATGACTGCCAAATTCGCTGCCAAGACCCGATTCGGCGTACACGACTTGAAGAGGGTGGTAAATTTGGAAACAAAACTAGTATAAACAAACAAATTGGCACCTCAATTGTGCACGAATTTAGGGTCAAGAGAGCGTCCGCGTCTCATCTCATGTCGCCAAAGACAGACTGCCAAGTTGTACAATACGCGATGGTGTGTCAAAGCCTACAAATTCTTGTTTAGAAACTATTCCTTATCACTCAAAGCTCTGATACTCTTATACCACGGGAATAGCGATAGATTGCTTAAAATTTGGCCCACGCTCAAATTAATCCACTGGCTCTTTCCAAAGAAGCTTGACGCTCGAGTCGAATAGTCAACTGTTCGAGCTGAACTCACAAAGATGCGACTGCGCATCGCAATCCTTACTCCTACCCGTACTGGCGAGACTTCTCTTAAACTGAATGAGTCAGTCATGCGCCTCGTCACCATCACCTGTACAGAAAGTTGCTACAGCTGTTCTCCGCAGAATTCTGTAGCCTCACTTCGTTCGCTTAAACTTTGAATACCAAAATCGGCTAGCTAGCCTAGCGCCCCTAAACACAAGTACTCAAATGGGAACAAATTTCTGTGCTTTCCTTGCCTTCGCCTGACATTAGCAACACTGTCGTTATGCGGCGAAAAGCACTTGGTATCTCGACCAAGTCTTACATATGTGAATGTACTAAACATATGAAAGCAAACCTGTGCGAAATTTTCAAACGCAAAAAAAAACTTGCTAGCTCTCAGCGGTTCTACCTACGCAAAGAGCTTATCGTCTGTTCAGGAACTGTGTTCGCTGCACTCCTGTGAGTGCCTTTATCACTTGGTAGCATCTCAAATTGACAGACGTCCTTTCTAACCCAATCGCACAATTACCTTTATTTAAGTGTAAAGAAAACAGTAACACTTGATCAAATCTAAATTTTTAACCTAAAACAAAGTAGCATTTCTTTCCCCGATTTTACACGCACACAAACGAAAGAGGAATAATAAAAAAAACAGCTACTTCGAATGGCTACGCGGGGTGAAACATGGCTCACCACCCCCGCGTCGAAAGGATTAGTCTTTCAGCCGCGCCCGCCGGGGTCGCGCTCTGACTGATTGTACTGTTGTCAACTCGTGACAAAGGGAAACTGAAAAAAGACATCCCTGATTGCTACTGTCATCTCAACAGCCCCTCGACGCGCTCACGCAGTGCCGATAACCGATTCCGGCCGACGGTCGGCGACCGGAGCGAGAAGCTGCTCTGTTCTCACCCCAACCAAGCCCGGCTACCTGTTCGCCCTGCGCGCTTCCTCGAATACAGTGCGGAAAGTGAAGGACCCATCCTTCTCAAGTGTGCGCGTCGAACACACCTGCATGCGTGGTCTCTATTGCTCGACCCCTGAGCTCGCATGCGCCGGGTGTCCCGCAAACTAGCGCCCTCTGATCTTTCCTGCCACTTTGCCTTTTTCTTTACCGCCTTTCTGTCAGGTCGGGGTTGTCTGGGTCTTAACGCTGGCCGATGCCCTTTCAAGAACCACGCTCCTCTTCTGCTTGGTAGACGCGTTTTTCTCTTTCTGTTACTGCGGTCACCTTCAGAAGCACCTGCGCGTGCCGCCTGACTAGTAACTGTAACTGAAAATTTACAAGGTCCCATGCGGGAAGTCTTTTCTTCCCCTTCTGCCGCACATTTATCTATGCTAACGTTAGCACCTGTCTGCGCCCCTGGATTTAGGGCTTGACATTTCAACCGCTTTTTCTTGGTCCTTGCCCTATACCTTTTTTTACGCCTAGACACTTCTGTTTGCGCATCCTGACTACAACTAGATTCATCTAGTTTTCTGCTCCGAGACCATTATCCAATTGCAAACTGGCCACTTTGCCTTCGCAGGTCAGTGTCAGCTCCACACTGCTGATAGGCGGACCTTCCGCTGCCCCCGAGTTGGGTAGTTCGCTTTCCTGAAGGCAGTCCTCCACCACCCGCTTATCGGCCTGAGCGCTTACCCCTGAAACGCCCTGCTCGTCTGCAATTGAGCTTTCGTCCTCTGTCTCAGCGTGGCTTTTGATACTGCGTTTCGACACACTTACAGCTCCGCAATCTTCATGCAGGTTGTGCGCTGTTTCACAATAGTGTTTTACGTCGTCACGTCTGTTCAACTGAAACGATCCGGCCTGACTCGCTCTCTCTGGAGTCTTGCCTCTCGAGATCTCATCTTCCAGTTTCTTTAGCTCATACGCGAGCTGTAATCTTCTGAGCTCCCGTTCCTCCCGCTCGGCCGCTAGCCGTTGGCTCGAATTTTCCTCTTGCTTTCGCTCATCTTTTCTTTCGCTCTGCATTGAGGAGCTCCCACGTATCGATAATTACTCCTTCCTCGGCAGTTTCCAAGAGCAATTTGCAAATGTTCGAGTTTTTGATCTTAACCCCTGCGTCTACACTCAACTCATCGCACAAAGACAGCAAATCGGTCCTTAGCAACTTCATTAGATCCATGTTTGCTGCTCTGAGCCTTTTCTTTGCTGAACAACTGTTGACGTGAGCTACGCACACTTGTCTCACTGAACAACTTCCCTCGATTCCCAGCAGTTCAAAGTATTAACCGAAACATTTGAAGCCTGGCGAATGTCAAGCAAAGCTCAAGCACTCACCCGAAGAAGCAACACCAAACCGCATGGTCGGTCCCACCGCTGCCACCAGTTGTTGGAGATGAGGGGTCCTTGAGTGAGCTGACTCAGCGCCACAGGTCCCTTCTCCGAATGACGTTGTCGGACTTGGTTAGGAAGCAAACTGTACAGGGGGTTTATTTTACATTATTTACAAGATTTAGGAACCCATTGGAGGGTGATGGGGGAAGGTCGGAGGATCTGAGAAGATCTGAGGATGATCGAGGATTCCTTTTTTCCTTGTACTTATATTGACAGTTTCTCGCATAACAACAGCACGTCCGACTTTGACAATTTTATAAGGTCCATGACAACGCCTTCTCCGCTTTGGCAATGCTATCTGCAAAATGTCGTGAGATTACTCTTTCTCAATTGACAAACACTTCCCTGTGACTCTAGATTATTCGCTCAAAATCTGAAGCCTGACGAATCCTATAGCAAAATGCCGAAACGCTTACCGGTTGAGAAAGCACGATGTCGCACGGTCCATCCCACCACTGCCACCAGTTGTTACGTCGGGGTGGCTGCTGTCCCAATAGCAGGCCACCGATTTTGGGAGATTGCGCTTCGATCCCACCACTGCCACCGGTTGTTAGATGTGGGGCTTCTATCCCTTAGTAGGGAACCGGTGTTGGGGGAATACGCGTCGATCCCACCGCTGCCACGAGTCGTTAGAGATGCGGGCCCCTGGTTCGCCTGTGCCGTCTCTCGCCAAGGTCGGTGTCCCCGGTTTCCGGATCGGGACTCTGCTGTTAAGGGGGGACGAAGAGATGAGAGGGTCTTCGAGGGGGAGAAGAGACTGAGAGGGTTTATTTACATTTTTACATAGTTCGAAAGAGTGAATCGGGAGCTGACGATCACACGCCAGATCGCTGCTTAAATAGGGTCCCCTGTTCCCAGGTCTTTAGTTGGGGAATTTAGTTCATTAAAAATGCGTCCAATCACTGTGACGTCGATCACTTGTCCAGTCTTTAGGGTACACCTTCCAGGACGCCCCCAACAACACACTCTTGCCACTTCTGGCAAGTTATGGTCCGCGCTGTCCAGGCAGCAGTGATGAATAGCCCGAAGGGGGCCCCATGGCAGCTTCGAAGGTCAGTCACCTACACTTCACAGCGGTAGTGTGGGAACGAAAGGTTGCCGCTGCAGTTTGCAGAAGGTTCAACGTATAAGGAAAAGCACTTAGTCTAAGACGAGGTTGTTTTCGAAGCACGAGGATTCCAGCGTTGTTGGCTTAGTCAAACACGGCCGCATTTGCCACGGCTCATTTGCAGCCCCTCGCCGTTCGCCGGTTCCCCCGCCGTCCCCTCCGGGAGAAAGACGTCGTAATGTCCCGGGTGGGTTCGGCGTTGAGAACAAACGACAGGTTCACCAAAGCCGTTCTCAGGCAGCGGACGGCCGTTTCACCCCGTAAACAGCAGGGGGGGGGGGACAAGGTCCTTTGTAGACGCCATCACCTGCATTCGTGGCGCCGCAACCCCGTCGACCGCTCTTTGAAGCTCCTGTCGATTGATGACTCCCAGTGGCTTGAATATTCTTGGCATGTTGGTGTCTCCAAACGTAACATTGCGTAAGAGCCAACCCCACCGCGGTGGGTGAGTGGTTAGGGCGCTCGACTACTGATCCAGAGTTCCCGGGTTCGAACCCGACCGCGGAGGCTGCGTTTTTATGGAGGAAAAACGCTAAGGCGCCCGTGTGCTGTGCGATGTCAGTGCACGTTAAAGATCCCCAGGTGGTCGAAATTATTCCGGAGCCCTCCATTACGGCACCTATTCTTTCTTTCTTTCACTCCCTCCTTTATTCCTTCCCTTACGGCGCGGTTCAGGTGTCCAACGATATATGAGAAGATATTGCGCCATTTCCTTTCCCTAAAAAAAACCAATTATTATTATTAAGAGCCATGAAGAAGAGGAGACAGAATAGAAAGAAAAATCACTCGTGCCCACGGGTTCCGCCCTCCTCGTGCTGCATTCGGTGATTCGAACGTAGGCACTACGCCGAGCAACCCTTGTTTAGCGGCGAGCAGCCATGAACAGTGCCTCTTTGAACACCGCTTCTCCCGCTCGTGCTCTCTCAACGTCCGCAGCACCGTCGGGGCTCCCGACTCCTCGGCGTTGGCGTGGCGTCGTCGAGAAACGGTTCTCCTCCTGCCTCGGGAACTCCGGCTACGAAGCGGGCTCGGCGATGTGGTCAACTGGGCGGCCGCCGGTCTCCGAGCTCCGCCTGGGCCTCGTCGTCTCGGTCCGACGCTGCGGCAGCAAACACGGAGAATCCCGAGGTGATGGCGGCCGCCGCCACCGGACTGCGAGTCCCTGGCCACCGAGGCTACACAAACCGGAGAGCGGCAAACCTGGCGGAGCTATCAGCCGTCCGCCCGTCGACCACCACGGTGCTTTGACGGCGAAGGCTTCCCAAGCAGCACAAGTAATTGGCCCAACATTGGAGCCGTATTGGCAAAGGCCGGCCCTACAAAAGACCAGGATGGGACTATCCTGTTGCAATATTTTGGCCGATGACCTGTGCGGCTTGGGTTATCTGGTGAGTTTTTTTTTACATCGGGCAGGATGTAGAAATTGCAATATTTCTCCTCATATATTGGTCGTAGTATTTTTTCAACGCTGTCCATTACTTGGCCATATAGTCATATTTGAGAATGTGAGCCGCGAGGAACCAGTGATACGTAAAATCTATTTTTCTGCAAACGGCACTCGTCGTTCTTAGACAGTTCCGCATGTGCTTAGAAATCTTCATGCGCAATTAGCCATTGACTCGTCTACTTTCTCATGTCCTGTGACCTAAAGCTATCTTTTTCAGCCCAATTTCATCAGTCACTTTTCTGACCAATGTTCGCACCAGCCGCGATCACACGCACTCAAATTTTGCAACCCTGAAAATTTCGTGACTTAGGAAAGAGCAGATCATCTTTCCACAGTCAATTCTGGTCACAGATCAACGCGCCGCGTTCCGCTCTCCTTCTGTCGTCAGCAGCAATCTCATTATCCCCACACAGCGTCATTGCTTCTTCGCCAGGAGAGCAGCTAACACTGAAAATGTAGAAGCTCATCCTTAGGGTACGACGCGTAATCAGAGCTAAACAGTGGATTTATAACCGTGGCGTAATCAGCACCACCAAAGATAACACGCATGACTGCTGCTACCACTCAAGCATTAATATCCTGATTACCATATATAAATGATTGGGTGCGTTCATCGCTGAGGACCAGTCTGTGCTCTGAACCACTGTCCGGGTTAGCGCATCCGGTGCGAATTCTGTTCCCATGTTGGCCTTCCCCCGAAGCGGTAGAGTGGCCGTAGGGGACCGTGCCTCAATCTGCAGCTTTGTATATTGGATGCACATGAGGCTCCAGAATAAGATCGGAAGCACTATATAGTGCATGCACATGAGGCTCCAGAATAATATATGCGGACAGCCGACGACATCGACGAAGCAAAACAGCTAGAATCAGGCTAGTAGAGCTAGCTCTGTAAATGGAAGCGCTTGTTGACCTGCGGACAAGTTGCAGTGAGCTCCCGCATATACTTGGGAAAGTATCCATCTACTGTGATTCTCTAAAAACGCCTTACACCTCTTCATGTTTAGACATGTAGCTGGTGCTGCAGTGCCCCATACATTCAGTGATTACATGTACTTTGCTAGAGCGTGCTTATCAATACTAAGTCACTCCCTGGAACCATAAGCACGCGTCTTTATATCTCGAATCAAATTCTTTTAGCAATGCAGAACAGCCAGCTCCAACAATTTGAATTGTGTTGCCTCACGTAAATGCTAGGCTGGGGCTCTCAAGATTCAACTCAACTAACCCGACTTGCAGAGCGGTTTACAGACAATTTTGTGCAGTAAATTTTTTCTATGTGTTCTGTATTTACTACGCTTTTGCGGTCGGAGGACTAGTAAAGTACGGCTGCCAGCCCCATTTACAATCCCTCTGAATGTCCTTCTTATTGCCCAAGAAGCGCACATGCCGCACATTTGCAAATGCATTTCTTTCTCAGCCCTGCCTAATGTGAGGCTGGATGCGGCCGACCTGCATTCGTGTTAATAACCCGTGGAACCGTTAGTGATCTTTAAAACCGTCGAGGACAAGAAGTTGCAGGACCGCACTGATATTCTAAATTTGGAGCATGGGATGAGTGGCATACCCCGCCCATCGGCAACTAAGCAGGATATAACCAAGAGCGGGAAATAAGTCCCTGAGTAGCATCTGTGACAGTGAAAAAGATAATCGATCTGGGATCAACCGACAACGATCCAGTGATGACAGAGGAACTATCAGCGATGAATCGGAAAATGTTGGGGAAAGCTCTGAACAAAATGTTGGGGTCCGGAAGGCCCCTCGACCACTTCATGGTTTTTCATTTCACCCTTTTGCAGCTTCTTTTTTACGCCTAGGAACTACTGTTTCGATTTTAAGACGCGAATGTTTGAGACAGTTCTATAGCTGATTTATATACGCAAGTGCTTCATTGGACGTCATTTTCTACTATGTCTGACGCAATCAACGGCTCAGGCTTGGCTCACCGGCGTGCGGGGAGCCAGAACTGTGTCTGCTGTTCGCCGAAATTTCGCGGAAAGCGCCATCGGCTGCGCCAGTCACCTCCGCAACCACCACTGCAACAGGGCTGGCAGGGCGCCAATGAGGAGGACGGCTCGGACGCAGCGGCCGAGGCTAGAATCACGGGTGTCTCGCCTGTGCTGCTGCTTCTGCTTTGACCCGCACAATTTCGTGAGTAGCATCTCTGATGCGCTTGCATAGTGCTCCTCAAAACTACAGTGAACGGAGTCATAAGGTTTATGATCACGAATGCTCGACAGATTATCCCCTCCTCCGCTGCCTGGCCAACCGCAGTGCCCAGTTTTGGTGCACGAAATAGAGTGGGTTGTTATCAATTCGATAGAAGCTGGATACACGCACTTCGCATCCAAGCTTGACCGGAGGTGCCGTCTTGCGCCCGCTTCAACATTCCCTTTCAAATTCCTTTCGACTGAATACAGGACGGGCAAGAGACATGGTGTGTTGTTTGTTTCCCAAGAAATGACTATAATCAAACTGACGCAGGAAAATGGCTGGTGTGCAATGTAACACATCAAGGACGAAGAGAGGACGTAAGACTGCAGAGCTGTGGTCATCCCGTTCTCTTTTCTTTCTTGGTGGGTGACGCTATACGCCAGCAATAAGAGACTTACAAACGTGCGTATCGCTGCTCCTGCGCATGTGCAGGTTGCTCTAAGGCCGCTAGATGGCGCCAGGTGGCTGCTAGCTGCGCGCACGCCTGCCGCGTTGCTTGCGATCAGCACGTGCGAACTGTCGGTGGGCGGTAGGCGGTAAGTAGCAGCGGACGGTGCGCGCTATGCCAGAAGTCTCTATAATGTAGCATCCAACCGCTTACCGTTATCAACAGTGAAATGTATTTTAACACAGGTATGAACCACCGTTGAGGTCTCAATTTAGGCGCCGCGTGTTTCGAAAAGGGAAATTTAGAAGAAAAATAACTATTTTAAATCATGGTGTTTTCTTAGCGTATGGTTTGCTTGCTGCACTCACTCCATTGGCTCCTCAAATCACCCGTTCATGGCGGTGGTAGGTATATAACCAGGGCCTTTCGCTTTTGTTCACCACGGCCGCTTTAGTTGTGCTTGCTTGGCCTTTATGTAGCGTTTGTTCCTGCGTTGAAGGGCATGCCTCGGCGTCGGCCTCGGCGTAACGAAGCGAATGAGAGCATTGGAGGATGAAAAAGAGAGAACGCAGAACGGAGCGGAAAAAAAACAGACGGAGATAGTGAAGACAGCGCGAGGAGAAAAGCAGTAGCGTGAATTCAGGTCACGCGGCAGCGCGGCGGCCGGCGGCAAAAAAGTATTCATTGCGGTGCTCCAGACATGGTTGGAGAGTGTATTTGGGAAACAGATAATGCATGATATATTTGTAGCTTAACACAAGTTAGAAGGAAAGGACGACATCCTGTGTTCGCCCCAGCTACTGGGGAAATTTATTCCGAATAATAACAGTATGCAAGTACCTTCTTAATGTACTGTTAAATGTGACTGCAATCATTTTATGTGTTTATGCAATTTAAATTGCGCTGTGCTTCGTAGGTTGCGGCTTAATTTGCTTGAAATGGTTTATTTTTCGTGCTGAAAATAATTATTTTATTTTTAGATGGATTCATTGTCAGTCCGTTTGATCGTGACCACGAGGATATATTAATCAGCGGGCTGCGCCTGCGGTCGCCTATGGTTCAAAAACGACAGCAGCTGCGCTCACAAATCTTATTACTGCGAAGCTCAGTCGTCGGCCAATTTTCGTTCCCCTCATCAAAAACATTTTTTTTCGTCTTGTTCAGAAGCTCAGCTGACGCAGGGGCTGCGGAAAGGAAACTCAAACTGAAAGTACCTAGCAGTTGTTTCGTTCTTTCTGACAGTGATGTTTCGAAAAGTATGAAACATGTGAGGCATATTTCAATTGTACTGACAGGTGTCTCAACAGATGTTGTCTGCCGCGCGCAGCAGAATGCTGTGGGATGTCGTCGGTTTCACTTCTTTGCATGTTTCGTCCTATAATGTGCGTCTGCGTTCTCTCCGCAATCATTTGTAGAGCCGAGCCCGGATATATCGAATTATTAGCGATTGCCAACACACACATTATCCCTTTGAAAGTCCTGTGTGAAAGTACATGGAAGTTGCGCACTATATCGAACTCCGATTTTGTCGGTCATTCGCTATATCGACCTGCGCCCCGCGCCCCTCCAAGTGGCGTTTCTCCTAACGGCGCTGTTTCATCACTTTTCGCACGTCGAAACGGGTCAAATTCTTGGCATTGGGCATCTGCTGGCAGCGCTATAAATTTGAAGCTGAGTGTTGAGGTGAACGTGTGGTCTGCTTTTGGATGGCCTTCGGCCTCTTGCACTCGTTTTTCACGGAACAGCGTTTTCATGCGGGGTAGCCGGCATAACTAAATACTAGCTGCGGCCGTGGCTTCTCTGCTGAAAGGTTTGCGGAAACGAACTGTACCTTAATTTTAATGCGATTTCTTTTTTCTGGAGTGCGCTGGTAACAGGAATAGACGTCATCTGCAGTAGCTAGTTTAAAGCATTGTCCGCTACATCTTTGATGCGTAGTAGGTTAGGCCTAGTGAGGTGTGCGCTTCCAGAATTGCGTCACTGGCATGCCTGTAATGCGGTCTTATTCTAAGTTACAGATTAGCATATCTATTACCATTTTTATAGATCGAACTATATTGCGTTCTCCTTCGATCTCGATATATCTGGCTTTGACTAACCTTGTTTCTCTCTTCGGCATATTAGCAGCGCAAAAAATCACACACAAGAGAAGAATAAACACCGAGAGACACGCAAAGACGGTGTCTATTCTTCTCTTGTGTCTGTTTTTTCGCGCTGCTGCTATGCCTAAGACAAGTTACCAACTCGTAGCACGCCGCTCTATCACATGATCCTCGCGTCGCGTGCGCAGCATTTAGTTTAGTAGGCGGAGAAGTAATGAGCGGCTGTATCACAACGTTTGACGTGGACACAGAGAAGGAGGGTCCAGCCGCTGCTAAACAGGGGTATAGACAAGAGAATATTAACTCTTCCGATCCTGAGGTTGTCGCCTGGCACTTGGCTACTCAAGAAAGAGAATGAGCATAAGAAGGGGAAGAGAGCAACGGAGACACCCGAACAGAGAGAGGAACGGCTTGCCAAACGGAGATGCCAGACTGCCAAGCGAAATGGACGGCACATAGCCGCCGAGATGGGGTCCAATGTCTCTCATTGCTAAACATAGTGACCACAACAAGGTCAGCTAGGGAAACGTGCCTCTCGCTACGTATATCCTGTCATAGCCGAGCTAAGCCACTGCTAATTTTTTCGTGCCTAGCCGTTCCGAGCGACTGCAGCAGAAATACGTACAAAATTCAGGCAATTGAACACTACTTTACACGCTCGCCTCTCTCACATACATCAATGAATATGATATCCGGCATTCTCTACTGCAGTATGGCTCAGCATCTAAGCTGCTCATATGAATTTCCAGACAACTTGGGAGAGTGTAAAACACAAATCCAGGCGTTCTTATTACTGTTACCACGCTGAAGCGCATAAAAATCATAGTATTGCTAATCGAGCGCGCTTAGTTTTCGGAGGAATTTTTTTTAGTACTCCAGAGTTCTCAATGCAGAGGATAATTTGGTTTTAAAGAGCGAGTGCAAAGTAATACAACAGTCGGAATAATCGGCGCAGGCTTCCGCCAGAAAGCTCGTTGAACCCACCAAGGCTGAAACCTCTCGCTGAGAAGTAGTGACACTCAATGCTTTTCTAGTTTTTAGCAACATTTATAACATGCTCCAATTTTCCCCGAATTTTCGCTCAACCAATTCCCAAGGCCCTTTCCCATGCCATGTTGGCTCACTTCAGTGCAGAATGGTGACATTTTTCTGCCCGTCAATATCTCGTCAAAGGCTTGATTCAAGGTCCCAGTTATAATTATTTGGCGTTTTTCGCTGACTTGTGCGTTTTCGCCGGCAGTTTTTACCTTTAATTGAGAGCATGCGCATCGGATACATGAGCCAAACGGAGCCAGTGAAAGCAGGAGTACCCAGACAAATTAAATACTGAAGCAGGCAGCTCGACATTTTGAGAGAGCACCTTGCAGAAATGGTTTTAGACTGTCTATAAACTTGTTATGACTCTATGGCTTTTCTATAGATATTCCTTTGTCTCTTCATAGTCTATACAGTTTACATAGACCAAAATGTACTAAATGTGTATGCCCATAAATCTTTAGAAAGTCTATACACTGTCTATAGGATTTGTATTGCCTGTAGACTTCTCTAGGATTTATGTATAGAGACTCTATAGACTTTGTAGACAGAATCTATGGACAGTCTATATCTATGGACAGTCTATATCAGGAATCTATGGACTGTTTAAAGAAATTTTTATAAGGTTACAGGTGACATTGGGGACAGAATAAAGCGTGATATACGCCACAGATATCTTTACAACTTAGTTCCTTTCGAGCTTTTTTGGAGTAGTTACTATATGGAGCTGGTATTTCTCATTATGATATTCAGTTTAGCAATGGCTCTTTATGCACGTACTGCATTATATCGAGACGCAATCTTTTTCCACAAGACTGTAGCAAAACTTCCAGGGATGCTTACGGGACGGTTGTACAATATTATGGTTCTATTATATTTTTAAATTCAACTGGAACTGAGCAGGTTTTCATTTCGACCTCTAGAAATTGCAGCCGCTGCGGCAGCCGCGACGAGTAGTGTTACCTACTGCTGCTTTTGCCCGCCCACTAGCAATACATGCCGAAAGCTATCTCTGCAGGGGATTAGCGAAAGCTGCTCGAATATCGGCAATGCGGTAGACTGTACGCGCAAATGTGCTGACCCCCCCTCATCAACTTACTTCTGTCAGCCAAAGCCATATTTCGCAAGTGTGTCTGTTTTCCAGATCTCAAGAATTACGAAATGCTGCTTCCGGAGAAAATATTTTACAGTAGCTGTTGTTTGCCATGCAAACTATTTCATGTATTTAGCCTCATGCACTCATTTCTTCTACGCAGGTCGCAGCAGGACGCGCTTCACCCGGTTCGGAGTCTTCTTGTGGCTGCCTTGTGGGTGAAGGCGGTACTTTTGAGGATTTAGTACCAGGACTTTATATTACCAGTTATTAGATGTCTATTTCAAATGGAAGCGTATATATAAAGCTCTTAGTGGTGTTTCTTCATTAAAACTCTTAAGAATCAGTGGCATCTTTTAAAGAAGCACGTGGGTTTCTCAGTAGGCACAGGCCACTACCCACCGCGTGTTTGAGCTTCGCGCGAGCCAAGGGCCCCGATCAGCCGTCACCACACGCACCCTGAGGCACAGCTGCGGCGGCGTTCAACCTCTGCAGAGAGGAGAGCGGCTCGCCGCAAGAAGCAGGCCTCCAAGTTCACAAAGGAGACATTTATTGACGCCGTCCTCCAGCGGTACACACACACAATCAACAGTCACCCCGTCCCGGGGCGCGCTCAGAGCAAGGCTCCGGTGCGCGCTCGGGGCAACAAGAGAAATGCGCGCCGCTAGCACGCCGCTGCAGGAGATTGTCCCCGCGGCAGTGCTGTGATCTCTCTCGTGTCGGCCGTTGGGCCGTTTGCGAGAGAGAGTCGGCAGTCAACGCAAGGTGCGCCTGTCAGAGGTCGTTGGACCCCTGGACAGGCTCGAGCCGCGGCGGATCGAGGACCCACGCTGGCGAGCTCGAGTATGAACTGGTCCGAAAGGCAGAGGAAGGCCCGGACGAACAGTAACGTACGCACCTTACGCTGTCTCGGAGGGGGCCTCTCTCTCTGGGCCCCGCTCGGACGGTCGCGCGCCGCGCGACCCCCCCAAACGGGTTCCGAATTCCCGCCCAAAGTCACCAATGGCAAAGGTCCTTGGGAAGCCGGGGGCGGAGCTGCGGCCGAATGACAGCGATTAGCCACCAGCCGTCTCTCTGCCGCCCGAGGCGGGAGAAAGGGAAAGAGAGCGACGCGGGATGCCGCGCAGACGCCACGGCTGGAATCTAGCAGGCTTCCCACATCCTCCTCTCCTTAAATACCCTCCTACCCATCGGCGAAAGCGTGCGGCAAAATAAAAAAATAAAAAATATTAATCCATATAAAACTACCACACTTCAGTTCCAGCCATAACAGAAACGACAAACAAATAAGAACAGAAAACAAACACTTGCAACACAAAACTAACTACACTGTACACTCTACAAAAGACCAGCTGACAGGTGGCCTGCAGCCTCATAATGTTCGGTGGCGCGGCCCATTGGGCCTGTCGGCGGCCAACTCGCGCCTTTGCTGCCATCAGGGTCCCGGTGGACGATTTATTGACGGCGGTCCCATGTCCTCCACAAGGTCGTCAAAGTTGAGCATGAGGACGTCGACGACGCTCGACGATCCCGAAGAGGACCCGCAGCCCGACACCTCCTCGCCTGGAGTTTCCGATCCCGGTGGATCACTTGCCTGGCCGCCGCTAGGCGCCGGCGCTCCGGGGGCCAACAGCGCGGCGAACGCCGGGCTGGCCTCCGCCCTCCGGCGGCACAGCGCCGCAAGCTCGACGTCGGAAAGATCGCTCGCCGCCGGCAGTGCCGCCACACTCTGGCTCACAGCGGCAGTCCGCCTCTTCACTCGTTGTCGCTCCTCCTCCCGCCACCTCAATTCCTGCCTGTGCACTTGCCCCGTGAAATGTGCTTGAAAATAAACGGCCACCCGGCACATATGGTAGTAGCCGGCGCCATCTGGCACAGGGAGCCCTGCTCTCGCCGATACGCGGTCGTGGTCCGCCACGGTGTGACCACAGAAGAGCCGTGGCACGTAGTCCAGTGGCACCCCGGGCCGTTTATATTCAAGCACATTTCACGGGGCAAGTGCACAGGCAGGAATTGAGGCGGCGGGAGGAGGAGCGACAACGAGTGAAGAGGCGGACTGCCGCTGGGAGCCAGAGTGTGGCGGGATAAGTACGTTCTCCCCACTAAACCGCGGCTGACACGGTTCAAAGCCACCCGAACCCCACCACGTGATAGCGTACGCTACCGGGCGCTCGCCGACCACGGTGGGCCTTGCTCTGGGGGAACAAAGGAACGACACATTGGCTGACACAAACAGGCATTTATTGCTACAGCAACATAACTCCAGCTAGCAACAAGGCACGCTAATGAATCGAGGTCGTCCGACTCACCAGCAAGGTTCCGAGCGAATGTTCGCCCGCGCTAGGGCAAGGGATATTAACTCCGCAGGCCGGACGGGACGAGTACGGGAGCCTGTGTCCCCGTCGCTTCTTCGCCCCGCCGGCGAAGAGCTGAGCCGCGAGCGACGCGTCCGTTCGCGGCGATTATCCCAGCCGAAGACCCCCCTCTCCCGCGCGCGGGCTTTGGCAGTCTCCGCGCAGCGATGCTGGCGCCCTCTCTTGCCAGTTAATGTAACTCGCAAGGGAACGCGCTCAGCCTCGAGGTGAGACCGCCGCTGCACGGTTCCTCGCGGGAAAGCAAACTCAGGGGGCTGCAGGGCAGGTCCCTACATCCCCCCAACCTTAAATAGACCCACGCGCCTGAAGGTACATGCTATGGAGGAGTCTCCTGGTCTTCATGTCCTTGAGGCACGTCTTGCAGCGGAGGTCACGCCGACAGCGTCCACGCAGACTTCCGCGGTATTCCGAAGTCGGCGTGAAGGTCTCCGCTGGGACGACTCGTATGGCCCGCGGACTACCGTGTCCGGAGGCCCGCGAATCGAAGGCTGGTGGGAAAACTGCAGGCCAGGATACTGCAGTAGTCGCCAGGGCAGCAGCAGCCGGAGGTGACTGCTGACTGGTCTCGCCACAGCTGCCCCGGATGGATGAGGCGAACAGGATACAGGCCGCTCCGTCGCAGCAAGCCGCTGTGCACCGGACAGCAAGCCTGGGTGGCTCCACCGGATCTGCAAAATTGCCAAAACGCTCTCGGCGTGCCTTTAACGTAGGTCACGGGAGGGGAAACGGCATCCGCAAGGGCGTCGTGGCACAATGCCTAACTCGCTAGCAAAGGGTGTCGGCGGCTGTGCAAAGGCAAAGTTCGAGTGAACAAAGCCCTTTCTTGAGTTGAACTAGACTGCTCAGTTCGTGCGAGGTTACAAAAAAAAACGGGCGGGCAGCAAAGTGCGCCCCCTCTCAACGACACGGTCCGGTGGTCGTGTCTCTTTTAACGTGGTGCAGGCAGCTCCGAAAAGCCTCAGGCCTAACTACCACTGACAACGACCGTGACCGCCACAAAAGACCCGAAACAGGTTATGTGCGCGCAGCCGCTAGGAGACGTCAGCTTTGTGGGGTGGTCCTCCCCCGCTCACTGCACAAAGCAGCTTCTGAGCGGTCCGCGCCCACCGTATCGGACGGTGTCGAAGCGCCCGGTGCCGAGCTGCAATACCAGCGAGCTCGTAGCGGCACCCGTGGCCCCAGGCCACCCGGCTCCCGGAGGCGCGACTCCCACAGTCGAAAAAGATACAGTAGAGAAAATATATACAGAAACTCGCGCAGCTTCCGTACTCACTCGCTTCGGGCTCTCGACTCCGCGGGCGCTACGCCTCGCGCTCCCTCGATGCGGACCAAGGGATTCTCGCGAAGAATCTCCAGGGAAAAAATGTGCTGAGCATGTCGAAAAGTTCAAACATGCTGCAGCGCAATACACCTCGCACTCAAGAAGGCATGCCGCAGGTCCCAGCGATCAAAATTCACTCTGGGTTTAGCACTTGTCAAGTCCGGACAAAGAGCGTTCCTTGAACCGAACCGACAGTTGTCCAATGTTCCAGGAGCAGGCCTTACGTTGGGCTGCCAGATGTGGGGTTTGAATTGGGGAGATAAGTATTTCTCCCCACTCAATTGCGGCTGACACGGTTCAAAGCCGCCCGGACCCCACCCCGTTATCGCGTACGCTACCGAGCGCATGCCAACCACGGCGGGCCTTGCTCTGAGGGAACAAAGGAACGACACATTGGCTGACACAAACAGGCATTTATTGCTACAGCAACAATAACGCCAGCTAGCAACAAGGCACGCTAATGAATCGAGGTCGTCCGACTCACCAGCAAGGTTCCGAGCGATTGTTCGCCCGCGCGAGGGCAAGGGATATAAACGCCGCAGGCCGGACGGGACGAGTACGGGAGCCTGTCTCCCCGCCGCTTCTTCGCCCTGCTGGCGAAGAGCGGAGCCGCGAGCGACGCGTCCGTTCGCAGCGATTATCCCAGCCGAAGACCCCCCTCTCCCGCGCGCGTGCTTTGGCAGTCTCCACGAAGCGATGCTGGCGCCCTCTCTTGCCAGTTAGTGTAACTCACAAGGGAACGCGCCCAGCCTCGAGGTGAGACCGCCGCTGCACGGTGCCTCGAGGGAAAGCAAACTCAGGGGGCTGCAGGGCAGGTCCCCACAAGCAGGAAGTACGTTCGAAATAAAATGCACCAATACGTTTGACATTGGTTTCACTCAGTAATTTTCGTTTCTACAGGAAATAATAGTTGCGAGTACAGCTAGCTGTGCAAAATTGCCAAAGTCCACTGAGCTAAATGAGAGGATAACCTGGTGTTAGGGAGAAGCACTGCTGTAGTACGCGCTCCAAGCAAGATCGCCACTCACTCTAATGGAAAGGTTCAGTTACTAACCTAACAAATTTGTCATCACAGCATTACCATTTGCAAGGCGCTTTCGACTTGGCTTTATAGGTACTTTTCTACAGAGCATTTGGAATGAACTTTGTTTAGTTTATGGGCGTTTAAGTCCCAAAGTGACTCAGGTTATTAGGGACGCCGTACTGAAGAGCTCCGGAAATTTCCACCATCTGGGGTTCTTTAATGTGCACTGACATCGCACAGTACACGGGCCTCTAGAATTTCGCCTCCATCGAAATTAGACCGCCGCGGGAGGGATCGCATTTAAAATCAATTCCTAGAGGGCCGTTAAAAAGACAAGACCGGTGCGGAAGGAAAGTGTGGGTGCGTGAAGACCATTGAAGCGCTGCAGCAACGGAAGGCAGCACCTCAATCTGCTGCCTCAATTCAGATACCTCTCTTCGTCACGTGCTTTGGAAATAAAGGCGTGTAGACCCGGCTGGTCCTCACTTCCTGCCGGCGTCTTCCGCCGCAAGGGGCGCAATGCCAATTGAACAATGTGATGTGGCATCATCGCTTCAAAATCATCACTTTAGAAAATGCATCGCGTGGTTTTGTGCGTCTTCTTCGTTGCTCTCGTCTCGTTGCACCGGGTCTTTGCAACAAAAGAGGTCATATGGCGTGGCCATGACGGTCACCATCTTCCAACAAGGAATACAGAGAGTAACTGGAGCACCCATTTCTTGCATCAGAGAGCGCCTTGCGTGCGAGGCACGTACACCATCCCCTTACAAAAATTGCTTTTGTGATTCTTTAGAAGTTTACTGAATAGAATGCAATGTGTTTATTTTAGATCTGTACAGAATTTTTGTGCAGAGTTTCAACAACTCATTGGCTACCGCATGGTTATAGGAATACGGCTAATGTCCTTTAAAAGAAATACTCTAATGACCTGCTTTAGAAACTGCTTGAGAAATTGTTTATAAATCCTTTTGAGTGTACTCACTTGATTGCAATGCTCTGCTTTTCAATCTATATAAAATTTGGCTGCAGTGTTTCAATAAGTATTTGGACACTGCATGGTTATTGGAACACGGCTAATGTCCTTTAAAAGAAACACTGCTATGACTTGCTTTAGAAACTCCCTAAGGAGCTTGTTTAGAAACCTTTTTGAGTGCACTCGTTTCATTGTAATATGCTGCTTTTGAATGTGTATAGAATTTGGATAGAATGCTTCAACAACTAATTGGTCAATGCATTGTTATAGGGACACGGCTAATGTCCTTTAAAAGAAACACTAAGAACTCTATTTTGAAACTAGTTAAAAGAATTAAATAGAAATCCATTTGAATGCATTCATTTCATTGCAATGTGATCTTTTTGTTTCAGTAATGAGTTCCAAAAACGAAATGGCCGCCACACTCCTACAGAGCTCCGCTAATGGCTGTCAAGAGAAGCCCTATAATGACTCTTTTCAGAAAGCTTTTCGGGAGTTATTTAGGAATGCTATGCTTTTTCATATACTTTTTGTTGCAGCGTGCTGCTTTTGAATCTGCAAAAATTCTGCAAGTCATTTGGCCACAGGATTGCTATGGAATGGGGTTACACATTGATCTCTTTCTTGGTGGGAAGAAAAACAGCCCGTAAGAACATGTAAGAAATGTTAATGATATAAGCATGCTAGAAATACAGAGGAACAGCACACCACATGCAATCAAATAATTTTATTTCAGTTAGCAACCTTTACAGTAGCTTATCGAAAATAATGTTTTCAGACCCCGGCGAGCCTTAGTAATTTGCAGAAATAATGGTGAAAATTGGTAGGTGGTGTGGCACGTGAGCAGTATCAGCACATTTTATTTTGAGTCATATAATTTTAGATTGAAATTATTTTCCACGCCACATGTGCAACAAAGATCCCATCTGAAAGAGAGCATATTTTCGTGAAAAAACAGCGGAGTACCGACTCAAATAGTGCCTACCTCTTGGTATGAGCCTGCCTTAATTTTGATACATTTTTGCCCTACATAAGGTGCAAAATGCTAGTTGGAGCCACAGCAAAAGGCTAGCTGCATGTTCATTCTACGAGAATTAAGTTAGCACTATGTGCCTTTATGCATCATTTTGAAAGGATATCATTTACAGCCATCCAAGTACTCTGAGCATAATAAAAACATGATCAAGGAATCAAAATTGTTTTGAAGAGCAAATGCGAGATCTGTGCAGTAATTTTCCTGTCATGCTGTTTCTGTTTCGGCAGCTGAACAATGAATGTGACGTTAAATTCTTTATTGCTCACGTGAGGAATGAAAAAAACATTATATCGCTGACATTCGTTGTCATTGCGACTTTTGAGACCGGCTGCCTTTAGCATCGCAGCGAATTAAAATGGCAAAAAAGCGATTATGCCGCAGGTTCTTTATGTCTCCCGTTACCTATAAGCATACTTTTAGGTCACAGTTGTCGTTCGGCTGTTGATGCTTAAACAGGGTGAGAAAGAAATTCGTTTATAAATTAATAATTTGTCATACCAGAATACCACATAGTAATATACATGGAATTATTGTATCCATGTACAATAATGCATTATGCATTATTACAAATCAGAAAACATTCCACCATATGTTAGGTGTCTGTACTTCATTAAGCAGTAGGGATAAGAGCAAGACACAAAATACAAGAATAAGCAAAAGAAAAAGTACAATATTAGTTTCTACTTTACATGACTAAAATCATCGCATGAGAATGCAAATTTCAAAGATAACCTAATATCTGATGCTGAGCAGTAAGGAGCCAGTTAACCATCACGCATATTACTGTTTACAAAAGAGTGTGCATTGGTTGGCATTTCAGTTCTGACCGGTTTGCACTGCCTTCTATTTAACACAAAAACTGTACTCTAAATCCTTGACTCTGCCCAACAAAAGAACTGGTTTCTTTTATTCCATATATGTCACTTGTCTTTTCCTGCACTGATTTCAATGTAGAGCTTCGTAAACCCATAGGGAATAGAGAGTGGTCAGAATAGGATGCTTTAGAGTTGGATGTTTGACAATCCTTGTTAGGTGAAAACATAGGCTGTGTATGTCATCTGTTACAGCCCCTTTAATCACTCAACTGCTCCTGCCAACACGCAAATAATTTTACACCTGTGCACATGATTCCTGAGTTGTGTTTAAGTGTTTCCTGGATTCACAATAGACAGGTTGCTTCTAACAATCTAAGAGATCATCAGAAAAGGCTGCCAAATTTATTTCTGAAGAAAGATACGTTGTACTGTAGTAATCAACAGAACAAAAAAGAGAAGAAAAGCCATATCCAGTTTAGAGGAGATACAACACAAATATTTCGAAAACCAGTCTGTTTCATGTTCGTTGCATTCTTTTAGAGTCAATAGTAAGGAGGATAAATGTGCTGGGATATTAACAACCAATTCAAAGCACACACCTGAAATATGCAAACGCTTGATATAAGGTTTGCCTTTCTAACTATGCTGATGTAAACATATATAGTATTGAATTCAGATATTCTCATTGATTGCATTATTCTGAAAAAAAATTTGCAACAGGAGGCAATTAGTTTAATGCTGGCACTTCCAGCTATTCTTTGGATGTGATCTGCATTGTGCATATCCCACAGTAAAGTGATTCAACTGCACAAACGCCAGTATTTTCTATCACAAAATGTGCTGATAACTTGCAGTAAGCTAATGATGTGACTTGGCTGGCAGATTATGAGGTGCGTCGTTCTTGTCTGTGCAGAGATGAGGAGGTATCAGGTAGGTGTCACCCGTGCTTGTCAGTTTGATGTGCCCAGATGTCTGCGTACAGGCCAAAGAAAAAAATCTGTCACTGAGACCAAGCATACAACTGCTTTCACACTATTGCACAAAGAAGGAAATATCCGATCAGTATCTTTAAGCAGTAGCACGCTGTTCATCCAACTTTGAAAAGATTGCTAACAGCAAAATACAGAAAGTCTGACTTCAGAATAAATGCAATGTATCCTTAGAAAAGAACTGCAAACAGTATCCAGCTCTGACTGATACCCCTACCATATTGAACTCTTTCATGACAATGAATAGTACTATTACATTAGCCAGTGGCAATATTCTTCTAATACATAAAATATTTATTGCCATTATAAAGCATGATATTCACAATCGCTTGTTTTTAGAGAGAATAATTCACCTTCTGTGCTTTACAAGTGCCCGGTTAATTGCAGGAAGAAAATTAGGGCCAGTGAAAACTGGGAAAACACCTGTCACTCAGCCTCCATAGCTGATAGGCAGCACAGAACATCTACATCTGGGTCTCTTAGACTAGTGCCTCAAGCACCGTAATTGCACTTACTAATTATCTCACAAGACAGTGATGCCGTCGATTCCCTTTGTTAAGGAGAAGAGCACTTGATCAATTCTGATCCTGCTCCATTTAGAAAACTTTTTGCTTTCCTGCTCCAATAACGCTGGGTTGATCCTGCTGAAATAGTTGTAAAGAGACAGCATGTGTATTAGCAACGTCCAAGTACTTTTCAAACTGCTAACACGTATAATCCCTTGCCTGCATTTAAATGACTCCATTCAGTTACAGGTACACTAAAAATTCACGATGTTCTAGCGCTCTGGTAGTGAGATCAATAAAGCATTGTTTCAGTTGCTGCAGAAAAGCAATGAAGTTACAGCCGGGAGAATGAATCAGCGCCAATACCACAGACATAACGAAACACAATGTAAAATAGTAAGCTTTTTACGGCACGACACTAGAGCGCGAGTGGAAGTTCCAATTACACATCTCGGCGAAATTTAAGTGTCAGTACCTCTCTCTCTAATTGAACTCTGGCGAAACTGCACGTGTCACCATTGCGCACATAAAGTCTTTTGAAATAAAATTATTTAAAAGCACAGTCGAACAAACAAAATGCGCAGTTTGCGATGGTACAGCCCAATGTGTGCGATTACAAAAACTAAAGCATTCCCATAACAGCGCAGCGACATGTTGGAAGGTGTTAAGGTGTGTTACTATTTTTTTCTTCGTAGAGGTTAATTACTGAAGCAGCTCGAAGTATGCTTGAAATGACAAAAATAAACCAAGCAACCAAATCCAGTGCTCACAAAATGCTTAATGCTCTCTGTGAGCGAACAATGCCGGAAAGGAATTCAGAAAAGTTATTTTCGTGCCGAAAGTCATCGGCAACATTTCTTGTGCATTTGACGTTCGCAAATCAGACAGCTGTAGCTACATCGTCATTCCACTTCCACGCACTGAACGGCTCCGCACTGTGCGCATTTAGAACGTCGAATAGGCAGGCCATATTTTGTTGAGCTTGGAATTATACCCTACACACACACACACACGCACGCGCACACACACGCGCACACACGCGCGCGCACACACACACACACACACACACACACACACACACACACACACACACACACACACACACACACACACACACACACACACACACACACACACACACACACACACACACACACACACACACACACACACACACACACACACACACACACACACACACACACACACACACACACACACACACACAAGTACGAAAAACTAAACGCCGAGAACCCCTGCCACTGAGAAGCATACGTCGTTCCAGCAGAGTGCTTTCCACGCGTTGATCCCATTCATCGCAATAGTGAGAGCAAATATACCATGAGATCAGAAACCCGCAACTACACTCGATATCACAACTTCGCGCTGCGGAGAAGTTATAAGCGCGAAGAGACGGTTTCCATTGCTGCGTGACTGGCTCCCGGTCACGTGAAAACAGCGCACTTGCGGCAGCCGCTGCGTCGAACTCGAACTGTACTGCTCTCCGAAGAAGTTGTCAGAGAACACCCAGCAGCATTTACAGCGCTTCACGCACCCCACCATAACATTTGGAAAGAAAATTTCAAGGACTCTACTTACATTCTTAAGCAATTGCGCCAGGTCTTTTCTTTCCACGTTGTTGCCGGCGTTGTCACGGCGTGGTGCAAGGCGCAATACGACTCCTTCCAATATCTTCAGAATAACTTCAGGCGCTTCAGAAGGTTTTTCGAAGCGCACAAGTCGCACATCAATTTTTTAGCACATTCAGAGAACCACAGCACGAAAAGGCCAGGCAAGGCGCAACACGAAACGCAACCTTAGTAGTCAAAAAAACAAAGCCAGAAGTGCAACCCGGCAACAAAAAGAACATGGCGCCGCAGCCTGCCGTAGGTGGCGACTTAGGGTATTGGACTGGATTGGCTTCGACTGGCTGTTTTTGCCGCAGCACCTGGCGGGAGTTTCGGTTTCCTTCGGAGCCGGTCACTCTTGGGAGTGAAAATTCCTTTTGCGCGGCAGGACTCATATTTAGGAGTAGTGCTGGCATACCATTGGGCCTCATTCCTGTAGCGGCCGCCAGACTCAACTACATATTTCCTATACTGGAAAGGAATGCGCTGGTTGTGGTCATTATAAGCCGCTCCACAATAGCTTCTCGGGCTTGCTTGAGAGAACTTTCAGTGTTGGCTTTGCGTCTAGCCACAGATGTGCTTGACAAGCCTGGGGACATTCCTTTCACACAGTACTTTGGCAGCGATGTACTTAATGTGCTTGATCCCTACAGAATAGATCTTGAGAACGAGTCTACATGTTCTCGCTTGGGGCCGGGGCGTGCTGGGACGACGCGGGAATCTACGTGGGCATGGCCCTTAATTTGCAAAACACTCGAAGTCAGCTTCTCTTTGCAGCGGAAGGGATCTTTACCATTAAGACCAAACCTGTTTTTAGGGCAGATCGGGTGCAGCTGTAGAGAAATGCATTGTCAAAAGATCTCGCGCGTGCACGCACTTTTGTGCACGCGCATCGGGCTTGTGTTGTTGCGGCGATAAAGGGATTAAACGAAGCTCTGCTAAGACATTTATGCGCAGGTGAAATGCACCCTAGACCCGCCGCAATCGCGGCGGAATGGTTAAACGCAACTTTGCCAATCCTCAGCGCTGCACCGAACTCCTGGCCCTAGGACGGGCCGCGAAGCCGGGGTAGAAGTGTTTTTGCTTTGCAGGAACCGTGACTTACAAATTTTTGAAACTGCTCTGCTAATACTGTACCGAATTATTGTCCTGCAGTGCATCATGTGCTTGGTCGACAAACACCGTTCGTGGTAGAACACGTGCGCGATGTTTATGCCATACACAGGACGTTACGGGAAAAAGGCCAATTCTTTTGCCGAAGGAAATATAGGAAATAACTTATGCAGACATAAATCAACAGGAGCTCGAAAAATGGTGAATATAGTAACTTCGGCGATGAGCAAGGCTACTCCTATTAGCGCTCATTAGTCACCATTGAGAGGGGATCATATTTTCCGTTCATCGAGAAAAAATATTCGTTTGCAGATAGTTGTATGCTTTGTTTATCCCGTTTCCGTGGATTTCAAGCGATAACAATGACAATGATGTTGTTTTTTACTCAATAAATGAAACGAATACCTATATGAGCCGTTAGGTTCTGCCAAATTCTTTCTCGAGGTCAGTGGGTGATTCACCGCTGCCTTTTGAAAATGTAATGCTATATGTTTGCATTGAATTATTTCAAGCGTGCTCAGGTGCAGTTTTGTTTAAAATTTTAACCTGTTTTAACAACGAACGGAGCGAACTGATATATTGAAGACAGTGAACAATCTCTATAAAATATCGCTCACAAAGACGTTTTACCAAGAGAATTCAATAGATGACTGCGAATGGAGCGAATTCATTCAGCGAACCCACGAAACTTGATTTCTAAAACAGACTCACTATGAAGACTTACGCAGACAATTCTATTGAATTTGTTTTGAGTGCGAACGGAGCGAGTTCATATAGCGAAGGCACCAAACAAGCTCTATAAAATTTGACTCATTATAAAATCTTACGGAGCCAATTCTATTGAAATTGTTTGACTAAGAACCGAGAGAGTTCACATAGCGATGGCACGAAACAAATCCTATCAAATAAGACCCATTTTGAAGCAGCATGTTCTATAGAATCTGTTTTGACTCAGAACAAAGAGAGTTCGCAAAGAAAAGGCACAAAACAAGCTCTATAAACTTCGACTAATTATAAAGTCTTACAGAGGAAATTGACCATTTGCAGAAAAGTCTCTGCTCATGCGCGGTGAAGGCGCAGCCAGCGCCCACTTTTGGCAATTTGGTTTTGGTTGGAAAACATAATCCGGCCGTGCATTCGTGTGCTGTAGTGAGGCGACTAATGTGAGCTGTAAATGCCACGTAACTGCCATGTAACTGCAATGCGTTTCTATCTAAACTAACCACGCATTTTGCAACAGCGAGACTTGGACTTAATAAAGACCACCACGAGTAACAAGGCGCAAAAGACGAAGCCGTTGATGGGGCCAGTAAGGGGCGCATCCATCACGTGTCGAAACTTGTGTTCCTGCTACATTTCACGCTGGAACCTATAATACAATTTCCTTCTCTCGAGCAATGGGAGGCCGTGTTGGTCAGCCTAGACCCGGGCGTTCAAACCCGGGCCATTGAATGGACTACTCAGGTTGCTGTCAGCCATGGACTGATACCTTGCACGGATCATCTGCATTTTGCCTTGTGACGAAATAAATGTTTTGAAATCCAATCGTGTTTGTTGCCAAGTGCACACAGCTAGGTCGTTCTAGAACAGTTTTACCATCAGCGCACGTGGGTATTCGCTGAAAACCGAATGATATATACTAGTATGAACATTCAGCATAAATGCTCCAATGTCAAACTGTGCTATCAGAACAGCGGGAGCATGGCGGAGCGCAACCTCGCATATATCCGCGCATTGTAACGCTCCTGCGGCCCGTTCGCATGCAAAGCAATCTCTGCCGTATCAGTACAACCTGTGATTGAGATTGTAGAACGGGTCGTTTACTAATCATTTATGTGATGCCTGCTGCAAAAGGGGCTGTATGAAGTTAGCAGAAACCCCTGCCCTATCAAAGAAGCGCGTCTGTGCGCATTAGGAAAGTGCGTCCCATTAAATTGGTACACTCGTCAACGCATAGGCGCACATTTATGTACATTTCCATTGGTTCATTCCGTTGAGGTAGCAGAGTGTAGGTATTGCCACACATAGTCCTATTTCAGGCTACAACGCGAAAACTCTTCGCTCCACCCCGTTTCTAAAAACGGAAAGGGATGTTCTCATTTTTTTATCATTCTTTTCGGTATCAAAGGCACGTTTCCTGCAAAGAAACAACACTAAAACAACAAAACAAGCCCACGTGAACTGCTGAACACTGTCTTGCACATGTTTGGTCGAGAAGCCCTTTCCAACCAAATGTGCCAGTGGAGCTTCTCTGTTTGCACGACAGGTGGCGCTCGTTATAAAATTTAGGTTTCAAATTTAGTAAGGAAAAATCTGGAGTCATGATATTTAACGATGAGTTCGGCGAGCATAGAATACAGGAGTTCACGCTTGAAGTAGTGGATGAGTACAAGTATCTTGGGGTGTGGATAAATAACGATGGTGAGTATCTGACAGAGCATGAAAAATATGTAATGAATAAAGCTAGTCAAAATGCAGCTGTCAAGAAAACATGCCATTGTGGAATTACAATAGGTATGAAGTGGTAAGAGGTTTCTAGAAAGGGGTGATGGTTCCTACACTCTAAGAAAAAAACCGGCTCAATGGGAGAGTAACGTCAACTTTAGTCCTCAAAACGGCCCATTAGTCCGGGAAAGGACCAACTGCGGCGAGCTGCGTGCCGTGTGCATATTTGGAGGACCATTTGTTTAGTCCTGGCCCGAAAAGGACTAACGGGAGGACAAACTGCTCGCTTACACCCCCGACCGATGCGCGCATGCATCCATGCATGCACGCATCCATGCATGGATGCCCTGGACCGCGAAGCGAAGCAGTCGCGCGTTATGAGAATTTCAGGCGCATGAAAAAATGTGGCAAACGCCATTCTTCGTGTAGGTGGGCTGGTGGTCTATGCCCCACATGCCGCGCTTGTTCCGAGGGCGAAGCGTCCGTGAGCGGCATGGGTCCAGCGACAGCTCGGTGATCGCTATTTGGTGTAGTCAGATTCATGCAAGCGACGGATAGCATATATATATATATATATATATATATATATATATATATATATATATATATATATATATATATATATATATATATATATATATATATATATATATATATATAGACTTCATCCGGGCCTCTGGTTATGGTGCAGTGGCCTGTGAACTTTTGCGTCAGTGTGGGATACACGGATAAAGGCATTTTTTTATTGTAGCACATCGCAAATGGGGAAGCGCATTTGAATGAGTGAGACACTGGAACCCTCTATAGCGTGTCAGTACAAATCGTAATTTGAAGCGCTAATAAAAATTCCATTTTTAAATCGCCATGGTGACTCAGTCATTATATATACTACACTGTTATGGATACGGTGCTCAATCGGCTGCTGGCCTAAGGTAAGATATTGGTTCGGGCTCGGCCGTGGCGAAATGCTAGAAGCCTGCGTACTGCATGTGCAATGTCAGTGCACAGTAACGAATTGTAGGCAGTCGAAATTATCCGGAGCCCTTCACTACGGCGTCTCTTGTAGCTTGAGTTGTTTTACCTTTTGTACGCGTGATTGCAAGATAATTCTTCATCAGTAAGCCTTGCACATTCACCTGCCATAACATAAACACAAACACTAGAAAATAAATTGTGTATAACACAGACAAAATGCTCTTATTGATAAAAACGTAAATTGCAGCTGCATATCTCCCCAGTACCAGGTGTAATGGGCCAGGAAAGAGACGTAGGATAATGTATGGGAAGGAATTCTGCTTAATTAATAAAAAAACATGTTAAAAAGCTACCTAATTTTTAAAATATGTAGCCTATAATATTAAAATACAAAGCAGAAAAACTCATCTGCATATCCCATTGAATGCCTTTAACGCAGTGTAGCTGCAGTAAACTTCCAAGATGGTGTTCACAGGCAACAGACAAATATGCAAGCCATTTCCTTATTTTTTGTGTGAGACGCATCATTCTCTACTAGCTGGAAAATGGTGCAGTGGCTTAAAGTAACAGCACAACTGTGAGGAATTGCATAGGTGCCTTTCAGATTTCCATTATGCCAAGTGTAAAACCTGGTTTCCTCTGCTTTGACCCGCCGCGGTGGCTCAGTGGTTAGGGCGCTCGACTACTGATCCGGAGTTCCCGTGTTCGAACCCGACCGCGGCGGCTGCGTTTTTATGGAGGAAAAACGGTAAGGCACCCGTGTGCTGTGCGATGTCAGTGCATGTTAAAGATCCCCAGGTGGTTGAAATTATTCCGGAGCCCTCCACTACGGCACCTCTCTCTTCCTTTCTTCTTTCACTCCCTCCTTTATTCCTTCCCTTACGGCGCGGTTCAGGTGTCCAACGATAAATGAGACAGATACTGCGCCATCTCCTTTCCCCCCCAAAACCAATTATATGCTGTGATGCAATTTTCTTCAGTGACGTGTCAGAATTGTAGCCAGATTTTCACGAGTGACCATTGTCTTTTCTGATCACTAATATTACGTTGTAAAATGAACACATTGACAATAAAAATGGTCTTGATATATGTATTTTGAGACCACAGCTGCCATTTCAGTGACACAAACTGCCTCAAGTACACACAAGAGGAGATACTAGACTGTGGTGT
Source organism: Amblyomma americanum (assembly GCF_052857255.1). Classification (NCBI taxonomy): domain Eukaryota; kingdom Metazoa; phylum Arthropoda; class Arachnida; order Ixodida; family Ixodidae; genus Amblyomma; species Amblyomma americanum. The sequence goes on from NC_135497.1 coordinate 360,354,177, forward strand.
CCGAAGCGCTATCAGAACACCAATTTTCAAGGAGCCTAAATGAGTGCTGAGCAAACAGTAAGTTGCACTGTTTTTAGTGCCACAGTTTAATGGATATATGTGTGCCATATTTGTATTTATTGCACAAATACTTATTTCAGGTCATATTCAAATTAATTATTTTATCCTTCCCGCCCTCAGCTGCAAGGCAGGTAGAACAGCAGCTTGGGCTTGGGGTTTTCCATCCTGATGTCAATTACAGCACAGTACATAGACGGGGACACAAGCCGAGATGACGACACAGTGAGTGCCGACTTTCAACGTTTATTTGAAAGAAGCACGACTTCGCATACATTTGCATAAAGGCACCATATGTATCACAGACACGTTATTGCACACCATGTGACACAGGCAGTTCTGCACACTCATGAAAATTATTGCACGTTAGCAGCTGAAGTTCTGTTTTTGTTAGCAAGAGAGGCGGCATGCTAACACATTGGTCACACAGACTGGCAATCTTAGTTGCCTCAATTTCACTGAAAGAACACAAAACTAATGCTGATATAGCATTCAGAAATTCAGGAATTCACATCAGGGATTGCCCATCTGAAACTTGCGCCACAAAATTTAGACGATACAAAGCGCTTGAAAAGCACAGTGATACGTGAAATTACCGAGGCAGCCGAGGAGATTTCCAGACTGTGTGACCGACGTGTTAGCAGACAGTCCTTTTTGCGAACAATAAACAGTTTAGTTAGTTTATCGGGGTTTAACGTCCCAAAGCGGCTCAGGCTATGAGAGACGCCGTAGTGAAGGGCTCCAGGAATTTTGACCACCTGGGGTTCTTCAATGTGCACTGACATCGTGCAGTACACGGGCCTCTAGAATTTCGCCTCCATCGAAATTCGAACGACGAACAAAAAAGAACTTGAGCTGTTTTATGACCAATAATTTTCACAAGTGTGCAGAACTATCTGGGCCACGTGGTGTGCACTGATGAGTTTCTGATATTATGGTGCCTTTATGTAAGTATATATGAAGTCACGTGTCTTCAAATAAATGTTGTTAAAGACGGCGCTTGGTATGTCCTCTTGTCGTGCCCCGTCTACATTGTGCGCTGTCGACATAAGGATGTAAGACAAAAATGGCGTTGTAGCTAAAACGTTGGTGATCCCTAAGCACATTCTTCTCAGATGGGATTGCGATAGCGTTTCTTTTGGCTAGGTTGTTGTTACTGAGTTGTTGATGCCGCTAGTTGCTGCAAAGTGGTATTGCCAAGTTGTGTCTATAAAGGATGATGCAAAGTGAGATACTGAATCTTGATATGCATACGGTATTTCAAATATAGCCACGTGTGGGACTTCTGAGCCCCAAGTTGCTATCCCTGAGCATCTTCTCGGTACCAATAACTAATTTCACTGCGCCCTGTCACAGTGGGCCGTTGCTTCACTATCTGCTGGGTAGGTTCTTAGATTGCCGGGAGTCCTCACAACACTCCTGGCACAACAGTGTTGCAGTTAATCAATGCCCTAGCAGGTAGCTGTCTCCAACACAACCACCCATGGGTCTTGTGTAATCTAGGTTATGAGGATTTCCCTCGACTTGCTCAGCACATGCACAGATCACCGGGAGTGCTGACACGAACTCTAGTGCTGTGGTGTGGCGGTTAATCGATGTCATGGTGGGTGGCTACTTCCAACACACCTAGCCGTGTGGCTTGTGCGACCCAGGTTCTTTCTGGTCAGTCTCTCAGCTTTTGAACAAAGTTATTAGGTGCGGATTCTGGGCATGTCTTTTAACCAAGGGACATAAAAAATGCTATCGCATTATAAACATATTTCCAGACAGCAGAGGCCTGTTAAGACGCTGCATTATAATTATGAGATGGCATGAGTCATAAGCATCAAAATTGTTTATTCTCAGGTATAAGAAATGGTAATATAAATATGTCAAAGATGAACTGTATAAAACTCTGAAAAATACTATGAGCTCAGTTCAATACTGCAGTTTAGAGACAAGGCAGCATTTGTTTACAGCATAGTCTCCCACTTTGGTACAAGTATACCACTCTCATACAAGTCCAGAAGATATTGTTCAAACTTCTCACTAGGTTCATAGATTTTCTGCTCATTTCTGGCTTGTACGCAGTAGCAGTACCTGTGTCGGTCAAAGTGCTGCACCTCCAGGGTTGTGGCGACGATGTGAAGGACCCAATTTTGCCACTAAGAGTGACTCAATCTTATAAAACTCTGGCCACTCCGCTCCTGTCGAAACCAAAACACACCCACACTTGTACCTGCGTCGATCAAGTGTTGCAATTTTGACGCCATGGACGACTGTGGTTGAAAGCACTTCTTTGGCACAGGCAGGGAGCGCATTCCAGTCAACAGGTTTACTTGACGATGTTTTCAGTATTTGGTACAGTTGAAAGGTGCGGAGTTGGTAGCTCTGTCGCAACTGGTGCCTTTTTGCAAGTGTGTATGTCAGGGTCCTGAAGGTTTTGACACAGGCTGCCAACTTCTCGAGGCTTTGGTGCTTCGCTTCAAACCTCAAGGACCAGAAATGTCTAAGAGTTCCCCCCTCGCGCACAAACCTAGCATAATACACCATGAAGTGAAGCTTAGGGGTAACTGCACCAGTCCCGTATTTGTCAGTGAGCTCGTTCAAAAATGTCTGCACAAGCATTTCCAAATAGACAAGCCGTGCAGGTGTGACTTCTGATGCAAATACGATGTCAACAATTTCCCAGAATTTCAAAAGCAATTCCCAATCCTCAGTTTCTTTTGGAACTCTCGCTCCAAAGATCAAGAGAAAAAATCTTATAAAGCACTGCTTGCTCGCAGCAGTTCCCATTAAAACAGATTTCCTATTGATGAATGCCGGGTTGATAGGTGCGGGCTTGTTTTTTAGATCATATGCTCCATGCTTGAATGAAGACAGCTCCTCAAGGCTTTGCTTGCACAGTAAGCCACTGGAAAGGAGAGATTTCAAAACAAACCGAAGGATGCATTCTATTCCTCCTGCTAAAATGTCATGCATAATGTCTGGTGGTAATTGCCGGGTAATGTCGAAGTATGAAAACTGCAAAAGTGGCGAGACCTCATTTACGCCATACAAAATCCTGTTAGCAGGGTTCACTGCGATTGCTTCAAGATGTGACTGGTGGCTGCGTAATATGCGCGGCAGGCACATCATTTCACAGGTTTTTTCTGGCAAATGTTTCACAGATACCATGCAGAACCTGCAGACTCGCCCACGGTTGAAACAAGTGAATCCGCCCAAGCGGTTCAGGGAAAGGTTTTCCCCACAGAAGCCGAACACGATGACTGTGGCCCTTGTCTCCTGTCCTTTTAAACCAATGGTGTGGCCTTCTGCGTACAACTTGTTTAGATCTTCCAGTAATGACTGTAGTACATTGATGAGGCCGTACGTTTTCACATAAACATAGCCAACAAGCAGAATCAAATATATACTCTCAAGTTTCGATCTATGCTTGACATGAAGGTTCAACAAGCTGCAGTATACAGCGAGTAACTTGTGCTTTCCTCGTTTCGCTCCCAGAGGATTTACAACTTCAATTTCGTCAGTATAAAACAAAGGAAGTATTATGTGTGTTCTGCTTCCTAGAATCACATCTTGAAGATGCTCTCTGTACACCGCACCATCAGTGTAGTCTTTACACACAGACGGCGTCGTGTTCTCACGCTTTGGTGTTTTCAAGTGGGCTGCAATGTCGGGGATTTCACAAAGTGCACTGAGCAGCTTAGGGAAACGTACATAAGGGTACTTTGCTGTGCCGTTCAAAAGCTGTTCCTCAGGAGGAACAAAAGGAAAATTCTCTTCCACATATTGCTCACGCCTGTACTTGTTCTTTAAGTCGCTAAAGAGGTCAGACATAAATGAGCAGCTTAGCAATTGTTGTAGTGCTGTTGTGTTTGTTTTTGCAGCACGTTCATCCTCCTTGCCATAGGCCTTCAGCACTAGCTCAAACACCAGCTGCAATTCAGAAAACACCTTCTCAGCCGCTGTGTGGCAAGCTGTGCTCTTCAGTGAAAAAGAAGTTGCACAAAGTCGATTTTGCCTGGTCCAAAAAGCTGCTAAATCTGTCATGTTGGACTGTTGTCTTTTGAGTTGAACAAACATTCGCCGAAGGTCGTTCTTTCTGGCAGTGACCGCTGCCGTATTCCGCTGTGTCAGCCCAGTCCATTTCATGTGGGACCGGCTCATCGTCGCCCAGTTCTGAATCTTCTCTGTTTGCTTTCTCGGTGCATCCGTGTCTCAAAGTGCTGCCGTTTTCTTCAAGCACATCTTGCTGGTGGCGATATAGATGCGATATGTAGAATGAAAAATTCTAGTACGAGTTCGCGCAGCCTCATATGCCGCAGAAAACATTTAAGTTTGGCTCTGAACTGTGAACTAATCCAATGTGCGTGACAACTTTCGTAAGCTGGAACGAAAAGAATGGGCACCTCGGGCAGTACTTCGCGTCCATCGTTGCAGTCGCAAGCCCAAAACCGCAGAGACCCCGCAAACGCGGTGTGCCAATTGCCAGAAAGCCGAAGTTCCTGCATATACATCGGAATCACATCGAATTAGGCGCAGTTGCCACCAACGGCCAGGGACACGAATAGACACGAACAGCCTCCTAGCGATAAAGCATAGCCTCCTCTATTTTGAGGCTATGAATAAAGCCACTTAGCTGGTTTGGCTATAGCTTGGCATGTTTGTTGTTGTTGTGCCCTTTCATCATAATAATCAAAATCACAAGGTGCTAGAGCACCTAAGTCACATTTAGTATAACTAAGTATTTTGGGTGTAATTTTATTTTGCAATAACTTCAGCAATTGGAGCGTCACGTTGTGCAAACTAAGCTGGCCAAGCCAAGCCAAGTCACCACAGTGCTCAGCCAAATCGAAAAGGGCGCATACTGCTGCACGTACTGAAGAAACTCTACGTCGCGTCTCAGCAACGTTCATTGCTGCGCAATTTCTCAATAGTACGTCATCATGACGAGCAAGTGTCTTGTAACGTTCCGGGAAAGGAATTTTGTTTTGCTCTAGAAACCAGGGCTTACAAACACGGACAGAGGACGAGACGAAACAAACTAAGTCGTTTCAGTTTGTTTCGTCTCGTCCTTTGTCTGTGTTTGTAAGCACTGGTTTTTATTTGATGGATCACCACGAAATCGCCCAATTCTCAGTTGTTCTGCATATGAAGTGGATGAGTTGCCCTGAAAGGAAAATTGCGGTTAGTTGAGAATCGATTCCGTGACCCTTGGGTTGCGAGTCAGACATGCTATTAGTATGTCATGCAGGAATGTTCAAAGGACTTGGCTAAGGAGGGCTGTAAATGTGTGTGGCTTAGTCTTTCACATACTTATTGTGAGAGAGCAAACAATGTCCTTGCTTATGTGAGAAAGGGGAACTGCTGTCACGTCGTAAACATAAAGGCAGAGCTTATGTGTCATCCCACGTCTTGTGCCTAAGACACTGACTGCATCTAAAACTAAAATGTCTACGTGAGCCTACCAAAGAACATCCTCACTGTGTACTGCCTTACACGTTTGTCTTAACTGTGCTAAGTACCATGGCAAGCTGTACAATGAGGCTGTGCAAGATCTGGTGTCCAGGTAACCAAGCTTGGCTAACGCATCTGACACCGGCTATGTAAGTAGACAGCTGAAGCCCTTCAAACTAACCTTGTAGGGACAGCAGACTTTCTTAAATTAACAGGGTGGTCTAGGTGTTCTGAGTATAATAATAATGTCTTCTCTATTTATCAGTGAAAGCCGTACCATTTGCAATGGCTCTGTTTTGGGCGCCACTGATAGAGCATTCACACCACAGTGCATGCTGCTGGCATGGCTGGCTGATTGTCTTTCATAAAATACTATCTCAGAAAAAAAGGAGACAAAAATTGTTCAGATATTTCCTGTGGTACGTCGCTAGTGAGCAGGTCCTCTTTCCCTCTTGCTGCAGTAGGGGGCAGTCATGAGTAATACTTGTTGGGGGGCTAGTTGGTGCATGTTTCCAGAAGAGGGTTGTAGCGCCAAAAAAGACAACACAGCAAACTTGGCACACAATTTGAAGCATGTGGCAACAAAATATAAGCGTCCTGTGGTTTTTTATCCCACAGAAACTGGCTAACTTGTGCGTTAAAACTGATCCCAACAAGGTAAACAAAACTTAATGTAAAAAGAGGCATGCAGCTCCGCTTCCTAAATGTGCCGTGGGAGACGTATATCAGATTCCTCTCACATGCGGAAAGTACATCGGACAAACCGCCCGCTGTAATAACGACCGATTAGCGTAACATATTCGGGATTTACAAAATGGCACTGGTTTTCACCTGCCGCACCATTATAAAGCTTGCGGAGAAGAAAGGAAGATTAAGTGTGTGGCAAGGCTGAAAGAAGCAAAGGTTTTAAACAGAAGTAAGGACCAAACAGCCCGTGAACTGTTCGAGGCCTTCTATATAAAAAGAAACTGTAGCGGTTGTGTTAGTGCCCCATCTATCCCCACTTGTAAGAATGAAACTGCTTTTTTATATTCACAGTCATGAGATATATGTGTGTCTAACCTTTCTTTCATCCGGTTTTTTGTAAAACCCTTGCGCGCATGTGTGGTTCTTGCTACCCATCTTGATTTGTCCTTATAATCATTCACATCCGCGGTGAATAAATAGTTGGAAGTTTTGCCTGTCCTGTCTCACTTGCTATGTGTTGTCTTTTTCGGTGCTACAGCCCTCTTCTGGAGGTAGTCATGAAGACTGTCGAATAGGACAGTGTATCAAAGGGTAGTACGAGAGAGCTTGATAATCCTGGCCCAGCTTGTCTTGCTGGCATTTGAATCGGAAGGCCATTGGTTGGCCTAGTTATTAGAGAACTCCAAGTGATCAAAATTAATCCAGAAACTCCACTGTGGTGCCCATGGCAGCTGACGTGTCGTTTCCGGACATTAAAACAACAAAAAATTCCCCTCACAGTGAAAAGATAATTGGAAAACAAAGCTTGAATTACTGGAAAGGACCTCTATGCTACAAATTTGGTAATGTGTGCACTACCATAAAAAAGTAATGTCGGCGAGAGATCAGTGTGGGTTCTTTAGTGTTTTTATGCTATCAAAATAGTGCTGCAATAAAATACGGAGCAATATCTATAGCTTCTTATGAGGTATTGTTATGTCCGTGGGTGTTTACTCGTAGCTTGTGATCAGCACCATCACTGCTAGCACTGTATTTCATTGTACTGTGATTGCTTTTGTCAGTGTAAGTAGTAATGCTTGTATTGTGTGGGATGTTTTAAACACTGGACTCTTGGCGAGAAGCTCTCCGGTTCAAGGCCAAATATGAGCGGAGAAAAATTCGTATCCAGCAAAATGATGGGGCAGATTCTCCACAGTAAAAAAAACGAACGAAAGATGGGAAAGTGGCCACCGTTGGCAGAAATGCCCTGCAGCGTGTTTTCAGGCCGTCTGTGGTATCCATTCAGATTTCATGTAGTCCTTGGGCCGAAAACAGCCTGGTGTGCAGTGTGAAGCAGGGTCCTTTTGCTTGCAGGCAGCTGCACCAGACGAGGAGGATGAGGAGAGTATTGCTGGCCACAATGAAGGGTTGAAGTCCGAAGTACAAAAAGCTCGGCCAGACATAGCTTACATAATACACTGTATGCGCCATACATTACTTACCCGAAGGAAGTGGATTGAATCCGAGGATCCATCAGTGGAAGTGGCAATACAGAAATTTCCAGCATTGGCCATGAGCTGAATCGTAAGTTCAGTGATTAGACCATCAGTTTGCGAAGCAAGGAAAAAGAAATTTTTTTTGCTCTTTTGTCTTTCTTTCTTTTGATCCTTTCCTTTTTGATGTCAGTTGCAGTACCCGCACTTTGCATTCCATCTTATTGGAGGCGAAATACAAAAGTGTGGATATGCTGTGTGACGTTAGTGCATTTTTAAGGACCTCAGATGGTCTAAATTGTCTGGAGCCTTTCACTACGGCATCCCTTAAGGCCTGAATTGTCTTGGGACGTTAAACCCGCTAAAGCAAATAGGTGGAGGTGGTCTATATGTGCAGAAGATTCAGCTCAAATTTATTTCTCTTTGCCTCAGTGGAGACCTGATTGAATGGCTCGTACTGTTTGAATTTAAGAATACACCTAGAGTTGGTTCAGTGTAGCATGCCCTGATTCCACACTCTGGTCTTTTTGTTTTTTTGCTCGACTTCCGCTGTTAAGTCTTCTATTTATTGCACGGTTCTTGTATGTGCTTCAAGTTGGTACTACCGGCGTTTGGTAGTGACAGCTGCTACATGGTGGACACTGAAGGGAAATATCGAACTAATCAAAACAGCCAGGATATTCCTCAGGGACCGTACTTATACTTTCGATGCGCTGAATAGTACCTACATTGCAAAGAAAATCCACACAATGAAAGTCCAAAGATCATTCCACATTTAAGCGGAGATGCTACAGGAAAAAAAACAATTTTGATTAGTTCACCCAGTGCAGTGAAATTTTGTGTGCTTATAGTGCTTTTCTGTTCTTTTCAGGACATTAATTAGTTTTCTTGCAGTGCGCAATTTTGCTGAGTGTTGCTAACAGGCCTCCTAAAACAATTGGTGTAGGCTTCATCCTACATAAACCTGGTTATAACTAGGAAAAGCCAAAAAGCATTCGCGGGCGATACAGCTCGCTCATCCATGGCAGATGAAGGCGGCAGAGACAACCATTTTGTTGCAGCTTCTAATCACGTGATCACCATGACGTCACACATAGTGGTGGCGCCACCAAAGGCCAAAGGTTCTTTGCCACGGCAACTATTCTCTTGTAGAATCTCTCCGTAACCAGCCAACTTGGGCTCTCTTCTTACTGGTGGCAGTGCTCGGCAAAGCCAGCTACCGGTTGCGTGCCTTAAGTCTCAGCCACTGTGCCACTCTGCGGGTAGTGTTATAAAGGCTCGGAGGGCCTATATAACACTACTAGGAAAGTTGGAGCCTGGAGAATTTCTGAGTTGTACCTGGAGTAGTAGAGTTTTGCTCTAAAAAAGCCCTTTTGTGTGCATGCTTTCTCATAGAAAATGTTAACTCGGAACTTATAGCGGAAGCTTAATTTATAGCTTACTAACTATAGAATGCAGAGAAATAGCCGTGATGTGGTCATGGAAGTTTCTGGTGTGAAAAAAATTGTGATGATGTTATTGTTATGTTTTTGGGACTCATTACTGTTGTATCAAGTTTCTATACACTTGCATTGAAGATACTGCACTTCTGACTAGGCATCTGAAGCTACGCATTGTAAAGAACAGATTTGCCAAGTTTCATTGCGATACGAAAAGTGCAAGCACCAAAAATTCTGGCCGGACTTCGAAAATTTGCACCCATGATCTTCTGTAAGTCTCCATTCTATCTTTAGTAAAACAGCGCGAACAACGTAGGACAAGATGAAGGAGGACACAGGACGGGCGCTGACTCTCAACTAAAGTTTATTAGGCAACACCTGGTGTTTATAAAGAAAAAATCATATAGACAAAGTACATGACATGTCACACTAAAAGCGATAAAACAAGAGGCAGAGATGCATACGACGCTCAAATGCCACCAAGAAAGGCTATCTCTTTGTCACAAAGAATGACTGACGTTTTGCTGACACAACTGGCCTCTTGACTGATATAAAAGGCCTCCATTAATTCCCGCGTGGTCTTTTCACTGTGCGTATAAAGCACCTTCGTGCTACGCCAGATGGCCGTGCATTCTTTCTTTTTCTTTTTCATTACCTCACACTTTTTGCAGTACCTGACCAAGTAAGAAAGTTCCTTGTCATTTTCCAGATTATTTTTGTGCTCCTGTAACCTTTTATTTAGGCATCGTCCTGTCTGCCCAATGTACTGGGCTCCGCAGGAGAGTAGAATTTTGTACACAACTCCTTTGCGGCAAGCGACGAGCTTGTTCCTGCGCTCGGTGCCACAACCTTTCCTTTTTCTCGACCGTTCCTTCTCCCTTTGGATCGCCGGACACAACTGTATTAGTTTGTTGGGAGCTGATATTGCTACATTAACCTTATATCTATTTGCCACATTTTTTAGCTCATGGGTGATACGATGTAGATAAGGAAGTATAGCAACTTTTTTCTTTTTTTCTTGTTGGTTGTTACGTGTATGCTGAGTGTCCTGCTGTTTCACCCACTTGAGGAAACGAGCGCAGGCGTCGCTTACCGTAAAACTTGGGTACCCGGCAAGCCTAATTCTGGATAGCTGAGATTGAAAACTGTCGCTGAGAGAATGGTGACAGGATTTTGTCAAGGAATTACGGAGGCAGGAACAAATAATACCATTTTTTACAATTTTGGAATGACCTGAGTGGGAACTAAGGAGCGGTTTTGTAGATCTGGGGTTATACTTCCAGCAGACATGATCGGGACTGAATCGCAGGCGCAAATCTAAGAACTGCAACTCTTCCTCGGAAGGTGCCTCGAAGGTGAATTCCAGCCCTGCTCCCCATTTTCTGAAAACCTTCAAAATGTCAGCCATGCGCGTTGTTAAGCGATCGTGTTCAGTAAACACCAGGTAGTCGTCCACATACCTAACGGTCTTTAGGTGCATTCCCGATAGTTCCCTCTCGAGGTCCCTATCCACGTACATCAAAAATATTTCGCTAAGGACCGGGGCGACGCTTGACCCGATACATACTCCTGCCTTCTGTGAATACAGTTTGCCCTGCCAACCTACGACGGTCGAACACAGGTAAAAACGGAGTAGCTCTAGGAAGCTTTCAACTGTCAGACCACACTTCATGACGAAGGCTAGCTCATCATTATCTTCTGTAATGCACATTGTTACACGTTTCAACAGTTTGTCATGCGGGAGGCTGTAATATAAGTCCATGACATCAATACTGAAGGCGACACGGCTTCCTGGGTTGTGATCCTTCAGGAAAGAAACAAGCGTAGCGGAATTTGGAATCCTTAATGGATCATTCAGGCACAGGGACGAAAGGTGTCGTTGCAGAAAAAATGACACATGTTGTTGCCACGTGTTCTTCTCCGAGACGATTGCCCGAAACGGAACGTCGACCTTATGCGTTTTCGCATTGAAAAATAGCTCGAGGTGAAGTTTTTTGCACTTGCCAACCTGTGTGCACATCCGTTCAAGGCCAAGGTTGTTGAGAAGCATCACGGCTTGCTTCTTGGTCTCCGCTTCCTTCAATGGTGATACCTCGATGTTCTTGACAACTGCTGCTAACGCTTTTTCTTGGAATTGCTGTTCAGAAAAAACAGCGAAGCCGCCTTCTTTATCCGATTGAACCGCCCTTAAGTCATTCGAACACATCCACTTGGCAATGGCATGTACCGGACTAGGCTTCTTCTTTTCCTCCTTCATGCGGTCAAGGACTTGCACACACTCTGTGATACATCGATGTCTTTCATTATCCTCCACCTGTCTTGCAATTGATCTTGACAATGAAAGTTTTTCCGCCTTGTCTAGTCTAGGCTCGAATGCATGCTTGGGGCCGAGCTTCAGAACGTCAGTTAAATCCGGCGGGACCTGTTCATCGCAAAAGATGAAAACCTTGCCTTCTTGGGGGTAGTTCCTTTTCTTCTTGGGCGGCAGTCGGGGACGCACTGTACTCCAAAGGAACTCGGTGAGCCGGTCCGACGTTGCGCACCATCCACGGAACGATCTCCCTGCTCTTTGTCCGTCCGTAAGCCCGCAGGCTACCCGCAAGCAATCCTTGAAATGTCGAGCCTGTCGCCAGTACTCCGAGGCCAAGATACGGCACAACCTTCTGCTGTGCCCGGCGGATGGTTGCAAAAACCCACATGCGGCAAGGGCTTCCGGGGGAGCCACTCCTAGCTTCCGGTACCAAGATGCTTTCCTGGCTTGGCAGACACAAACGGCGATGAGCGGCGCGATCACTGCCGGGTCGTAGAAAGGTAAGTTCCCACAAATAACAGAGCCCGTTGCACAAGAAATATGGCTAAGTAGAACGCTCATTGTGACTCTGGAGCGGGAAGAAAGTATCGAAGTATTCTAGTCGCCCACAATATGCATTCTACGGTACTGGAAGCCCCTTCTGGCAGTGCAGCCGCATACACAACCTCGGAAGTAAACTAATCACTTAATCAAACTTCCGAACGAAGGCCTAAGCGAAGGAGGCCCCGCCGCGCGAAGATTTTCCCCGTATCGCTTGCTTCCTTGCGCAGTTTGGAGTGACTGCTGTCTCGCGCGTTGTTAACCTTCGCCTCTCCTCAGTCTCTGCAGCACGCCGCTGGCTCTGCACAGCCGTAATGTTATTCGTTTTTCTATGAGATAGAGCCGTTGAAAAAGTGAAGATTACATGAAGGGTTAACGGCAGTCTGTGCCAGCAGCGGGAGGGTGCTCTGTACGGCTAGTTTCATGTCGTGCTTAGTACAGGCTTTCGGTCACGTAGATCCCCTTTCCTCCGGTTCAGCGTTCAGCGGAGAATCACTCGGGGGACAAATATTCACTTGCATGCTTTGTGGACTGAGGTGACAGCACAGACAGGAGTGCTCACTCAGCCGAAGTGGGCAGGCTCCGCATGAAAAAAAGAAAAACTGATTTGTGGCTCTCGCGTATTTCGCCTTGCCCCTATGATTTAGTAAAAACCGCTGTCCTCGCCTCGTCACTCTATTCTGCGTACATATCGTACCCGGTTAAAGGCCATTTGGCGCATTTAATATCGCGATCAACGCATCTGCGGGATCCACGCGTGACGTAACGCAAGGCGTATACAAGTGACGGGTGGGTATCGCGTCGGTTTTTCTGCGCAAGCAACGTAGCGGAGTCGGTGGCTGACAGTCACCAAATAGTGCAAAAAAACATCTTACCTCCAATGTCCACCAGTTTGGTTTGCTGAGGTACCACCGCGCACGACGGCAGCGTGCGTATGGCTGTGTCCGTCGATGCCATCGGGCAATCGCGCACTGTGAGATCCTGAAACTGGGGAGCGCTATAATCAAGACAAGGGGAGGACAACACCACATATGAACACCACAAGACACGAGCGCAATCGGTTGCGCTCGTGTCTTGTGGTGTTCCTATGTGGTGTTGTCCCCTTGTCTTGATCATAGCGCTCCCCAGTTTCAGTATGTACAACCAACTAGCCCCCTACAATGCTTTACAGTCAGATCAGCGTCCAAACAGTCCACAATCAAGTACAACCGTGCCTTCGAGCGCAAAGACGTTTAGAAAATCACGAAATTAAAAAAACTGCTAGAAAAAACAGTCACAGGTTGTGGGCGAAAACAAAGAGGACACGCAGCAAGCTATGCAAACACAAACGCCGTGCACGGATATAGTGTTCTAGAAGGTATAGCACGGACGCAGGCAGTCCAAGATGGCGCCGCCGCTAGGCGCCGCCCCTTGTCGTGGAGGGATTTAAAACTGCCGCCAACCGCAGGTGCTTCGTTGCAAAGGTGTAAAGGAGCCACTGAACCCCCCCGCACTCACTGAATAGAAAAAAATCCTGTGCCGAATTTCGGAATCGAACCAGGGCCTTTGGCGTTTGAGGCGGAGACGCGACCACTCCGCCACGACGGCTCAAGGTACAACCATCAACAAAGGCGCATCTAGTGAATGCACTCTTACGATGCAGAAATATCCGCGCTTTTGCTACGTATATCCTGACCTAACGAAGCTAAGCCATCAGCAATTTTCCTGAACTGCCTTGTACCTTGTCTCCCGTCCCTAACAAACGATTTCCATTAAGTAGTTTGATGTTGACTGGTACAGCTAGGAACGTTTCTTCGGGTGTGCGTGCGAAGACACAAGTGCTGCCTTGTACGATCACCGACCATCGTGCCATCATAGTTTCTCATCGACCGTGGCGATCATCTGACAAGCGTTAACAGGCTCCTTCAAAGGCTAACTAGCACTTGAAGTGGCACTTAGAGTTCCTCTGCTGTTCAGCGCTTGTAAATCGAGGCGCGTCAACAACAAAACCACGGGGCACGCAAAGCTCATGGACGCGAAGCGCCATAACAAATCGAAACTCTCCTGGCCGACTGTGGCGCCGCCAAGCATCGGTTTTCTTTGCTTCCAACATTCATGTCTTTTTTCTGCCTTCCTTGGGTGATAAAAGTCCACTATCGGTTTTAAAACAAAACTTACTTCAATATTGAACCGTGCAACCTGCTTTTGGCAGCCTCAGAGATTCGCGGTGACATGTAGGAACGAAAATTCCTCTAAGGTGGTATCTCTTGTCCTATGGCGTCACCACGCTTGTACTTGCGAGATCAGCCTGTCGCGGCGATACCTGTATTTTGGTTGTTGCTCTTTTCTACCTTACAACACCTGTGTTTTCAGTAAGAGCGGCGTTTTTGTAATCGGGAGCTGGTATTTTATCGATAATGGCCAACTTCAATTTCTCCTCAGTGCCGCTTTAACTGCTGCAGTGCGCAGTCATGAGTGGCATGAGAACTCAATACGATCTGCGAGTCTAAAGCAGAGAATGGCTGAATATGTATGCTTTGCTTTACGATTGTATGGTAATGCTTTCGCACTCATGCACATAAGTGGTCTCTGCCGAATTTTTTATTTGCTTGGGAGCTATGTAAGCAGCCTGCAATTTTCTTTTCGTGAACTTCGTAACATGGCAAACTGGGTGTTAGACCTGTGCTTCCATGTTGTATTCTGTCCTAAAGCGACCGATGTTCTACAGTTCTTCATTACTGTGATTTTATGCTCGTATTCTCCATTTGTAGGCCCAGCTAGAATTTGTGCTCATCACAAGCGTACCGATCTTAGACTGGCTTGTAGAGGCACTTCATCGCACAAAAGAAAAAAATGTGCATGCAGCCCGAAAGAAGCGCCACCTGGAATGCTTCCTAGAAGACTTTGATGCCCGCATCGATGGCATTTCGGAAGCTGCAGTATATGATACACATATTATACTGTATATTGTCGGCATTTATATAGCTTATCGTATCCACTTGTGTAGGGGCTCCACTCTTGTAGACTGATAGACTACGGATATTACATGAAAGTGGAATATTCCTAGAGTTTTTTCGGCCACAGTGGAACCCAGGTCATGCATCACCCATTTCTGTGACGGCCAACGTTTTGCAATAAATCCGCATGGTCCTAGTAAACTCTTCACAAAGAAAATGTATTGAATGTCTGGAAGATGCGACGCCCTGCGGGAAAGCATTGCTGCATTACGATGAAGAATTTGCGTGATAACACCTCTAGATAGAGTACGAATGAATTGACCGTTACTGCATGCAGCAATCAGCAGTCACGGTCTGGTATCGCTCTGCGGAGTGCCGCGTGAGCAAAAATACATGACATGAGGGTCTGATACTGGTTTTCTTAGTTATCATTGGTCAATTTAGCTGGAGTGGCCCTTACTTGAGTGCGTGCAGTATGTTCCATAGAATAATAGGAATTATAATCTTTATTTTTCTATCGACATGATAGAGGGGGCCACAGGAAACAGCGGGAATACAGCTTGGCCAGAGCACCCAGTTCTCTTTTGTAGACTACGTGTTGTTAAGCTGCACGATTCCATTGTTTTTTGCTGTTTTAGAGGCCCCTGACTGGTTCTTATAACATGTTTTGGGGTCAAATTAAGTTTTTACAGAATATTGTCTAACTCCAAGTAGATCAAAATGGTACTAGTTATTCAGGAGAGCAAGCTGCCGGGCTAGTTGGTGATGCATGTTGTAAACTTGGAAGCGCAAAAAAACCGGACGACGGACAGTGTAAGGAAACACAAAAACAGGTTCACGAGCGCTGACGTGAAACAGGTTCACAGCGTGAACCTGTTTTTGTGTTTCCTTACACTGTCCGTCGTCCGGTTTTTTTGCGCTTCCAAGTTTACAACATGTACTAGTTATCTTTTCCGCAGTTCTTATGTAAGTCATTCAGGTAAATTTATTGTGTAACAGGTGCGCATTCTTTCAGCAAAATAATGGCTGGTTACCTGCCACGGCTAACTGGTTTTGGCATTCGGCTCCCAGCTGAAAGTTTCGGGATTGAATCCAGACAGCAGCAGACACATTTTGATAAAAGCAAACTGCACGACGGCCTATATGCTGGTCGACGTCGGAGCACTATAAAGAGCTCCAGGTGATATAAAAAAACGCAGAGTTCTCCATCATGGCTTCCATATAGTCCATGTAGTTCTGCAGGGCATTAAATCTCACATGCCATATCCTTTGCTGCTTCTATCAAAGGATCTACGACAGAGTTGGCAAATATTTAATGCTGCTAAGTGGTGAGATTTTTAGGTGAAGCCTGAAGATTAAGGCCACGAGGTTGTACATGTACTACGAGGGACACTGTACTGAACGACACTGGATTAATTTAGAGCACCAGGAGTCAAGCCAATGGATATTGCAAGAAAAATACCTTTCCCTATTTTCAGTGCATCGGTAAGGCCCAGGCATGTGTAGCAATGAGCACTCTAAGGTTTCCAGTCACACTTTTGTTTCTTGCAAAGTGCATTGGAAAGAATATGTCATTAAGAGTGATATAGTCTAGAGTACAATGAATGATGCACTATGGTTTAAATTTCCGAGCTAGGAAATGCTACCAAAGTCATTTAAATGCCTACTGCTCATAGAAAACTTGTGCTGAAGTTTGTTGTGTCGACCACTACATTGCAAAACGCAGCCTAGCAGTGTGAGGAGTAAGCAGTTTCTGGCACAATCATAGTGCTTCCTACCTGCCCTTATTGCATGAGCTTCCACCCGTTGTGAAGGCCACACGAGGCGAGCATCACTAATTTGGTCTGCAGGGACTGCCTTCTGCGGCTATGCTGAGCATGAAAGAGAAAGACGGGTCTTTGTTTAGTGAAGGCTTGAGAACTGAGGAGCATGCGTCATTCTGCAGCAGAACAAAGTCCCGAAGAGAACGAGGTCTAGGGCGATCAGCTCGCATAATGAATCCCCCGCCCTATTTTTATGGAGCCACGCAAACAATTCTGGGATATGGCTGAACAAGGCCCGAGATTTCTCTCGCTCACCTCATCAACTGCGCAATTTAAACGGGATTCACACGAGAGAGGATTCTACCCCTATTGAGCGGGGAGGTGTGTACACATCACCAGAGCTTGACGTCCTTGGGCGCCAGCCCAGGGGCGCCTGGCCTCTGGGATACGGGTCCTTTTGCTTGGCCAGCACAAAAGTGTCCTCGGTTGGAGGGGTAAGCGGTCATGTTGTTGTAGTTTTGGGCCATAATAATATTTTAAGAGAATTTCGTGTCTACAGGTCTGCTGGGAATATTCACTACAAGCACAGGAGCTGCATTCATGTGCTTAGGCACACTCTAATATGGTCAAGCAAGCTATTGACAGCTTGTGTCTCGAATCTGCTCTTTTGAGGTCACGTAACCACGCATTTAAGTTTTAACAAGCAAGTTAAAACGGTTGCTGTTAGCTGGGTTCCCCCGTGCGGTTATCACTTCATGCTGAGGCGGTTTTCTAAAAAAGAAATGGTGCATATTGTGGAAGCAATGCGAAGAGGAAAAAATGATGCAGCTAAACTCGAAATGATATCATATGCACAGAAGGTTGCTCATGAAAAAGAAAATAACTGACAGACAAGGTATACAAGTTGTGCTTGCTGCTGCTCAAAAGCTCGCCCAAATTTTGTTGCACATTTTGTGCTTTGGAAGAAAAAAGGGCCAAAAAGTTTGTGCCCTGTTGCAGCAGGGTTGTTTATAAAATTATGTTGACCTGTGGGAAGGCCCATGTAGGCCAATGAGGCACCTACGTTTGTGGTCATTAACATGTGCAGAAGCACATTTATTACAGCATTGTGGCCGCGGATGCATGTGATAAAGATTTTGCACCAGAAATTTGTTGGAAGCTTATGCATAAAAAAAGGAAATGCACTAGCGAAGCATCTGTACAGCTCTTAAAAGCTAAATTATGGATCTTGAAAATGTATGCATGAATGCACACTGTTCACAGCTGTTCATTCTGCATGAGTGTTGTTTTTATATTTCCTCACCTGAAACACAAATTACATAAAGCAGATAAAGTGGGCAATGTGTGATGCGTGTTTGTCTTGCGCTGGAGCTTTACTACTACTTGAAACTATGAGCGATCTCGCCTGACAGCAAGCTCCGCTGAACTTGCTTGCATTGTTGGCGAAAGTCGCTGCATATATTCTACTTTACATTCGGCCCTAGCTATTGTTCTTGGTTTATGTCTAGTTAACCCCAAATTGGCAGCTATGACTTCAAAAATGTGTTTGATAAACACGGCTATTGCTTAATTTGTTATGCCTTCTAGTGTGAAATGTAGCAACTCATTGCTTGGGTAGTTAGTGTATTTCACCTTTTATTTTAGTTAGCTCTAGTGCAGTCATTCTGGGATGACAACGCACTTTCCGTGATGCCTCTTGAAGGCACTAATATAGTCTGCATGCATTAAAAAGTTGGCTGGAGCAGGACCTTTGGACTGAAGCATACTGTAACAAGCAATAAAGATCAGAATTTATTTTTTTTATTAATGTTGGTGCTCTTTTTATGTCTTCATGTTTTATGCAACTGTATTTAAAATTCATTCTCCATTCTTTCAGAGACAAGCGTCACGGCAGCAGTTTGCCTGTTGCCAAGCTTGGTGAAAGAAAGAGTGGAGACTTTCGTCCGCCCATTTGTAAGTTTCTAAAACCGCAAGTGTGAGCAGCAATGTTTTGTGGGATGCTCAGGGTATGCAGTTCTTTTTTACCCTTTGAGAACGCATTTGACATTACTTTTATTTCTTAAACAAGTTAAACAAATATACCGTGTCAGACTGAAGAAAACAAATACACAGTATTTGATATAATAACATAGCTTTGCACACTAGCCTTCATACTCTTGTTACATGGGCATTTTCAGAGGTTTCTTAAACAAGTTAAACAAATATACTCTGTCAGGCTGAAGAAAACGAATAGGCAGTATAATACATATTAACATAGCTTTGACTAGCATTCATACTAATGTTACATGAACATTTTCAGAGGCTATGTAGTCCCGCGGCTTAGAAATTCTCAGCTGCTATCGAACACGAATCAGGTGTGCTGCTACACAGTAAACTCTATCACCATTGAAGGAATCCATCTCACACTGAGGCGTAGTGGCGTCACTATCGCAGCCAGTCATTGTTCAGGCATCAAAGCAATTGACTTATAAATCTAAACTGAGAATGGTAAAAACAAAGTGATTGTTGCTTTCAGGAATATTACGCACTGTTCAAGTTAATTTTGTTGCGTTGGACAAGCTGTAAGCATACATGCACTACCGAGGAAGCTGTTGGTTATTTTTGTTTCACTGGCAGCAATAGTACTGTGCTTGCTGTAACGTTCCTTTTGCAGTCTCGTAATTTGCAGCAATTATACCGCTCCGATTTTTATACCTAGTACATTACTGTGAGCAGTGTAGTCGGTAAAGCGTTACAAGTAACTGCGTTACCGGTAACGCATTACTTTTTTCAGTAACTTAGTAACGTACTCGTTACCATTTCCGAACTGTAACGGGTAACGTGCTTACGTTAACATTTTTTGGTAACGTGACGTGCCACGTTACTAGTTACTTTTTGTTCCAATTTTCCCCCACTCCGCCCTTTTTTCGAAAAAAAGGAAAGCGCAGAGCACATAAAGTGATGTTGCAAATAAACAAAAATGTTCAGGTGCTCTCGACACTTGTTACGGCTCGCATGCATGCCAGAAAACACGTGCCCTTGACGATGCACCCATCTAAAGAAAAAAGACACAGAATAGACACAGAACGTAGCCTACAACACTGACTGTGAGTGCTCCGTGTCTGAGAGTGCATGCTGGCACTGCTCACAGGCCTTCAAAATTTCAATTGAGTTCCACACTTCTTAGTTCCTTTGAAAGACTATTGACTTGATGACATTTAAACCGCCCGTGTACCAGGGCTCATTGACCTTAAGTGGATCGACTCTTTGTTTAGGGGCTTTCGAAATGCCCGTGTGACAGGGATATTAAGGACTGCAGGACACATTTCACTGAAGAGAAATTCGTCATGACCACTGGTATATTCTAGATTTTAGTCTGCCTGCCATTTATTGAACCTTGTAATTTTACCAGTGTCAGCCAATTTGCTTCCAAAGTGAATGTTATCAATACAGGCATTAGACGATATTGAAAATGCATTTGTTGCCATTATACATTATAGAATGCTTTGGTTTGTGAGTTTTTAACGTCCCAATGCGACTCAGGTTATGAGGGGCGCCGTAGTGAAGCGCTCCGGAAATTTCGACCACGTGGGGTTCTATTACTTGCACTGACATCGCACAGTCTACGGGCCTCTAGAATTTCGCTTCCATCGAAATTCGACCACCGTGGCCGGGATCAAACCCGCGTCCTTCAGGCCGGCAGCCGAGCACCATAACTACTCAGCCACTGCGGCGGCATATACATTATAACATTACCTGCAGAGGAGCCGACTTAGTTTAAATGCAACATGTTTGCGTAGGTGGCCTATATAGCTAATTAGCTCTAGTAAGGCACCATTTAATATGTATTAAACATTCTGGAGGGACAAGCTTGCAGATGCTTCCTTTGCATGCAAGGCTGGAGGTGTCTGAACATGGGATTTCTCTGATGATTTGCAAAACACTCTTTTCTGAAACTTGCGTGTGCGTTTGTTCTTTTTTGCAGGATCCTGCAGCTGTGCACTAAATCCCAACTACAGTGCACAAAGGAGGCATTCTCACAACGACAGATTTTTCTGTTTGCCTTTAAAAGATTTGTGTCAAGGAGACAAGCCTGCTGGCGGCAGTTGCAACACAGATGGCCTTATACTCGGCATTTATTATCGTCTTCGATTAAAAAGCACAGCGGTCATTTGACTTACTGTGCAGGCTGATCAACGTCGACAATGGCCTACGGCCAACTCCACTTGTGTGTTTGGCACAAACTGTTTTGGCGAAATAAAAATTCTCAAGCTGAAATTAAATCGTCCAATTTCACATTCCTACACATGTTCGTGCAGTGGTGAGAAGCACAGCCAACCTCTGCTAGCATGCCTGGGTCTGGCAAGGATAACCATGTCATCCACAGGTAGATAAAAATTTGGTCTCAATGGATTAATGATTAGTCCCTGGAAGATCATTCAAGTGGATCAACAGTTAATCCTGAGGCGGGAACATTTCCTCTCTCAGGGACCATTTCTGAAGATAAACAGATAATCCTGAGGGAGTAACATTTGCTCTTCCAGGGATCATTTCTGAGGATCAGCTGTTAGTCCTTAGAGGGTAACATATGCTCCCTCAGGGATCATTATCAAGGATCAAGTGTTAGTCTCTTGAGGACCATCTGCAAGGTGCAACCATTAGTCTCCCAGCCGTTAGTCCTTCGGGGTCTAACTGTATATACCCTTGCAGTTGATCCCCAAAAGGACGAATGGTTGTGACAAATCACTTGGTCCCCCAAAGGACTAACCTCCCTACCCCTTTTAGTCCTTTTTTCTTTGAGTGTAGCCTGACTTTCGGTAATACGGTCCTGTGTATGAGACGAGATGTTCAAGCAAGTCTAGAAAATAAACAACGAGGCGTAGGGAGGCTAGCTTTGGGAGCACATGGCAATACATCAAATCAGGGGGTACAGAGTGATATGGGATGGGCGTCGTTCTAGAGGAGAGAAGCTAGAAGTAAGATAGCGTTTGAGGAGCGATTGAAAAAAATGAGGAAAAATCAGTGGGCTAGGAAAGTTTTTCAGATACCTGCAATTAAGGAATGTTGATACGAAATGGCGAAAGCGAACTAGAAAATTGACAAGGAAATATCTGGACAGCAGTAGGGGGCAAATCAGCAATTATTGGATAAGAAAACGTCTAAAGAAACAGAGAGAGTTGTGTTGAAAACAGGGATGCTGACGAAATCAGCACTGGGAACATAAAGAATTTTTAGGCAGGAAATTGCCAAAGAAAATATCTATGATAATTGTAGCGGTTCTTTGTTGTTTGAGGCCAGGACAGGAGTTTTGCGGACTAAGACATATAGAGTCAGGTACCACGAGATAGACACGTTGTGCGTTGCATGCGGAGAGAAGGAGGAAATGGCTGAGCACTTGATACTTTTCTGTAAAGGGCTTCACCCTACAGTGGAAAGCAGCGGGGCTGATTTATTCAAGGCATTGGGGTTTAAGGACAGAGAAGGGAAAGTAAATTTTAAACGGGTAGAAATAACCAAGAGAAAGTCATCTGATTGGGGGCTAAAATCAAGAGAAGAGTAAAACTTCATAAGTCATGGCTAGGTGGCTTGAGCCACCGCCCGATTCAAAGGGTTCAGCCGTATCCATTCATCCATCCATCCATCCATCCATCCATCCATCCATCCATCCATCCATCCATCCATCCATCCATCCGTCCATCCATCCATCCGTCCGTCCGTCCGTCCGTCCGTCCGTCCGTCCGTCCGTCCGTCTATCCATCCATCCATCCATCCATCCATCCATCCATCCATCCATCCATCCATCCATCCATCCATCCATCCATCCATCCATCCATCCATCCATCCATCCATCCATCCATCCATCCATCCATCCATCCATCCATCCATCCATCCATCCATCCATCCATCCATCCATCCATCCATCCATCCATCCATCCATCCATCCATCCATCCATCCATCCATCCATCCATCCATCCATCCATCCATCCATCCATCCATCCATCCATCCATCCATCCATCCATCCATCCATCCATCCATCCATCCATCCATCCATCCATCCATCCATCCATCCATCCATCCATCCATCCATCCATCCATCCATCCATCCATCCATCCATCCATCCATCCATCCATCCATCCATCCATGGTCAATTCTATTGAATTTGATTCGACTGCGAACAGAAGGAGTTCATATAGTGAAGGCAAAAAACAAGCTCTATAAAATTCGACTCATTTTGAAGTCTCACGGAGCTTGTTCTATAAAATCTGTTTTGATTCAGAATGAAGAGAGTATATAGCAAATGCACAAAACAAGCTCTATGAGATTCGACTCATTATGAAGTCTTACCGAGGCAATTCTATAGAATTTGTTTTGACTGCGAACGGAGCGAGTTCGTATGGTGAAGGCGCAAAACAAGTTCTATAAAATTTGGCTCATTATTAACTCTTATTGAGCCAATTCTATAGATTTCCTGTTGACGGCGTGCAGAGCTAGATTTTATAGTAAGGTCTCGTTAAAGAATAAATAGAACACTTAATGAGTACGCTCGACAGGCAGCGAGCTCCTATAGAGATCTTTTAGAAACATTACGCTCCGTGTACAAGTTCAAAAAAGAAACATGATATTTATTTTTGTAATGGTATATCTAGAGCGTTTGGACATTGTCTCCCAGGATCTAAGTCGAGTTGGAGGAGGAACAACTTCATTTTAAGAAAAGGGCAAAAGGCCCCCAAGAATCGGCTCCTACCTGTCCAAGAGACCGCGGGCCTGGACCTCACCGAGAGCTCTTTCCACAAGCCATATTGTTCCACCTGATTGAGCAGCGCTCAGAGCGGCCGCCCATCGCGGGAACTGCCATGATTTGTGGTCATTGCCACAGGTAGTGCATGAGAGTGGCATTGGCCGCCCCACATGTTGAGCAAAGTGGGAGGGTCAATGCAGGGTGGTAGCGATGAAAGAGGCAAGAAAAAATGTAGCAGTTTGTCTGTAGTTGCCGCCAGAGCGAACACTACTTTGAATGTAGTGAATAGTTTGGTGGCGGGAGGTTGAAACGGCTGTTTTAGTAATGAACACCGAGCTACATAGGGGCAGGCGGCATAGGGGGAAGCGGCACCTGTACCAGCACCTTCTCGGCCCGTTTGCCGCTGGCATAAACGACGACGATGGTGACCGCGCGCTAGTGGTTTCCAGCCCTTTCAGCCAGCATCTTTTGGAAGGTGACGTTGCCAGCAACTCATGCTGCGGGGCAGCGGCTAAGTACCTGGCTGTGTTGCGCTAGCTTGCTAAATTTCTCCTTTTGTCTGTGCCTGCTTGCTCCTGTTCTGGGTTGATTGGGCTTGGGACGAGAGCTTGATGTCTACTTCTCCCGGTCGCGGGTTTTCCCCTTGGTCGGCATCTCTTTCTCAAGACCAGCTCCCAATTGATCTCTTTTTCCGCAGTGGTGTTTCGAGCATTCATGTGGCTTTAGTGCCTTCCGATGGAGGCGCGATCAGACTTAACAACACGGAGGAAGTACAGGCGGCTCTTCAGTCAACATCGAAGAATTTCATGTGCATTACCGATGTCCGGCAGCTCGGAAGGGGTGGTATTTTGTGCAGGTCATCGGATAAAGACTGTATTGAAGACCTGCTAAAGTGTACGACCTTCGCCCTGTGGAAACGCTTGAGAGCCTCTCGCCTGCGGGAGTGATTGCTGTCCATCGATGCAGCAGGATGGTTCACGGAGTAAAAATTCCTGCGGAGTCCGTCATTGCCACATTTGCAGGAATATTTTGCCCGTCAGAGATTAAGGTGTGGCCATTTGTTTTTAGAGTATATGACTTTAACTCTTGACCTCATCAGTGTCAAAACGGCTGGCGATTTGGCCACAGCGGCAAAGCCTGCAAATCGGATTTACGCTGCTGTGCCTATGGGGAACATCATTGCAGAAAGGAATGTCTTGAACAGCAAGAGAAATGTTGTTTGTGTAGTGGTGCTCACTCTGCTGAATCGCATTACTGTCCTGCACGAGCACAAGAAGTTCAGGTGCTTGAGCTTATAGACAAGCGGAGATGCACGCGGAGGGAGGCTTTTGCCGCAGTCAAGGAGAGAGAGCCTCAGGCTACTCTAGTGTAGCCGCCAAAGGCCCACCTATAATGGATTATAGTTGGTCCCAGGCTATTACAGCGGCAGTTGAGAAGGCTGTGGCAAATGCAATGGATCGCATTATGGAAACTGTATCCACGTGCATTTGGCAGGTCATAGCTGCTCAGATGACCAATCTTCTGCAGGTGTCCACCGCTCCGCTCTTGCCTTCTTTGGCTTCGGAGGCCACTCCTCCTTCTGTAGTCATCGATTCCGCTCTACAGGGCCCAGAACAATGTCAGTAACTAAAGTCCTCTCATGCCTCTCCTTCGAACAGCGTTATCGACCCATCCTCTATGGACTGTATGGATATGGAGTCTGATCTCCGCGCCCAGAAACAAAGTGGGTCTCCTCTGAATATCGCAGGTCCATCTTGTCCCCAGTCAAAGAAAAAAAAAGTAACGCCAGTCAAAATGCTAAGACCAGGATTCTAGAAAAGGCAGTCGCAGCTGCGGCACTCCCGCCAAGATAGGGTTCCTAAGTGTACTCCAGTGGAATTGTCGGCCTATATTCTCAGCTTCAACAGATTTAAATTGCCTATGCAATCAGCTTCTACCAGATTTAGTTGCTTTACAGGGAACAAGGCTAACTACAAATTTCAATTATCATCTCAAGGATTACCGTCCGTTCCGGCTTGACCGGTCATAAAGAGGGGGAGGGTTGTTAGTGCTCATCTCTACAAAGTTTTGCCACAGGGCATGTATTTTTTTCCAATATGCGGACAATGAATGTGAAATCTTTGCGGTTGACCTCATTGTCCCAGGTCATGAGCCCTTTACGGTAGCTAATGCATATTTCCCATCTGGTGTGCGTGACACTCGGCCCCTTGACTCACTCATGTCTCGTAGCGTTTCTCAGGTTTTATTACTTGGAGACTTCAAATCGCACCATGTGACGTGGGGGCTTAAAACAGACAGTTTGGTTCTGGACTTTTTTATTGGGCTTCTCACAACAACTTGATCTGCAACAATTCCGGATTACCTACGTTTGTTCGGAGTCAATGCCGCTCTGCCTTGGAAGGTGCCCGCGTGCTATGCGAAGTCAGTGCACGTTAAAGATCCCCAGGTGGTCGAAATTATTCCGGAGCCTTCCACTACGACACCTCTCTCTTCCTTTCTTCTTTCACTCCCTCCTTTATCCCTTTCCTTACGGCGCGGTTGAGGTGTCTAACGATATATGAGACAGATACTGCGCCTTTACTCCCCCCCAAGAAAAAACAATTAATAATTATTATTATTATTGACATCCTGCGAAGGCTTTGTAGTGCTAGGTCAGGCATGAGAAGGCGTACACTTCTGATGATTTATAAAATGCACGTCCGCCAAATTTTGGAGTTCGGCTCTGTTTTATTCTCAGGAGCTCCTGCCTATAAGCTTCACCCTCTTGTGATCTTGGAGCGTGAGGCGTTGTGCCTCTGTCTGGGGCTTCCAAAATATGTCGCCAATGCTGTTCTGCACCTTGAGGCGCGAATCCTATTGTTATCAGCTAGGTTTCTCCTTTTAACATTTCAAACATTTTTAAAATTCTGCGAATCACCTCTTCACGCTTCCAGTACAATATTTCTTAGCCAATCTTCCGCCTTTTTTAGTGCCGCCTGGTCTCGTTTTCACAATCCGCAGATATGTTACGTGCAGTCGCTCCTTTATCCCATAAATATTCATTTCACAGATGCCTGCCAAATGTATAACAACTCATCATATGTCCAGATTGAATTAGATGACATTTTCTCATGGAATGCAAAGCTGCAGCCCTTCCCGCTTCTTCAGGGTCTGTTGCAGGACCACCTAAGGTCCTTTCCCTCTCATGTTCTTATTGCTACCAATGCCTCGCAGGATCGCGAAAAGGCATGTGTGGGAATTGTTTCGCCTTCACTGCATTGGTCTTTTTCTCTCCGTCTTCCTGACTTCACTCCAGTTTTTCTGGCTTAATTATTAGCAGTAATTTTAGCCTTACGAAAATTAGAAAATACCGTTTCCCAGGTCGTGGTTATGAGAGGCTCTGTCCATTTGCTCTTCATTATCCTCACCTACTGAGTCTCGGGCATTACGCCTCTTGAAGTTCCTGATTCCTTTCCATCTAAATTCGGTAAGATTGCTTTAGGCACCAGGTCTTATGGGCTTTCACCTAAATTAGGTTGCATATTCCTTAGCAAGAGCCTCTCTCTGCGGCCCAATCGTTGCTGTCCTGCCAACGTGTGCATATACAGCTGTGGGGAGGTTTCACAGCTACACAATATTTCAGAAATTTGCTGCCTCGGCTCTTACATCATCTCCCGAATATAAAAATCTTCTGCATCGTTGGAGTAGCAAAGACTGGCGCTCACGCAGACTGGAGGTCTCTTTCACGCGTTTGTGTTGCCCATTGTGCCCTTTTTGTGCCGAACCTGAGACAATAGATCACTTCCTACTGTTCTTCCGCCACTTCTCTCATTTTCGGAAGCGTCTTTTGCAAATTACATTTCATCAACTGGGCATGCCTGTGTCCTCCGCGGCTGTTCTTTCCATTGGCGCTTCTTTGCTTGGACGAAGCGACAGGAGTGTGCGCTCTGCTCTGCAAAATTTTCTTCAAGAAACGCAGCGACTTCCATTTTAATTCCTTTTTCCCTCTCTCAGTCAGTGCGACATTGAAACACTACAGCCATTGTATACTTTTATGCACATTAAGCTATTGTCCCGTCCTCGATCTCCAAGTTGACAGGACCCCGGTCCTTCTGTCTTCCAATCTATCAGACTACATACTATTACCACTCCTTTGCCCGTAAAAACTTTCCTGTATCCAGCAATTAACCGCCTTTGTCTTGGCCACCCCCGTAGTGGGTATGTGCCAGCAACGTCTGAGGCCTTCCTTCCTTCCGTCCTTCCTTCCTTCCTTCCTTCCTTTCTTCCTTCCTTCCTTCCTTCCTTCCTTCCTTCCTTCCTTCCTTCCTTCCTTCCTTCCTTCCTTCCTTCCTTCCTTCCTACCTTCCTTCCTTCCTTCCTTCCTTCCTTCGTCACAAGCCTTCGGAGGGGACAGCGGAACATGAAACCTTGCAGTGGCATACCCAGCGGGGTACTCAACCCGGAAATACGGCCCTCTATGGATCGGATCAGAAAGTTGTGGCCCTAACAAGTGTACAGTTTTGCTTGAACCTCACCACCTGGTCTTCATTTCCCTCTTTATTCTCGCTTTATAGAGTCGAATGTGGGACAGTGGCTATTGGCTTTTTATTGTTATTATTGAATGAACTTATTATTGAATGAACCTACAAAAGGGTTTTACAGACCTAAATTATTTTGTGCGTGCAAAATTCATGTGAACAAGCGTACGATGCAACGGCTATTCTTTCAGAAGCGCCGCAGGAAATTTTTCAGGCAGAATTTTGCTATTAGTGGATGCGCATGTTCTTAAGCATCCTCAAACTGGAAACCATGATTGGTGTGCGCGATGGCGACGAACGCCTGCAAAAGTGAAACAGCAGAAACTTATGCTGCCAGCCATCGAGAACATTTTAGCATTGAAGTAGTGGTATTCGAAAACAGTTAGAAAGTAGCACGGCACACTCGCTGCGTGTTTAGCGCCGACTGTTTGATTGATTCAAACGCGTGCTTTATTACAGCCTTTTAATGTGCACATTGCTCGATGCATTGTGCAGGCCTGTGGCTCCGCCGGCCTAAAGCCTTAAAGCTCAGGACTCGTGGCACAAATACTCCGATCTTTGTCCAGAGCAAGGCGCTGCCGTGCGTCGGTGTGCGTCTGCAACAACCCAATCGCTGGGCGCGGCCGGCAGGATAGCCCTACGAAGTTCTTTTAGCTTATTTCTGCGTAGCTCTCAATATTACTGGATTCCCAGACGATGTGGGTAGCTGCTGCTGAGCAGGGCGCATCCCTTCCTTGGGGTCATTGTTGAAAAACGTGTGGGTAAATGCCGGGGTTAGCGCAGTGTTTGCTGCGAAGCGGAGGACTAGAGTCTTAGTATCCCTCGGTAGCTAGTCCAGCAAAGGTAGAATATTGCGCGCCGGCTCCTCAGCGCGTTGCTCTCATTCAGTGCGAAGGTGCTGAAGGGAGTTGTGCAGTCGCTTCTCAGCGGTTCCTTCGAAGGCTTGGGGAACCAGCCGGCTGGTGCATATTGTCACGTAGTGGTGACGGCAGTCGAAGGAGCGATCAAGACGGACAAAAGGGTCTTCTAAAAGAAAACCGTTTATTGGAATGACTTGCACCCAAAATAGACTGAATCACTCGGCGGCGGCGAAGCGACAAGCGTGCTCGGCGGTCGTCGATCAGAACTCCCGCCGCTGTCGACCGTGCTTAATTTAAAGCTGATAGCGAACTTTCAAGATAAAGCGTGCAAAGTTACTAGAGCATTCCGCAACAACGTAGAATCAGCTCTGCCTGGCTGCGATCAATCGAGAGAAATCTAGTCGCGTCTTGCGTCGCAAACAAAGCGATAAAGTGGTGTGGCGGCAGATTCGAAAAACGAACAAATACTGCAAATATTCGCAGCATTATTCCCCTCTCAAAGAAGCATCGACCCGATGCATTAAAACAAATAATGGGACTAGTAAGAGAAAAACGCATCTTGCGAAAGTAGAGCATAGAAATTCAGCGGCCTTTAGCGCGCATAATACGGCTTCAGACGGCCTGCATAGACAACGTCGTGTCGTACGCGGTGTCGCTGAAATGCAGTCATTGCGTCAGGGATGACTTCATAATCCACTTCACCTAGCCAACAAAGAACCTTTCATGGGCCGAAATAGCGGCTCAATAGCTTTTTACTCAATCCACGGCGGTGAACGGGTGTCCACACACAGACTTGGTCTCCTGGCTTGTATTCCGCGTTGCGTCTTCGTAGGTTGTAGCGTCTGGCGTCAGACCGCTGCTGATCTTTGATCCGTAATCGGGCAAGCCTTCAAGCTTCTGCGCGTTGAAGGTAGGCGGCAACGTCGACGTTCTCTTCTGTAACGTTGGGCAGCATGGCGTCTAGCGTGGTCGTGGCCTCACTGCCACGGACGAGCCTAAAAGGAGTCATCTGGGTGGTCTCCTGCACTGCGGAGATGTAGGCGAAGACGACGTAAGGCAGGTTGTTATCCCAGGTTTTGTGTTCGGCACCGACATACATGGCGAGCATATCGGCGATGGTTTTGTTCAGGCTCTCGGTCAGTCCGTTGGTCTGCGGATGGTATGCAGTTGTCCTCCGGTGGCTGGTTTGGATGTAACGCAGAATGGCTTGCGTTAATTCCGCTTTGGGTGCTGTTCCTCTATCCGTAATGACCACATCGGGGGCGCCGTGTCGAAGAAGAATGCACTCCACGAAAAATTTGGCGACTTCTGCTGCTGTTCCGTTCGGTAGGGCTTTCGACTCGGCGTAGCGAGTCAGGCATTCGGTCGTTATGATGATCCACTTATTTCCAGATGTTGACGTTGCAAAAGGGCCAAGCAAGTCCATGCCGATCTGCTGAAAGGGCATTGAGGGATGTTGAATGGGGTACAGAAATCCTGCTGGTTGTGTGGGAGGGGTCTTTTGTCGCTGGCGATCTCGGCAGGTTTCACATAGTGTGCGACATCGGCACACAGTCGGGGACAGTTATACTTGTCTTGAATGCGGCGGAGGGTGCGAGTAAACCCGAGACGTCCAGCTGTCGGCTCGTCGTGTGAAGCCTGTAGAACTACTTCGAGGAGACAAGCAAGTACAACAAGGAGGTAGGCTGTTTTGCTCGCTGTAAAGTTCTTCACAAGGACCTCACTGCACACAGAAGGAAGACAGTCCTCGCTTGAATGGAGCGGGGGTGAAGAAACCTTGCTTTCCAGGTACTCGATGAGACCTTTTCGGTCGGGGTCTGAGCGAGGCTGCTGAGCAAAAGAGCTGGGGCTGATGGGTCCCAGGAAGGCGTCCTCATCGTCGTCCGGGGACGGTGTATCTACAGGGACTCGTGAGACGCAATCATCGTCAGAGTGCTTGCGTCCGGACTTGTAAGCGACGGTGACGTCAAACTCCTGGAGACGCAGACTCCATCGAGCGAGTCGGCCAGAGGGGTCCTTCAAATTGGCAAGCCAGCACAGCGCGTGGTGATCGCTGACCATATTGAACGGTCGTCCATAGAGGTAGGGGCGGAATTTCGACATAGCCCAGATGATGGCAAGGCACTCCTCCTCAGTTGTCGAATAGTTAGCCTCGGCCTTGGAGAGGGAACGGCTAGCGTATGCGATGGCGTTCTCCAGCCTGTCACTTTTTATTGCGAAAGCAATACTGCTAGAGGTTTCCGCTCTTGGCCGTCGTCCCGGAGAATCCACCATTGCCTTTTAGCGTGACCTACGTGTGACGTCATACCAGCTGTGGAAAAGCGGGGCCCCAACTCGGTTCGTCGCGATCGTCCCAGCGAATCCTCCACGGTATGTCGGATGATGTGTATAAATTGAAGCTGCAACGATGTGCTGCAGCTAAGAAGCGGCGGCGTACGGAAGAAACGGATGAAGAGCGGGAACAAAGTTTAGCTAAACGGCGTGCATACTATGCAGCCAGGCGAATGCATTCAACATCTCTTGATCTGGGTGCATCTACAAGTATCATGCATGCTCTCAATGCTGACGCGATTTGGCGACACCTGATCGTTCGACAGCAAGCCTTATGGATGCTTTAAATGGCAACAAGACTGCATCTACTCGTTCGATGAGCAGTATGGAACTCTACAACCTGAACAGAAGACTACGACGTGCTGAAGAAACGCCTGAACAGAGAGAGCAACGCCTTGCCAGGAAAAGAGAGCGAGATGCTGCTAGGAAAGCGAAGCATAACGAGTCGAGGAGAAAGCACCAAGCGGCAGAATCACCCGAAGCGAAAGCTCAACGATTGAAGAAGCGACGAGAGAAATCTCTTGCCAAGACTGGTGTGGTTCAACCGGAGGGGGACATTGCACTTCAACGACGTGAAGGGCATGCGAGAAGAGTCAAGGAGTGTGAGCCCGCAACTCGTGAATTTCACAGACGCTTTACAAACAATCCCTTTAGCTGTGTGTGTTCTGTGTGTGAACGGTTACGGCATAAGGACAAACTTACACCGGTAAGCGAACTTATGTTCCGTACTTTGAGGAGGGATTACCTAGAGTGGGATGAGCAAACTTTAGCGAGTGCAGTGGTGTGTAACACGTGTAAAGCCAGTCTCAGAGAAGGAAAGATTCTACTGTAGTGTGTCTAATGGGAAAAATATCCGCCTATGCCAGAGGGTTTGCCGCGGTTGAATCCTGTAGCCGAACGATTGCTGTCTCCCCGCATACCCTTTGTACAGATCCGCAGGCTCATGGATTGGAAAAATAGTCAGTATGGCATAAAGAGCCCAATAGGTAATGTGGCGGTGAATACTGAAGAAATGTTGAAGAAATTGCCGAGAAATGTCGACGACCAACAGTCAATCTTTGTGAACATTATTAAGGGATTGTACAAGCATTATGACGTGAAGATTGACACAATCAAGTTAAACAAGATGATCGATGAGATTGAAGACAATGAGTTTGAGTTGGAGGAATGCGACGATATAGTTGTTTGCGATCCCGTGACTGAGGGACTTGCCCTAACATTGGATCAGCACACTATGGTCTATGATGAGTACTTTACTTTGACGATTGCTCCCGGTGAAGGCAAGAAGCCGCTTAGCATCCTCTATGACACACACGCGGAGGAGTTGTCATTCCCGCAAATAATTTCGGCCATGCGAGGGACATTAGGCCAGAAGAAAGACCCACAGTCTTCACAATGGCTGCTTCTGAGATTAGAAGAAGCGATAGGAGAGGAGCTTTACCTATGCACGTCTTGTATATGGCAATGAAGGTCATCCGTCACCGTTTGTGCGATAACTTGAACGTCATGTTTCGCAACAAGGAAGAAATTGGAGCATTGACCAGGGCTGACGTTGAAAACCCCTAAAACGTCATTAATCTAATCGAGACAGACATGAGATTCATGAAAGCTGTACCCAATACCATACGATATTGGCACACGCGAAAGACAGAACTGTTTGCCATGATACGGCAGTTGGGAAAACCGACGGCTTTCCTAGCAATTTCTACTTCAGAAGTGCATTGGCCTCGGCTACTACACCTGATACGGCGGTTGAAACACTGTCCGAACATAACATCGGCGAAGAAGAAATGAATAGCTACTTTGCCGCTACTCTTGCCAACGAGGATCCGGTAGTGTGTGCGATATATTTCGAACACATGCTACGAGTGATTCTACAAATTTTGTGCAACAAGCGGATCACCCCGTTTAGGCCGAACCACATTGTAGAGCACTTCAAAAGAATAGAGTTGCAGCACAAGGGTAGCGCACATGCCCACATTTTGTTTTGGTTGGAGGATGCGCCCAACGAAGAGGTCGAAAACAATGGCATGCACGAAGCAGTTGCACTGGCAGACCGGTTACTTTCACTTAGTCATAATGCCTTGGAAAGACCTAGGAGTCAACGACATGAGCATACGCATACGTGCTATAAGGAAAACAGACAGGTTTGCCGCTTCAACTACCCGTTGTGGCCAATGTTGTGCACTAAAGTGTTAACTCCGTTAGTTGCACACGATGAAGAGGAAGATCCAGAAGGAGCCAAGAAGTTTAAGCTGCTGAAGTCAAAGCGGGATGATTACAAAAGTCTTTCAACGCAACGGTGTCTGAGACCTACGAGTCGATGTGGGATGCGCATGGCATTGAAGATTTGGAGGAATACCAGAGAGTGATACGTGCCGGCCTCACGCGTCCTACCATGCTACTGAAGCGAGATTTGGACCAATGCGACATCAATGCCTTCAACCCTTGCATTGCCGGTGTCCTAAACTCTAATATGTATCTGCAGATCATATTAGATGTATATGCATGTGCTGCATATGTTGTTCAGTATGTGAACAAGACAAATCGAGGTGTATCGTCTTTGAACCGTGCAATCAAGAACGTCATT
This sequence comes from Amblyomma americanum, assembly GCF_052857255.1. NCBI lineage: Eukaryota > Metazoa > Arthropoda > Arachnida > Ixodida > Ixodidae > Amblyomma > Amblyomma americanum. Next base: position 360,387,840 of record NC_135497.1, read on the forward strand.
GCGGAAGATCCCGATGCAGAGATGACGTATGAACAGGCATTGCGAAATTTTGCTGTGCACATGATTAATGCCATCGAAATGTCAGCTAAAGAAGCGGCGTGGATGTTACTTAACTTCGAAATGAGCCAGACCAGCACAGGTGTGATCTTTGCCAACACTGTTTGGCTTGAAGAGAGGACAAGAAGCAGAAAGAACGCCAAGCAAATGGATGAAGAACAATTGCATCAAACTACCACGGACATATGGCATAAGAGTGCAGTGGAAAAGTACGAGGAACTATCGCCTGACTTGGAAGAAATCACGTTCGCCGAATTTCTAACTCAATACAACGCCAGGGGTACAAAGCGCAAAAAGACTGCAATTCTTCGGTGCCGGGGCTATGACATAAACGATGTTGTGAACTACAAGCGAGAACATGTTATGCTGTACTTACCACTTCGAAGGGAAAATGAGTTTCTCGATGGAAATGCATTTGAACATATCTTTGACGGTAACAAAGAGAGAATTATGGCGGTCAAGGCCAAGTACAAAAGTGCAGTTACAAAGGCTCAACTGCTAGAGTATATCTGTGACATTAACAAAGTGCAAGATATGCCAGCTCAATCAGACGATTTGCCACAAGCTGAACAAGCGGTAGGAGAGGGGCGTCCAGCTAGGGTGTTAAACATGGTTGAAACAAATGATGACACCGATATTGTACCAGAGGGCACAAGAACAAGTGTCGTGGTGTCTGTGTCATGTCCAGCTGTCAGGAAAAGAGAGGATTGTATGCCTTTGGAAGAATTTTATGCTAGACTAAAGCTAGCGAGCCATCGTCAGAGGATGCTGATAGAGGAAGTGATTTATCGTGTCACGAATGCGGACGCGAAGCCTCTCCCGATCTTCTTCACGGTACCAGCCGGTTGTGGCAAAACATTCACTCTGAGGTTGGTCATGGATGTTTACAATCGTTACTGCAAAAGTCGGAAGATTAGTTACGGCGGCAGTGAGGTGTCGGGAGTAAATGCTTGCATAGCCTATTCTACCACTGGCAAGGCTGCTGTGACTTTGGATGGTGTAACCGTGCACTCGGCCTTCAAGCTTGTCATGACTTCTGGCCGTGAGGAAAAGGGTCTCTCTGCATCTAACCTGAACTCGTTTCGCATCCTGTTAAATGGTGTGCGATGCATCATCATTGACGAGATTAGCATGCTGTCGTCGGAGCTTCTTCGGCGAGTGGATAGGCGACTTCGAGAGATTCGTCCTGACAGAATGTTGGAGCCCTTTGGTGGCTTTCATATCATCTTATGTGGAGGCATGAGGAAATTGCCACCGGTTAGGACATGTGAGGTGTACAAGCGGCCAAAGTCTGCCGGAGTTGTGTATAACACTGGTGTATTACCTTGGCATCATCTGGAATACTTTCCTTTCACTTAGGTTGTCCGCCAGAGCGACGCCGTTTCCTCGACTCTCTTGACCAAGATTGGGGATGGTGAAGTGTTGGAAGACTAAAATGGAACTGTTGGAGTCGCGATTTACACAACCAGAAGATAACGCGGCGCAGTGTACAGACGCAGTTCGTCTTTACTACAGTAACAAACAAGTTGATGCTTACAATGAGAGAGTAGCTCAGGCCACTCGAAACAAGGAAGAGCACTTCGCTAAAGACATTGTGTTGGGCCACATATCTCAAGAGGAAAAGGCCTTGGCTTTAAGAACTGTGCAAATGTATACTAGAGAAAGGACTTGCAATTTGCCTAACATGGTTGTCTTATGCCTAGACAAACCGTGCATACTTCTGCGGAATATAGACCTTGCTGATGGATTTTTCAACGGCATGGTGGGCACATTGAAGCACCTTGAGTATGACGTCCGCGAAGAACCATGTAGAGTCTAGTTGCATTGTCCGGAAGGAGTTGGAGTTGTGGCTAAGGCGAAACTTGCAGAGCGGGGGTGTGGTAGACACATAAACAAATTGATACCCATAGATTTATTTTCGATGCAATTCCAACTCAGGGAGAAGGTAGTTAAGCATATGTCGGTCAGGCGAACCCAGTTTCCTTTGGTACCGGCCAGTGCCATGACAATACATAAGTCACAGGGTGGCACCTTTGATACTGTTGTGTATGAGTATGGGTCTCAATATCGACAGAAACTTTTCTATGTAGCTTTGAGCAAAGCTACGAGTTTGGGTGGGCTGTACCTTACTAAAGAGAGTGGGTGTCGCCAATTTGCACACAAAGGATCTAACCCAGACAGAACGCTTCGAACAGAATTTGAACACTTGGAAAGGCACATTTTGGACACTGCTTACAGCCGACGTGAAAACCTTCTGTGTAACAGTGAGATTACTGTTGTCACTCTGAATGTCAGATCTATGTTTGCTCATATACAGGAGATTTGTATGGACACGATGCTTATGTCCGCTAATGCCTTAGTCTTTACTGAGACTGGTTGTTCGGAATCAACCAGTCCTCGTGTACCGGGCTTTAAATTTGTCGGTGCAGCTAGGCGAAGCGGCCAAACTAGAAATGCCAGTGTGGCCATATATGTACGGCAACCACTTCAAGCTACGGTTGTAACACCTGCTGTACCGACAGAACAAGGCGAAACATTGTGTGCGCAGCTCAACGCTTTAAACCTGGTTGTCACTGCTGTTTATATCTCGTCCCAAACAGGAAACGAAGCTGCAAGCAACACTCTTGCCTATGGACTGCCTAAAAGAAATGATAGACGAATGCTTGTCTGTATAAGGGACTTCAACAAAGACCCTAGGAGAGACCCTCAGGTCATCGATAACCTCGTCGTGAACTACTGCCTAGAGATGTGTCCGTTACAACCAGTCTACCACTCATTGGGGAAACAGTTTGGATTTAGTCATGTATAGGAATTCTGATGATTATGTAATAGGCAATGTACAGACCCCCCCCCAAAAAAAGCAGTTCCTTCGCAGACCACCAAATTGTATTCATTGGATTGAATAAAGGCGAAACGGAATGAACCATGCGATGCTTCCATAGTCAATGATTTGTATACCACGGTAGCAAAACCATGCAAAACAATAAGCTTTACTAAAGGAATCGCCAAGGACGGCTTCAGTGGAACCAGGGAGCAGCCAGGCAGTCTTACTTTCGCAATCCACTAGGCTTAACTAAGCTAAGCCTCGTATTTTTTTCAACGAGGACGGCGCCTAGACCCACGCTGCTTGCGTCGATATGAACTTCAGTATCGGCGTTTTCATCAAAATGCGCAAGGATCGGTGGGGACTGTAAACAACGCTGAAGTTCCTTGAAGGCTTCTGCTTGCGGCGCTTCCCATTTAAACGGCACGTCTGCCTCCGTCAGTTGGGTCAGGGACTCGGCGATGCGCGAAAAGTTTTTACAAATCGTCGGTAATATGCGCACAGTCCGTGAAATCTGCGCACTGCTTTCTTTTCGGCCGGCGGTGGAAACTGTTCAATAGGAGCTGTTTTCTGCGGGTCTGGGTGTACTCCCGCTTTTCTAACGATGTGGCCAAGAAACAGCAGCTCTTCATAGGCAAGGTGGCATTTCTCTGCTTTCAAGGTTAGGCCAGACGACTTGATTGCGTCTAGTACTGTTTGTAGTCTTTTGAGGTGCTCTTCAAAGTTCAAGGCGAAGACAACGACGTCATCTAAATATACCAGACAGATTTCCCACTTCAGGCCTGCCAGCGCTGCACCCATTACTCGTTGAAATGTCACTGCTGCGGAGCAGAGACCAAATGGCATCAACTTGAACACAAACAGCCCATCCGGAGAGATGAATGCTGTCTTCTCATGATCTCTTTCGTCGACCTCAATTTGCCAGTAGCCGCTCTTATGGTCCATCGATAAGAAATATTTGGCGTTGCAGAGGCGGTCCAGTGTGTCGTCGCTGCGGGGTAGGGCGTAGACATCCTTCTTTGTTATGTTGTTCATGCGGCGGTATCCACGCAGAATTGAAGTGCGCCGTCTTTTTTTCTCACTAAAACAACCAGTGCCACCCATGGGCTGTTTGAAGGCTGGATGACGTCGTCGCGAAGCATATCTTCGACTTGGTCCCGGATGGCTTGTCGTTTTCGCGGTGACACGCGGTAGGGGCTTTGACGGAGAGGTCGGACGTGTTGGTCCATGTAATGCGATGCTTGGCAATTGGTGTTTTTCGCACCTTCGGCGATATCGAGAAACACTCACTGTAGCTTTGAAGCAGATTGCGGATCTGGTCTTGGCTGTTCCAGCGCAGGGCTGGGTTGATGTCGAAAGTACGCGAGTTCTCTTGGTCAGGCGAATCTTCTGCGAAGGAGTCTCGTACGTCAGATATTTTGTCGAAGAAAGAAATCATCGTTACTCTGTTAATGTGCCTTTAGTCTTCGCTGAAGTTAGTCAGCTGTACTTCGGCCTGGCCAATGCGGAAATGTGCGATGCCTCTTGCGATGCTGATTCCTCGGTCTAGAAGCAACAGCATGTTCCCCTCGGAGATGGCTTCTGCGTTAATGGCTTTCGTGGCGCCTACGGTCAGGATAACGCTTGATCGGGGTGGGACGCTCACTTCTTCCTCCAGGACACTCCGGGCAACGTATTTTCCGGAGATTTCATCGAAGCGATGGCTTCGTCCATCAAAAGCGTGATCAGCTTTGATCTCAGGTCGATGATCGCCTGATGCTCATTAAGGAAATCCATACCCAAGGTCACTTCACGGGAGCATTGCGGTAGCACAAAAAAGTCGCAGGATAGGTATGTCCTTTGACATTCACTCACGCTGTGATGGCGTAATGAGGTGGCCCCCTGCGGTGCGAATTTGTGGGCCGTCCCAAGCCGTTGTGACTTTTCTCAGCTGCGCAGCGAATGTTCCATTTATCACCGAGTAATCGGCTCCTGTGTCGACTAGAGCGGTAACTTTCCGGCCTTCGATAGTCATTTCTAAGTCGAAGGCCCTGGCTGTTGCATTGCATGTCGCTCTCGGTGTCGGGTCACGGCTTCGTCACGTATGCGAGTAGCGGGTGTGGTGTGTGGTCGAAGCTTTTATTTGTGGCGTCGTCGTTCTGAAGGCAGTTTGCGTCGTGGTCGGGGTGGTCTTTTTGTGCGGCGTCGGTGCAGCGAGAGTAGGTTCTTCATGCGGCGTCGCGGGTGCAGCGTCTTCATGGGACATGGTCGATGGAGGATCTTGGGCGTTTCGCTCGTGAGCAACCTCACCTCCAGAGGTTGCTGCCTTAAGTTTCCCCTACGGGGGCTGGGAGACCTTCCTCTTACCGCAGCTGCGTAGCTGCGGCGTGGCGATGCAAAACGCGAGGTTGACGGCGATGGTGAGCGCGAAAACCGGTTCAGCGTGTACTCCTCTCGACGCAGGTACTCGTCGATTTCCTGTGGACGTTGTCCGAAGCGTGGTCGTGGGGCGTTAACGGCAAATCCTCGAAGACCAATACGTCGGTACGGGCAGTGACGAAGAATATGGCCGGCCTCACCGCAATGAAACCACGACGGTCGGTTGTCGGAAGCCCTCCAGGCGTCGCACTTCCTGGGGCTTGAGCGCCGGTAATAGGCTGGGTGGGCGGGGAATGTTAGGCGGCGTTGTGGAACAAGTGGCTTATCTCGGGGAGGACGTAGGGGTTATCGTTGGGGTTGAACAGTCCTTAATGCAGCGGCGTAGGTCATGGCCTGGGTTTCTTTGGCCGTCGGGGTGCCAAATGCCTATTGCACTTTTTCTCGTACCACATCCATCAGATTCGCTCCTTGTGGCTGTGGGGAGGATGGCAGTAATCGGCGTAGCTCCTCTCAGATGATTTCGCGGATAACTTCCTGCAAGGTGTCGCTGGTGGAGACCGTCGTGTCCGATCGGATTGCACAGGCAGAGGAAGGGCGATTGTACTGCCGAGTTCGGACGTCGATGGTCTTCCCATTCGTGCAGGCTTCTTGCATGAGTTCCTCGACTGGTTTTGGCGGCTGGCGGACGAGGCGGCCAAAGAGTTGTTCTTTTACGCCATGCATTAAAAACTGAATATTCTTTTAATCGGTCATCTCGGGGTCGGCGCGGCGAAATAGGCGCCTCATCTCCTCGACGTAGCCGCAGACAGGCTCATTCGGAAGCTGGATCCTGGACTCGAGGAGTCGTTCGGTTCTCACGGCACTGGTGAATACCTTCAATAGTTCTCTCTTGAATTGCTCCCATGTCGTAAGGGACGACTCGTAGTTTTCGTACCGCGTGCGTGCGGAGCCATTCAATGAGAAAAACACGTGTCCTATTTTTGCCGCATCATCCCACTTATTAAATGACGCCACGCTCTCAAATTGGTCCAACCATTCTTCAGGGTCTTCGCCTAGGGATCCATTGAAAGTTGGCGGTACCTGCGGCTGCTGCAGTATGATCGGTGTCGAAATCTTCGGCGAGGTTGCGGTGCTCGTAGCAGCGTCTTTTCGCTGTCTGCTGCGGTACGGCAGTTTCCCGAACTTAGGCTCCTCTCCCTGGAGACGTCGGCTGGCTCGCTGAGCTGCTGGCTTGCCCTCGGGTGCGAAGCGCTGAGGGCTGGCTTCACGACTTGAAGGGGGCGTCCGAAACATGGAAGCCTACCCCGCATCTCCACCAGAAGTCACGTAGTGGTGACGGCAGTCGAAGCAGCGATGAAGACGGACAAAAGGTTCTTCTAAGAGAAAACTGTTTATTGGGCTGACTTGCACCCAAAATAGACTGAATCACTCAGCGGCGGCGAAGAGATAAGCGTGCTCGGCGGTCGTCGAACAGAATGCCCGCCGCTGTCGGCCGTGCTCAATTTAAAGCTGATAGCTAACTTTCGAGATAAAGCGTGCAAAGTTTCTAGAACATTCCGGAACAACGTAGAATCAGCTCTGCCTGGCTGCGATCAATCGAGATAAATCTAGTCATGCCTTGCGTCGCAGACAAAGCGATAAAGTAGACTGGCGGCAGATTTGAAAAACGAACAAATATTGCAAATATTCGCGGCAATATATTCGCTAAGGTGGTATTTGCGTTCGACACGGTTGTCGTCTTGCACGCCGGTGCTCGCGCCCCGCTGTTTGCCCACTAGCTTCCTCCGATGCTTGAGTGTGCAGGCGCAAAGGAATTCGTCGCAGTAATTCTGAGTTTGAGGTGCACCTCCTGAAATGTAGGTAATAAATTGCCCACGACACTGGGCGAATAAAAGAGGGAATTGGGAATTGGAGAGGGCGCTGCGATCGCCGAGGTGAGCGGACGCGTTCATATCGGCTCTGTCTTCTACAAATATTTTGGCAGCGATTTCAGCTGCATTTCATCGCCAACCTTTCACCAACGGATCCGTGAAGTCGAGAGGCATCGACGGATACCCAGTTTTGAGGTGGGCCGCCATTATTCGCAGATATATTGCACTTTCTGCACTCCGACTCCGCCATAGCCTCGCTAGGTCTAGGCGTGTACGCAAGAGGCTAGGCCTAGCCGGCGCAACCACTGCGCGCCGCTGACAGACGCGGCGCCACGTATACGGACACTCTAGAACGAAGAGGCACAAGCCGACGAACGTGACTCAAGAATGAACGTGCAAGTGACGGGGGGAAGACATTTCCGCCGACTAAATTACCGAAGCAGCCGGATGGAAGACCGCCGGAGAGCGGCGTTCGAGACCCCGGGACCATGGTGCGAATTCGACGCACGACATCGATGCAAGAGCGAACGCGCCTGGCACCGGCCAGTAAGGTACGAAACCCAAGCATGCCATAGGAAAGGTTATCAAAGCGAGACGCATGCCCAGACTAACGAAGGAGGAAATTAAAATCGTGGTTCGACCAAAAGGCGGCCTCGACATCGTGAAGGTCGCCGCCCCGACGGTCACCGCCGCAATCTTCGCGGCCGCCGACATAACGGGAGACGAAAGTGTGGAAGACACGGTCTGTCCGAACTCGCACCAGATCATCGTTGTCGGCAGCACACTGAAACGAGCGAACGCGGACCGCTATGCCAAACTGCGGGAAATTCTTATCCGAGGGAAACCGCACGAAGGCAACGCGTACGAAACGGCACCCGACTATACAACCAAGGGCATCCCCATTGAGGACAGACCCCGAGCACTGGACGAGAACATCGTAAACCCAAGAAACCCGCTGGCACTGGCGGCCAAACGCACAGGCACTACGACCACGGTTGTAATTGCCTTCGACGGACACAAAGTGCCCAACCTCGTCAGGTACGGCGCAACACTCGTTCGTTGCACGTTATATCGCCAGCAAATTGACATCTGTTACAAGTGCGGACGCCTCGGCCACTGCATGGACGTTTGCCCAAATCCCGCCAACCGCATTTGCAGGGGTTTTGGAGGCCGCAATCCAGACCAGGGGCACCAATGCTCGCCCAAGTGTAACCTTTGCGGCAGCGCTCACACGACGGCCGAAAAGGCCTGCAAATAAAGGTACAAGACTCCGTATGTGATTCGCAGGCGACGATGGGAGCGCCAAAACGCACATGCCCAACTGACACAGCAAGACTTCCCGCCCATCTAGCCGCAAGACCCAGATCCACGTCGCGATTACGTGGCCAGTCCCGGTCCCGCAGTCGTCAAAGGCACAACTGCGTTCTGAAAAGGTCGAGATCCAGGACGCCAACTCGCGGAGACAAGGTGAGCTGGGCGGACACTGTCCGGGGCATCGCGCGGGAGGGGGTCGTAACAGGACCTGCAGTCCCAGAGCAGAATCAAAAAGCCGATAATGACATTTTAGAGGCACTATGGAAAGAGAACGCAGAAATGCGAGAAGAGAACGCGGTAATGCGCGAACAAGTCCAAAAGCTAATGCAAGAGAAGCGAGAACTCAGGCGCGAGCGCGCCGGGGTGGAACAAAACAAACAGAACGCATAAGAGCAGGTACCAGCGAGCGTTCCTGACGCGGACGCGCCCGCCCCGAAGAAACGGGCGATACAACACCACGAGGGCGGTTTCGAGAGCCAGGTGCCAGTGGAAATTACAGACAACAAGAGAATGCTATGCACCATGCAAAGTACCATTGAGACCCTACACGCAACATTCCTCGGCCTCGCAAACAGGACCACTAACCTTGAAGGAAACACGCAGATAATACTGAATCACTCCGTATTCACGCAACACGGACACGCACCGGCGAGCAGTGATGCGGGACCGAGTCACCATCAAGGGCAGCCGGGTAACTTTCATGAGCATCAACATGGCCAACGATAACCAAGGGATAGTAATATGGCAGTGGAACAGCCGCGGCTTCGCCGGCAAAAAGGACGTTCTATAGCAACACATCAGGCACGCAACACGTAAACCGGGCGTAATATTACTCCAAGAAACGCTCACCAACGCGGCTACCTTAACAGGCTACAAAACGCAAGGCAGCAACATCGAGGGGAGGGGTGTATGCACGCTCGTTAGGAATCGTCTCACATTCGTTGACCACGAACTAAGCGGCGTCCAGATGGAACACGCTCTCATCGAACTGATACCCACCAAGCAGAGGAAACAAAGTGTATTCATACTGAACGTATACAGCAGACCATCGAAACGCCGCCAACGCTTCCGAGCGCTGTTTCAGAAGACGCTCAAGATTGCCGGGTCCGGACGCTGATTGCAGGGGGAGATTTCAACGCGGCAGACACGGCATGGGGTTACGGCTACAGCACTACCAAGGGAAGACAACTCGGGCAAGATGCGCAGGAAATTGACTTCACGTTACTTACGGATCTGGCGCACCCGACGCGAATCAGTACGTCCACTACCAGAGACACGACCACGGACCTGACGTTCGTCCGAAATGATGTGACGACGGCTACCACGTGGAAAAGCACGTCGGCCGACCTAGGGAGTGACCACATGATCGTCCAAATACACGTACAGACTCCGGAGAAGGCGCACGGCAGTAAGCGAAATTTCAAATGGACCAATTGGGAAGATTTCAGAAATAAACGAGACCAACAAGAGTCTTCAGGAGATACGATCACGGACATCGAAGCCTGGACCCCCTCGCTGGTTGCAGACGCCAAAGCGTCAACCAAGACCGTCGAAACCGTGGTTGAAACTGACAAGATGGACAGCCGCCTGGCGCATCTCATCGAGGCGAATAAGTCTGCCCTGGCCAGATGGAAGGGGCAGAGACTCAATCGGAGACTCAGAAAGAAAATAGCGGAGATCAACCGCAACATCGAGGAGCACTGCCGAACGCTCAACCGCCAGCAATGGGATGAGTTATGCAATGCAGTCAACGGCCAACTACACAACGGGAAATCGTGAAACCTGCTCAGGCATCTGTTGGACTAAACGAAGACCAAGTCCCACCAGAGGAACTGCCTCGCACGTCTATTACACAAGGAGCTCGAGAAGCACGGTGAAGATGCAGTGACCGCCCGGTTACGAGCGCAGTACTTGCCGCACACTTCGACCGCACAACACGGCCCATATGAGGGGGATCCGAACGCAGAATTGGATAAGGACTTTAACGTAGAAGAGATCAGGACGGCGCTGCACAACCTCCGCAGCAGATCGGCGCCGGGGCCCAAAGGGGTGTCGAATCGCGCCCTAAAGAATGTCGACTACCGATACGTGGAACAGTTAATGGCATTCATCAATGAGTGCTAGCAGCGCGGCAGCCTCTCGCAACAGTCGAAAACTGCGAGAATGATACTAATTCCAAAACGCGTAAAACCGCCGAGCCTCGACAACCTTCGCCCCGTATTCCTAATTTCGTGCGTCGGCAAGACCATGGAGCAAGCACTGCTTAACCGCTGGCAAGCCCACTTAGAGCAGAAAGCGGCATACGCACCATCCATAATAGGATTCCGTCCCTAATTATCCACGCAAGACGCAATGTTACAACTGAAGCACCAGGTGCTTGACGGCAAGACGAGAGACACCAGAGCAATTCTCGGCCTCGACCTTGAAAGCGCGTTCAATAGAATCGCGCACTCGGCGATCTTACACCAGATATCGCGGCAAAACCTATGTGTACGCTCGTACAACTACGTTAAAGATTTTTTTGACAGACAAGCGGGTTTCTTAGTGGCAGGGGATATCCATGTAGAAGAGCAAACGCTTGGAAGCACCGGCACCCCGCAGGGCTCCGTCATCTCGCCCATGCTCTTCAACCTCGTCATGATCGGTCTAGCAGAAAAGCTACAATTCGAAGACGTTCGGCACACCATATACGCCGACGACATAACACTCTGGGTGCACGAAGGCAGAGACGTTCACATCGAAACGGCACTGCAACTAGCAATCGATAAAATAGAGGAATACCTTGTGGATACGGGATTACGATGTTTGCCTACGAAGTCTGAACTCCTACTCTACCGTCCTACGCAGAGGGGCAGACCACCCGGATATGGTCGGAATGCGGCAACGACCCGACGAGAATACGAAGAGATCAGACTACGCACGAGCAACAGAACAACCATCCCGATAGTGCACAGAATTAGTCCTTGGCATGATAATCGAAGCCAATGGCGTCAACGGCGAAACGATCACTAAATTACAGCACAAAACGGCTAACGCCATGCGAATCCTCAAGAGGGTCACCAGCAGAAGAAACGAAATGAGGGAGGCGTGTCTCACACGACTCATACTCTTTCGTCATGAGCCATATTGCGTCCGTCGCGGCATTCCACAACTGGTACAAGGGAGAAGAAGCTAAGATCAACGTCCTAATCCGCAGGGTGTACAAGATAGCACTGGGTCTACCCGAGTCCTCCAGCACGCAACGCGTGCTCCAGCTCGGGCTTCACAACACGCTTACCGAAATCGCCGAGGCGCAGCGCAATTCACAACTAGAAAGATTAGCGGGCACGAGAGCAGGACGCCAGATCTTGGAAAGTGTCGGCATCCGTTACCATGCGCAACAAGGCCACAAAGTCGCTGTTCCGGACGCGATCAGACAAACCCTAAGAGTCGACCCGATTCCACGGAACGTCCACCCAGAAAACAACCGGGGAAGAAGAGTGGCCAGGGCCAGAGCTCTCCTACACAGCCACGGAGACGAAACGGGGAAAGGTACGTTGACGCCGCGGAATACACAGAACGCTCGCGATTCGCAGTTGCGGTCGTCGATTCGAGTGGCGAGACACGCATAACGGCAAGTGTAGCGTGCGAGCGCGCAGAAGAAGCGGAGGAAGCGGCGGTGGCCCTCTCCCTCACGGATCCGACGTGCACCACAGTTCTCTGCGACTCGCGACAAACGGTAAAAACTTCGCCAAAGGATGGACCTCACAGACAGCGGCCCGAATCCTGAGCAATCAAAACGTCCAGTGGGAGGAAGCTTTTTAAACCAGAATCCAGTGGTTCCCGGCGCACATGGGAGAAGTATCGGACACATATCGCAACCGAAACGAGACGGCACACGCCAAGGCGCGCGAGCTTGCGAACCGTGCTGGCGACCGTCGTCCATGAGACAGCACCAAAGACTGTTTGACCACTTACCACGAAATTACCAAGGCCCTCTGCGTGGCCCGCCGAACCTTTCCTCCGCCCAACGACAAGCTGGACAGGGTGCACGCAGTGGCCCTCAGACAACTGCAGACGCTCACGTACCACAACCCGGCACAACACCACAGACTCTACCCCGAAACATACCCGACAAATATATGCAAGGTCTTCCACACTGCTATAGCAACTTTACCCCACATGCTCTGGGACTGTAGCAAAAACCCTGATGGTGCTAACTCCGGAACCCTTCCGCCGCGGTGGGCCGCTGCCTTGCGCAGCCCCAGTCTCGGTGGCCAAATCTGGGCCGTCCAGCAGGCCCGCGAGGCGACGGCGAGGCAACACCTCGACGTCCCCACTTGGGAGACCTAAGGCCCCGTCGGCGAAAGCTCTGCAGGAATTTTGAATAAAGTTGTTACCAACCAACCAACTGGGGGAATTAGGCGGGCTGTAGCTCACAAGTCAGCTTATTTATTGTGCGCGCGACAAATCCGCGAAGAGGCTAAGTCTCTGCCTGGTGTCGTAACGAGGAATTATTTTGTGAATTTACTCTGCTGCATTTAGGAGAGTACACCCCTACCCCCTCGCAGCCTTACGCTCTTTGCTGACCCTTGCTAACACCGCTTTCATTATAAAGGATAAAGTTTTCCTATTAGTGATGCTTCGTTTCCTGGATCATTTCGTTTTTGCCCGTAATAAAAGATCTCTAATAGTGTCCTAAAAAGTGTACTAACGCAGAAAAAGTGCATCTTGCCATATTTGTGGCTGAGTGTTGCAACTACTGCCTTTGCAGTATGTGGAGTGCTTTGTAAATGAAAGGGCAAATTTCAATACGTAAAGCAATTACATCTGAGGAGAGCCCATATTCGTGTCAAGCCACAACCAAATTTAGTTTTTGATATCATGGATGGGAGTGGCGTTAGAGAAGACAAACAGGGTCTCATAGTTCTTATTTTAGTTTTTTTCTCATAACTCCTGACATCTCCTGCAAGTCACAATTTTTACTTTTGCGCCTGCATTGCATAATTTATCTGTGTTGCGAGGTAAGCGCTGTAGGCTCATGCGGCGTGAAAGTTAGAAATGAATCTTTACTCGGAGCATGTGATACAACGGCAGGCAAAAAGAAAATGGGCAAACGATTATGATTGTCGGTAATTCAAAATATGAGCGCAGCTCCTCAACTTTTCCTCCACGAAGTGTAGCGCGCGTAAGATGGAAAAAAAAGTAGCGTTGGCCTTGTGTAACAGGCACAACCTGGCAAATCATGAAAAATTGTCAAAGGGGAAAAGAGCGGAGCACCGAGTATTTTCTTTTCCGCGAAAACTCATAAAGAAGGCGTTCCCTTTAGAGCCATTGTTTCCGAACGCGATACGTGGCAGAGGGCTTTATCCAAGTTTTTACAAAAACATTTGCGTATACTCCTAATTGCGGACCCGTTCATGATGAAGAGTTCTGAAGAGGTTATCGCATTTCTTCGTGACCACGAAAGCTGGAATCAACCGTTGTTCATTTTCTCAATAGACGTAACCGACCTATTTTATTCCATACCTCAGGACAAACTCTTTTGCGTTCTTAAAGATACAATTGATGACTACGGCCCTGTGGCCTTTCAGAATGCAAGGGGATTAATTGTAGATAACTTTTTAGAAATGCATAGGTTTTATCTTCATCAACCATTGTCAATTTTGAAGAAAAAACTTCATTCAAAAGCACGGCGTTTGTATTGGCTCTTGCATAGCCCCTTTGTTGAGTGACATATTTTTATCTTACTGTGACAAGCGAATTGCTGAACGCCTTGACACAGCCTACTCGGCTAAGGTTTAGATATGCATGGATGATTACGCTATTTTCCTGGAAGGAGTTACGCATGAGGGGGGTATGACTGCGGTGCACCGGGTTCTAGAAATTTTCTCTGAGTGCTCTTTTGGTCTTAGCTTCACCCATGAGGTGCCAGCGCAATGATCCTTGCAATTACTTGATATCTGTATTGTTGGCTGCGAAACCCAAGCGTGCTGGAGGTATCAGCCTCGCTCAAAAAAAGCTATTTTAAGCCGCCAATCAACTCATTCCAAGCTTGTTAAAAGGGGTATCGCAAAAAACTGCCTGCGTGCTGCTCTGGACAAGTCCTGCATTCACGAAATGACACACGGCGTGGGTTTCCAGCTAAAACGACTGACTGGTGCTGGCTTCCCTGGGGAGTTAATCACCTCTGTGCTAGAGGCCCGTGGCAGTGAAGCCAGGGGCGTTCCTGAGCACCGCCGTAGGGAAGAAGCGCAACGCAAGAGACCCGTTGCCATCCCATACTACCACCAGATCTCGCATCGCTTGAAAAAAGTGGCTGAGAAGAGCGACGTGCCGGTGGTCTTCGCCGCACCCCAAAAACTGGCCGGCCTATGCAACAAGGTGCAGGGAAAGCACAAGGATGAATGCGGTATATAGCACGCAGAAAGATTTGTCCCGTGCAAAGGGTTTTTTTTTACCGTATACCCCTGTCCTGTGGTAAAAGCTACATCGGACAAACTGGACGTTGTAGGAACGTCAGACTTCAGGAGCACCACGCAGGAGTAGGCGCATTAGCGGGGGAAAGGCATGTGACCAACCATTGTCGCCACTGCCGTGGTTGCGCGCCTGGTCCCGCGATACCACTATCCTCAACAAGTTCGGGTCTAAACTAAGCAGAGAAGTGTACGAGGCCTACTGTATCAAGAAGGAATCCGGCTCGTGTGTCAGCAAAACCTCGGTCAACCTGCCCGATAAATAGTATTCATATCTAAATTCCATGATGTCCCATACGCGCCGGCGCACAAGTGTTACTTGATGATCGTTTGTCAAGTTGCAATGTGAATACGATGATTGTATAAATGTGACGCACTGTTGTAATAAACCGGTTGAAGTTCCGTGCTCTGTCCTTTTGGTTTCTTTCTCGTCCCTTGTCCTTTTTGCGCGGTTTTAAGATGTATTGTATCCAGCAGGGCACTGGACTAGGGGCCCCGACCACCGGGATCCTGCCAATTGATCACCTAAATAAAAGTTTTCTCTCTTTTTCTCTCCCTCTCCGTGAAGTCACTGCTTACTATCATCGCATGTCACAGTTGTACAAAGCAAACCAAGAAAATCAATATAAAGCAGTCTTATAAAATGTAATAAAATGCAAATAAGCTGTGTTTATCAACGCAGAATCGTTATCTCTTACCCAGGCTGCGTCAACAGAGAAAAAAGTTAAAGGTGAAAACAAGAAACCAGTGCAGACAGTTAAAACCATTCATAGCAAAGCCGGGTCAAAAATGAAAAAATTAGCTGTGGCTTAACTACTGCTGAACCTGGTTAGAGCGCGAAAGCTGTAGTGTATCGGGCAAGTAGACGCGAGTAGGCGTCTGTAACGTTGAGTGCGTTCAGCACAACGGATAGGCACCACGTTCACCCTGCCACCCTGTAAGTTCAATTAACGGTTGATCGCGAGAGGTTGGTCACCCAATGAAAGCTGCGGCCTGTTGCTGCCGTGCCGCTTGTCTGCCACAACGTTGTCAGCTCTAAAGCATGCAGCCCACATCTCTGTCTTACCCCAGCCACGTACCTCAAAGGGCGATTGATGCGTCCCCTGACCAAGGCAGGCAGTTATGCGCTCTTCTTTTCTTCAAAATCATTATATAATGTTGCCAACCCCAACGTCACTGAACACAATGAACGCCGACAGCCTAAACCTTCAGTTGCGCGTTTCTACCACAAGGCGGTAAATGATAACGCATGCAGCGCAAATTTGTCGCCACCAGCACGTAGCTTAAAGCACGGCTGAGTGTCCATTTTCCCAGGTGGCCAGTTATGCGCCTTTCATTTGCTTTCGAAGCTCCCGCTCTCGATTGATTTCGGCGCAGCTGTTCACCGGTTTCGGACGCGCCAAGCGCTGAAGGTCGCTGAAGGTTAAATGTGCGCGGTCGGCGAAACTCGCGGAACATGCCGCAGTAAAGCTTTTGCTCTAAGAAAGAGATCCCAGTCAAAGGGTAATCAAGAGAAGAATATCGCAGAAAAGACTACAGGAATCACCGTCTACAAAAATGAACAGCCTACACGAGTCCGTCCAGAGATCGCAGCTCTTTATTAAGGAGCGAAAAAGAGGGTGTGCTCACACACTTCTCTCCCACTTTAGAAGTAAAAAAAAAACCTTGAATAATCTCTCCCTCCAGTTTGTATTTTGCGTATCCAAGAAACTTAGTCTGGTTATAGAGCGGTTTACAACCACAGTTGTTACAATCGTAAGCAAAGATACCGCCGGATTTATATTTTTTTACGTTCGAAGTGTGCTCTTAGGCCCTATCTTTGTAGCATCTTACCGTGTGCCATTGTAAACACTATTGCCGGTGAGGGGAATCTTATAGATAAGCCTGCTCCGGCATTTTGTGTACTTGGTGACATGCTTCTCAGGGTATGATACGTGCTTTCGATCACCAAGCACTGCACAGACCTTGCCAAGATTGCACGGGGCAGAGAAAATCACGTTGATGTGATATCTGTGTGCCGCCTTCGTAATAATGTGTGACAGCCCATGGAAATACGGAACAACCTGGCTCTTCGCTTTGTGCTTCGCTTTTCTATCTCTGTTGTTCTGTACAGCAGGCTTTGACAAATACTGGAAACAAATGCACTTAGATAACCAGCGCTAATTATGCCAGCCACTTGGTCATCGAAGGTTTGTCTACGATCAACAAGTGAAAATTATGAAAAGTAACGCACTTATCACTATTCGGTAATCATTAAGTTAATTTTCTGTGGCCGTAATGAACCACTGTAACCAGTTACTTTTCAGATGGAGTAATTATATTTGTAATCGGTTAATTATCTTCTGTTATAATGGTAGTATAGACCGGCCCGCCGCTACACATAAGATTTTTTTATGCCCACTTCCCTTCTATGCATTCGGTCGGTCCTGTACAATACCACAGTTTTTCCTTCTTCCCTCCCCATAGACCTGTAGGTGTGGTAGGTATTTGGTTCAAATTCCAGTAATATTTAGAATCGAATGATTTTTCACCTGTGTACAAATTTCCTTGAGCAAATGCTCAGCTTTCTAAAAAAACATCCTTAAAAGCCTGCAGTTACTTCCTTTCGAGCCTGGGTTTATAGATGTTCCCTGAAAGTTGTGTTCAGATTATTGTTTTGGTTTTGCCGTTACACACTTAGTTTTTTGGCGCACCAAAACCACCAGCCAGAGCAAATGAAAATGCAGTCGGATGTGTATCATCCTCAATTGACATGGTCAAGACCGATGCGCTCAGTGCCTGTATAAAATTCTCCTTTTCAGACGGCTCTGCGTTGGCTGATGTATAATCGGAGAAGCTGCACGCGTTGCCGATAAAGCGGCCCCTATAGTCGTAGGGCGCAAGATGAAGTTCACAGTGTTAGCCACTGCAGCAATTTCGACCTACTCTTTTAAAAGCATTTGACATTAAAACATTGGGACAGACTGAGCCAACGTTAGAATGATTAAACGAAAGTACATCGGGCGAACGTTATTTCTTTGTCATTAAGGCGCTTGTTCTTAACCTTGCTGCAGATTCAAATAACACGCGTAAATGGGCCGCTTAGCGAAGAGTAATCTCGTAGTGCCTAGCTCAACAAATGGACTACCTCACAATGGCATGGGCCACTGTGTTTCCCATATACCTCTTACGCAGTGGTTAAAAGTAAAAAGGGCAGGCTCGAAAATTCTGCAAGGAGTCAGGCTGATTTGGATTTTCAGTACCGCTAAAATCTCTCCTGTTCTAGTGCATGCTCTATGATATGGACGCGTCAGTTGTGTTTAGTGTGTAATTACGCTACGCCGAAAGTCGCCCAACCCGTACTATTGCTTGCTGTTACGTCAGGGTGGCTGCTGTCCCAATAGCAGGCCACCGGTGTTGGGGGATTGCGTTTCGATCCCACCGCTGCCACCAGTTGTTAGATGTGGAGCTTCTATCCCGTAGCAGAGAACCGGTGTTGGGGGATTACGCGTCGATCCCACCGCTGCCACGAGTTGTTCGAGATGCGGGCCCCTGGTTCGCCTGTGCTGTCTCTCGCCAAGGTCGGTGTCCCCGGGTTCCGGATAGGGAGACTGCTGTTGTGGGGTGACGAAGAGATGAGAGGGTCCTCGAGGTGGAGAAGAGACTGAAAGGGTTTATTTACATTTTTATATAGTTCGAAAGAGTGAATCGGGAGCTGGCGATCACACGCCAGATCGCAGCTTAAATAGGGTCTCCTGTCCCCAGGTCCCTAGTTGTGGAATTAAGTTCATTAAAAATGCGTCCAATCACTTTGACGTCGATCACGTGTCCAGTCTTTAGGGTCCGTCTTCCAGGACGCCCCCAACAACACACTCTTGCCACTTCTGGCAAGTTATGGTCCGCGCTGTCCAGGCAGCAGTGATGAATAGCCCGAAGGGGGCCCCATGGCAGCGTTGAAGGTCAGTCACCTACACTTCACAGCGGTAGCATGGGAACGAAAGGTTGCCCATGCAGTTTGCAGAAGGTTCCACGTATAAGGAAAAGCACTTAGTCTAAGACGAGGTTGTTTTCGAAGCACGAGGAATCTGGCGTTGATGGCTTAGTCAAATACGGCCGCATTTGCCACGGCTCATTTGCAGCCCCTCGCCATTCGCAGGCTCCCCCGCCGTCCCCTCCGGGAGAAAGACGTCGTTATGTCCCGGGTGGGTCCGGCGTTGAGAACAAACGACAGGTTCACCAAAGCCGTTCTCAGGCAGCGGACGGCTGTTTCACCCCGTAAACAGCAGGGGGGAGGGGACAAGGCCCCTTGTAGACGCCATCACCTGCATTCGTGGCGCCGCAACCCCGTCGACGGCTCTTTGAAGCTTCTGTCGATTGATGACTCCCAGTGGCTTGAATATTCTTGGCATGTTGGTGTCCCCATACGTAACAGCTCCTCCGCGGCCAGGACAATCTCGATCGGCCAGTGGTCACAATCACTGGTTGAGGAGAGATGGGAGTTGTAGCGTGGGAGGATCTTTATCTTTTCTGTGAGCACAGAACAGAGTCGTAAACCTCGTACAACAGAGGCATTAGTGAAACCAACCTCTCAACATAGCGCCACTCCCCAGGCAGTGCCCAAAATTCACCCGAAAGCCGTCAGGCTGTTATGCAAAACGACTGCATTGTCGACATGAACGTAAGCACAAAATTTTGTAGCTGACAGCAATAGTCTCGGCTACTATGATCAGCTTTCATGACTGCCAAATTCGCTACCAAGGCCCGATTAGCCGCACACGACTTGAAGAGGGGTGGTAAATTTGAAAGCAAAACTAGAATAAACAAACAAATTGGCACCTCAATTGTGCACGAATTTAGGGTCAAGAGAGCGTCCGCGTCTCATCTGATGTCGCCAAAGACAGACTGCGAAGTTGTTCAATACGCGATGGTGTGTCAAAGCCTACAAATTCTTGTTTAGAAAGTATTCCTTATCACTCAAAGCTCTGATACTCTTACACCACGGGAATGCCGATAGATCGCTTAAAATTTGGCCCACGCTCAAATTAATCCACTGGCTCTTTCCAAAGAAGCTTGGCGCTCGAGTCGAATAATCAACTGTTCGAGCTGAACTCACAAAGATGCGACTGCGCATCGCAATCCTTACTCCTACCCGTACTGGCGAGACTTCTCTTAAACTCAATGAGTCAGTCATGCGCCTCGTCACCATCACCTGTACAGAAAGTTGCTACAGCTGTTCTCCGCAGAATTCTGTAGCCTCACTTCGTTCGCTTAAACTTTGAATACCAAAATCGGCTAGCTAGCCTAGCGCCGCTAAACACAAGTACTCAAATGGGAACAAATTTCCGTGCTTTCCATGCCTTCGCCTGACAATAGCAACACTGTCGTTATGCGGCGAAAAGCACTTGGTATCTCGACCAAGTCTTACATATATGAATGTACTAAACATATGAAAGCAAACCTGTGCGAAAATTTCAAAAGCAAAAAAAACTTGCTAGCTCTCAGCGGTTCTACCTACGCAAAGAGCTTATCGTCTGTTCAGGAACTGTGTTCGCTGCACTCCTGTGAGTGCCTTTATCACTTGGTAGCATCTGAAATTGACAGACGTCCTTTCTAACCCAATCGCACAATTAACTTTATTTAAGTGTAAAGAAAACAGTAACACTTGATCAAATCTAAATTTTTAACCTAAAACAAAGTAGCATTTCTTTCCCCGATTTTACACGCACACAAACGAAAGAGGAATAATAAAAAAAACAGCTACTTCGAATGGCTACGCGGGGTGAAACATGGCTCACCACCCCCGCGTCGAAAGGATTAGTCTTTCAGCCGCGCCCGCCGGGGTCGCGCTCTGACTGATTGTAATGTTGTCAACTCGTGACAAAGGGAAACTGAAAAAAGACATCCCTGATTGCTACTGTCATCTCAACAGCCCCGCGACGCGCTCATGCAGTGCCGATAACCGATTCCGGCCGACGGTCAGCGACCGGAGCGAGAAGCTGCTCTGTTCTCACTCCAACCAAGCCCGGCTACCTGTTCGTCCTGCGCGCTTCCTCGAATACAGTGCGGAAAGTGAAGAACCCATCCTTCTCAAGTGTGCGCGTCGAACACACCTGCATGCGTGGTCTCTATTGCTCGACCCCTGAGCTCGCATGCGCCCGGTGTCCCGCAAACTAGCGCCCTCTGATCTTTCCTGCCACTTTGCCTTTTTCTTTACCGCCTTTCTGTCAGGTCGGGGTTGTCTGGGTCTTAACGCTGGCCGATGCCCTTTCAAGAACCTCGCTCCTGTTCTGCTTGGTAGACGCGTTTTTCTCTTTCTGTTACTGCGGTCACCTTCAGAAGCACCTGCGCGTGCCGCCTGACCAGTAACTAAAGCTGAAAATTTACAAGGTCCCATGCGGGAAGTCTTTTCTTCCCCTTCTGCCGCACATTTATCTATGCTAACGTTAGCACCTGTCTGCGCCCCTGGATTTAGGGCTTGACATTTCAACCGCTTTTTCTTGGTCCTTGCCCTATACATACCTTTTTTTACGCCTAGACACTTCTGTTTGCGCATCCTGACCACAACTAGATTCATCTAGTTTTCTGCTCGGAGACCATTATCCAATTGCAAACTGGCCACTTTGCCTTCGCAGGTCAGTGTCAGCTCCACACTGCTGACAGACGGACCTTCCGCTGCCCCCGAGTTGGGCAGTTCGCTTTCCTGAAGGCAGTCCTCCACCGCCCGCTTATCGGCCAGAGCGCTTACCCCTGAAACGCCCTGCTCGTCTGCAATTGAGCTTTCGTCCTCTGTCTCAGCGTGGCTTTTGATACTGCGTTTCGACACACTTACAGCTCCGCAATCTTCATGCAGGTTGTGCGCTGTTTCACAATACTGTTTTACGTCGTCACGTCTGTTCAACTGAAACGATCCGGCCTGACTCGCTCTCTCTGGAGTCTTGCCTCTCGAGATCTCATCTTCCAGTTTCTTAAGCTCATACGCGAGCTGTAATCTTCTGAGCTCCCGTTCCTCTCACTCGGCCGCTAGCCATTGGCTCGAATTTTTCTCTTGCTTTCGCTCATCTTTTTTCTTTCGCTCTGCATTGAGGAGCTCCCACGTATCGATAATTACTCCTTCCTCGGCAGTTTCCAAGAGCAATTTGCAAATGTTCGAGTTTTTGATCTTATCCCCTGCGTCTACACCCAAATCATCGCACAATGACAGCAAATCGGTCCTTAGCAACTTCATTAGATCCATGTTTGCTGCTCTGAGCCTTTTCTTTGCTGAACAACTGTTGACGTGAGCTACACACACTTGTCTCACTAAACAACTTCCCTCGATTCCCATCAGTGCAAAGTATTAACCCAAACATTTGAAGCCTGGCGAATCTCATGCAAAGCTCAAGCACTCACCCGAAGAAGCAACACCAAACCGCATGGTCGGTCCCACCGCTGCCACCAGTTGTTGGAGATGAGGGGTCCTTGAGTGAGCTGACTCTTTCAGCGCCGCAGGTCCCTTCTCCGAATGACGTTGTCGGACTTGGTTAGGAAGCAAACTGTACAGGGGGTTTATTTTACAATATTACAAGATTTAGGAACCCATTGGAGGGTGATGGAGGAAGGTCGGAGGATCTGAGAAGATCTGAGGATGATCGAAGATTCCTTTTTCCCTTGTACTTCTATTGACAGTTTCTCGCATAACAACAGCAAGTCCGACTTTGACAATTTCATAAGGTCCATGACAACGCTTTCTCCGCTTTGGCAATGCTATCTGCAAAATGTCGTGAGATTACTCTTTCTCAATTGACATACACTTCCCAGTGATTCTAGATTATTCGCTCACAATCTGAAGCCTGACGAATCCTATAGCAAAATGCCGAAACGCTTACCGATTGAGAAAGCACGATGTCGCACGGTCCATCCCACCACTGCCACCAGTTGCTACGTCGGGGTGGCTGCTGTCCCAATAGCAGACCACCGATTTTGGGGGATTGCGCTTCGATCCCACCACTGCCACCGGTTGTTAGATGTGGGGCTTCTATCCCGTAGTAGGGAACCGGTATTTGGGGAATACGCGTCGATCCCACCGCTGCCACGAGTCGTTAGAGATGCGGGCCCCTGGTTTGCCTGTGCCGTCTCTCGCCAAGGTCGGTGTCCCCGGTTTCCGGATCGGGAGACTGCTGTTCTGGGGGGACGAAGAGATGAGAGGGTCTTCGAGGTGGAGAAGAGACTGAGAGGGTTTATTTACATTTTTACATAGTTCGAAAGAGTGAATCGGGAGCTGACGATCACACGCCAGATCGCTGCCTAAATAGGGTCCCCTGTTCCCAGGTCCTTAGTTGGGGAATTTAGTTCATTAAAAATGCGTCCAATCACTGTGACGTCGATCACTTGTCCAGTCTTTAGAGTACACCTTCCAGGACGCCCCCAACAACACACTCTTGCCACTTCTGGCAAGTTATGGTCCGCGCTGTCCAGGCAGCAGTGATGAATAGCCCGAAGGGGGCCCCATGGCAGCGTCGAAGGTCAGTCACCTACACTTTACAGCGGTAGCGTGGGAACGAAAGGTTGCCGCTGCAGTTTGCAGAAGGTTCAACGTATAAGGAAAAGCACTTAGTCTAAGGCGAGGTTGTTTTCGAAGCACGAGGATTCCGGCGTTGTTGGCTTAGTCAAACACGGCCGCATTTGCCACGGCTCATTTGCAGCCCCTCGCCGTTCGCCGGTTCCCCCGCCGTCCCCTCCGGGAGAAAGACGTCATAATGTCCCGGGTGGGTTCTGCGTTGAGAACAAACGACAGGTTCACCAAAGCCGTTCTCAGGCAGCGGACGGCCGTTTCACCCCGTAAACAGCAGGGGGGGGGGACAAGGTCCTTTGTAGACGCCATCACCTGCATTCGTGGCGCCGCAACCCCGTCGACCGCTCTTTGAAGCTCCTGTCGATTGATAACTCCCAGTGGCTTGAATATTCTTGGCATGTTGGTGTCTCCAAACGTAACATTGCGTAAGAGCCAACCCCATCGCGGTGGCTGAGTGGTTAGGGCGCTCGACTACTGATCCGGAGTTCCCGGGTTCGAACCCGACCGCGGCGGCTGCGTTTTTATTGAGGAAAAATGCTAAGGCGCCCGTGTGCTGTGCGATGTCAGTGCACGTTAAAGATCCCCAGTTGGTCGAAATTATTCCGGAGCCCTCCACTACGGCACCTATTCTACCTTTCTTTCACTCCCTCCTTTATCCCTTCCCTTACGGCGCGGTTCAGGTGTCCAACGATATATGAGACAGATATTGCGCCATTTCCTTTACCTAAAAAACCAATTATTATTATTAAGAGCCATGAAGAAGAGGAGACAGAATAGAAAGAAAAATCGCTCGTGCCCACGGGTTCCGCCCTCCTCGTGCTGCATTCGGTGATTCGAACGTAGGCACTACGCCGAGCAACCCTTGTTTAGCGGCGAGCAGCCATGAACAGTGCCTCTTTGAACACCGCTTCTCCCGCCCGTGCTCTCTCAACGTCCGCAGCACCGCCGGGGCTCCCGACTCCTCGGCGTTGGCGTGGCGTCGTCGAGAAACGGTTCTCCTCCTGCCTCGGGAACTCCGGCTACGAAGCGGGCTCGGCGATGTGGTCAACTGGGCGGCCGCCGGTCTCCGAGCTCCGCCTGGGCCTCGTCGTCTCGGTCCGACGCTGCGGCAGCAAACACGGAGAATCCCGAGGTGATGGCGGCCGCCGCCACCGGGCTGCGAGTCCCTGGCCACCGAGGCTACACAAACCGGAGAGCGGCAAACCTGGCGGAGCTATCAGCCGTCCGCCCGTCGACCACCACGGTGCTTTGACGGCGAAGGCTTCCCAAGCAGCACAAGTAATTGGCCCAACATTGGAGCCGTATTGGCAAAGGCCCGCCCTACAAAAGACCAGGATGGGACCATCCTGTTGCAATATTTTGGCCGATGACCTGTGCGGCTTGGGTTATCTGGTGAGTTTTTTTTTTACATCGGGCAGGATGTAGAAATTGCAATATTTCTCCTCATATATTGGTCGTAGTATTTTTTCAACGCTGTCCATTACTTGGCCATATAGTCATATTTGAGAATGTGAGCCGCGAGGAACCAGTGATACGTAAATTCCATTTTTCTGCAAACGGCACTCGTCGTTCTTAGACAGTTCCGCATGTGCTTAGAAATCTTCATGCGCAATTAGCCATTGACTCGTCTACTTTCTCTTGTCCTGTGACCTAAAGCTATCGTTTTCAGCCCAATTTCATCAGTCACTTTTCTGACCAATGTTCGCACCAGCCGCGATCACACGCACTCAAATTTTGCAACCCTGAAAATTTCGTGACTTAGGAAAGAGCAGATCATCTTTCCACAGTCAATTCTGGTCACAGATCAACGCGCCGCGTTCCGCTTTCCTTCTGTCGTCAGCAGCAATCTCATTATCCCCACACAGCGTCATTGCTTCTTCGCCAGGAGAGCAGCTAACACTGAAAATGTAGAAGCTCATCCTGAGGGTACGACGCGTAATCAGAGCTAAACAGTGGATTTATAACCGTGGCGTAATCAGCGCCACCAAAGATAACGCGCATGACTGCTGCTACCACTCAAGCATTAATATCCTGATTACCATATATAAATGATTGGGTGCGTTCATCGCTGAGGACCAGTCTGTGCTCTGAACCACTGTCCGGGTTAGCGCATCCGGTGCGAATTCTGTTCCCATGTTGGCCTTCCCCCGAAGCGGTAGAGTGGCCGTAGGGGGCCGTGCCTCAATCTGCAGCTTTGTATATTGGATGCACATGAGGCTCCAGAATAATATATGCGGACCGCCGACGACATCGACGAAGCAAAACAGCTAGAATCAGGCTAGTAGAGCTAGCTCTGTAAATGGAAGCGCTTGTTGACCTGCGGACAGGTTGCAGTGAGCTCCCGCATATACTTGGGAAAGTATCCATCTACTGTGATTCTCTAAAAACGCCTTACACCTCTTCATGTTTAGACATGTAGCTGGTGC
The DNA here is from genome assembly GCF_052857255.1 of Amblyomma americanum. Classification (NCBI taxonomy): domain Eukaryota; kingdom Metazoa; phylum Arthropoda; class Arachnida; order Ixodida; family Ixodidae; genus Amblyomma; species Amblyomma americanum. Next base: position 360,413,675 of record NC_135497.1, read on the forward strand.
TGCAGTGCCCCATACATTCAGTGATTACATGTACCTTGCTAGAGCGTGCTTATCAATACTAAGTCACTCCCTGGAACCATAAGCACGCGTCTTTATATCTCGAATCAAATTCTTTTAGCAATGCAGAACAGCCAGCTCCAACACTTTGAATTGCGTTGCCTCACGTAAATGCTAGGCTGGGGCTCTCAAGATTCAACTCAACTAACCCGATTTGCAGAGCGGTTTACAGACAATTTTGTGCAGTAAATTTTTTCTATGTGTTCTGTATTTACTACGCTTTTGCGGTCGGAGGACTAGTAAAGTACGGCTGCCAGCCCCCATTTATAATCCCTCTGAATGTCCTTCTTATTGCCCAAGAAGCGCACATGCCGCACATTTGCAAATGCATTTCTTTCTCAGCCCTGCCTAATGTGAGGCTGGATGCGGCCGACCTGCATTCGTGTTAATAACCCGTGGAACCGTTAGTGATCTTTAAAACCGTCGAGGACAAGAAGTTGCAGGACCGCACTGATATTCTAAATTTGGAGCATGGGATGAGTGGCATACCCCGCCCATCGGCAACTAAGCAGGATATAACCAAGAGCGGGAAATAAGTCCCTGAGTAGCATCTGTGACAGTGAAAAAGATAATCGATCTGGGATCAACCGACAACGATGCAGTGATGACAGAGGAACTATCAGCGATGAATCGGAAAATGTTGGGGAAAGCTCTGAACAAAATTTTGGCGTCCGGAGGGCCCCTCGACCACTTCATGGTTTTTCATTTCACCCTTTTGCAGCTTCTTTTTTACGCCTAGGAACTACTGTTTCGATTTTAAGACGCGAATGTTTGAGACAGTTCTATAGCTGATTTATATACGCAAGTGCTTCATTGGACGTCATTTTCTACTATGTCTGACGGAATCAACGGCTCAGGCTTGGCTCACCGGCGTGCGGGGAGCCAGAACTGTGTCTGCTGTTCGCCGAAATTTCGCGGAAAGCGCCATCGGCTGCGCCAGTCACCTCCGCAACCACCACTGCAACAGGGCTGGCAGGGCGCCAATGAGGAGGACGGCTCGGACGCAGCGGCCGAGGCTAGAATCACGGGTGTCTCGCCTGTGCTGCTGCTTCTGCTTTGACCCGCACAATTTCGTGAGTAGCATCTCAGATGCGCTTGCATAGTGCTCCTCAAAACTACAGTGAACGGAGTCATAAGGTTTATGATCACGAATGCTCGACAGATTATCCCCTCCTCCGCTGCCTGGCCAACCGCAGTGCCCAGTTTTGGTGCACGAAATAGAGTGGGTTGTTATCAATTCGATAGAAGCTGGATACACGCACTTCGCATCCAAGCTTGACCGGAGGTGCCGTCTTGCGCCCGCTTCAACATTCCCTTTCAAATTCCTTTCGACTGAATACAGGACGGGCAAGAGACATGGTGTGTTGTTTGTTTCCCAAGAAATGACTATAATCAAACTGACGCAGGAAAATGGCTGGTGTGCAATGTAACACATCAAGGACGAAGAGAGGACGTAAGACTGCAGAGCTGTGGTCATCCCGTTCTCTTTTCTTTCTTGGTGGGTGACGCTATACGCCAGCAATAAGAGACTTAGCAAACGTGCGTATCGCTGCTCCTGCGCATGTGCAGGTTGCTCTAAGGCCGCTAGATGGCGCCAGGTGGCTGCTAGCTGCGCGCACGCCTGCCGCGTTGCTTGCGATCAGCACGTGCGAACTGTCGGTGGGCGGTAGGCGGTAAGTAGCAGCGGACGGTGCGCGCTATGCCAGAAGTCTCTATAATGTAGCATCCAACCGCTTACCGTTATCAACAGTGAAATGTATTTTAACACAGGTATGAACCACCGTTGAGGTCTCAATTTAGGCGCCGCGTGTTTCGAAAAGGGAAATTTAGAAGAAAAATAACTATTTTAAATCATGGTGTTTTCTTAGCGTATGGTTTGCTTGCTGCACTCACTCCATTGGCTCCTCAAATCACCCGTTCATGGCGGTGGTAGGTATATAACCAGGGCCTTTCGCTTTTGTTCACCACGGCCGCTTTAGTTGTGCTTGCTTGGCCTTTATGTAGCGTTTGTTCCTGCGTTGAAGGGCATGCCTCGGCGTCGGCCTCGGCGTAACGAAGCGAATGAGAGCATTGGAGGATGAAAAAGAGAGAACGCAGAACGGAGCGGAAAAAAAACAGACGGAGATAGTGAAGACAGCGCGAGGAGAAAAGCAGTAGCGTGAATTCAGGTCACACGGCAGCGCGGCGGCCGGCGGCAAAAAAGTATTCATTGCGGTGCTCCAGACATGGTTGGAGAGTGTATTTGGGAAACAGATAATGCATGATATATTTGTAGCTTAACACAAGTTAGAAGGAAAGGACGACATCCTGTGTTCGCCCCAGCTACTGGGGAAATTTATTCCGAATAATAACAGTATGCAAGTACCTTCTTAATGTACTGTTAAATGTGACTGCAATCATTTTATGTGATTATGCAATTTAAATTGCGCTGTGCTTCGTAGGTTGTGGCTTAATTTGCTTGAAATGGTTTATTTTTCGTGCTGAAAATAATTATTTTATTTTTAGATGGATTCATTGTCAGTCCGTTTGATCGTGACCACGAGGATATATTAATCAGCGGGCTGCGCCTGCGGTCGCCTATGGTTCAAAAACGACAGCAGCTGCGCTCACAAATCTTATTACTGCGAAGCTCAGTCGTCGGCCAATTTTCGTTCCCCTCATCAAAAACATTTTTTTCGTCTTGTTCAGAAGCTCAGCTGACGCAGGGGCTGCGGAAAGGAAACTCAAACTGAAAGTACCTAGCAGTTGTTTCGTTCTTTCTGACAGTGATGTTTCGAAAAGTATGAAACATGTGAGGCATATTTCAATTGTACTGACAGGTGTCTCAACAGATGTTGTCTGCCGCGCGCAGCAGAATGCTGTGGGATGTCGTCGGTTTCACTTCTTTGCATGTTTCGTCCTATAATGTGCGTCTGCGTTCTCTCCGCAATCATTTGTAGAGCCGAGCCCGGATATATCGAATTATTAGCGATTGCCAACACACACATTATCCCTTTGAAAGTCCTGTGTGAAAGTACATGGAAGTTGCGCACTATATCGAACTCCGATTTTGTCGGTCATTCGCTATATCGACCTGCGCCCCGCGCCCCTCCAAGTGGCGTTTCTCCTAACGGCGCTGTTTCATCACTTTTCGCACGTCGAAACGGGTCAAATTCTTGGCATTGGGCATCTGCTGGCAGCGCTATAAATTTGAAGCTGAGTGTTGAGGTGAACGTGTGGTCTGCTTTTGGATGGCCTTCGGCCTCTTGCACTCGTTTTTCACGGAACAGCGTTTTCATGCGGGGTAGCCGGCATAACTAAATACTAGCTGCGGCCGTGGCTTCTCTGCTGAAAGGTTTGCGGAAACGAACTGTACCTTAATTTTAATGCGATTTCTTTTTTCTGGAGTGCGCTGGTAACAGGAATAGACGTCATCTGCAGTAGCTAGTTTAAAGCATTGTCCGCTACATCTTTGATGCGTAGTAGGTTAGGCCTAGTGAGGTGTGCGCTTCCAGAATTGCGTCACTGGCATGCCTGTAATGCGGTCTTATTCTAAGTTACAGATTAGCATATCTATTACCATTTTTATAGATCGAACTATATTGCGTTCTCCTTCGATCTCGATATATCTGGCTTTGACTAACCTTGTTTCTCTCTTCGGCATATTAGCAGCGCAAAAAATCACACACAAGAGAAGAATAAACACCGAGAGACACGCAAAGACGGTGTCTATTCTTCTCTTGTGTCTGTTTTTTCGCGCTGCTGCTATGCCTAAGACAAGTTACCAACTCGCCCAAAAGCTCATTTTACTGTTGTTTCTCTCTGTTAAAAGTTTGGTGTGCTCTAGTTTCTTCTCTTCGCTACCTTTGGCAACTGAAAAAGGGTAAAATGAAGGCAATTTAGGCAGACCTTATATCGTCAAAGCTGCGTCAGACGGGTAAGTGTGAGGAGGGTACCAGCATATAAAGTTTCTCGATTCCACAGAAACTATTTATTTATTTCTCGTGGATACAGCTGAACTAAGGTGCAGATCTCGGCTAAGGTGCAACACACACACACACACACACACACACACACACACACACACACACACACACACACACACACACACACACACACACACACACACACACACACACACACACACACACACACACACACACACACACACACACACACACACACACACACACACACACACACACACACACACACACACACACACACACACACACACACACACACACACACACACACACACACACACACACACACACACACACACACACACACACACACACACACACACACACACACACACACACACACACACACACACACACACACACACACACACACACACACACACACACACACACACACACACACACACACACACACACACACACACACACACATATATATATTGTGGCATAGAAACAGTGCTGCGATTTTACTTTTCTGTTCGCAATCTTTGCTTTCATTATATATCCTCTATAATGATTTCCTGATCCAGAAAACCAGAAAGGGGGTTGTGCCCAATATGGCTATGGTAACTTTCATTTGTTACGAAGCAGCATCGAATTCTGAACTAAGTATGTTCACGAAAAAGCTAGCAGGAAGCAGCGTCGCGGGAATTGTACTGAACGAACGCAGGCATCCTAATTACTGCAGGGTACGTAGCCTGCTCGTAACGTTATTGCGTATCATTCAAAAGTAACCTCTTTTGTAGCGAGAGCTACACTGGGCTACCAGTCGAGCATATTGCGGTGGCTGCGAGAGGAAAGTTGTGCGCATGCGCCGTTATCATGGCAACCGGAGAGGAGCAGCAGATGCAGCGTGCCGCGCCCGCGCGCCCGCTCCACCTTCGTCACTCGGATGAGCAGTTGTGCACATATGCCGATAGCATGGTAACCAGAGAGACCCCACAGGTGCGCAGCGCGCTTCTTCGCCGCCTCGTAGCACGCCGCTCTATCACATGATCCTCGCGTCGCGTGCGCAGCATTTAGTTTAGTAGGCGGAGATGTAATGAGCGGCTGTATCACAACGTTTGACGTGGACGCAGAGAAGGAGGGTCCAGCCGCTGCTAAACAGGGGTATAGACAAGAGAATATTAACTCTTCCGATCCTGAGGTTGTCGCCTGGCACTTGGCTACTCAAGAAAGAGAATGAGCATAAGAAGGGGAAGAGAGCAACGGAGACACCCGAACAGAGAGAGGAACGGCTTGCCAAACGGAGATGCCAGACTGCCAAGCGAAATGGACGGCACATAGCCGCCGAGATGGGGTCCAATGTCTCTCATTGCTAAACATAGTGACCACAACAAGGTCAGCTAGGGAAACGTGCCTCTCGCTACGTATATCCTGTCATAGCCGAGCTAAGCCACTGCTAATTTTTTCGTGCCTAGCCGTTCCGAGCGACTGCAGCAGAAATACGTACAAAATTCAGGCAATTGAACACTACTTTACACGCTCGCCTCTCTCACATACATCAATGAATATGATATCCGGCATTCTCTACTGCAGTATGGCTCAGCATCTAAGCTGCTCATATGAATTTCCAGACAACTTGGGAGAGTGTAAAACACAAATCCAGGCGTTCTTTTTACTGTTGCCACGCTGAAGCGCATAAAAATCATAGTATTGCTAATCGAGCGCGCTTAGTTTTCGGAGGAATTTTTTTTAGTACTCCAGAGTTCTCAATGCAGAGGATAATTTGGTTTTAAAGAGCGAGTGCAAAGTAATACAACAGTCGGAATAATCGGCGCAGGCTTCCGCCAGAAAGCTCGTTGAACCCACCAAGGCTGAAACCTCTCGCTGAGAAGTAGTGACACTCAATGCTTTTCTAGTTTTTAGCAACATTTATAACATGCTCCAATTTTCCCCGAATTTTCGCTCAACCAATTCCCAAGGCCCTTTCCCATGCCATGTTGGCTCACTTCAGTGCAGATTGGTGACATTTTTCTGCCCGTCAATATCTCGTCAAAGGCTTGATTCAAGGTCCCAGTTATAATTATTTGGCGTTTTTCGCTGACTTGTGCGTTTTCGCCGGCAGTTTTTACCTTTAATTGAGAGCATGCGCATCGGATACATGAGCCAAACGGAGCCAGTGAAAGCAGGAGTACCCAGACAAATAAATACTGAAGCAGGCAGCTCGACATTTTGAGAGAGCACCTTGCAGAAATGGTTTTAGACTGTCTATAGACTTGTTATGACTCTATGGCTTTTCTATAGATATTCCTTTGTCTCTTCATAGTCTATACAGTTTACATAGACCAAAATGTTCTAAATGTGTATGCCCATAAATCTTTAGAAAGTCTATACACTGTCTATAGGATTTGTATTGCCTGTAGACTCCTCTAGGATTTATGTATAGAGACTCTATAGACTTTGTAGACAGAATCTATGGACAGTCTATATCTATGGACAGTCTATTTCAGGAATCTATGGACTGTTTAAAGAAATTTTTATAAGGTTACAGGTGACATTGGGGACAGAATAAAGCGTGATATACGCCACAGATATCTTTACAACTAACTTAGTTCCTTTCGAGCTTTTTTGGAGTAGTTACTATATGGAGCTGGTATTTCTCATTATGATATTCAGTTTAGCAATGGCTCTTTATGCACGTACTGCATTATATCGAGACGCAATCTTTTTCCACAAGACTGTAGCAAAACTTCCAGGGATGCTTACGGGACGGTTGTACAATATTATGGTTCTATTATATTTTTAAATTCAACTGGAACTGAGCAGGTTTTCATTTCGACCTCTAGAAATTACAGCCGCTGCGGCAGCCGCGACGAGTAGTGTTACCTACTGCTGCTTTTGCCCGCCCACTAGCAATACATGCCGAAAGCTATCTCTGCAGGGGATTAGCGAAAGCTGCTCGAATATCGGCAATGCGGTAGACTGTACGCGCAAATGTGCTGACCCCCCCTCATCAACTTACTTCTGTCAGCCAAAGCCATATTTCGCAAGTGTGTCTGTTTTTCAGATCTCAAGAATTACGAAATGCTGCTTCCGGAGAAAATATTTTACAGTAGCTGTTGTTTGCCATGCAAACTATTTCATGTATTTAGCCTCATGCACTCATTTCTTCTACGCAGGTCGCAGCAGGACGCGCTTCACCCGGTTCGGAGTCTTCTTGTGGCTGCCTTGTGGGTGAAGGCGGTACTTTTGAGGATTTAGTACCAGGACTTTATATTACCAGTTATTAGATGTCTATTTCAAATGGAAGCGTATATATAAAGCTCTTAGTGGTGTTTCTTCATTAAAACTCTTAAGAATCAGTGGCATCTTTTAAAGAAGCACGTGGGTTTCTCAGTAGGCACAGGCCACTACCCACCGCGTGTTTGAGCTTCGCGCGAGCCAAGGGCCCCGATCAGCCGTCACCACACGCACCCTGAGGCACAGCTGCGGCGGCGTTCAACCTCTGCAGAGAGGAGAGCGGCTCGCCGCAAGAAGCAGGCCTCCAAGTTCACAAAGGAGACATTTATTGACGCCGTCCTCCAGCGGTACACACACGCAATCAACAGTCACCCCGTCCCGGGGCGCGCTCAGAGCAAGGCTCCGGTGCGCGCTCGGGGCAACAAGAGAAATGCGCGCCGCTAGCACGCCGCTGCAGGAGATTGTCCCCGCGGCAGTGCTGTGATCTCTCTCGTGTCGGCCGTTGGGCCGTTTGCGAGAGAGAGTCGGCAGTCAACGCAAGGTGCGCCTGTCAGAGGTCGTTGGACCCCTGGACAGGCTCGAGCCGCGGCGGATCGAGGACCCACGCTGGCGAGCTCGAGTATGAACTGGTCCGAAAGGCAGAGGAAGGCCCGGACGAACAGTAACGTACGCACCTTACGCTGTCTCGGAGGGGGCCTCTCTCTCTGGGCCCCGCTCGGACGGTCGCGCGCCGCGCGACCCCCCCCCAAACGGGTTCCGAATTCCCGCCAAAAGTCACCAATGGCAAAGGTCCTTGGGAAGCCGGGGGCGGAGCTGCGGCCGAATGACAGCGATTAGCCACCAGCCGTCTCTCTGCCGCCCGAGGCGGGAGAAAGGGAAAGAGAGCGACGCGGGATGCCGCGCAGACGCCACGGCTGGAATCTAGCAGGCTTCCCACATCCTCCTCTCCTTAAATACCCTCCTACCCATCGGCGAAAGCGTGCGGCAAAATAAAAAAATAAAAAATATTAATCCATATAAAACTACCACACTTCAGTTCCAGCCATAACAGAAACGACAAACAAATAAGAACAGAAAACAAACACTTGCAACACAAAACTAACTACACTGTACACTCTACAAAAGACCAGCTGACAGGTGGCCTGCAGCCTCATAATGTTCGGTGGCGCGGCCCATTGGGCCTGTCGGCGGCCAACTCGCGCCTCTGCTGCCATCAGGGTCCCGGTGGACGATTTATTGACGGCGGTCCCATGTCCTCCACAAGGTCGTCAAAGTTGAGCATGAGGACGTCGACGACGCTCGACGATCCCGAAGAGGACCCGCAGCCCGACACCTCCTCGCCTGGAGTTTCCGATCCCGGTGGATCACTTGCCTGGCCGCCGCTAGGCGCCGGCGCTCCGGGGGCCAACAGCGCGGCGAACGCCGGGCTGGCCTCCGCCCTCCGGCGGCACAGCGCCGCAAGCTCGACGTCGGAAAGATCGCTCGCCGCCGGCAGTGCCGCCACACTCTGGCTCCCAGCGGCAGTCCGCCTCTTCACTCATTGTCGCTCCTCCTCCCGCCACCTCAATTCCTGCCTGTGCACTTGCCCCGTGAAATGTGCTTGAAAATAAACGGCCACCCGGCACATATGGTAGTAGCCGGCGCCATCTGGCACAGGGAGCCCTGCTCTCGCCGATACGCGGTCGTGGTCCGCCACGGTGTGACCACAGAAAAGCCGTGGCACGTAGTCCAGTGGCACCCCGGGCCGTTTATATTCAAGCACATTTCACGGGGCAAGTGCACAGGCAGGAATTGAGGCGGCGGGAGGAGGAGCGACAACGAGTGAAGAGGCGGACTGCCGCTGGGAGCCAGAGTGTGGCGGGATAAGTACGTTCTCCCCACTAAACCGCGGCTGACACGGTTCAAAGCCACCCGAACCCCACCACGTGATAGCGTACGCTACCGAGCGCTCGCCGACCACGGCGGGCCTTGCTCTGGGGGAACAAAGGAACGACACATTGGCTGACACAAACAGGCATTTATTGCTACAGCAACATAACTCCAGCTAGCAACAAGGCACGCTAATGAATCGAGGTCGTCCGACTCACCAGCAAGGTTCCGAGCGAATGTTCGCCCGCGCTAGGGCAAGGGATATTAACTCCGCAGGCCGGACGGGACGAGTACGGGAGCCTGTGTCCCCGTCGCTTCTTCGCCCCGCCGGCGAAGAGCTGAGCCGCGAGCGACGCGTCCGTTCGCGGCGATTATCCCAGCCGAAGACCCCCCCTCTCCCGCGCGCGGGCTTTGGCAGTCTCCGCGCAGCGATGCTGGCGCCCTCTCTTGCCAGTTAATGTAACTCGCAAGCGAACGCGCTCAGCCTCGAGGTGAGACCGCCGCTGCACGGTTCCTCGCGGGAAAGCAAACTCAGGGGGCTGCAGGGCAGGTCCCCACATCCCCCCAACCTTAAATAGACCCACGCGCCTGAAGGTACATGCTATGGAGGAGTCTCCTGGTCTTCATGTCCTTGAGGCACGTCTTGCAGCGGAGGTCACGCCGACAGCGTCCACGCAGACTTCCGCGGTATTCCGAAGTCGGCGTGAAGGTCTCCGCTGGGACGACTCGTATGGCCCGCGGACTACCGTGTCCGGAGGCCCGCGAATCGAAGGCTGGTGGGAAAACTGCAGGCCAGGATACTGCAGTAGTCGCCAGGGCAGCAGCAGCCGAAGGTGACTGCTGACTGGTCTCGCCACAGCTTCCCCGGATGGATGAGGCGAACAGGATACAGGCCGCTCCGTCGCAGCAAGACGATGTGCACCGGACAGCAAGCCTGGGTGGCTCCACCGGATCTGCAAAATTGCCGAAACGCTCTCGGCGTGCCTTTAACGTAGGTCACGGGAGGGGAAACGGCATCCGCAAGGGCGTCGTGGCACAATGCCTAACTCGCTAGCAAAGGGTGTCGGCGGCTGTGCAAACGCAAAGTTCGAGTGAACAAAGCCCTTTCTTGAGTTGAACTAGACTGCTCAGTTCGTGCGAGGTTACAAAAAAAACGGGCGGGCAGCAAAGTGCGCCCCCTCTCAACGACACGGTCCGGTGGTCGTGTCTCTTTTAACGTGGTGCAGGCAGCTCCGAAAAGCCTCAGGCCTAACTACCACTGACAACGACCGTGACCGCCACAAAGACCCGAAACAGGTTATGTGCGCGCAGCCGCTAGGAGACGTCAGCTTTGTGGGGTGGTCCTCCCCCGCTCACTGCACAAAGCAGCTTCTGAGCGGTCCGCGCCCACCGTATCGGACGGTGTCGGAGCGCCCGGTGCCGAGCTGCAATACCAGCGAGCTCGTAGCGGCACCCGTGGCCCCAGGCCACCCGGCTCCCGGACGCGCGACTCCCACAGTCGAAAAAGATACAGTAGAGAAAATATATACAGAAACTCGCGCAGCTTCCGTACTCACTCGCTTCGGGCTCTCGACTCCGCGGGCGCTACGCCTCGCGCTCCCTCGATGCGGACCAAGGGATTCTCGCGAAGAATCTCCAGGGAAAAAAATGTGCTGAGCATGTCGAAAAGTTCAAACATGCTGCAGCGCAATACACCTCGCACTCAAGAAGGCATGCCGCAGGTCCCAGCGATCAAAATTCACTCTAGGCCTAGCAGTTGTCAAGTCCGGACAAAGAGCGTTCCTTGAACCGAACCGACAGTCGTCCAATGTTCCAGGAGCAGGCCTTACGTTGGGCTGCCAGATGTGGGGTTTGAATTGGGGAGATAAGTATTTCTCTCCACTCAATTGCGGCTGACACGGTTCAAAGCCGCCCGGACCCCACCCCGTTATCGCGTACGCTACCGAGCGCATGCCAACCACGGCGGGCCTTGCTCTGAGGGAACAAAGGAACGACACATTGGCTGACACAAACAGGCATTTATTGCTACAGCAACAATAATGCCAGCTAGCAACAAGGCACGCTAATGAATCGAGGTCGTCCGACTCACCAGCAAGGTTCCGAGCGATTGTTCGCCCGCGCGAGGGCAAGGGATATAAACTCCGCAGGCCGGACGGGACGAGTACGGGAGCCTGTCTCCCCGCCGCTTCTTCGCCCTGCCGGCGAAGAGCGGAGCCGCGAGCGACGCGTCCGTTCGCAGCGATTATCCCAGCCGAAGACCCCCCTCTCCCGCGCGCGTGCTTTGGCAGTCTCCGCGAAGCGATGCTGGCGCCCTCTCTTGCCAGTTAGTGTAACTCACAAGGGAACGCGCCCAGCCTCGAGGTGAGACCGCCGCTGCACGGTGCCTCGAGGGAAAGCAAACTCAGGGGGCTGCAGGGCAGGTCCCCACAAGCAGGAAGTACGTTCGAAATAAAATGCACCAATACGTTTGACATTGGTTTCACTCAGTAATTTTCGTTTCTACAGGAAATAATAGTTGCGAGTACAGCTAGCTGGGCAAAATTGCCAAAGTCCACTGAGCTAAATGAGAGGATAACCTGGTGTTAGGGAGAAGCACTGCTGTAGTACGCGCTCCAAGCAAGATCGCCACTCACTCTAATGGAAAGGTTCAGTTACTAACCTAACAAATTTGTCATCACAGCATTACCATTTGCAAGGCGCTTTCGACTTGGCTTTATAGGTACTTTTCTACAGAGCATTTGGAATGAACTTTGTTTAGTTTATGGGCGTTTAAGTCCCAAAGTGACTCAGGTTATTAGGGACGCCGTACTGAAGAGCTCCGGAAATTTCCACCATCTGGGGTTCTTTAATGTGCACTGACATCGCACAGTACACGGGCCTCTAGAATTTCGCCTCCATCGAAATTAGACCGCCGCGGGAGGGATCGCATTTAAAATCAATTCCTAGAGGGCCGTTAAAAAAGACAAGACAGGTGCGGAAGGAAAGTGTGGGTGCGTGAAGACCATTGAAGCGTTGCAGCAACGGAAGGCAGCACCTCAATCTGCTGCCTCAATTCAGATACCTCTCTTCGTCACGTGCTTTGGAAATAAAAGCGTGTAGACCCGGCTGGTCCTCACTTCCTGCCGGCGTCTTCCGCCGCAAGGGGCGCAATGCCAATTGAACAATGTGATGTGGCATCATCGCTTCAAAATCATCACTTTAGAAAATGCATCGCGTGGTTTTGTGCGTCTTCTTCGTTGCTCTCGTCTCGTTGCACCGGGTCTTTGCAACAAAAGAGGTCATATGGCGTGGCCATGACGGTCACCATCTTCCAACAAGGAATACAGAGAGTAACTGGAGCACCCATTTCTTGCATCAGAGAGCGCCTTGCGTGCGAGGCACGTACACCATGCCCTTACAAAAATTGCTTTTGTGATTCTTTAGAAGTTTACTGAATAGAATGCAATGTGTTTGTTTTAGATCTGTACAGAATTTTTGTGCAGAGTTTCAACAACTCATTGGCTACCGCATGGTTATAGGAATACGGCTAATGTCCTTTAAAAGAAATACTCTAATGACCTGCTTTAGAAACTGCTTGAGAAATTGTTTATAAATCCTTTTGAGTGTACTCACTTGATTGCAATGCTCTGCTTTTCAATCTATATAAAATTTGGCTGCAGTGTTTCAATAAGTATTTGGACACTGCATGGTTATTGGAACACGGCTAACGTCCTTTAAAAGAAACACTGCTATGACTTGCTTTAGAAACTCCCTAAGGAGCTTGTTTAGAAACCCTTTTGAGTGCACTCGTTTCATTGTAATGTGCTGCTTTTGAATGTGTATAGAATTTGGATAGAATGCTTCAACAACTAATTGGTCAATGCATTGTTATAGGGACACGGCTAATGTCCTTTAAAAGAAACACTAAGAACTCTATTTTGAAACTAGTTAAAAGAATTAAATAGAAATCCATTTGAATGCATTCATTTCATTGCAATGTGATCTTTTTGTTTCAGTAATGAGTTCCAAAAACGAAATGGCCGCCACACTCCTACAGAGCTCCGCTAATGGCTGTCAAGAGAAGCCCTATAATGACTCTTTTCAGAAAGCTTTTCGGGAGTTATTTAGGAATGCTATGCTTTTTCATATACTTTTTGTTGCAGCGTGCTGCTTTTGAATCTGCAAAAATTCTGCAAGTCATTTGGCCACAGGATTGCTATGGAATGGGGTTACACATTGATCTCTTTCTTGGTGGGAAGAAAAACAGCCCGTAAGAACATGTAAGAAATGTTAATGCTATTAGCATGCTAGAAATACAGAGGAACAGCACACCACATGCAATCAAATAATTTTATTTCAGTTAGCAACCTTTACAGTAGCTTATCGAATTAAATGTTTTCAGCCCCCGGCGAGCCTTAGTAATTTGCAGCAATAATGGTGAAAATTGTTAGGTGGTGTGGCACGTGAGCAGTATCAGCACATTTTATTTTGAGTCATATAATTTTAGATTGAAATTATTTTCCACGCCACATGTGCAAAAACAGCGGAGTACCGACTCAAATAGTGCCTACCTCTTGGTATGAGCCTGCCTTAATTTTGATACATTTTTGCCCTACATAAGGTGCAAAATGCTAGTTGGAGCCACAGCAAAAGGCTAGCTGCATGTTCATTCTACGAGAATTAAGTTAGCACTATGTGCCTTTATGCAGCATTTTGAAAGGATATCATTTACAGCCATCCAAGTACTCTGAGCATAATAAAAACATGATCAAGGAATCAAAATTGTTTTGAAGAGCAAATGCGAGATCTGTGCAGTAATTTTCCTGTCATGCTGTTTCTGTTTCGGCAGCTGAACAATGAATGTGACGTTAAATTCTTTATTGCTCACGTGAGGAATGAAAAAAACATTATATCGCTGACATTCGTTGTCATTGCGACTTTTGAGACCGGCTGCCTTTAGCATCGCAGCGAATTAAAATGGCAAAAAAGCGATTATGCCGCAGGTTCTTTATGTCTCCCGTTACCTATAAGCATACTTTTAGGTCACAGTTGTCGTTCGGCTGTTGATGCTTAAACAGGGTGAGAAAGAAATTCGTTTATAAATTATTAATTTGTCATACCAGAATACCACATAGTAATATACATGGAATTATTGTATCCATGTACAATAATGCATTATGCATTATTACAAATCAGAAAACATTCCACCATATGTTAGGTGTCTGTACTTCATTAAGCAGTAGGGATAAGAGCAAGACACAAAATACAAGAATAAGCAAAAGAAAAAGTACAATATTAGTTTCTACTTTACATGACTAAAATCATCGCATGAGAATGCAAATTTCAAAGATAACCTAATATCTGATGCTGAGCAGTAAGGAGCCAGTTAACCATCACGCATATTACTGTTTACAAAAGAGAGTGCATTGGTTGGCATTTCAGTTCTGACCGGTTTGCACTGCCTTCTATTTAACACAAAAACTGTACTCTAAATCCTTGACTCTGCCCAACAAAAGAACTGGTTTCTTTTATTCCATATATGTCACTTGTCTTTTCCTGCACTGATTTCAATGTAGAGCTTCGTAAACCCATAGGGAATAGAGAGTGGTCAGAATAGGATGCTTTAGAGTTGGATGTTTGACAATCCTTGTTAGGTGAAAACATAGGCTGTGTATGTCATCTGTTACAGCCCCTTTAATCACTCAACTGCTCCTGCCAACATGCAAATAATTTTACACCTGTGCACATGATTCCTGAGTTGTGTTTAAGTGTTTCCTGGATTCACAATAGACAGGTTGCTTCTAACAATCTAAGAGATCATCAGAAAAGGCTGCCAAATTTATTTCTGAAGAAAGGTACGTTGTACTGTAGTAATCAACAGAACAAAAAAGAGAAGAAAAGCCATATCCAGTTTAGAGGAGATACAACACAAATATTTCGAAAACCAGTCTGTTTCATGTTCGTTGCATTCTTTTAGAGTCAATAGTAAGGAGGATAAATGTGCTGGGATATTAACAACCAATTCAAAGCACACACCTGAAATATGCAAACGCTTGATATAAGGTTTGCCTTTCTAACTATGCTGATGTAAACATATGTAGTATTGAATTCAGATATTCTCATTGATTGCATTATTCTGAAAAAAAATTTGCAACAGGAGGCAATTAGTTTAATGCTGGCACTTCCAGCTATTCTTTGGATGTGATCTGCATTGTGCATATCCCACAGTAAAGTGATTCAACTGCACAAACGCCAGTATTTTCTATCACAAAATGTGCTGATAACTTGCAGTAAGCTAATGATGTGACTTGGCTGGCAGATTATGAGGTGCGTCGTTCTTGTCTGTGCAGAGATGAGGAGGTATCAGGTAGGTGCCACCCGTGCTTGTCAGTTTGAAGTGCCCAGATGTCTGCGTACAGGCCAAAGAAAAAAATCTGTCACAGACCAAGCATACAACTGCTTTCACACTATTGCACAAAGAAGGAAATATCCGATCAGTATCTTTAAGCAGTAGCACGCTGTTCATCCAACTTTGAAAAGATTGCTAACAGCAAAATACAGAAAGTCTGACTTCAGAATAAATGCAATGTATCCTTAGAAAAGAACTGCAAACAGTATCCAGCTCTGACTGATACCCCTACCATATTGAACTCTTTCATGACAATGAATAGTACTATTACATTAGCCAGTGGCAATATTCTTCTAATACATAAAATATTTATTGCCATTATAAAGCATGATATTCACAATCGCTTGTTTTTAGAGAGAATAATTCACCTTCTGTGCTTTACGAGTGCCCGGTTAATTGCAGGAAGAAAATTAGGGCCAGTGAAAACTGGGAAAACACCTGTCACTCAGCCTCCATAGCTGATAGGCAGCACAGAACATCTACATCTGGGTCTCTTAGACTAGTGCCTCAAACACCGTAATTGCACTTACTAATTATCTCACAAGACAGTGATGCCGTCGATTCCCTTTGTTAAGGAGAAGAGCATTTGATCAATTCTGATCCTGCTCCATTTAGAAAACTTTTTGCTTTCCTGCTCCAATAACACTGGGTTGATCCTGCTGAAATAGTTGTAAAGAGACAGCATGTGTATTAGCAACGTCCAAGTACTTTTCAAACTGCTAACACGTATAATCCCTTGCCTGCATTTAAATGACTCCATTCAGTTACAGGTACACTAAAAATTCACGATGTTCTAGCGCTCTGGTAGTGAGATCAATAAAGCATTGTTTCAGTTGCTGCAGAAAAGCAATGAAGTTACAGCCGGGAGAATGAATCAGCGCCAATACCACAGACATACCGAAACACAATGTAAAATAGTAAGCTTTTTACGGCACGACACTAGAGCGCGAGTGGAAGTTCCAATTACACATCTCGGCGAAATTTAAGTGTCAGTACCTCTCTCTCTAATTGAACTCTGGCGAAACTGCACGTGTCACCATTGCGCACATAAAGTCTTTTGAAATAAAATTATTTAAAAGCACAGTCGAACAAACAAAATGCGCAGTTTGCGATGGTACAGCCCAATGTGTGCGATTACAAAAACTAAAGCATTCCTATAACAGCGCAGCGACATGTTGGAAGGTGTTAAGGTGTGTTACTATTTTTTTCTTCGTAGAGGTTAATTACTGAAGCAGCTCGAAGTATGCTTGAAATGACAAAAATAAACCAAGCAACCAAATCCAGTGCTCACAAAATGCTTAATGCTCTCTGTGAGCGAACAATGCCGGAAAGGAATTCAGAAAAGTTATTTTCGTGCCGAAAGTCATCGGCAACATTTCTTGTGCATTTGACGTTCGCAAATCAGACAGCTGTAGCTACATCGTCATTCCACTTCCACGCACTGAACGGCTCCGCACTGTGCGCATTTGGAACGTCGAATAGGCAGGCCATATTTTGTTGAGCTTGGAATTATACCCTACACACACACACACACGCACGCGCACACACATGCGCACACACGCGCGCGCGCGCGCGCACACACACACACACACACACACACACACACACACACACACACACACACACACACACACACACACACACACACACACACACACACACACACACACACACACACACACACACACACACACACACACACACACACACACACACACACACACACACACACACAACCCCTGCCACTGAGAAGCATACGTCGTTCCAGCAGAGTGCTTTCCACGCGTTGATCCCATTCATCGCAATAGTGAGAGCAAATATACCATGAGATCAGAAACCCGCAACTACACTCGATATCACAACTTCGCGCTGCGGAGAAGTTATAAGCGCGAAGAGACGGTTTCCATTGCTGCGTGACTGGCTCCCGGTCACGTGAAAACAGCGCACTTGCGGCAGCCGCTGCGTCGAACTCGAACTGTACTGCTCTCCGAAGAAGTTGTCAGAGAACACCCAGCAGCATTTACAGCGCTTCACGCACCCCACCATAACATTTGGAAAGAAAATTTCAAGGACTCTACTTACATTCTTAAGCAATTGCGCCAGGTCTTTTCTTTCCACGTTGTTGCCGGCGTTGTCACGGCGTGGTGCAAGGCGCAATACGACTCCTTCCAATATCTTCAGAATAACTTCAGGCGCTTCAGAAGGTTTTTCGAAGCGCACAAGTCGCACATCAATTTTTTAGCACATTTAGAGAACCACAGCACGAAAAGGCTAGGCAAGGCGCAACACGAAACGCAACCTTAGTAGTCAAAAAAACAAAGCCAGAAGTGCAACCCGGCAACAAAAAGAACATGGCGCCGCAGCCTGCCGTAGGTGGCGACTTAGGGGATTGGACTGGATTGGCTTCGACTGGCTGTTTTTGCCGCAGCACCTGGCGGGAGTTTCGGTTTCCTTCGGAGCCGGTTACTCTTGGGAGTGAAAATTCCTTTTGCGCGGCAGGACTCATATTTAGGAGTAGTGCTGGCATACCATTGGGCCTCATTCCTGTAGCGGCCGCCAGACTCAACTACATATTTCCTATACTGGAAAGGAATGCGCTGGTTGTGGTCTTTATAAGCCGCTCCACAATAGCTTCTCGGGCTTGCTTGAGAGAACTTTCAGTGTTGGCTTTGCGTCTAGCCACAGATGTGCTTGACAAGCCTGGGGACATTCCTTTCACACAGTACTTTGGCAGCGATGTACTTAATGTGCTTGATCCCTACAGAATAGATCTTGAGAACGAGTCTACATGTTCTCGCTTGGGGCCGGGGCGTGCTGGGACGACGCGGGAATCTACGTGGGCATGGCCCTTAATTTGCAAAACACTCGAAGTCAGCTTCTCTTTGCAGCGGAAGGGATCTTTACCATTAAGACCAAACCTGTTTTTAGGGCAGATCGGGTGCAGCTGTAGAGAAATGCATTGTCAAAAGATCTCGCGCGTGCACGCACTTTTGTGCACGCGCATCGGGCTTGTGTTGTTGCGGCGATAAAGGGATTAAACGAAGCTCTGCTAAGACATTTATGCGCAGGTGAAATGCACCCTAGACCCGCCGCAATCGCGGCGGAATGGTTAAACGCAACTTTGCCAGTCCTCAGCGCTGCACCGAACTCCTGGCCCTAGGACGGGCCGCGAAGCCGGGGTAGAAGTGTTTTTGCTTTGCAGGAACCGTGACTTACAAATTTTTGAAACTGCTCTGCTAATACTGTACCGAATTATTGTCCTGCAGTGCATCATGTGCTTGGTCGACAAACACCGTTCGTGGTAGAACACGTGCGCGATGTTTATGCCATACACAGGACGTTACGGGAAAAAGGCCAATTTTTTTGCCGAAGGAAATATAGGAAATAACTTATGCAGACATAAATCAACAGGAGCTCGAAAAATGGTGAATATAGTAACTTCGGCGATGAGCAAGGCTACTCCTATTAGCGCTCATTAGTCACCATTGAGAGGGGATCATATTTTCCGTTCATCGAGAAAAAATATTCGTTTGCAGATAGTTGTATGCTTTGTTTATCCCGTTTCCGTGGATTTCAAGCGATAACAATGACAATGATGTTGTTTTTTACTCAATAAATGAAACGAATACCTATATGAGCCGTTAGGGTCTGCCAAATTCTTTCTCGAGGTCAGTGGGTGATTCACCGCTGCCTTTTGAAAATGTAATGCTATATGTTTGCATTGAATTATTTCAAGCGTGCTCAGGTGCAGTTTTGTTTAAAATTTTAACCTGTTTTAACAACGAACGGAGCGAACTGATATATTGAAGACAGTGAACAATCTCTATATAATATCGCTCACAAAGACGTTTTACCAAGAGAATTCAATAGATGACTGCGAATGGAGCGAATTCATTCAGCGAACCCACGAAACTTGATTTCTAAAACAGACTCACTATGAAGACTTACGCAGACAATTCTATTGAATTTGTTTTGAGTGCGAACGGAGCGAGTTCATATAGCGAAGGCACCAAACAAGCTCTATAAAATTTGACTCATTATAAAATCTTACGGAGCCAATTCTATTGAAATTGTTTGACTAAGAACCGAGAGAGTTCACATAGCGATGGCACGAAACAAATCCTATCAAATAAGACCCATTTTGAAGCAGCATGTTCTATAGAATCTGTTTTGACTCAGAACAAAGAGAGTTCGCAAAGAAAAGGCACAAAACAAGCTCTATAAACTTCGACTAATTATAAAGTCTTACAGAGGAAATTGACCATTTGCAGAAAAGTCTCTGCTCATGCGCGGTGAAGGCGCAGCCAGCGCCCACTTTTGGCAATTTGGTTTTGGTTGGAAAACATAATCCGGCCGTGCATTCGTGTGCTGTAGTGAGGCGACTAATGTGAGCTGTAAATGCCACGTAACTGCCATGTAACTGCAATGCGTTTCTATCTAAACTAACCACGCATTTTGCAACAGCGAGACTTGGACTTAATAAAGACCACGACGAGTAACAAGGCGCAAAAGACGAAGCCGTTGATGGGGCCAGTAAGGGGCGCATCCATCACGTGTCGAAACTTGTGTTCCTGCTACATTTCACGCTGGAACCTATAATACAATTTCCTTCTCTCGAGCAATGGGAGGCCGTGTTGGTCAGCCTAGACCCGGGCGTTCAAACCCGGGCCATTGAATGGACTACTCAGGTTGCTGTCAGCCATGGACTGATACCTTGCACGGATCATCTGCATTTTGCCTTGTGACGAAATAAATGTTTTGAAATCCAATCGTGTTTGTTGCCAAGTGCACACAGCTAGGTCGTTCTAGAACAGTTTTACCATCAGCGCACGTGGGTATTCGCTGAAAACCGAATGATATATACTAGTATGAACATTCAGCATAAATGCTCCAATGTCAAACTGTGCTATCAGAACAGCGGGAGCATGGCGGAGCGCAACCTCGCATATATCCGCGCATTGTAACGCTCCTGCGGCCCGTTAGCATGCAAAGCAATCTCTGCCGTATCAGTACAACCTGTGATTGAGATTGTACAACGGGTCGTTTACTAATCATTTATGTGATGCCTGCTGCAAAAGGGGCTGTATGAAGTTAGCAGAAACCCCTGCCCTATCAAAGAAGCGCGTCTGTGCGCATTAGGAAAGTGCGTCCCATTAAATTGGTACACTCGTCAACGCATAGGCGCACATTTATGTACATTTCCATTGGTTCATTCCGTTGAGGTAGCAGAGTGTAGGTATTGCCACACATAGTCCTATTTCAGGCTACAACGCGAAAACTCTTCGCTCCACCCCGTTTCTAAAAACGGAAATGGATGTTCTCATTTTTTTATCATTCTTTTCGGTATCAAAGGCACGTTTCCTGCAAAGAAACAACACTAAAACAACAAAACAAGCCCACGTGAACTACTGAACACTGTCTTGCACATGTTTGGTCGAGAAGCCCTTTCCAACCAAATGTGCCAGTGGAGCTTCTCTGTTTGCACGACAGGTGGCGCTCGTTATAAAATTTAGGTTTCAAATTTAGTAAGGAAAAATCTGGAGTCATGATATTTAACGATGAGTTCGGCGAGCATAGAATACAGGAGTTCACGCTTGAAGTAGTGGATGAGTACAAGTATCTTGGGGTGTGGATAAATAACGATGGTGAGTATCTGACAGAGCATGAAAAATATGTAATGAATAAAGCTAGTCAAAATGCAGCTGTCAAGAAAACATGCCATTGTGGAATTACAATAGGTATGAAGTGGTAAGAGGTTTCTGGAAAGGGGTGATGGTTCCTACACTCTAAGAAAAAAACCGGATCAATGGGAGAGTAACGTCAACTTTAGTCCTCAAAACGGCCCGTTAGTCCGGGAAAGGACCAACTGCGGCGAGCTGCGTGCCGTGTGCATATTTGGAGGACCATTTGTTTAGTCCTGGCCCGAAAAGGACTAACGGGAGGACAAACTGCTCGCTTACACCCCCGACCGATGCGCGCATGCATCCATGCATGCACGCATCCATGCATGGATGCCCTGGACCGCGAAGCGAAGCAGTCGCGCGTTATGAGAATTTCAGGCGCATGAAAAAATGTGGCAAACGCCATTCTTCGTGTAGGTGGGCTGGTGGTCTATGCCCCACATGCCGCGCTTGTTCCGAGGGCGAAGCGTCCGTGAGCGGCATGGGTCCAGCGACAGCTCGGTGATCGCTATTTGGTGTAGTCAGATTCATGCAAGCGACGGATAGCATATATATATATATATATATATATATATATATATATATATATATATATATATATATATATAGACTTCATCCGGGCCTCTGGTTATGGTGCAGTGGCCTGTGAACTTTTGCGTCAGTGTGGGATACACGGATAAAGGCATTTTTTTAATGTAGCACATCGCAAATGGGGAAGCGCATTTGAATGAGTGAGACACTGGAACCCTCTATAGCGTGTCAGTACAAATCGTAATTTGAAGCGCTAATAAAAATTCCATTTTTAAATCGCCATGGTGACTCAGTCACTATATATACTACACTGTTATGGATACGGTGCTCAATCGGCTGCTGGCCTAAGGTAAGATATTGGTTCGGGCTCGGCCGCGGCGAAATGCTAGAAGCCTGCGTACTGCATGTGCAATGTCAGTGCACAGTAACGAATTGTAGGCAGTCGAAATTATCCGGAGCCCTTCACTACGGCGTCTCTTGTACCTTGAGTTGTTTTACCTTTTGTACGCGTGATTGCAAGATAATTCTTCATCAGTAAGCCTTGCACATTCACCTGCCATAACATAAACACAAACACTAGAAAATAAATTGTGTATAACACAGACAAAATTCTCTTATTGATAAAAACGTAAATTGCAGCTGCATATGTCCCCAGTACCAGGTGTAATGGGCCAGGAAAGAGACGTAGGATAATGTATGGGAAGGAATTCTGCCTAATTAATAAAAAAACATGTTAAAAAGCTACCTAATTTTTAAAATATGTAGCCTATAATATTAAAATACAAAGCAGAAAAACTCATCTGCATATCCCATTGAATGCCTTTAACGCAGTGTAGCTGCAGTAAACTTCCAAGATGGTGTTCACAGGCAACAGACAAATATGCAAGCCATTTCTTTATTTTTTGTGTGAGACGCATCATTCTCTACTAGCTGGAAAATGGTGCAGTGGCTTAAAGTAACAGCACAACTGTGAGGAATTGCATAGGGGCCTTTCAGATTTCTATTCTGCCAAGTGTAAAACCTGGTTTCCTCTGCTTTGACCCGCCGCGGTGGCTCAGTGGTTAGGGCGCTCGACTACTGATCCGGAGTTCCCGGGTTCGAACCCGACCGCGGCGGCTGCGTTTTTATGGAGGAAAAACGGTAAGGCACCCGTGTGCTGTGCGATGTCAGTGCATGTTAAAGATCCCCAGGTGGTTGAAATTATTCCGGAGCCCTCCACTATGGCACCTCTCTCTTCCTTTCTTCTTTCACTCCCTCCTTTATTCCTTCCCTTACGGCGCGGTTCAGGTGTCCAACGATAAATGAGACCGATACTGCGCCATCTCCTTTCCCCCCCAAAACCAATTATATGCTGTGATGCAATTTTCTTCAGTGACGTGTAAGAATTGTAGCCAGATTTTCACGAGTGACCATTGTCTTTTCTGATCACTAATATTACGTTGTAAAATGAACACATTGACAATAAAAATGGTCTTGATATATGTATTTTGAGACCACAGCTGCCATTTCAGTGACACAAACTGCCTCAAGTACACACAAGAGGAGATACTAGACTGTGGTGTCCGAAGCGCTATCAGAACACCAATTTTCAAGGAGCCTAAATGAGTGCTGAGCAAACAGTAAGTTGCACTGTTTTTAGTGCCACAGTTTAATGGATATATGTGTGCCATATTTGTATTTATTGCACAAATACTTATTTCAGGTCATATTCAAATTAATTATTTTATCCTTCCCGCCCTCAGCTGCAAGGCAGGTAGAACAGCAGCTTGGGCTTGGGGTTTTCCATCCTGATGTCAATTACAGCACAGTACATAGACGGGGACACAAGCCGAGATGACGACACAGTGAGTGCCGACTTTCAACGTTTATTTGAAAGAAGCACGACTTCGCATACATTTGCATAAAGGCACCATATGTATCACAGACACGTTATTGCACACCATGTGACACAGGCAGTTCTGCACACTCATGAAAATTATTGCACGTTAGCAGCTGAAGTTCTGTTTTTGTTAGCAAGAGAGGCGGCATGCTAACACATTGGTCACACAGACTGGCAATCTTAGTTGCCTCAATTTCACTGAAAGAACACAAAACTAATGCTGATATGGCATGCAGAAATTCAGGAATTCACATCAGGGATTGCCCATCTGAAACTTGCGCCACAAAATTTAGACGATACAAAGCGCTTGAAAAGCACAGTGATACGTGAAATTACCGAGGCAGCCGAGGAGATTTCCAGACTGTGTGACCGACGTGTTAGCAGACAGTCCTTTTTGCGAACAATAAACAGTTTAGTTAGTTTATCGGGGTTTAACGTCCCAAAGCGGCTCAGGCTATGAGAGACGCCGTAGTGAAGGGCTCCAGGAATTTTGACCACCTGGGGTTCTTCAATGTGCACTGACATCGTGCAGTACACGGGCCTCTAGAATTTCGCCTCCATCGAAATTCGAACGACAAACAAAAAAGAACTTGAGCTGTTTTATGACCAATAATTTTCACAAGTGTGCAGAACTATCTGGGCCACGTGGTGTGCACTGATGAGTTTCTGATATTATGGTGCCTTTATGTAAGTATATATGAAGTCACGTGTCTTTCAATTAAATGTTGTTAAAGACGGCGCTTGGTATGTCCTCTTGTCGTGCCCCGTCTACATTGTGCGCTGTTGACATAAGGATGTAAGACAAAAATGGCGTTGTAGCTAAAACGTTGGTGATCCCTAAGCACATTCTTCTCAGATGGGATTGCGATAGCGTTTCTTTTGGCTAGGTTGTTACTGAGTTGTTGATGCCGCTAGTTGCTGCAAAGTGGTATTGCCAAGTTGTGTCTATAAAGGATGATGCAAAGTGAGATACTGAATCTTGATATGCATACGGTATTTCAAATATAGCCACGTGTGGGACTTCTGAGCCCCAAGTTGCTATCCCTGAGCATCTTCTCGGTACCAATAACTAATTTCACTGCGCCCTGTCACAGTGGGCCGTTGCTTCACTATCTGCTGGGTAGGTTCTTAGATTGCCGGGAGTCCTCACAACACTCCTGGCACAACAGTGTTGCAGTTAATCAATGCCCTAGCAGGTAGCTGTCTCCAACACAACCACCCATGGGTCTTGTGTAATCTAGGTTATGAGGATTTCCCTCGACTTGCTCAGCACATGCACAGATCACCGGGAGTGCTGACACGAACTCTAGTGCTGTGGTGTGGCGGTTAATCGATGTCATGGTGGGTGGCTACTTCCAACACACCTAGCCGTGTGGCTTGTGCGACCCAGGTTCTTTCTGGTCAGTCTCTCAGCTTTTGAACAAAGTTATTAGGTGCGGATTCTGGGCATGTCTTTTAACCAAGGGACATGAAAAATGCTATCGCATTATAAACATATTTCCAGACAGCAGAGGCCTGTTAAGACGCTGCATTATAATTATGAGATGGCATGAGTCATAAGCATCAAAATTGTTTATTCTCAGGTATAAGAAATGGTAATATAAATATGTCAAAGATGAACTGTATAAAACTCTGAAAAATACTATGAGCTCAGTTCAATACTGCAGTTTAGAGACAAGGCAGCATTTGTTTACAGCATAGTCTCCCACTTTGGTACACGTATACCACTCTCATACAAGTCCAGAAGATAATGTTCAAACTTCTCACTAGGTTCATAGATTTTCTGCTCATTTCTGGCTTGTACGCAGTAGCAGTACCTGTGTCGGTCAAAGTGCTGCACCTCCAGGGTTGTTGCGACGATGTGAAGGACCCAATTTTGCCACTAAGAGTGACTCAATCTTATAAAACTCTGGCCACTCCGCTCCTGTCGAAACCAAAACACACCCACACTTGTACCTGCGTCGATCAAGTGTTGCAATTTTGACGCCATGGACGACTGTGGTTGAAAGCACTTCTTTGGCACAGGCAGGGAGCGCATTCCAGTCAACAGGTTTACTTGACGATGTTTTCAGTATTTGGTACAGTTGAAAGGTGCGGAGTTGGTAGCTCTGTCGCAACTGGTGCCTTTTTGCAAGTGTGTATGTCAGGGTCCTGAAGGTTTTGACACAGGCTGCCAACTTCTCGAGGCTTTGGTGCTTCGCTTCAAACCTCAAGGACCAGAAATGTCTAAGAGTTCCCCCCTCGTGCACAAACCTAGCATAATAAACCATGAAGTGAAGCTTAGGGGTAACTGCACCAGTCCCGTACCTGTCAGTGAGCTCGTTCAAAAATGTCTGCACAAGCATTTCCAAATAGACAAGCCGTGCAGGTGTGACTTCTGATGCAAATACGACGTCAACAATTTCCCAGAATTTCAAAAGCAATTCCCAATCCTCAGTTTCTTTTGGAACTCTCGCTCCGAAGATCAAGAGAAAAAATCTTATAAAGCACTGCTTGCTCGCAGCAGTTCCCATTAAAACAGATTTCCTATTGATGAATGCCGGGTTGATAGGTGCGGGCTTGTTTTTTAGATCATATGCTCCATGCTTGAATGAAGACAGCTCCTCAAGGCTTTGCTTGCACAGTAAGCCACTGGAAAGGAGAGATTTCAAAACAAACCGAAGGATGCATTCTATTCCTCCTGCTAAAATGTCATGCATAATGTCTGGTGGTAATTGCCGGGTAATGTCGAAGTATGAAAACTGCAAAAGTGGCGAGACCTCATTTACGCCATACAAAATCCTGTTAGCAGGGTTCACTGCGATTGCTTCAAGATGTGACTGGTGGCTGCGTAATATGCGCGGCAGGCACATCATTTCACAGGTTTTTTCTGGCAAATGTTTCACAGATACCATGCAGAACCTGCAGACTCGCCCACGGTTGAAACAAGTGAATCCGCCCAAGCGGTTCAGGGAAAGGTTTTCCCCACAGAAGCCGAACACGATGACTGTGGCCCTTGTCTCCTGTCCTTTTAAACCAATGGTGTGGCCTTCTGCGTACAACTTGTTTAGATCTTCCAGTAATGACTGTAGTACATTGATGAGGCCGTACGTTTTCACATAAACATAGCCAACAAGCAGAATCAAATATATACTCTCAAGTTTCGATCTATGCTTGACATGAAGGTTCAACAAGCTGCAGTATACAGCGAGTAACTTGTGCTTTCCTCGTTTCGCTCCCAGAGGATTTACAACTTCAATTTCGTCAGTATAAAACAAAGGAAGTATTATGTGTGTTCTGCTTCCTAGAATCACATCTTGAAGATGCTCTCTGTACACCGCACCATCAGTGTAGTCTTTACACACAGACGGCGTCGTGTTCTCACGCTTTGGTGTTTTCAAGTGGGCTGCAATGTCGGGGATTTCACAAAGTGCACTGAGCAGCTTAGGGAAACGTACATAAGGGTACTTTGCTGTGCCGTTCAAAAGCTGTTCCTCAGGAGGAACAAAAGGAAAATTCTCTTCCACATATTGCTCACGCCTGTACTTGTTCTTTAAGTCGCTAAAGAGGTCAGACATAAATGAGCAGCTTAGCAATTGTTGTAGTGCTGTTGTGTTTGTTTTTGCAGCACGTTCATCCTCCTTGCCATAGGCCTTCAGCACTAGCTCAAACACCAGCTGCAATTCAGAAAACACCTTCTCAGCCGCTGTGTGGCAAGCTGTGCTCTTCAGTGAAAAAGAAGTTGCACAAAGTCGATTTTGCCTGGTCCAAAAAGCTGCTAAATCTGTCATGTTGGACTGTTGTCTTTTGAGTTGAACAAACATTCGCCGAAGGTCGTTCTTTCTGGCAGTGACCGCTGCCGTATTCCGCTGTGTCAGCCCAGTCCATTTCATGTGGGACCGGCTCATCGTCGCCCAGTTCTGAATCTTCTCTGTTTGCTTTCTCGGTGCATCCGTGTCTCAAAGTGCTGCCGTTTTCTTCAAGCACATCTTGGTGGTGGCGATATAGATGCGATATGTAGAATGAAAAATTCTAGTACGAGTTCGCGCAGCCTCATATGCCGCAGAAAACATTTAAGTTTGGCTCTGAACTGTGAACTAATCCAATGTGCGTGACAACTTTCGTAAGCTGGAACGAAAAGAATGGGCACCTCGGGCAGTACCTCGCGTCCATCGTTGCAGTCGCAAGCCCAAAACCGCAGAGACCCCGCAAACGCGGTGTGCCAATTGCCAGAAAGCCGAAGTTCCTGCATATACATCGGAATCACATCGAATTAGGCGCAGTTGCCACCAACGGCCAGGGACACGAATAGACACGAACAGCCTCCTAGCGATAAAGCATAGCCTCCTCTATTTTGAGGCTATGAATAAAGCCACTTAGCTGGTTTGGCTATAGCTTGGCATGTTTGTTGTTGTTGTGCCCTTTCATCATAATAATCAAAATCACAAGGTGCTAGAGCACCTAAGTCACATTTAGTATAACTAAGTATTTTGGGTGTAATTTTATTTTGCAATAACTTCAGCAATTGGAGCGTCACGTTGTGCAAACTAAGCTGGCCAAGCCAAGCCAAGTCACCACAGTGCTCAGCCAAATCGAAAAGGGCGCATGCTGCTGCACGTACTGAAGAAACTCTACGTCGCGTCTCAGCAACGTTCATTGCTGCGCAATTTCTCAATAGTACGTCATCATGACGAGCAAGTGTCTTGTAACGTTCCGGGAAAGAAATTTTGTTTTGCTCTAGAAACCAGGGCTTACAAACACGGACAGAGGACGAGACGAAACAAACTAAGTCGTTTCAGTTTGTTTCGTCTCGTCCTTTGTCTGTGTTTGTAAGCACTGGTTTTTATTTGATGGATCACCACGAAATCGCCCAATCCTCAGTTGTTCTGCATATGAAGTGGATGAGTTGCCCTGAAAGGAAAATTGCGGTTAGTTGAGAATCGATTCCGTGACCCTTGGGTTGCGAGTCAGACATGCTATTGGTATGTCATGCAGGAATGTTCAAAGGACTTGGCTAAGGAGGGCTGTAAATGTGTGTGGCTTAGTCTTTCACATACTTATTGTGAGAGAGCAAACAATTGTCTTGCTTATGTGAGAAAGGGGAACTGCTGTCACGTCGTAAACATAAAGGCAGAGCTTATGTGTCATCCCACGTCTTGTGCCTAAGACACTGACTGCATCTAAAACTAAAATGTCTACGTGAGCCTACCAAAGAACATCCTCACTGTGTACTGCCTTACACGTTTGTCTTAACTGTGCTAAGTACCATGGCAAGCTGTACAATGAGGCTGTGCAAGATCTGGTGTCCAGGTAACCAAGCTTGGCTAACGCATCTGACACCGGCTATGTAAGTAGACAGCTGAAGCCCTTCAAACTAACCTTGTAGGGACAGCAGACTTTCTTAAATTAACAGGGTGGTCTAGGTGTTCTGAGTATAATAATAATGTCGTCTCTATTTATCAGTGAAAGCCGTACCATTTGCAATGGCTCTGTTTTGGGCGCCACTGATAGAGCATTCACACCACAGTGCATGCTGCTGGCATGGCTGGCTGATTGTCTTTCATAAAATACTATCTCAGAAAAAAAGGAGACAAAAATTGTTCAGATATTTCCTGTGCTACGTCGCTAGTGAGCAGGTCCTCTTTCCCTCTTGCTGCAGTAGGGGGCAGTCATGAGTAATACTTGTTGGGGGGCTAGTTGGTGCATGTTTCCAGAAGAGGGTTGTAGCGCTAAAAAAGACAACACAGCAAACTTGGCACACAATTTGAAGCATGTGGCAACAAAATATAAGGGTCCTGTGGTTTTTTATCCCACAGAAACTGGCTAACTTGTGCGTTAAAACTGATCCCAACAAGGTAAACAAAACTGAATGTAAAAAGAGGCATGCAGCTCCGCTTCCTAAATGTGCCGTGGGAGACGTATATCAGATTCCTCTCACATGCGGAAAGTACATCGGACAAACCGCCCGCTGTAATAACGACCGATTAGCGTAACATATTCGGGATTTACAAAATGGCACTGGTTTTCACCTGCCGCACCATTATAAAGCTTGCGGAGAAGAAAGGAAGATTAAGTGTGTGGCAAGGCTGAAAGAAGCAAAGGTTTTAAACAGAAGTAAGGACCAAACAGCCCGTGAACTGTTCGAGGCCTTCTATATAAAAAGAAACTGTAGCGGTTGTGTTAGTGCCCCATCTATCCCCACTTGTAAGAATGAAACTGCTTTTTTATATTCACAGTCATGAGATATATGTGTGTCTAACCTTTCTTTCATCCGGTTTTTTGTAAAACCCTTGCGCGCATGTGTGGTTCTTGCTACCCATCTTGATTTGTCCTTATAATCATTCACATCCGCGGTGAATAAATAGTTGGAAGTTTTGCCTGTCCTGTCTCACTTGCTATGTGTTGTCTTTTTCGGTGCTACAGCCCTCTTCTGGAGTTAGTCATGAAGACTGTCGAATAGGACAGTGTATCAAAGGGTAGTACGAGAGAGCTTGATAATCCTGGCCCAGCTTGTCTTGCTGGCATTTGAATCGGAAGGCCATTGGTTGGCCTAGTTATTAGAGAACTCCAAGTGATCAAAATTAATCCAGAAACTCCACTGTGGTGCCCTTGGCAGCTGACGTGTCGTTTCCGGACATTAAAACAACAAAAAATTCCCCTCACAGTGAAAAGATAATTGGAAAACAAAGCTTGAATTACTGGAAAGGACCTCTATGCTACAAATTTGGTAATGTGTGCACTACCATAAAAAGTAATGTCGGCGAGAGATCAGTGTGGGTTCTTTAGTGTTTTTATGCTATCAAAATAGTGCTGCAATAAAATACGGAGCAATATCTATAGCTTCTTATGAGGTATTGTTATGTCCGTGGGTGTTTACTCGTAGCTTGTGATCAGCACCATCACTGCTAGCACTGTATTTCATTGTACTGTGATTGCTTTTGTCAGTGTAAGTAGTAATGCTTGTATTGTGTGGGATGTTTTAAACACTGGACTCTTGGCGAGAAGCTCTCCGGTTCAAGGCCAAATATGAGCGGAGAAAAATTCGTATCCAGCAAAATGATGGGGCAGATTCTCCACAGTAAAAAAAACGAACGAAAGATGGGAAAGTGGCCACCGTTGGCAGAAATGCCCTGCAGCGTGTTTTCAGGCCGTCTGTGGTATCCATTCAGATTTCATGTAGTCCTTGGGCCGAAAACAGCCTGGTGTGCAGTGTGAAGCAGGGTCCTTTTGCTTGCAGGCAGCTGCACCAGACGAGGAGGATGAGGAGAGTATTGCTGGCCACAATGAAGGGTTGAAGTCCGAAGTACAAAAAGCTCGGCCAGACATAGCTTACATAATACACTGTATGCGCCATACATTACTTACCCGAAGGAAGTGGATTGAATCCGAGGATCCATCAGTGGAAGTGGCAATACAGAAATTTTCAGCATTGGCCATGAGCTGAATCGTAAGTTCAGTGATTAGACCATCAGTTTGCGAAGCAAGGAAAAAGAAATTTTTTTTTTGCTGTTTTGTCTTTCTTTCTTTTAATCCTTTCCTTTTTGATGTCAGTTGCAGTACCCGCACTTTGCATTCCATCTTATTGGAGGCGAAATACAAAAGTGTGGATATGCTGTGTGACGTTAGTGCATTTTTAATGACCTCAGATGGTCTAAATTGTCTGGAGCCTTTCACTACGGCATCCCTTAAGGCCTGAATTGTCTTGGGACGTTAAACCCGCTAAAGCAAATAGGTGGAGGTGGTCTATATGTGCAGAAGATTCAGCTCAAATTTATTTCTCTTTGCCTCAGTGGAGACCTGATTGAATGGCTCGTACTGTTTGAATTTAAGAATACACCTAGAGTTGGTTCAGTGTAGCATGCCCTGATTCCACACTCTGGTCTTTTTGTTTTTTTGCTCGACTTCCGCTGTTAAGTCTTCTATTTATTGCACGGTTCTTGTATGTGCTTCAAGTTGGTACTACCGGCGTTTGGTAGTGACAGCTGCTACATGGTGGACACTGAAGGGAAATATCGAACTAATCAAAACAGCCAGGATATTCCTCAGGGACCGTACTTATACTTTCGATGCGCTGAATAGTACCTACATTGCAAAGAAAATCCACACAATGAAAGTCCAAAGATCATTCCACATTTAAGCGGAGATGCTACAGGAAAAAAAAACAATTTTGATTAGTTCACCCAGTGCAGTGAAATTTTGTGTGCTTATAGTGCTTTTCTGTTCTTTTCAGGATATTAATTAGTTTTCTTGCAGTGCGCAATTTTGCTGAGTGTTGCTAACAGGCCTCCTAAAACAATTGGTGTAGGCTTCATCCTACATAAACCTGGTTATAACTAGGAAAAGCCAAAAAGCATTGGCGGGCGATACAGCTCGCTCATCCATGGCAGATGAAGGCGGCAGAGACAACCATTTTGTTGCAGCTTCTAATCACGTGATCACCATGACGTCACACATAGTGGTGGCGCCACCAAAGGCCAAAGGTTCTTTGCCACGGCAACTATTCTCTTGTAGAATCTCTCCGTAACCAGCCAACTTGGGCTCTCTTCTTACTGGTGGCAGTGCTCGGCAAAGCCAGCTACCGGTTGCGTGCCTTAAGTCTCAGCCACTGTGCCACTCTGCGGGTAGTGTTATAAAGGCTCGGAGGGCCTATATAACACTACTAGGAAAGTTGGAGCCTGGAGAATTTCTGAGTTGTACCTGGAGTAGTAGAGTTTTGCTCTAAAAAAGCCCTTTTGTGTGCATGCTTTCTCATAGAAAATGTTAACTCGGAACTTATAGCGGAAGCTTAATTTATAGCTTACTAACTATAGAATGCAGGGAAATAGCCGTGATGTGGTCATGGAAGTTTCTGGTGTGAAAAAAATTGTGATGATGTTATTGTTATGTTTTTGGGACTCATTACTGTTGTATCAAGTTTCTATACACTTGCATTGAAGATACTGCACTTCTGACTAGGCATCTGAAGCTACGCATTGTAAAGAACAGATTTGCCAAGTTTCATTGCGATACGAAAAGTGCAAGTACCAAAAATTCTGGCCGGACTTCGAAAATTTGCACCCATGATCTTCTGTAAGTCTCCATTCTATCTTTAGTAAAACAGCGCGAACAACGTAGGACAAGATGAAGGAGGACACAGGACGGGCGCTGACTCTCAACTAAAGTTTATTAGGCAACACCTGGTGTTTATAAAGAAAAAATCATATAGACAAAGTACATGACATGTCACACTAAAAGCGATAAAACAAAAGGCAGAGATGCATACGACGCTCAAATGCCACCAAGAAAGGCTATCTCTTTGTCACAAAGAATGACTGACGTTTTGCTGACACAACTGGCCTTTTGACTGATATAAAAGGCCTCCATTAATTCCCGCGTGGTCTTTTCACTGTGCGTATAAAGCACCTTCGTGCTACGCCAGATGGCCGTGCATTCTTTCTTTTTCTTTTTCATTACCTCACACTTTTTGCAGTACCTGACCAAGTAAGAAAGTTCCTTGTCATTTTCCAGATTATTTTTGTGCTCCTGTAACCTTTTATTTAGGCATCGTCCTGTCTGCCCAATGTACTGGGCTCCGCAGGAGAGTAGAATTTTGTACACAACTCCTTTGCGGCAAGCGACGAGCTTGTTCCTGTGCTCGGTGCCACAACCTTTCCTTTTTCTCGACCGTTCCTTCTCCCTTTGGATCGCCGGACACAACTGTATTAGTTTGTTGGGAGCTGATATTGCTACATTAACCTTATATCTATTTGCCACATTTTTTAGCTCATGGGTGATACGATGTAGATAAGGAAGTATAGCAACTTTTTTCTTTTTTTCTTGTTGGTTGTTACGTGTATGCTGAGTGTCCTGCTGTTTCACCCACTTGAGGAAACGAGCGCAGGCGTCGCTTACCGTAAAACTTGGGTACCCGGCAAGCCTAATTCTGGATAGCTGAGATTGAAAACTGTCGCTGAGAGAATGGTGACAGGATTTTGTCAAGGAATTACGGAGGCAGGAACTAATAATACCATTTTTTACAATTTTGGAATGACCTGAGTGGGAACTAAGGAGCGGTTTTGTAGATCTGGGGTTATACTTCCAGCAGACATGATCGGGACTGAATCGCAGGCGCAAATCTAAGAACTGCAACTCTTCCTCGGAAGGTGCCTCGAAGGTGAATTCCAGCCCTGCTCCCCATTTTCTGAAAACCTTCAAAATGTCAGCCATGCGCGTTGTTAAGCGATCGTGTTCAGTAAACACCAGGTAGTCGTCCACATACCTAACGGTCTTTAGGTGCATTCCCGATAGTTCCCTCTCGAGGTCCCTATCCACGTACATCAAAAATATTTCGCTAAGGACCGGGGCGACGCTTGACCCGATACATACTCCTGCCTTCTGTGAATACAGTTTGCCCTGCCAACCTACGACGGTCGAACACAGGTAAAAACGGAGTAGCTCTAGGAAGCTTTCAACTGTCAGACCACACTTCATGACGAAGGCTAGCTCATCATTATCTTCTGTAATGCACATTGTTATACGTTTCAACAGTTTGTCATGCGGGAGGCTGTAATATAAGTCCATGACATCAATACTGAAGGCGACACGGCTTCCTGGGTTGTGATCCTTCAGGAAAGAAACAAGCGTAGCGGAATTTGGAATCCTTAATGGATCATTCAGGCACAGGGACGAAAGGTGTCGTTGCAGAAAAAATGACACATGTTGTTGCCACGTGTTCTTCTCCGAGACGATTGCCCGAAACGGAACGTCGACCTTATGCGTTTTCGCATTGAAAAATAGCTCGAGGTGAAGTTTTTTGCACTTGCCAACCTGTGTGCACATCCGTTCAAGGCCAAGGTTGTTGAGAAGCATCACGGCTTGCTTCTTGGTCTCCGCTTCCTTCAATGGTGATACCTCGAAGTTCTTGACAACTGCTGCTAACGCTTTTTCTTGGAATTGCTGTTCAGAAAAAACAGCAAAGCCGCCTTCTTTATCCGATTGAACCGCCCTTAAGTCATTCGAACACATCCACTTGGCAATGGCATGTACCGGACTAGGCTTCTTCTTTTCCTCCTTCATGCGGTCAAGGACTTGCACACACTCTGTGATACATCGATGTCTTTCATTATCCTCCACCTGTCTTGCAATTGATCTTGACAATGAAAGTTTTTCCGCCTTGTCTAGTCTAGGCTCGAATGCATGCTTGGGGCCGAGCTTCAGAACGTCAGTTAAATCCGGCGGGACCTGTTCATCGCAAAAGATGAAAACCTTGCCTTCTTGGGGGTAGTTCCTTTTCTTCTTGGGCGGCAGTCGGGGACGCACTGTACTCCAAAGGAACTCGGTGAGCCGGTCCGACGTTGCGCACCATCCACGGAACGATCTCCCTGCTCTTTGTTCGTCCGTAAGCCCGCAGGCTACCCGCAAGCAATCCTTGAAATGTCGAGCCTGTCGCCAGTACTCCGAGGCCAAGATACGACACAACCTTCTGCTGTGCCCGGCGGATGGTTGCAAAAACCCACATGCGGCAAGGGCTTCCGGGGGAGCCACTCCTAGCTTCCGGTACCAAGATGCTTTCCTGGCTTGGCAGACACAAACGGCGATGAGCGGCGCGATCACTGCCGGGTCGTAGAAAGGTAAGTTCCCACAAATAACAGAGCCCGTTGCACAAGAAATATGGCTAAGTAGAACGCTCATTGTGACTCTGGAGCGGGAAGAAAGTATCGCAGTATTCTAGTCGCCCACAATATGCATTCTACAGTACTGGAAGCCCCTTCTGGCAGTGCAGCCGCATACACAACCTCGGAAGTAAACTAATCACTTAATCAAACTTCCGAACGAAGGCCTAAGCGAAGGAGGCCCCGCCGCGCGAAGATTTTCCCCGTATCGCTTGCTTCCTTGCGCAGTTTGGAGTGACTGCTGTCTCGCGCGTTGTTAACCTTCGCCTCTCCTCAGTCTCTGCAGCACGCCGCTGGCTCTGCACAGCCGTAATGTTATTCGTTTTTCTATGAGATAGAGCCGTTGAAAAAGTGAAGATTACATGAAGGGTTAACGGCAGTCTGTGCCAGCAGCGGGAGGGTGCTCTGTACGGCTAGTTTCATGTCGTGCTTAGTACAGGCTTTCGGTCACGTAGATCCCCTTTCCTCCGGTTCAGCGTTCAGCGGAGAATCACTCGGGGGACAAATATTCACTTGCATGCTTTGTGGACTGAGGTGACAGCACAGACAGGAGTGCTCACTCAGCCGAAGTGGGCAGGCTCCGCATGAAAAAAAGAAAAACTGATTTGTGGCTCTCGCGTATTTCGCCTTGCCCCTATGATTTAGTAAAAACCGCTGTCCTCGCCTCGTCACTCTATTCTGCGTACATATCGTACCCGGTTAAAGGCCATTTGGCGCATTTAATATCGCGATCAACGCATCTGCGGGATCCACGCGTGACGTAACGCAAGGAGTATACAAGTGACGGGTGGGTATCGCGTCGGTTTTTCTGCGCAAGCAACGTAGCGGAGTCGGTGGCTGACAGTCACCAAATAGTGCAAAAAGACATCTTACCTCCAATGTCCACCAGTTTGGTTTGCTGAGGTACCACCGCGCACGACGGCAGCGTGCGTATGGCTGTGTCCGTCGATGCCATCGGGCAATCGCGCACTGTGAGATCCTGAAACTGGGGAGCGCTATAATCAAGACAAGGGGAGGACAACACCACATATGAACACCACAAGACACGAGCGCAATCGGTTGCGCTCGTGTCTTGTGGTGTTCCTATGTGGTGTTGTCCCCTTGTCTTGATCATAGCGCTCCCCAGTTTCAGTATGTACAACCAACTAGCCCCCTACAATGCTTTACAGTCAGATCAGCGTCCAAACAGTCCACAATCAAGTACAACCGTGCCTTCGAGCGCAAAGACGTTTAGAAAATCACGAAATTAAAAAAACAACTGCTAGAAAAAACAGTCACAGGTTGTGGGCGAAAACAAAGAGGAGACGCAGCAAGCTATGCAAACACAAACGCCGTGCACGGATATAGTGTTCTAGAAGGTATAGCACGGACGCAGGCAGTCCAAGATGGCGCCGCCGCTAGGCGCCGCCCCTTGTCGTGGAGGGAGTTAAAACTGCCGCCAACCGCAGGTGCTTCGTTGCAAAGGTGTAAAGGAGCCACTGAACCCCCCCGCACTCACTGAATAGAAAAAAATCCTGTGCCGAATTTCGGAATCGAACCAGGGCTTTTGGCGTTTGAGGCGGAGACGCGACCACGCCGCCACGACGGCTCAAGGTACAACCATCAACAAAGGCGCATCTAGTGAATGCACTCTTACGATGCAGAAATATCCGCGCTTTTGCTACGTATATCCTGACCTAACGAAGCTAAGCCATCAGCAATTTTCCTGAACTGCCTTGTACCTTGTCTCCCGTCCCTAACAAACGATTTCCATTAAGTAGTTTGATGTTGACTGGCACAGCTAGGAACGTTTCTTCGGGTGTGCGTGCGAAGACACAAGTGCTGCCTTGTACGATCACCGACCATCGTGCCATCATAGTTTCTCATCGACCGTGGCGATCATCTGACAAGCGTTAACAGGCTCCTTCAAAGGCTAACTAGCACTTGAAGTGGCACTTGGAGTTCCTCTGCTGTTCAGCGCTTGTAAATCGAGGCGCGTCAACAACAAAACCACGGGGCACGCAAAGCTCATAGACGCGAAGCGCCATAACAAATCGAAACTCTCCTGGCCGACTGTGGCGCCGCCAAGCATCGGTTTTCTTTGCTTCCAACATTCATGTCTTTTTTCTGCCTTCCTTGGGTGATAAAAGTCCACTATCGGTTTTAAAACAAAACTTACTTCAATATTGAACCGTGCAACCTGCTTTTGGCAGCCTCAGAGATTCGCGGTGACATGTAGGAACGAAAATTCCTCTAAGGTGGTATCTCTTGTCCTATGGCGTCACCACGCTTGTACTTGCGAGATCAGCCTGTCGCGGCGATACCTGTATTTTGGTTGTTGCTCTTTTCTACCTTACAACACCTGTGTTTTCAGTAAGAGCGGCGTTTTTGTAATCGGGAGCTGGTATTTTATCGATAATGGCCAACTTCAATTTCTCCTCAGTGCCGCTTTAACTGCTGCAGTGCGCAGTCATGAGTGGCATGAGAACTCAATACGATCTGCGAGTCTAAAGCAGAGAATGGCTGAATATGTATGCTTTGCTTTACGATTGTATGGTAATGCTTTCGCACTCATGCACATAAGTGGTCTCTGCCGAATTTTTTATTTGCTTGGGAGCTATGTAAGCAGCCTGCAATTTTCTTTTCGTGAACTTCGTAACATGGCAAACTGGGTGTTAGACCTGTGCTTCCATGTTGTATTCTGTCCTAAAGCGACCGATGTTCTACAGTTCTTCATTACTGTGATTTTATGCTCGTATTCTCTATTTGTAGGCCCAGCTAGAATTTGTGCTCATCACAAGCGTACCGATCTTAGACTGGCTTGTAGAGGCACTTCATCGCACAAAAGAAAAAAATGTGCATGCAGCCCGAAAGAAGCGCCACCTGGAATGCTTCCTAGAAGACTTTGATGCCCGCATCGATGGCATTTCGGAAGCTGCAGTATATGATACACATATTATACTGTATATTGTCGGCATTTATTTAGCTTATCGTATCCACTTGTGTAGGGGCTCCACTCTTGTAGACTGATAGACTACGGATATTACATGAAAGTGGAATATTCCTAGAGTTTTTTCGGCCACAGTGGAACCCAGGTCATGCATCACCCATTTCTGTGACGGCCAACGTTTTGCAATAAATCCGCATGGTCCTAGTAAACTCTTCACAAAGAAAATGTATTGAATGTCTGGAAGATGCGACGCCCTGCGGGAAAGCATTGCTGCATTACGATGAAGAATTTGCGTGATAACACCTCTAGATAGAGTACGAATGAATTGACCGTTACTGCATGCAGCAATCAGCAGTCACGGTCTGGTATCGCTCTGCGGAGTGCCGCGTGAGCAAAAATACATGACATGAGGGTCTGATACTGGTTTTCTTAGTTATCATTGGTCAATTTAGCTGGAGTGGCCCTTACTTGAGTGCGTGCAGTATGTTCCATAGAATAATAAGAATTATAATCTTTATTTTTCTATCGACATGATAGAGGGGGCCACAGGAAACAGCGGGAATACAGCTTGGCCAGAGCACCCAGTTCTCTTTTGTAGACTACGTGTTGTTAAGCTGCACGATTCCATTGTTTTTTGCTGTTTTAGAGGCCCCTGACTGGTTCTTATAACATGTTTTGGGGTCAAATTAAGTTTTTACAGAATATTGTCTAACTCCAAGTAGGTCAAAATGGTACTAGTTATTCAGGAGAGCAAGCTGCCGGGCTAGTTGGTGATGCATGTTGTAAACTTGGAAGCGCAAAAAAACCGGACGACGGACAGTGTAAGGAAACACAAAAACAGGTTCACGAGCGCTGACGTGAAACAGGTTCACAGCGTGAACCTGTTTTTGTGTTTCCTTACACTGTCCGTCGTCCGGTTTTTTTGCGCTTCCAAGTTTACAACATGTACTAGTTATCTTTTCCGCAGTTCTTATGTAAGTCATTCAGGTAAATTTATTGTGTAACAGGTGCGCATTCTTTCAGCAAAATAATGGCTGGTTACCTGCCACGGCTAACTGGTTTTGGCATTCGGCTCCCAGCTGAAAGTTTCGGGATTGAATCCAGACAGCAGCAGACACATTTTGATAAAAGCAAACTGCACGACGGCCTATATGCTGGTCGACGTCGGAGCACTATAAAGAGCTCCAGGTGATATAAAAAAACGCAGAGTTCTCCATCATGGCTTCCATATAGTCCATGTAGTTCTGCAGGGCATTAAATCTCACATGCCATATCCTTTGCTGCTTCTATCAAAGGATCTACGACAGAGTTGGCAAATATTTAATGCTGCTAAGTGGTGAGATTTTTAAGTGAAGCCTGAAGATTAAGGCCACGAGGTTGTACATGTACTACGAGGGACACTGTACTGAACGACACTGGATTAATTTATAGCACCAGGAGTCAAGCCAATGGATATTGCAAGAAAAATACCTTTCCCTATTTTCAGTGCATCGGTAAGGCCCAGGCATGTGTAGCAATGAGCACTCTAAGGTTTCCAGTCACACTTTTGTTTCTTGCAAAGTGCATTGGAAAGAATATGTCATTAAGAGTGATATAGTCTAGAGTACAATGAATGATGCACTATGGTTTAAATTTCCGAGCTAGGAAATGCTACCAAAGTCATTTAAATGCCTACTGCTCATAGAAAACTTGTGCTGAAGTTTGTTGTGTCGACCACTACATTGCAAAACGCAGCCTAGCAGTGTGAGGAGTAGCAGTTTCTGGCACAATCATAGTGCTTCCTACCTGCCCTTATTGCATGAGCTTCCACCCGTTGTGAAGGCCACACGAGGCGAGCATCACTAATTTGGTCTGCAGGGACTGCCTTCTGCGGCTATGCTGAGCATGAAAGAGAAAGACGGGTCTTTGTTTAGTGAAGGCTTGAGAACTGAGGAGCATGTGTCATTCTGCAGCAGAACAAAGTCCCGAAGAGAACGAGGTCTAGGGCGATCAGCTCGCATAATGAATCCCCCGCCCTATTTTTATGGAGCCACGCAAACAATTCTGGGATATGGCTGAACAAGGCCCGAGATTTCTCTCGCTCACCTCATCAACTGCGCACTTTAAACGGGATTCACACGAGAGAGGATTCTACCCCTATTGAGCGGGGAGGTGTGTACACATCACCAGAGCTTGACGTCCTTGGGCGCCAGCCCAGGGGCGCCTGGCCTCTGGGATACGGGTCCTTTTGCTTGGCCAGCACAAAAGTGTCCTCGGTTGGAGGGGTAAGCGGTCATGTTGTTGTAGTTTTGGGCCATAATAATATTTTAAGAGAATTTCGTGTCTACAGGTCTGCTGGGAATATTCACTACAAGCACAGGAGCTGCATTCATGTGCTTCGGCACACTCTAATATGGTCAAGCAAGCTATTGACAGCTTGTGTCTCGAATCTGCTCTTTTGAGGTCACGTAACCACGCATTTAAGTTTTAACAAGCAAGTTGAAACGGTTGCTGTTAGCTGGGTTCCCCTGTGCGGTTATCACTTCATGCTGAGGCGGTTTTCTAAAAAAGAAATGGTGCATATTGTGGAAGCAATGCGAAGAGGAAAAAATGATGCAGCTAAACTCGAAATGATATCATATGCACAGAAGGTTGCTCATGAAAAAGAAAATAACTGACAGACAAGGTATACAAGTTGTGCTTGCTGCTGCTCAAAAGCTCGCCCAAATTTTGTTGCACATTTTGTGCTTTGGAAGAAAAAAGGGCCAAAAAGTTTGTGCCCTGTTGCAGCAGGGTTGTTTATAAAATTATGTTGACCTGTGGGAAGGCCCATGTAGGCCAATGAGGCACCTACGTTTGTGGTCATTAACATGTGCAGAAGCAAATTTATTACAACATTGTGGCCGCGGATGCATGTGATAAAGATTTTGCACCAGAAATTTGTTGGAAGCTTATGCATAAAAAAAGGAAATGCACTAGCGAAGCATCTGTACAGCTCTTAAAAGCTAAATTATGGATCTTGAAAATGTATGCATGAATGCACACTGTTCACAGCTGTTCATTCTGCATGAGTGTTGTTTTTATATTTCCTCACCTGAAACACAAATTACATAAAGCAGATAAAGTGGGCAATGTGTGATGCGTGTTTGTCTTGCGCTGGAGCTTTACTACTACTTGAAACTATGAGCGATCTCGCCTGACAGCAAGCTCCGCTGAACTTGCTTGCATTGTTGGCGAAAGTCGCTGTATATATTCTACTTTACATTCGGCCCTAGCTATTGTTCTTGGTTTATGTCTAGTTAACCCCAAATTGGCAGCTATGACTTCAAAAATGTGTTTGATAAACACGGCTATTGCTTAATTTGTTATGCCTTCTAGTGTGAAATGTAGCAACTCATTGCTTGGGTAGTTAGTGTATTTCACCTTTTATTTTAGTTAGCTCTAGTGCAGTCATTCTGGGATGACAACGCACTTTCCGTGATGCCTCTTGAAGGCACTAATATAGTCTGCATGCATTAAAAAGTTGGCTGGAGCAGGACCTTTGGACTGAAGCATACTGTAACAAGCAATAAAGATCAGAATTTATTTTTTTTATTAATGTTGGTGCTCTTTTTATGTCTTCATGTTTTATGCCACTGTATTTAAAATTCATTCTCCATTCTTTCAGAGACAAGCGTCACGGCAGCAGTATGCCTGTTGCCAAGCTTGGTGAAAGAAAGAGTGGAGACTTTCGTCCGCCCATTTGTTAGTTTCTAAAACCGCAAGTGTGAGCAGCAATGTTTTGTGCGATGCTCAGGGTATGCAGTTCTTTTTTACCCTTTGAGAACGCATTTGACATTACTTTTATTTCTTAAACAAGTTAAACAAATATACCGTGTCAGACTGAAGAAAACAAATACACAGTATTTGATATAATAACATAGCTTTGCACACTAGCCTTCATACTCTTGTTACATGGGCATTTTCAGAGGTTTCTTAAACAAGTTAAACAAATATACTCTGTCAGGATGAAGAAAACGAATAGGCAGTATAATACATAATAACATAGCTTTGACTAGCATTCATACTAATGTTACATGAACATTTTCAGAGGCTATGTGGTCCCGCGGCTTAGAAATTCTCAGCTGCTATCGAACACGAATCAGGTGTGCTGCTACACAGTAAACTCTATCACCATTGAAGGAATCCATCTCACACTGAGGCGTAGTGGCGTCACTATCGCAGCCAGTCATTGTTCAGGCATCAAAGCAATTGACTTATAAATCTAAACTGAGAATGTTAAAAACAAAGTGATTGTTGCTTTCAGGAATATTACGCACTGTTCAAGTTAATTTTGTTGCGTTGGACAAGCTGTAAGCATACATGCACTACCGAGGAAGCTGTTGGTTATTTTTGTTTCACTGGCAGCAATGGTACTGTGCTTGCTGTAACGTTTCTTTTGCAGTCTCGTAATTTGCAGCAATTATACTGCTCCGATTTTTATAACTAGTACATTACTGTGAGCAGTGTAGTCGGTAAAGCGTTACAAGTAACTGCGTTACCGGTAACGCATTACTTTTTTCAGTAACTTAGTAACGTACTCGTTACCATTTCCGAACTGTAACGGGTAACGTGCTTACGTTAACATTTTTTGGTAACGTGACGTGCCACGTTACTAGTTACTTTTTGTTCCAATTTTCCCCCACTCCGCCCTTTTTTCGAAAAAAAGGAAAGCGCAGAGCACATAAAGTGATGTTGCAAATAAACAAAAATGTTCAGGTGCTCTCGACACTTGTTACGGCTCGCATGCATGCCAGAAAACACGTGCCCTTGACGATGCACCCATCTAAAGAAAAAAGACACAGAATAGACACAGAACGTAGCCTA
The DNA here is from genome assembly GCF_052857255.1 of Amblyomma americanum. Lineage (NCBI taxonomy): Eukaryota > Metazoa > Arthropoda > Arachnida > Ixodida > Ixodidae > Amblyomma > Amblyomma americanum. The sequence goes on from NC_135497.1 coordinate 360,456,632, forward strand.
CAACACTGACTGTGAGTGCTCCGTGTCTGAGAGTGCATGCTGGCACTGCTCACAGGCCTTCAAAATTTCAATTGAGTTCCACACTTCTTAGTTCCTTCGAAAGACTATTGACTTGATGACATATAAACCGCCCGTGTACCAGGGCTCATTGACCTTAAGTGGATCGACTCTTTGTTTAGGGGCCTTCGAAATGCCCGTGTGACAGGGATATTAAGGACTGCAGGATACATTTCACTGTAGAGAAATTCGTCATGACCACTGGTATATTCTAGATTTTAGTCTGCCTGCCATTTATTGAACCTTGTAATTTTACCAGTGTCAGCCAATTTGCTTCCAAAGTGAATGTTATCTATACAGGCATTAGACGATATTGAAAATGCATTTGTTGCCATTATACATTATAGAATGCTTTGGTTTGTGAGTTTTTAACGTCCCAATGCGACTCAGGTTATGAGGGGCGCCGTAGTGAAGCGCTCCGGAAATTTCGACCACGTGGGGTTCTATTACTTGCACTGACATCGCACAGTCTACGGGCCTCTAGAATTTCGCTTCCATCGAAATTCGACCACCGTGGCCGGGATCAAACCCGCGTCCTTCAGGCCGGCAGCCGAGCACCATAACTACTCAGCCACAGCGGCGGCATATACATTATAACATTACCTGCAGAGGAGCCGACTTAGTTTAAATGCAACATGTTTGCGTAGGTGGCCTATATAGCTAATTAGCTCTAGTAAGGCACCATTTAATATGTATTAAACATTCTGGAGGGACAAGCTTGCAGATGCTTCCTTTGCATGCAAGGCTGGAGGTGTCTGAACATGGGATTTCTCTGATGATTTGCAAAACACTCTTTTCTGAAACTTGCGTGTGCGTTTGTTCTTTTTTGCAGGATCCTGCAGCTGTGCACTAAATCCCAACTACAGTGCACAAAGGAGGCATTCTGACAACGACAGATGTTTCTGTTTGCCTTTAAAAGATTTGTGTCAAGGAGACAAGCCTGCTGGCGGCAGTTGCAACACAGATGGCCTTATACTCGGCATTATTAATCGTCTTCGATTAAAAAGCACAGCGGTCATTTGACTTACTGTGCAGGCTGATCAACGTCGACAGTGGCCTACGGCCAACTCCACTTGTGTGTTTGGCACAAACTGTTTTGGCGAAATAAAAATTCTCAAGCTGAAATTAAATCGTCCAATTTCACATTCCTACACATGTTCGTGCAGTGGTGAGAAGCACAGCCAACCTCTGCTAGCATGCCTGGGTCTGGCAAGGATAACCATGTCATCCACAGGTAGATAAAAATTTGGTCTCAATGGATTAATGATTAGTCCCTGGAAGATCATTCAAGTGGATCAACAGTTAATCCTGAGGCGGGAACATTTCCTCTCTCAGGGACCATTTCTGAAGATAAACAGATAATCCTGAGGGAGTAACATTTGCTCTTCCAGGGATCATTTCTGAGGATCAGCTGTTAGTCCTTAGAGGGTAACATATGCTCCCTCAGGGATCATTATCAAGGATCAAGTGTTAGTCTCTTGAGGACCATCTGCAAGGTGCAACCATTAGTCTCCCAGCCGTTAGTCCTTCGGGGTCTAACTGTATATACCCTTGCAGTTGATCCCCAAAAGGACGAATGGTTGTGACAAATCACTTGGTCCCCCAAAGGACTAACCTCCCTACCCCTTTTAGTCCTTTTTTCTTTGAGTGTAGCCTGACTTTCGGTAATACGGTCCTGTGTATGAGACGAGATGTTCAAGCAAGTCTAGAAAATAAACAACGAGGCGTAGGGAGGCTAGCTTTGGGAGCACATGGCAATACATCAAATCAGGGGGTACAGAGTGATATGGGATGGGCGTCGTTCTAGAGGAGAGAAGCTAGAAGTAAGATAGCGTTTGAGGAGCGATTGAAAAAAATGAGGAAAAATCAGTGGGCTAGGAAAGTTTTTCAGATACCTGCAATTAAGGAATGTTGATACGAAATGGCGAAAGCGAACTAGAAAATTGACAAGGAAATATCTGGACAGCAGTAGGGGGCAAATCAGCAATTATTGGATAAGAAAACGTCTAAAGAAACAGAGAGAGTTGTGTTGAAAACAGGGATGCTGACGAAATCAGCACTGGGAACATACAGAATTTTTAGGCAGGAAATTGCCAAAGAAAATATCTATGATAATTGTAGCGGTTCTTTGTTGTTTGAGGCCAGGACAGGAGTTTTGCGGACTAAGACATATAGAGTCAGGTACCACGAGATAGACACGTTGTGCGTTGCATGCGGAGAGAAGGAGGAAATGGCTGAACACTTGATACTTTTCTGTAAAGGGCTTCACCCTACAGTGGAAAGCAGCGGGGCTGATTTATTCAAGGCATTGGAGTTTAAGGACAGAGAAGGGAAAGTAAATTTTAAACGGGTAGAAATAACCAAGGGAAAGTCATCTGATTGGGGGCTAAAATCAAGAGAAGAGTAAAACTTCATAAGTCATGGCTAGGTGGCTTGAGCCACCGCCCGATTCAAAGGGATCAGCCGTATCCATCCATCCATCCATCCATCCATCCATCATCCATCCATCCATCCATCCATCCATCCATCCATCCATCCATCCATCCATCCGTCCATCCATCCATCCGTCCGTCCGTCCGTCCGTCCGTCCGTCCGTCCGTCCGTCTATCCATCCATCCATCCATCCATCCATTCATCCATCCATCCATCCATCCATCCATCCATCCATCCATCCATCCATCCATCCATCCATCCATCCATCCATCCATCCATCCATCCATCCATCCATCCATCCATCCATCCATGGTCAATTCTATTGAATTTGATTCGACTGCGAACAGAAGGAGTTCATATAGTGAAGGCAAAAAACAAGCTCTATAAATTTAGACACATTTTGAAGTATCACGGAGCTTGTTCTATAAAATCTGTTTTGATTCAGAATGAAGAGAGTATATAGCAAATGCACAAAACAAGCTCTATGAGATTCGACTCATTATGAAGTCTTACCGAGGCAATTCTATAGAATTTGTTTTGACTGCGAACGGAGCGAGTTCGTATGGTGAAGGCGCAAAACAAGTTCTATAAAATTTGGCTCATTATTAACTCTTATTGAGCCAATTCTATAGATTTCCTGTTGACGGCGTGCAGAGCTAGATTTTATAGTAAGGTCTCGTTAAAGAATAAATAGAACACTTAATGAGTACGCTCGACAGGCAGCGAGCTCCTATAGAGATCTTTTAGAAACATTACGCTCCGTGTACAAGTTCAAAAAAGAAACATGATATTTATTTTTGTAATGGTATATCTAGAGCGTTTGGACATTGTCTCCCAGGATCTAAGTCCGCAATTAGTAGGAGTTGGAGGAGGAACAACTTCATTTTAAGAAAAGGGCAAAAGGCCCCCAAGAATCGGCTCCTACCTGTCCAAGAGACCGCGGGCCTGGACCTCACCGAGAGCTCTTTCCACAAGCCATATTGTTCCACCTGATTGAGCAGCGCTCAGAGCGGCCGCCCATCGCGGGAACTGCCATGATTTGTGGTCATTGCCACAGGTAGTGCATGAGAGTGGCATTGGCCGCCCCACATGTTGAGCAAAGTGGGAGGGTCAATGCAGGGTGGTAGCGATGAAAGAGGCAAGAAAAAATGTAGCAGTTTGTCTGTAGTTGCCGCCAGAGCGAACACTACTTTGAATGTAGTGAATAGTTTGGTGGCGGGATGTTGAAACGGCTGTTTTAGTAATGAACACCGAGCTACATAGGGGCAGGCGGCATAGGGGGAAGCGGCACCTGTACCAGCACCTTCTCGGCCCGTTTGCCGCTGGCATAAACGACGACGATGGTGACCGCGCGCTAGTGGTTTCCAGCCCTTTCAGCCAGCATCTTTTGGAAGGTGACGTTGCCAGCAACTCATGCTGCGGGGCAGCGGCTAAGTAAGTACCTGGCTGTGTTGCGCTAGCTTGCTAAATTTCTCCTTTTGTCTGTGCCTGCTTGCTCCTGTTCTGGGTTGATTGGGCTTGGGACGAGAGCTTGATGTCTACTTCTCCCGGTCGCGGGTTTTCCCCTTGGTCGGCATCTCTTTCTCAAGACCAGCTCCCAATTGATCTCTTTTTCCGCAGTGGTGTTTCGAGCATTCATGTGGCTTTAGTGCCTTCCGATGGAGGCGCGATCAGACTTAACAACACGGAGGAAGTACAGGCGGCTCTTCAGTCAACATCGAAGAATTTCATGTGCATTACCGATGTCCGGCAGCTCGGAAGGGGTGGTATTTTGTGCAGGTCATCGGATAAAGACTGTATTGAAGACCTGCTAAAGTGTACGACCTTCGCCCTGTGGAAACGCTTGAGAGCCTCTCGCCTGCGGGAGTGATTGCTGTCCATCGATGCAGCAGGATGGTTCACGGAGTAAAAATTCCTGCGGAGTCCGTCATTGCCACATTTGCAGGAATATTTTGCCCGTCAGAGATTAAGGTGTGGCCATTTGTTTTTAGAGTATATGACTTTAACTCTTGACCTCATCAGTGTCAAAACGGCTGGCGATTTGGCCACAGCGGCAAAGCCTGCAAATCGGATTTACGCTGCTGTGCCTATGGGGAACATCATTGCAGAAAGGAATGTCTTGAACAGCAAGAGAAATGTTGTTTGTGTAGTGGTGCTCACTCTGCTGAACCGCATTACTGTCCTGCACGAGCACAAGAAGTTCAGGTGCTTGAGCTTATAGACAAGCGGAGATGCACGCGGAGGGAGGCTTTTGCCGCAGTCAAGGAGAGAGAGCCTCAGGCTACTCTAGTGTAGCCGCCAAAGGCCCACCTATAATGGATTATAGTTGGTCCCAGGCTATTACAGCGGCAGTTGAGAAGGCTGTGGCAAATGCAATGGATCGCATTATGGAAACTGTATCCACGTGCATTTGGCAGGTCATAGCTGCTCAGATGACCAATCTTCTGCAGGTGTCCACCGCTCCGCTCTTGCCTTCTTTGGCTTCGGAGGCTACTCCTCCTTCTGTAGTCATCGATTCCGCTCTACAGGGCCCAGAACAATGTCAGTAACTAAAGTCCTCTCATGCCTCTCCTTCGAACAGCGTTATAGACCCATCCTCTATGGACTGTATGGATATGGAGTCTGATCTCCGCGCCCAGAAACGAAGTGGGTCTCCTCTGAATATCGCAGGTCCATCTTGTCCCCAGTCAAAGAAAAAAAAAGTAACGCCAGTCAAAATGCTAAGACCAGGATTCTAGAAAAGGCAGTCGCAGCTGCGGCACTCCCGCCAAGATAGGGTTCCTAAGTGTACTCCAGTGGAATTGTCGGCCTATATTCTCAGCTTCAACAGATTTAAATTGCCTATGCAATGAGCTTCTACCAGATTTAGTTGCTTTACAGGAAACAAGACTAACTACAAATTTCAATTATCATCTCAAGGATTACCGTCCGTTCCGGCTTGACCGGTCATAAAGAGGGGGAGGGTTGTTAGTGCTCATCTCTACAAAGTTTTGCCACAGGGCATGTATTTTTTTCCAATATGCGGACAATGAATGTGAAATCTTTGCGGTTGACCTCAGTGTCCCAGGTCATGAGCCCTTTACGGTAGCTAATGCATATTTCCCATCTGGTGTGCGTGACACTCGGCCCCTTGACTCACTCATGTCTCGTAGCGTTTCTCAGGTTTTATTACTTGGAGACTTCAAATCGCACCATGTGACGTGGGGGCTTAAAACAGACAGTTTGGTTCTGGACTTTTTTATTGGGCTTCTCACAACAACTTGATCTGCAACAATTCCGGATTACCTACGTTTGTTCGGAGTCAATGCCGCTCTGCCTTGGAAGGTGCCCGCGTGCTATGCGAAGTCAGTGCACGTTAAAGATCCCCAGGTGGTCGAAATTATTCCGGAGCCCTCCACTACGACACCTCTCTCTTCCTTTCTTCTTTCACTCCCTCCTTTATCCCTTTCCTTACGGCGCGGTTGAGGTGTCTAACGATATATGAGACAGATACTGCGCCTTTACTCCCCCCCAAGAAAAAAAAAACAATTAATTATTATTATTATTATTGACATCCTGCGAAGGCTTTGTAGTGCTAGGTCAGGCATGAGAAGGCGTACACTTCTGATGATTTATAAAATGCACGTCCGCCAAATTTTGGAGTTCGGCTCTGTTTTATTCTCAGGAGCTCCTGCCTATAAGCTTCACCCTCTTGTGATCTTGGAGCGTGAGGCGTTGTGCCTCTGTCTGGGGCTTCCAAAATATGTCGCCAATGCTGTTCTGCACCTTGAGGCGCGAATCCTATTGTTATCAGCTAGGTTTCTCCTTTTAACATTTCAAACATTTTTAAAATTCTGCGAATCACCTCTTCACGCTTCCAGTACAATATTTCTTAGCCAACCTTCCGCCTTTTTTAGTGCCGCCTGGTCTAGTTTTCACAATCCGCAGATATGTTACGTGCAGTCCCTCCTTTATCCCATAAATATTCATTTCACAGATGCCTGCCAAATGTATAACAACTCATCATATGTCCAGATTGAATTAGATGACATTTTCTCATGGAATGCAAAGCTGCAGCCCTTCCCGCTTCTTCAGGGTCTGTTGCAGGACCACCTAAGGTCCTTTCCCTCTCATGTTCTTATTGCTACCAATGCCTCGCAGGATCGCGAAAAGGCATGTGTGGGAATTGTTTCGCCTTCACTGCATTGGTCTTTTTCTCTCCGTCTTCCTGACTTCACTCCAGTTTTTCTGGCTTAATTATTAGCAGTAATTTTAGCCTTACGAAAATTAGAAAATACCGTTTCCCAGGTCGTGGTTATGAGAGGCTCTGTCCATTTGCTCTTCATTATCCTCACCTACTGAGTCTCGGGCATTACGCCTCTTGAAGTTCCTGATTCCTTTCCATCTAAATTCGGTAAGATTGCTTTAGGCACCAGGTCTTATGGGCTTTCACTTAAATTAGGTTGCATATTCCTTAGCAAGAGCCTCTCTCTGCGGCCCAATCGTTGCTGTCCTGCCAACGTGTGCATATACAGCTGTGGGGAGGTTTCACAGCTACACAATATTTCAGAAATTTGCTGCCTCGGCTCTTACATCATCTCCCGAATATAAAAATCTTCTGCATCGTTGGAGTAGCAAAGACTGGCGCTCGCGCAGACTGGAGGTCTCTTTCACGCGTTTGTGTTGCCCATTGTGCCCTTTTTGTGCCGAACCTGAGACAATAGATCACTTCCACTTGTTCTTCCGCCACTTCTCTCATTTTCGGAAGCGTCTTTTGCAAATTACATTTCATCAACTGGGCATGCCTGTGTCCTCCGCGGCTGTTCTTTCCATTGGCGCTTCTTTGCTTGGACGAAGCGACAGGAGTGTGCGCTCTGCTCTGCAAAATTTTCTTCAAGAAACGCAGCGACTTCCATTTTAATTCCTTTTTCCCTCTCTCAGTCAGTGCGACATTGAAACACTACAGGCATTGTATACTTTTATGCACATTAAGCTATTGTCCCGTCCTCGATCTCCAAGTTGACAGGACCCCTGTCCTTCTGTCTTCCAATCTATCAGACTACATACTATTACCACTCCTTTGCCCGTAAAAACTTTCCTGTATCTAGCAATTAACCGCCTTTGTCTTGGCCACCCCCGTAGTGGGTATGTGCCAGCAACGTCTGAGGCCTTCCTTCCTTCCTTCCTTCCTTCCTTCCTTCCTTCCTTCCTTCCTTCCTTCCTTCCTTCCTTCCTTCCTTCCTTCCTTCCTTCCTTCCTTCGTCACAAGCCTTCGGAGGGGACAGCGGAACATGAAACCTTGCAGTGGCATACCCAGCGGGGTACTCAACCCGGAAATACGGCCCTCTATGGATCGGATCTTTCAGAAGCGCCGCAGGAAATTTTTCAGGCAGAATTTTGCTATTAGTGGATGTGCATGTTCTTAAGCATCCTCAAACTGGAAACCATGATTGGTGTGCGCGATGGCGACGAACGCCTGCAAAAGTGAAGCAGCAGAAACTAATGCTACCAGCCATCGAGAACATTTTAGCATTGAAGTAGTGGTATTCGAAAACAGTTAGAAAGTAGCACGGCACACTCGCTGCGTGTTTAGCGCCGACTGTTTGATTGATTCAAACGCGTGCTTTATTACAGCCTTTTAATGTGCACATTGCTCGATGCATTGTGCAGGCCTGTGGCTCCGCCGGCCTAAAGCCTTAAAGCTCAGGACTCGTGGCACAAATACTCCGAGCTTTGTCCAGAGCAAGGCGCTGCCGTGCGTCGGTGTGCGTCTGCAACAACCCAATCGCTGTGCGCGGCCGGCAGGATAGCCCTACGAAGTTCTTTGAGCTTATTTCTGCGTAGCTCTCAATATTACTGGATTCCCAGACGATGTGGTTAGCTGCTGCTGAGCAGGGCGCATCCCTTCCTCGGGGTCATTGTTGAAAAACGTGTGGGTAAATGCCGGGGTTAGCGCAGTGTTTGTTGCGAAGCGGAGGACTAGAGTCTTAGTATCCCTCGGTAGCTAGTCCAGCAAAGGTAGAATATTGCGCGCCGGCTCCTCAGCGCGTTGCTCTCATTCAGTGCGAAGGTGCTGAAGGGAGTTGTGCAGTCGCTTCTCAGCGGTTCCTTCGAAGGCTTGGGGAACCAGCCGGCTGGTGCATATTGTCACGTAGTGGTGACGGCAGTCGAAGCAGCGATCAAGACGGACAAAAGGGTCTTCTAAAAGAAAACCGTTTATTGGAATGACTTGCACCCAAAATAGACTGAATCACTCGGCGGCGGCGAAGCGACAAGCGTGCTCGGCGGTCGTCGATCAGAACGCCCGCCGCTGTCGACCGTGCTTAATTTAAAGCTGATAGCGAACTTTCAAGATAAAGCGTGCAAAGTTACTAGAGCATTCCGCAACAACGTAGAATCAGCTCTGCCTGGCTGCGATCAATCGAGAGAAATCTAGTCGCGTCTTGCGTCGCAAACAAAGCGATAAAGTGGTGTGGCGGAAGATTCGAAAAACGAACAAATACTGCAAATATTCGCAGCATTATTCCCCTCTCAAGGAGGCATCGAACCGATGCATTAAAACAAATAATGGGACTAGTAAGAGAAAAACGCATCTTGCGAAAGTAGAGCATAGAAATTCAGCGGCCTTTAGCGCGCATAATACGGCTTCAGACGGCCTGCATAGACAACGTCGTGTCGTACGCGGTGTCGCTGAAATGCAGTCATTGCGTCAGGGATGACTTCATAATCCACTTCACCTAGCCAACAAAGAACCTTTCATGGGCCGAAATAGCGGCTCAATAGCTTTTTACTCAATCCACGGCGGTGAACGGGTGTCCACACCCAGACTTGGTCTCCTGGCTTGTATTCCGCGTTGCGTCTTCGTAGGTTGTAGCGTCTGGCGTCGGACCGCTGCTGATCTTTGATCCGTAATCGGGCAAGCCTTCAAGCTTCTGCGCGTTGAAGGTAGGCGGCAACGTCGACGTTCTCTTCTGTAACGTTGGGCAGCATGGCGTCTAGCGTGGTCGTGGCCTCACTGCCACGGACGAGCCTAAAAGGAGTCATCTGGGTGGTCTCCTGCACTGCGGAGATGTAGGCGAAGACGACGTAAGGCAGGTTGTTATCCCAGGTTTTGTGTTCGGCACCGACATACATGGCGAGCATATCGGCGATGGTTTTGTTCAGGCTCTCGGTCAGTCCGTTGGTCTGCGGATGGTATGCAGTTGTCCTCCGGTGGCTGGTTTGGATGTAACGCAGAATGGCTTGCGTTAATTCCGCTTTGGGTGCTGTTCCTCTATCCGTAATGACCACATCGGGGGCGCCGTGTCGAAGAAGAATGCACTCCACGAAAAATTTGGCGACTTCTGCTGCTGTTCCGTTCGGTAGGGCTTTCGACTCGGCGTAGCGAGTCAGGCATTCGGTCGTTATGATGATCCACTTATTTCCAGATGTTGACGTTGCAAAAGGGCCAAGCAAGTCCATGCCGATCTGCTGAAAGGGCATTGAGGGATGTTGAATGGGGTACAGAAATCCTGCTGGTTGTGTGGGAGGGGTCTTTTGTCGCTGGCGATCTCGGCAGGTTTCACATAGTGTGCGACATCGGCACACAGTCGGGGACAGTTATACTTGTCTTGAATGCGGCGGAGGGTGCGAGTAAACCCGAGACGTCCAGCTGTCGGCTCGTCGTGTGAAGCCTGTAGAACTACTTCGAGGAGACAAGCAAGTACAACAAGGAGGTAGGCTGTTTTGCTCGCTGTAAAGTTCTTCACAAGGACCTCACTGCACACAGAAGGAAGACAGTCCTCGCTTGAATGGAGCGGGGGTGAAGAAACCTTGCTTTCCAGGTACTCGATGAGACCTTTTCGGTCGGGGTCTGAGCGAGGCTGCTGAGCAAAAGAGCTGGGGCTGACGGGTCCCAGGAAGGCGTCCTCATCGTCGTCCGGGGACGGTGTATCTACAGGGACTCGTGAGACGCAATCGGCGTCAGAGTGCTTGCGTCCGGACTTGTAAGCGACGGTGACGTCAAACTCCTGGAGACGCAGACTCCATCGAGCGAGTCGGCCAGAGGGGTCCTTCAAATTGGCAAGCCAGCACAGCGCGTGGTGATCGCTGACCATATTGAACGGTCGTCCATAGAGGTAGGGGCGGAATTTCGACATAGCCCAGATGATGGCAAGGCACTCCTCCTCAGTTGTCGAATAGTTAGCCTCGGCCTTGGAGAGGGAACGGCTAGCGTATGCGATGGCGTTCTCCAGCCTGTCGCTTTTTATTGCGAAAGCAATACTGCTAGAGGTTTCCGCTCTTGGCCGTCGTCCCGGAGAATCCACCATTGCCTTTTAGCGTGACCTACGAGTGACGTCATACCAGCTGTGGAAAAGCGGGGCCCCAACTCGGCTCGTCGCGATCGTCCCAGCGAATCCTCCACGGTATGTCGGATGATGTGTATAAATTGAAGCTGCAACGATGTGCTGCAGCTAAGAAGCGGCGGCGTACGGAAGAAACGGATGAAGAGCGGGAACAAAGTTTAGCTAAACGGCGTGCATACTATGCAGCCAGGCGAATGCATTCAACATCTCTTGATCTGGGTGCATCTACAAGTATCATGCATGCTCTCAATGCTGACGCGACTTTGGCGACACCTGATCGTTCGACAGCAAGCCTTATGGATGCTTTAAATGGCAACAAGACTGCATCTACTCGTTCGATGAGCAGTATGGAACTCTACAACCTGAACAGAAGACTACGACGTGCTGAAGAAACGCCTGAACAGAGAGAGCAACGCCTTGCCAGGAAAAGAGAGCGAGATGCTGCTAGGAAAGCGAAGCATAACGAGTCGAGGAGAAAGCACCAAGCGGAAGAATCACCCGAAGCGAAAGCTCAACGATTGAAGAAGCGACGAGAGAAATCTCTTGCCAAGACTGGTGTGGTTCAACCGGAGGGGGACATTGCACTTCAGCGACGTGAAGAGCATGCGAGAAGAGTCAAGGAGTGTGAGCCCGCAACTCGTGAATTTCACAGACGCTTTACAAACAATCCCTTTGGCTGTGTGTGTTCTGTGTGTGAACGGTTACGGCATAAGGACAAACTTACACCGGTAAGCGAACTTATGTTCCGTACTTTGAGGAGGGATTACCTAGAGTGGGATGAGCAAACTTTAGCGAGTGCAGTGGTGTGTAACACGTGTAAAGCCAGTCTCAGAGAAGAAAAGATTCTACTGTAGTGTGTCTAATGGGAAAAATATCCGCCTATGCCAGAGGGTTTGCCGCGGTTGAATCCTGTAGCCGAACGATTGCTGTCTCCCCGCATACCCTTTGTACAGATCCGCAGGCTCATGGATTGGAAAAATAGTCAGTATGGCATAAAGAGCCCAATAGGTAATGTGGCGGTGAATACTGAAGAAATGTTGAAGAAATTGCCGAGAAATGTCGACGACCAACAGTCAATCTTTGTGAACATTATTAAGGGATTGTACAAGCATTATGACGTGAAGATTGACACAATCAAGTTAAACAAGATGATCGATGAGATTGAAGACAATGAGTTTGAGTTGGAGGAATGCGACGATATAGTTGTTTGCGATCCCGTGACTGAGGGACTTGCCCTAACATTGGATCAGCACACTATGGTCTATGATGAGTACTTTACTTTGACGATTGCTCCCGGTGAAGGCAAGAAGCCGCTTAGCATCCTCTATGACACACACGCGGAGGAGTTGTCATTCCCGCAAATAATTTCGGCCATGCGAGGGACATTAGGCCAGAAGAAAGACCCACAGTCTTCACAATGGCTGCTTCTGAGATTAGAAGAAGCGATAGGAGAGGAGCTTTACCTATGCACGTCTTGTATATAGCAATGAAGGTCATCCGTCACCGTTTGTGCGATAACTTGAACGTCATGTTTCGCAACAAGGAAGAAATTGGAGCATTGACCAGGGCTGACGTTGAAAACCCCTAAAAAGTCATTAATCTAATCGAGACAGACATGAGATTCATGAAAGCTGTACCCAATACCATACGATATTGGCACACGCGAAAGACAGAACTGTTTGCCATGATACGGCAGTTGGGAAAACCGACGGCTTTCCTAGCAATTTCTACTTCAGAAGTGCATTGGCCTCGGCTACTACACCTGATACGGCGGTTGAAACACTGTCCGAACATAACATCGGCGAAGAAGAAATGAATAGCTACTTTGCCGCTACTCTTGTCAACGAGGATCCGGTAGTGTGTGCGATATATTTCGAACACATGCTACGAGTGATTCTACAAATTTTGTGCAACAAGCGGATCACCCCGTTTAGGCCGAACCACATTGTAGAGCACTTCAAAAGAATAGAGTTGCAGCACAAGGGTAGCGCACATGCCCACATTTTGTTTTGGTTGGAGGATGCGCCCAACGAAGAGGTCGAAAACAATGGCATGCACGAAGCAGTTGCACTGGCAGACCGGTTACTTTCACTTAGTCATAATGCCTTGGAAAGACCTAGGAGTCAACGACATGAGCATACGCATACGTGCTATAAGGAAAACAGACAGGTTTGCCGCTTCAACTACCCGTTGTGGCCAATGTTGTGCACTAAAGTGTTAACTCCGTTAGTTGCACACGATGAAGAGGAAGATCCAGAAGGAGCCAAGAAGTTTAAGCTGCTGAAGTCAAAGCGGGATGATTACAAAAGTCTTTCAACGCAACGGTGTCTGAGACCTACGAGTCGATGTGGGATGCGCATGGCATTGAAGATTTGGAGGAATACCAGAGAGTGATACGTGCCGGCCTCACGCGTCCTACCATGCTACTGAAGCGAGATTTGGACCAATGCGACATCAATGCCTTCAACCCTTGCATTGCCGGTGTCCTAAACTCTAATATGTATCTGCAGATCATATTAGATGTATATGCATGTGCTGCATATGTTGTTCAGTATGTGAACAAGACAAATCGAGGTGTATCGTCTTTGAACCGTGCAATCAAGAACGTCATTGCGGAAGATCCCGATGCAGAGATGACGTATGAACAGGCATTGCGAAATTTTGCTGTGCACATGATTAATGCCATCGAAATGTCAGCTAAAGAAGCGGCGTGGATGTTACTTAACTTCGAAATGAGCCAGACCAGCACAGGTGTGATTTTTGCCAACACTGTTTGGCCTGAAGAGAGGACAAGAAGCAGAAAGAACGCCAAGAAAATGGATGAAGAACAATTGCATCAAACTACCACGGACATATGGCATAAGAGTGCAGTGGAAAAGTACGAGGAACTATCGCCTGACTTGGAAGAAATCACGTTCGCCGAATTTCTAACTCAATACAACGCCAGGGGTACAAAGCGCAAAAAGACTGCAATTCTTCGGTGCCGGGGCTATGACATAAACGATGTTGTGAACTACAAGCGAGAACATGTTATGCTGTACTTACCACTTCGAAGGGAAAATGAGTTTCTCGATGGAAATGCATTTGAACATATCTTTGACGGTAACAAAGAGAGAATTATGGCGGTCAAGGCCAAGTACAAAAGTGCAGTTACAAAGGCTCAACTGCTAGAGTATATCTGTGACATTAACAAAGTGCAAGATATGCCAGCTCAATCAGACGATTTGCCAGAAGCTGAACAAGCGGTAGGAGAGGGGCGTCCAGCTAGGGTGTTAAACATGGTTGAAACAAATGATGACACCGATATTGTACCAGAGGGCACAAGAACAAGTGTCGTGGTGTCTGTGTCATGTCCAGCTGTCAGGAAAAGAGAGGATTGTATGCCTTTGGAAGAATTTTATGCTAGACTAAAGCTAGCGAACCATCGTCAGAGGATGCTGATAGAGGAAGTGATTTATCGTGTCACGAATGCGGACGCGAAGCCTCTCCCGATCTTCTTCACGGAACCAGCCGGTTGTGGCAAAACATTCACTCTGAGGTTGGTCATGGATGTTTACAATCGTTACTGCAAAAGTCGGAAGATTAGTTACGGCGGCAGTGAGGTGTCGGGAGTAAATGCTTGCATAGCCTATTCTACCACTGGCAAGGCTGCTGTGACTTTGGATGGTGTAACCGTGCACTCGGCCTTCAAGCTTGTCATGACTTCTGGCCGTGAGGAAAAGGGTCTCTCTGCATCTAACCTGAACTCGTTTCGCATCCTGTTAAATGGTGTGCGATGCATCATCATTGACGAGATTAGCATGCTGTCGTCGGAGCTTCTTCGGCGAGTGGATAGGCGAATTCGAGAGATTCGTCCTGACAGAATGTTGGAGCCCTTTGGTGGCTTTCATATCATCTTATGTGGAGACATGAGGAAATTGCCACCGGTTAGGACATGTGAGGTGTACAAGCGGCCAAAGTCTGCCGGAGTTGTGTATAACACTGGTGTATTACCTTGGCATCATCTGGAATACTTTCCTTTCACTTAGGTTGTCCGCCAGAGCGACGCCGTTTCCTCGACTCTCTTGACCAAGATTGGGGATGGTGAAGTGTTGGAAGACTAGAATGGAACTGTTGGAGTCGCGATTTACACAACCAGAAGATAACGCGGCGCAGTGTACAGACGCAGTTCGTCTTTACTACAGTAACAAACAAGTTGATGCTTACAATGAGAGAGTAGCTCAGGCCACTCGAAACAAGGAAGAGCACTTCGCTAAAGACATTGTGTTGGGCCACATATCTCAAGAGGAAAAGGATTGCCTTTAAGAACTGTGCAAATGTATACTAGAGAAAGGACTTGCAATTTGCCTAACATGGTTGTCTTATGCCTAGACAAACCGTGCATACTTCTGCGGAATATAGACCTTGCTGATGGATTTTTCAACGGCATGGTGGGCACATTGAAGCACCTTGAGTATGACGTCCGCGAAGAACCATGTAGAGTCTGGTTGCATTGTCCGGAAGGAGTTGGAGTTGTGGCTAAGGCGAAACTTGCAGAGCGGGGGTGTGGTAGACACATAAACAAATTGATACCCATAGATTTATTTTCGATGCAATTCCAACTCAGGGAGAAGGTAATTAAGCATATGTCGGTCAGGCGAACCCAGTTTCCTTTGGTACCGGCCAGTGCCATGACAATACATAAGTCACAGGGTGGCACCTTTGATACTGTTGTGTATGAGTATGGGTCTCAATATCGACAGAAACTTCTCTATGTAGCTTTGAGCAAAGCTACGAGTTTGGGTGGGCTGTACCTTACTAAAGAGAGTGGATGTCGCCAATTTGCACACAAAGGACCTAACCCAGACAGAACGCTTCGAACAGAATTTGAACACATGGAAAGGCACATTTTGGACACTGCTTACAGCCGACGTGAAAACCTTCTGTGTAACAGTGAGATTACTGTTGTCACTCTGAATGTCAGATCTATGTTTGCTCATATACAGGAGATTTGTATGGACACGATGCTTATGTCCGCTAATGCCTTAGTCTTTACTGAAACTGGTTGTTCGGAATCAACCAGTCCTCGTGTACCGGGCTTTAAATTTGTCGGTGCAGCTAGGCGAAGCGGCCAAACTAGAAATGCCAGTGTGGCCATATATGTACGGCAACCACTTCAAGCTACGGTTGTAACACCTGCTGTACCGACAGAACAAGGCGAAACATTGTGTGCGCAGCTCAACGCTTTAAACCTGGTTGTCACTGCTGTTTATATCTCGTCCCAAACAGGAAACGAAGCTGCAAGCAACACTCTTGCCTATGGACTGCCTAAAAGAAATGATAGACGAATGCTTGTCTGTATAAGGGACTTCAACAAAGACCCTAGGAGAGACCCTCAGGTCATCGATAACCTCGTCGTGAACTACTGCCTAGAGATGTGTGACATTCCGTGTGTGCTACGAGGATCCACGTTCGACGGCGCGGCGTAGACGGAGACCCGTGACAGCGGCATCATCAATTACCCAGCCATGCTCTTTGAGTGACGACCAGAAAAACCGGTCCCGCCGCCGCCCCGGGGAAACAGGCTTTATCCTCCACAATTTCCGGTTACATTCCAGGACAAGGGAGCTGTCAGCGGGCCAGAGCGCGCCGTACCACAGCCGACGCTATGCGAAACCGCGAAGACGACATTCTTTCCCTCCCCCCCCCCTTTGTCGTGGGCTATCGCCGGGAAGGCACCCACAGCTTCCCAGAAGGGCCGCGACGGACACCTGTCATGGCGGACAGGCAGTACTCGCCAAGAATGTGGAAAGACAGGCGCTAGTGAATTAGCTCCGAAGAGAGAGCCTGTGTATACTCTCACTTGAGAGAGAGTGGTGGCGTTTTTGTTGTTTATTTAGTTTGTATTGTTAACAGACTCTGGGTTCGAGGCTAAGCCCAACCCAAAGGGGTGGTCCCCATCTCGCATGTTATTTTGGATTGGAGAATTGATGCTTTGGGCGGGCCACTGGAAATGACCGCCCTTAGTCCTTTGTTAATCAAGTGCTTAAAAGCACATGTAAACGGATGCAGTCCAGTCTGAGCTGGGGCTCCATGCTTAGCATGTAATGTGATGCTACTTAGGCACTAACCTGCCCGGTCGATGAGTAAAGTAGTGCAAAGTTTGTTCTGTTGTAAAATTATGCTCTGCTGTCATCATCTACAAGCTCGCCTCCTGTTCATCTTCCAAGCCGAACGACACTAGAGGAAGGGTTTGTGAACCATCCTCGAAGAAACGGAAGAAGAACGCTCAGGACGACATCGTTCGCCAAGAGGGCCTTCAGCGCCGAAGCCCGACGGCGTGCAGCTTCTGCCAGCAACCGCTCGAGCCCAACTCCGGAGCCACTCCATCGCCCCCATGAAGTCGTCGGCACGTAAGCTCGGACGCCCCAGCCTCTGATGTATAACCTTAATCATGTGTAATTATTGAATATACCTGTTTGTTTAAACTGAGCCATACGGTGTCTCTTTGCCTCTCCGTCCCGTGTGGACCTGCGCATTATGGGGGTCATCACACTGGTGTCAGAAGTGGGGTCTCAAAAGCAAATGTCCTCTGAATGCTGTGACATTCATGACTTCAAAATTGTAATCAAAAGGGAATCACGGGACTGATTGTGGGACTTTTACCCCCATTTGAGAGGCTTGAGGCACTGGAGGGCTTGAAAAAAAAATGACTGTATCTGAGGGAGCTCCCACTCCACAGCCGTCGCTCGGAGCAAGCATGCTGGCATTAGGAAGCGTCATTCCGACGTTTACGGGAGATAAGACAGGGGTTCCAATCTGCGATTTCTTTTCCATGCTAGAAGAGATTGGGAAAATGGGGGGATGGTCCGATGCTCAAATGCTGGGAATGGCGAGGTGTAAGATGGCAGGAGCTGCTCATGATTTTGCCTGGCGAGACGAAAAAGTAAAATCCACAAAATCATTTGCGGAATTTAGGAAGCTCGCGTTTGAGCATTTCGACACTGAACCACGTCACGTGCGGGTACAGAGGTTCCGTGACGCCGGACAGATGGTAGGGGAGGACGTGCGAACATTTGCGTCGCGACTTCAGCGCCTAGCACGCGATACGTTAAGCAGGGAGGAGGAAGGAGACCAGCTAAGGAAGAAATACGCGGAGGATATACTTAAAGAGGAAATGACCGCTTTGTTCGTGGCTGGTCTGCAAGACCCCGTGCGCCGGTTCGTGCTCTCGCGCAAGCCGAGCAATTTCGACCAAGCCGTGGAGGCCGCATTGGATGAGGAACGAAATGAGGCGTTAACGACAGCCGCAGCGAGAGTACGCGTCATAGAGAGAGCGGCGCTCAACCCTGAGGTTGCTCTCTTGACAGAGCGGTTAGATCGCTTGGAACAGCTGCTAACTCAGCAGGTAGAACGCCAGGTTGAAGCGCGCGCTCAACAGCGCCCATTCGCGGGAAACCGGAGACCGCCACAAAGCTACAGGCGCGGTATGCGAGATTTTAAAGAAATCGTATGCTTCGCTTGCCAGGGTCGCGGACACATCGCCAGGTTCTGCCAAAACGTGCGCCGTGGGGAGCCACAAAGAGAAGCAGGCGAGACACGCCCTAAGCAAGCCTACAGCGGGGCTCCAGATACCGAGTCAAAAAACTAGTTAGTCCTCCCCAGCCTGAGGAGCGTGGGGAGGGAGCAGTAGATGATGAGGTGGTGGTAGTTTGTGTGGCCGACGAGGCATGCCCTGTTGTGCGTTGCAAGTTAAATGGTTGTTGCATGGAATTGTTGATAGATACGGGGTCAAAGGTGACATTGCTTAAGGAGAGCAGTTTTAACACGCTTCGAAGGAAGGGGGACCGCGAGGTGTTGGAAGCGTCTGGTGGTATGGCAACCAAATTTGTAGGCATAACGGGGATCCTCTTGGCATAAGTGGACTCTACCGGTTACACTTCTCCCTCGGCGGAATTGCATTGGAGCACCCCTGCTACGTATGCCCGGACACGGTGTCTCTGCCAAACGGAGTGTCAGGTATATTAGGGCAGGATTTTTTGAGAAAAGGGAAGGTAGTGGTCTCATTCTCTGAGGAAGAGGTTAATGCGGGCGGCTCAAAAGTTCCGTTTTTGAACAGGAGAGGGGCTGAGATTCGCATTACCGATATTGACACCCGTCAAACAGTGGGATGATTGGAGAAGGTATATTCGCGGGTTGCCGTCCGGCTGGTCGAGGAGGTGGTTGTCCTTCCTTGGTCGGAGCACATTTTGTACGCGTTTGTGCCTTCAGATGTAGAGAGCGGCGCCGTGGGAGTGCTTGAGCCGGTCGACTCTCTCAGCAATGGCCTGAAGGCAGCCGCGTGCCTCGTGACAGTTAATGACGCCCACAGAGTGCCGCTACGGGTGGTTAACTGTAGCCAGCAGCCACTGAGCCTTCCCAAGAACAAAACATTGGCTTTCTTCACCTCTGCGATAGAGCAACGTGAGCCCACCGATACGGTACTCGCAACTGTAGAGCATGCTAGTCCTTCGGCTGCTCCAAAGGTGTCGTTCGATCTTTCTCACGTAAAATCCAGGGAGAGGGAGGCTCTGGCTGGTTTGCTGAACGACTACTCGGAGGTATTCGCCGCGTCCAACCTGGATTTGGGCTGCTGTGGCGTTATAAAGCACAGGATAGAAACCGGCACTTCATCGCCCGTTTACCAGCGTGCGTACAGGATTCCTTACTCCCAACGTGAGGAGATGGAGCGGCAGGTGCAGGACCTGATTGATCGCGGCATTGTCGAACACTCAAAGTCACCCTGGGGAGCACCAGCACTATTGGTGGAAAAGCCAGATGGCTCGTATCGATTGGTAGTGGACTACCGCAAACTAAATGCCGTAACTCGCATCGATCCATACCCCATCCCCAATATACAGGAGACGCTTTCTCAGCTGGGCTCTGCCAGGTACTTCACGGTAGTGGACATGGCGGCGGGATTCTGGCAGATAGCAATGGATCCGGCAGATGCCGAGAAAACGGCATTCAACACGCCCTCAGGGCACTATGAATGGAAAAGAATGCCGATGGGTCTGGCCAACAGCCCTGCTGTCTGGCAGAGAACCGCTGATGTTATCCTGGCAGGTCTTCTGGGGAGGCTGTGCTTCGTGTATATGGATGACATTATCATATACAGTGACAGTTTTGAGAACCATTTGCGCGATATTGAGCAGGTTTTGGTGCGACTAAGAGGAGCGGGTCTCAAGCTGAAGCCCTCTAAGTGCCAATTCCTCAAAAACGAGGTGAAATACCTCGGGCACGTTGTTTCAGCTGACGGCGTGCGACCGGACCCTGAGAAACTAAGGTGTGTCTCGGATTTTCCATCCCCGACTAGCGTCCGCCAGGTCCGGCAGTTTCTCGGCCTGATCGGTTACTACCGAAGGCACATAGAGGAGTTCGCCAAGCTCGCTAAGCCGCTCACCGCCTTAACAGCCAAAAATGTCGCCTTTCGCTGGGACGAGAACGCGGAGAATGCTTTTGGGGCCCTGAAAAGGAAGCTAATGAGTGCACCGCTGTTGCGCCACCCGGATTTTAATTTGCCCTTCGTTATGGCCACAGATGCGTCAAAGTTCGCAGTTGGTGCCGTGCTATCTCAGGTTATCGAGGGCAAAGAACATCCCGTTGCTTTTGCTAGCCGACAGCTGAGCCCCACAGAGCAAAAGTACGGAGCTACGGAAAGGGAGTGCCTCGCCGTTGTCTGGGCAGTAAAGCACTTCAGATGCTACCTTTACGGCCGCAAATTCAAGCTAGTCACAGACTGCCATCCTCTGAAATGGGTGATGAGTGTCAGGGACCCTAGCTCGCGACTCGCTAGATGGAATCTACACCTGCAGGAATACTGCTTTGAAGTTGAGCACAAGTCAGGAAAGACGCATCTGAATGCTGATGCACTCAGCCGCACAGCTGCCGTGGCAGCTATAGATGAGTTTGTCCCCGTAGTCGACCCCGCCGAATTACGCACAGAGCAGTGCAAAGATCCGGACCTGAAGCGAATAATCGAAAGCTTAGAGGACGCACCGTCTCACCCCGAACAGCTAGGTTATTTCATTGGCAAAGACGGCACCCTGTGTCGGCGCACGAGGCCAACCAGGAAAGGGAGACCAGAGAAAACCGCTTGGGAGAGAGTCGTCATACCTCGGTCGTGGACAGAAAGGGTTCTTCGCGCGTTTCACGATGCGCCATGCGCCGGTCATTTTGGCGTAGCGAAGACACGCAGGCGTGTGGAGCGTTTGTACTTTTGGAGTGGCATGCGACAGGATGTTAGAGACTACTGTGCGAAGTGTCATTCCTGTCTCGAAAGAAAAACACCCAAGGGACGAAGACCAGCTCCAATTCAGCCGTTCCCTGAGGTTTCGGCTCCCTTCGAGCGGACAGGTATGGACATAATGGGCCCATTGCCCACGAGCACTTCCGGAAACAAGTACATTTTAGTATTTGTCGATCACCTTTCAAAATACGCGGAAGCGGTAGCACTCCCAGATCAGAAGGCAGACACGGTTGCAAGAGCATTTGTCGAACAGATCGTGCTCCGACATGGACCCCCGAGGCAACTCTTGACAGATCGGGGAACGAACTTCGTGTCGCAGCTAATGAGGAGAGTTTGCGAGCTGCTTAAGATCGCTAAGAAGCAGACAACACCGTACCATCCGGCTTGCAACGGCGCGGTGGAGCGACTGAACCAAACCGTGGCCGGGTTCCTGTCGCATTTTGTTTCGCGCGACCAGCGGGACTGGGACTTGTGGCTCCCGTATGCAATGTTTGCCTACAATTCCGCAGCACACGAGAGCACGGGCGAATCGCCATTCTTTCTTCTCTACGGCCGAGACCCGGACCAGCCTAGTGAAGTGCCAGAGGGCCCCCGTCGTGTCCCATACGCTTCACTGGACGACTATAAGGTTGAGCTAGAATCGCGCTTGCAAGTGGCGAGGGACATTGCAAAGGAGTCCTTAAAGAAAGCGGCGAAGCGCAGGAAGGAGGTGCATGATCGCAGTGCTAGAGACGCGCCGTTTAATGTGGGGGACAGCGTGTACATTTAAAACTGCCAAAGGCAGATTGGGCTAGCTCGTAAGTTCCAGACGAAGTGGAGAGGACCGTGCGAGGTTGTCGAGAAGCTTTCTCCGGTAAACTTCAGAGTCCGAGACGTGAACCGGCGCTTGATAAGGATACACGCAAATCGCCTCAAGTCGGCACCGGTTCAGTATTCACGAAATGAGGAAAGGGAAAGCGCGGATTTTGATGGGGACAGAAGTGAAGCGGAGCGCGCAGATAGTTCGCAAGAAACGCCCTCTCCTGCATTTGTTCGGCAGGCGCCAGAGGTGACGGCCAGAATGCCACCGGATTTACTTCATGCATTGCTAGAAGAAGAAGCGCGCGAGGTTGCCGCGCAGATAACGCCAGGAGAGGCTCCTGCCACGAGCCCTCGCGAGTCCCAAAGCAGACAATGGGGCACAGACTTACTTAGTATGACTCATGAAGGCCGATATCCGCTGCGAAATCGGAAAGCTAAGTCGGAATAATGGCGTAAACAGAGCGGAGTTGTGAACTGGTTAGAATTGTGTAATGCCGCAGCTCATAACATTGCTATGTGCTTATGTGTTAAGTTATCGGAGTTGGTAGTTAAACCTTTCTGTCATTAAGTAACACCTGCACAGGAGAGCATGCGGAGCGCATGCAGAACCTGCCCTACTTCCTTTCGTTATCTATATTTTTGTCTGTGCCATGATCGTGTTAGAAGTGGGAGCTCCTTTGTAACTGTGGTAAATTTATTTCGTCCAGTTTGGACTAGAAAGGAGAGGCTTGGGTGCTGAGTTTCATGTTTATCTGTAAAAGAAGATCAGTGCTGCCCCTGGAGACGCCAGTATTGACAGCGGAGGCATATGGTGTTGTGCAGTGGTGTTGAGTGCAGCGAAAAGTGTTTTGTCGGACGCACTGTGCGAGGCGATTCAGAAAGAGAAGGGGAGCTGCGTGGACTCAAATGTTCGGAGAACATTCTTCTGGAGGGTGAGCGAGTGTGACATTCCGTGTGTGCTACGAGGATCCACGTTCGACGGCGCGGCGTAGACGGAGACCCGTGACAGCGGCATCATCAATTACCCAGCCATGCTCTTTGAGTGACGACCAGAAAAACCGGTCCCGCCGCCGCCACGGGGAAACAGGCTTTATCCTCCCCAATTTCCGGTTACATTCCAGGACAAGGGAGCTGTCAGCGGGCCAGAGCGCGCCGTACCACAGCCGACGCTATGCGAAACCGCGAAGACGACATTGTTTCCCTCCCCCCCCTTTGTCGTGGGCTATCGCCGGGAAGGCACCCACAGCTTCCCAGAAGGGCCGCGACGGACACCTGTCATGGCGGACAGGCAGTACTCGCCAAGAATGTGGAAAGACAGGCGCTAGTGAATTAGCTCCGAAGAGAGAGCCTGTGTATACTCTCACTTGAGAGAGAGTGGTGGCGTTTTTGTTGTTTATTTAGTTTGTATTGTTAACAGACTCTGGGTTCGAGGCTAAGCCCAACCCAAAGGGGTGGTCCCCATCTCACATGTTATTTTGGATTGGAGAATTGATGCTTTGGGCGGGCCACTGGAAATGACCGCCCTTAGTCCTTTGTTAATCAAGTGCTTAAAAGCACATGTAAACGGATGCAGTCCAGTCTGAGCTGGGGCTCCATGCTTAGCATGTAATGTGATGCAACTTAGGCACTAACCTGCCCGGTCGATGAGTGAAGTAGTGCAAAGTTTGTTCTGTTATAAAATTATGCTCTGCTGTCATCATCTACAAGCTCGCCTCCTGTTCATCTTCCAAGCCGAACGACACTAGAGGAAGGGTTTGTGAACCATCCTCGAAGAAACGGAAGAAGAACGCTCAGGACGACATCGTTCGCCAAGAGGGCCTTCAGCGCCGAAGCCCGACGGCGTGCAGCTTCTGCCAGCAACCGCTCGAGCCCAACTCCGGACCCACTCCATCGCCCCCATGAAGTCGTCGGCACGTAAGCTCGGACGCCCCACCCTCTGATGTATAACCTTAATCATGTGTAATTATTGAATATACCTGTTTGTTTAAACTGAGCCATACGGTGTCTCTTTGCCTCTCCGTCCCGTGTGGACCTGCGCATTATGGGGGTCATCACAGATGTGTCCGTTACAACCAGTCTACCACTCATTGGGGAAACAGTTTGGATTTAGTCATGTATAGGAATTCTGATGATTATGTAATAGGCAATGTACAGACCCCCCCCCCCCCCAAAAAAAAGCAGTTCCTTCACAGACCACCAAATTGTATTCATTGGATTGAATAAAGGCGAAACGGAATGAACCATGCGATGCTTCCATAGTCAATGATTTGTATACCACGGTAGCAAAACCATGCAAAACAATAAGCTTTACTAAAGGAATCGCCAAGGACGGCTTCAGTGGAACCAGGGAGCAGCCAGGCAGTCTTACTTTCGCAATCCACTAGGCTTAACTAAGCTAAGCCTCGTATTTTTTTCAACGAGGACGGCGCCTAGACCCACGCTGCTTGCATCGATATGAACTTCAGTATCGGCGTTTTCATCAAAATGCGCAAGGATCGGTGGGGACTGTAAACAACGCTGAAGTTCCTTGAAGGCTTCTGCTTGCGGCGCTTCCCATTTAAACGGCACGTCTGCCTCCGTCAGTTGGGTCAGGGACTCGGCGATGCGCGAAAAGTTTTTACAAATCGTCGGTAATATGCGCACAGTCCGTGAAATCTGCGCACTGCTTTCTTTTCGGCCGGCGGTGGAAACTGTTCAATAGGAGCTGTTTTCTGCGGGTCTGGGTGTACTCCCGCTTTTCTAACGATGTGGCCAAGAAACAGCAGCTCTTCATAGGCAAGGTGGCATTTCTCTGCTTTCAAGGTTAGGCCAGACGACTTGATTGCGTCTAGTACTGTTTGTAGTCTTTTGAGGTGCTCTTCAAAGTTCAAGGCGAAGACAACGACGTCATCTAAATATACCAGACAGATTTGCCACTTCAGGCCTGCCAGCGCTGCACCCATTACTCGTTGAAATGTCACTGCTGCGGAGCAGAGACCAAATGGCATCAACTTGAACACAAACAGCCCATCCGGAGAGATGAATGCTGTCTTCTCGTGATCTCTTTCGTCGACCTCAATTTGCCAGTAGCCGCTCTTATGGTCCATCGATAAGAAATATTTGGCGTTGCAGAGGCGGTCCAGTGTGTCGTCGCTGCGGGGTAGGGCGTAGACATCCTTCTTTGTTATGTTGTTCATGCGGCGGTATCCACGCAGAATTGAAGTGCGCCGTCTTTTTTTCTCACTAAAACAACCAGTGCCACCCATGGGCTGTTTGAAGGCAGGATGACGTCGTCGCGAAGCATATCTTCGACTTGGTCCCGGATGGCTTGTCGTTTTCGCGGTGACACGCGGTAGGGGCTTTGACGGAGAGGTCGCACGTGTTGGTCCATGTAATGCGATGCTTGGCAATTGGTGTTTTTCGCACCTTCGGCGATATCGAGAAACACTCACTGTAGCTTTGAAGCAGATTGCGGATCTGGTCTTGGCTGTTCCAGCGCAGGGCTGGGTTGATGTCGAAAGTACGCGAGTTCTCTTGGTCAGGCGAGTCTTCTGCGAAAGAGTCTCGTACGTCAGATATTTTGTCGAAGAAAGAAATCATCGTTACTCTGTTAATGTGCCTTTAGTCTTCGCTGAAGTTAGTCAGCTGTACTTCGGCCTGGCCAATGCGGAAATGTGCGATGCCTCTTGCGATGCTGATTCCTCGGTCTAGAAGCAACAGCATGTTCCCCTCGGAGATGGCTTCTGCGTTAATGGCTTTCGTGGCGCCTACGGTCAGGATAACGCTTGATCGGGGTGGGACGCTCACTTCTTCCTCCAGGACACTCAGGGCAACGTATTTTCCGGAGATTTCATCGAAGCGATGGCTTCGTCCATCAAAAGCGTGATCAGCTTTGATCTCAGGTCGATGATCGCCTGATGCTCATTAAGGAAATCCATACCCAAGATCACTTCACGGGAGCATTGCGGTAGCACAAAAAAGTCGCAGGATAGGTATGTCCTTTGATATTCACTCACGCTGTGCATCGTCCTGATGGCGTAATGAGGTGGCCCCCTGCGGTGCGAATTTGTGGGCCGTCCCAAGCCGTTGTGACTTTTCTCAGCTGCGCAGCGAATGTTCCATTTATCACCGAGTAATCGGCTCCTGTGTCGACTAGAGCGGTAACTTTCCGGCCTTCGATAGTCATTTCTAAGTCGAAGGCCCTGGCTGTTGCATTGCATGTCGCTCTCGGTGTCGGGTCACGGCTTCGTCACGTATGCGAGTAGCGGGTGTGGTGTGTGGTCGAAGCTTTTATTTGTGGCGTCGTCGTTCTGAAGGCAGTTTGCGTCGTGGTCGGGGTGGTCTTTTTGTGCGGCGTCGGTGCAGCGAGAGTAGGTTCTTCATGCGGCGTCGCGGGTGCAGCGTCTTCATGGGACATGGTCGATGGAGGATCTTGGGCGTTTCGCTCGTGAGCAACCTCACCTCCAGAGGTTGCTGCCTTAAGTTTCCCCTACGGGGGCTGGGAGACCTTCCTCTTACCGCAGCTGCGTAGCTGCGGCGTGGCGATGCAAAACGCGAGGTTGACGGCGATGGTGAGCGCGAAAAGCGGTTCAGCGTGTACTCCTCTCGACGCAGGTACTCGTCGATTTCCTGTGGACGTTGTCCGAAGCGTGGTCGTGGGGCGTTAACGGCAAATCCTCGAAGACCAATACGTCGGTACGGGCAGTGACGAAGAATATGGCCGGCCTCACCGCAATGAAACCACGACGGTCGGTTGTCGGAAGCCCTCCAGGCGTCGCACTTCCTGGGGCTTGAGCGCCGGTAATAGGCTGGGTGGGCGGGGAATGTTAGGCGGCGTTGTGGAACAAGTGGCTTATCTCGGGGAGGACGTAGGGGTTATCGTTGGGGTTGAACAGTCCTTAATGCAGCGGCGTAGGTCATGGCCTGGGTTTCTTTGGCCGTCGGGGTGCCAAATTCCTATTGCACTTTTTCTCGTACCACATCCATCAGATTCGCTCCTTGTGGCGGTGGGGAGGATGGCAGTAATCGGCGTAGCTCCTCTCAGATGATTTCGCGGATAACTTCCTGCAAGGTGTCGCTGGTGGTGACCGTCGTGTCCGATCGGATTGCACAGGCAGAGGAAGGGCGATTGTACTGCCGAGTTCGGACGTCGATGGTCTTCCCATTCGTGCAGGCTTCTTGCATGAGTTCCTCGACTGGTTTTGGCGGCTGGCGGACGAGGCGGCCAAAGAGTTGTTCTTTTACGCCATGCATTAAAAACTGAATATTCTTTTAATCGGTCATCTCGGGGTCGGCGCGGCGAAATAGGCGCCTCATCTCCTCGACGTAGCCGCAGACAGGCTCATTCGGAAGCTGGATCCTGGACTCGAGGAGTCGTTCGGTTCTCACGGCACTGGTGAATACCTTCAATAGTTCTCTCTTGAATAGCTCCCATGTCGTAAGGGACGGCTCGTAGTTTTCGTACCGCGTGCGTGCGGAGCCATTCAATGAGAAAAACACGTGTCCTATTTTTGCCGCATCATCCCACTTATTAAATGACGCCACGCTCTCAAATTGGTCCAACCATTCTTCAGGGTCTTCGCCTAGGGATCCATTGAAAGTTGGCGGTACCTGCGGCTGCTGCAGTATGATCGGTGTCGAAATCTTCGGCGAGGTTGCGGTGCTCGTAGCAGCGTCTTTTCGCTGTCTGCTGCGGTACGGCAGTTTCCCGAACTTAGGCTCCTCTCCCTGGAGACGTCGGCTGGCTCGCTGAGCTGCTGGCTTGCCCTCGGGTGCGAAGCGCTGAGGCTTGGCTTCACGACTTGAAGGGGGCGTCCGAAACATGGAAGCCTACCCCGCATCTCCACCAGAAGTCACGTAGTGGTGACGGCAGTCGAAGCAGCGATGAAGACGGACAAAAGGTTCTTCTAAGAGAAAACTGTTTATTGGGCTGACTTGCACCCAAAATAGACTGAATCACTCAGCGGCGGCGAAGAGATAAGCGTGCTCGGCGGTCGTCGAACAGAATGCCCGCCGCTGTCGGCCGTGCTCAATTTAAAGCTGATAGCTAACTTTCGAGATAAAGCGTGCAAAGTTTCTAGAACATTCCGGAACAACGTAGAATCAGCTCTGCCTGGCTGCGATCAATCGAGATAAATCTAGTCATGCCTTGCGTCGCAGACAAAGCGATAAAGTAGATTGGCGGCAGATTTGAAAAACGAACAAATATTGCAAATATTCGCGGCAATATATTCGCTAAGGTGGTATTTGCGTTCGACACGGTTGTCGTCTTGCACGCCGGTGCTCGCGCCCCGCTGTTTGCCCACTAGCTTCCTCCGATGCTTGAGTGTGCAGGCGCAAAGGAATTCGTCGCAGTAATTCTGAGTTTGAGGTGCACCTCCTGAAATGTAGGTAATAAATTGCCCACGACACTGGGCGAATAAAAGAGGGAATGGGGAATTGGAGAGGGCGCTGCGATCGCCGAGGTGAGCGGACGCGTTCATATCGGCTCTGTCTTCTACAAATAATTTCGCAGCGATTTCAGCTGCATTTCATCGCCAACCTTTCACCAACGGATCCGTGAAGTCGAGAGGCATCGACGGATACCCAGTTTTGAGGTGGGCCGCCATTATTCGCAGATATATTGCACTTTCTGCACTCCGACTCCGCCATAGCCTCGCTAGGTCTAGGCGTGTACGCAAGAGGCTAGGCCTAGCCGGCGCAACCACTGCGCGCCGCTGACAGACGCGGCGCCACGTATACGGACACTCTCGAACGAAGAGGCACAAGCCGACGAACGTGACTTAAGAATGAACGTGCAAGTGACGGGGGGAAGACATTTCCGCCGACTAAATTACCGAAGCAGCCGGATGGAAGACCGCCGGAGCGCGGCGTTCGAGACCCCGGGACCATGGTGCGAATTCGACGCACGACATCGATGCAAGAGCGAACGCGCCTGGCACCGGCCAGTAAGGTACGAAACCCAAGCATGCCATAGGAAAGGTTATCAAAGCGAGACGCATGCCCAGACTAACGAAGGAGGAAATTAAAATCGTGGTTCGACCAAAAGGCGGCCTCGACATCGTGAAGGTCGGCGCCCCGACGGTCACCGCCGCAATCTTCGCGGCCGCCGACATAACGGGAGACGAAAGTGTGGAAGACACGAACTCGCACCAGATCATCGTTGTCGGCAGCACACTGAAACGAGCGAACGCGGACCGCTATGCCAAACTGCGGGAAATTCTTATCCGAGGGAAACCGCACGAAGGCAACGCGTACGAAACGGCACCCGACTATACAACCAAGGGAGTGATTCGTGGCATCCCCATTGAGGACAGACCCCGAGCACTGGACGAGAACATCGTAAACCCAAGAAACCCGCTGGCACTGGCGGCCAAACGCACAGGCACTACGACCACGGTTGTAATTGCCTTCGACGGACACAAAGTGCCCAACCTCGTCAGGTACGGCGCAACACTCGTTCGTTGCACGTTATATCGCCAGCAAATTGACATCTGTTACAAGTGCGGACGCCTCGGCCACTGCATGGACGTTTGCCCAAATCCCGCCAACCGCATTTGCAGGGGTTTTGGAGGCCGCAATCCAGACCAGGGGCACCAATGCTCGCCCAAGTGTAACCTTTGCGGCAGCGCTCACACGACGGCCGAAAAGGCCTGCAAATAAAGGTACAAGACTCCGTATGTGATTCGCAGGCGACGATGGGAGCGCCAAAACGCACATGCCCAACTGACACAGCAAGACTTCCCGCCCATCTAGCCGCAAGACCCAGATCCACGTCGCGATTACGTGGCCAGTCCCGGTCCCGCAGTCGTCAAAGGCACAACTGCGTTCTGAAAAGGTCGAGATCCAGGACGCCAACTCGCGGAGACAAGGTGAGCTGGGCGGACACTGTCCGGGGCATCGCGCGGGAGGGGGTCGTAACAGGACCTGCAGTCCCAGAGCAGAATCAAAAAGCCGATAATGACATTTTAGAGGCACTATGGAAAGAGAACGCAGAAATGCAAGAAGAGAACGCGGTAATGCGCGAACAAGTCCAAAAGCTAATGCAAGAGATGCGAGAACTCAGGCGCGAGCGCGCCGGGGTGGAACAAAACAAACAGAACGCATAAGAGCAGGTACCAGCGAGCGTTCCTGACGCGGACGCGCCCGCCCCGAAGAAACGGGCGATACAACACCACGAGGGCTATTTCGAGAGCCAGGTGCCAGTGGAAATTACAGACAACAAGAGAATGCTATGCACCATGCAAAGTACCATTGAGACCCTACACGCAACATTCCTCGGCCTCGCAAACAGGACCACTAACCTTGAAGGAAACACGCAGATAATACTGAATCACTCCGTATTCACGCAACACGGACACGCACCGGCGAGCAGTGATGCGGGACCGAGCCACCATCAAGGGCAGCCGGGTAACTTTCATGAGCATCAACATGGCCAACGATAACCAAGGGATAGTAATATGGCAGTGGAACAGCCGCGGCTTCGCCGGCAAAAAGGACGTTCTATAGCAACACATCAGGCACGCAACACGTAAACCGGGCGTAATATTACTCCAAGAAACGCTCACCAACGCGGCTACCTTAACAGGCTACAAAACGCAAGTCAGCAACATCGAGGGGAGGGGTGTATGCACGCTCGTTAGGAATCGTCTCACATTCGTTGACCACGAACTAAGCGGCGTCCAGATGGAACACGCTCTCATCGAACTGATACCCACCAAGCAGAGGAAACAAAGTATATTCATACTGAACGTATACAGCAGACCATCGAAACGCCGCCAACGCTTCCGAGCGCTGTTTCAGAAGACGCTCAAGATTGCCGGGTCCGGACGCTGATTGCAGGGGGAGATTTCAACGCGGCAGACACGGCATGGGGTTACGGCTACAGCACGACCAAGGGAAGACAACTCGGGCAAGATGCGCAGGAAATTGACTTCACGTTACTTACGGATCTGGCGCACCCGACGCGAATCAGTACGTCCACTACCAGAGACACGACCACGGACCTGACGTTCGTCCGAAATGATGGGACGACGGCTACCACGTGGAAAAGCACGTCGGCCGACCTAGGGAGTGACCACATGATCGTCCAAATACACGTACAGACTCCGGAGAAGGCGCACGGCAGTAAGCGAAATTTCAAATGGACCAATTGGGAAGATTTCAGAAATAAACGAGACCAACAAGAGTCTTCAGGAGATACGATCACGGACATCGAAGCCTGGACCCGCTCGCTGGTTGCAGACGCCAAAGCGTCAACCAAGACCGTCGAAACCGTGGTTGAAACTGACAAGATGGACAGCCGCCTGGCGCATCTCATCGAGGCGAATAACTCTGCCCTGGCCAGATGGAAGGGGCAGAGACTCAATCGGAGACTCAGAAAGAAAATAGCGGAGATCAACCGCAACATCGAGGAGCACTGCCGAACGCTCAACCGCCAGCAATGGGATGAGTTATGCAATGCAGTCAACGGCCAACTACACAACGGGAAATCGTGAAACCTGCTCAGGCATCTGTTGGACTAAACGAAGACCAAGTCCCACCAGAGGAACTGCCTCGCACGTCTATTACACAAGGAGCTCGAGAAGCACGGTGAAGATGCAGTGACCGCCCGGTTACGAGCGCAGTACTTGCCGCACACTTCGACCGCACAACACGGCCCATATGAGGGGGATCCGAACGCAGAATTGGATAAGGACTTTAACGTAGAAGAGATCAGGACGGCGCTGCACAACCTCCGCAGCAGATCGGCGCCGGAACCCGAAGGGGTGTCGAGTCGCGCCCTAAAGAATGTCGACTACCGATACGTGGAACAGTTAATGGCATTCATCAATGAGTGCTAGCAGCGCGGCAGCCTCTCGCAACAGTGGAAAACTGCGAGAATGATACTAATTCCAAAACGCGTAAAACCGCCGAGCCTCGACAACCTTCGCCCCGTATTCCTAATTTCGTGCGTCGGCAAGACCATGGAGCAAGCACTGCATAACCGCTGGCAAGCCCACTTAGAGCAGAAAGCGGCATACGCACCATCCATAATAGGATTCCGTCCCTAATTATCCACGCAAGACGCAATGTTACAACTGAAGCACCAGGTGCTTGACGGCAAGACGAGAGACACCAGAGCAATTCTCGGCCTCGACCTTGAAAGCGCGTTCAATAGAATCGCGCACTCGGCGATCTTACACCAGATATCGCGGCAAAACCTATGTGTACGCTCGTACAACTACGTTAAAGATTTTTTTGACAGACAAGCGGGTTTCTTAGTGGCAGGGGATATCCATGTAGAAGAGCAAACGCTTGGAAGCACCGGCACCCCGCAGGGCTCCGTCATCTCGCCCATGCTCTTCAACCTCGTCATGATCGGTCTAGCAGAAAAGCTACAATTCGAAGACGTTCGGCACACCATATACGCCGACGACATAACACTCTGGGTGCACGAAGGCAGAGACGTTCACATCGAAACGGCACTGCAACTAGCAATCGATAAAATAGAGGAATACCTTGTGGATACGGGATTACGATGTTTGCCTACGAAGTCTGAACTCCTACTCTACCGTCCTACGCAGAGGGGCAGACCACCCGGATATGGTCGGAATGCGGCAACGACCCGACGAGAATACGAAGAGATCAGACTACGCACGAGCAACAGAACAACCATCCCGATAGTGCACAGAATTAGTCCTTGGCATGATAATCGAAGCCAATGGCGTCAACGGCGAAACGATCACTAAATTACAGCACAAAACGGCTAACGCCATGCGAATCCTCAAGAGGGTCACCAGCAGAAGAAACGAAATGAGGGAGGCGTGTCTCACACGACTCATACTCTTTCGTCATGAGCCATATTGCGTCCGTCGCGGCATTCCACAACTGGTACAAGGGAGAAGAAGCTAAGATCAACGTCCTAATCCGCAGGGTGTACAAGATAGCACTGGGCCTACCCGAGTCCTCCAGCACGCAACGCGTGCTCCAGCTCGGGCTTCACAACACGCTTACCGAAATCGCCGAGGCGCAGCGCAATT
The DNA here is from genome assembly GCF_052857255.1 of Amblyomma americanum. Classification (NCBI taxonomy): domain Eukaryota; kingdom Metazoa; phylum Arthropoda; class Arachnida; order Ixodida; family Ixodidae; genus Amblyomma; species Amblyomma americanum. Next base: position 360,489,514 of record NC_135497.1, read on the forward strand.
CACAACTAGAAAGATTAGCGGGCACGAGAGCAGGACGCCAGATCTTGGAAAGTGTCGGCATCCGTTACCATGCGCAACAAGGCCACAAAGTCGCTGTTCCGGACGCGATCAGACAAACCCTAAGAGTCGACCCGATTCCACGGAACGTCCACCCAGAAAACAACCGGGGAAGAAGAGTGGCCAGGGCCAGAGCTCTCCTACACAGCCACGGAGACGAAACGGGGAAAGGTACGTTGACGCCGCGGAATACACAGAACGCTCGCGATTCGCGGTTGCGGTCGTCGATTCGAGTGGCGAGACGCGCATAACGGCAAGTGTAGCGTGCGAGCGCGCAGAAGAAGCGGAGGAAGCGGCGGTGGCCCTCTCCCTCACGGATCCGACGTGCACCACAGTTCTCTGCGACTCGCGACAAACGGTAAAAACTTCGCCAAAGGATGGACCTCACAGACAGCGGCCCGAATCCTGAGCAATCAAAAAGTCCAGTGGGAGGAAGCTTTTTAAACCAGAATCCAGTGGTTCCCGGCGCACATGGGAGAAGTATCGGACACATATCGCAACCGAAACGAGACAGCACACGCCAAGGCGCGCGAGCTTGCGAACCGTGCTGGCGACCGTCGTCCATGAGACAGCACCAAAGACTGTTTGACCACTTACCACGAAATTACCAAGGCCCTCTGCGTGGCCCGCCGAACCTTTCCTCCGCCCAACGACAAGCTGGACAGGGTGCACGCAGTGGCCCTCAGACAACTGCAGACGCTCACGTACCACAACCCGGCACAATACCACAGACTCTACCCCGAAACATACCCGACAAATATATGCAAGGTCTTCCACACTGCTATAGCAACTTTACCCCACATGCTCTGGGACTGTAGCAAAAACCCTGATGGTGCTAACTCCGGAACCCTTCCGCCGCGGTGGGCCGCTGCCTTGCGCAGCCCCAGTCTCGGTGGCCAAATCTGGGCCGTCCAGCAGGCCCGCGAGGCGACGGCGAGGCAACACCTCGACGTCCCCACTTGGGAGACCTAAGGCCCCGTCGGCGAAAGCTCTGCAGGAATTTTGAATAAAGTTGTTACCAACCAACCAACTGGGGGAATTAGGGGGGCTGCAGCTCACAAGTCAGCTTATTTATTGTGCGCGCGACAAATCCGCGAAGAGGCTAAGTCTCTGCCTGGTGTCGTAACGAGGAATTATTTTGTGAATTTACTCTGCTGCATTTAGAAGAGTACACCCCTACCCCCTCGCAGCCTTACCCTCTTTGCTGACCCTTGCTAACACCGCTTTCATTATAAAGGATAAAGTTTTCCTATTAGTGATGCTTCGTTTCCTGGATCATTTCGTTTTTGCCCGTAATAAAAGATCTCTAATAGTGTCCTAAAAAGTGTACTAACGCAGAAAAAGTGCATCTTGCCATATTTGGGGCTGAGTGTTGCAACTACTGCCTTTGCAGTATGTGGAGTGCTTTGTAAATGAAAGGGCAAATTTCAATACGTAAAGCAATTACATCTGAGGAGAGCCCATATTCGTGTCAAGCCACGACCAAATTTAGTTTTTGATATCATGGATGGGAGTGGCGTTAGAGAAGACAAACAGGGTCTCATAGTTCTTATTTTAGTTTTTTTCTCATAACTCCTGACATCTCCTGCAAGTCACAATTTTTACTTTTGCGCCTGCATTGCATAATTTATCTGTGTTGCGAGGTAAGCGCTGTAGGCTCATGCGGCGTGAAAGTTAGAAATGAATCTTTACTCGGAGCATGTGATACAACGGCAGGCAAAAAGAAAATGGGCAAACGATTATGATTGTCGGTAATTCAAAATATGAGCGCAGCTCCTCATTCGCCACCTGCGACTGGTAGCAGGTGCTGCTCTGTTATGCTGCTAGATACCCTTCGGGATCTTCCTGAGGCAGTCACCTTCCGGTTGTCCTTTCCTCCGCTCTTGCCGCGGCAGGTGGCATTGCGCTCTGCTACTTGCACCGGAGCTTGCACCTTTCACCACAGGGTACTGGCAGGGGACACCGGTAAATAAAGCAGTAACAAACTAGGAGCATCAGGAACAGTTTCAAATTTATTGGTATGTAGTTGAGGGCTCAAAAACCAGTTTGCGTCAAGAACATTAGATAGAAAAAAAATGTTTTGCTAGGCTCTTGTGCGCGTCATCTGTCAATTGCGAAAGTTTTAATGCAACTAGCCGCCTCGACAGTGCAGCTGAAAGAAATTGGAACTTAAAGGAATCCATGCGGGCTGATTTGTTTAAAACCGTTCAAATACAGTGCGCTGTACAGATAGCTGTAGTTCCAGAAACCACTGAAAAACTGATATTGGTAGTTACTGGTGTGTATCGATGTATCGACGATACACACCAGTATTGGAAATCGATATTGGTCGGGTATCTTGCATTGACTTCGGAAATACAATTTTTGAGGGTATAGAGTATATGCATAGAAGATATGTATTTAAAATATCGTGTCTAGCCTTGTCCGCTACCGAAGGAAGGCTCTCTCGCTGGTCACTGGTCGCAGAATGACACGCTACCGAGCGCCGCGAAGATTATGTGACAGAAGAGACTCGGGTTCTCAGAAACAAGCTTCACTTCAGGCGAAGCTTGGCGAGCCATTGTACCGAGAGCCATACTTTCACCACCCTGATAAAGAAGATAAGCGTCAGAGGAAAGCCATGTTCTCCGTTAACCTATAACACTGCGTTGCCGCCGAGATCGTCGCCCTGAGACGCAGAAGGTAGGCCAGAATGCTAGCAGCACGTACCCCCAATTTACTGGTCCCAAAGTCACGCAGTGCCTTAGAGTGTAGCACCTGAATATCTACAGAGGTGAAATGGTATAGGCCGTCATCTTCTGTTGACTGCAGTCCGTTGATTGGACAGAAGTCCTCTTGTCGAAATGGTGGCAAAGCACCGCGACGCTTCCCTCTGACGTGTACACTTTATTTTGCGATACGGAGGTCCAAATTCATCTCTATTAAAAAAATGGACAATTTAGCATGGTTCGGACTAATTTGATTTAGGTGCACTAACACGGCGGTTTCGGTTCGAGGCTTGGTTTTCAAGGTAAAGCAGTCTTCAGAGAAAGAACGGTGAAATCAGCCTTAAGGGTATGACGCGACAGCGTTAATGCGTGAATGTCCATGTATGCGAAATTGGTCATTCTCTAGTTTACATTCATAGATCTCTGGAAATCCTGGAGCAGTGGTGAAGTGGCTAAGTGATGCGCCCCTGTCCTGCGATCGGATGTGCTGCCACCGGCGGTGCTTGTGAGACCAGGGTTGCTTTTCCCAAGCAGTTCCTCGCGGCCAGTAATTAATTGAGCTACCACCTGGCACGGCGGGCAGTTTTCTCACAATCCAGTTGGCACGTTGTGATGACGTCGCTAGGTATAGTAACCTAGGTGGCCCACCTGGCCGCTGGGCCACGTAGGGCTCCCAAATTTTTATATACAACGCGATAGTCGAATGGCCGGCACAGCGGTTCCGAGGCCCAGCGGAACGGCAATTGGGAGAGGGAACCAGCATGCACACTGATAATGCCGCTGGAGCGGGCATCGTCTGCTTGCCTGTTCTGCTCTGTGCGAGTGAGCGAGTGAATAAACTTTATTGCTCTAATAAAGGAGTCTTCCTGCTCGCCCGAAGATTGCCGATGTCTTCCAGGCTGAGCGTGGTTGGCGCCCCTAGTCCAAGGCACCACTGTCCCTGGCCATCCAGCATGCGTGGCCGACTAGGTCTCTTTGGACCTTGAGCTGGCTGCTGGTTAGCCGGTCCTCCCACTGCTCCGCATTTGCCTCTTTGTTACCTATGAAAGCTACATTGTGTATGCATTCCCATGTGATATGATACAGCGTGGGGGTTGCCCCGCACCACGGACATGTATCCCTATACTGCTCCGGATACATATTATGTAGAATGTGAGGCTTGTGGAAAGCTCCTGTTTGGAGTCTTCTCCAACATGTCGCTTCAGATTGTGTTAGCAGAGGATGTGGCTGGGAATATTTGCGTCTTCTGCCTTTGATGAGGTTGAGGATTGCTGCGTACGTGAGCTCTACCGTTATCTCCGGGCCGTGCGAGGCGTTTGACACACCAGCTCGAATAGTAAGCTCGCGAGCTAGCATTTCTGCCTTGAGATTGCCTTCGACTCCGGCGAGTCCAGGTACCCAGTAGATCCTATGTTGGATCTTTTCGTTGGTTTGCTTCGTTTTTAAGAGAATCCTTGGTGCTTTCTCGTTGATTCTTCCTACCATTTAGCGTCTGCACGCTTCTTGCGATTCTGTTATGATTGTGAGAGAATTGTTGGTGTGATAAGCCTCGGCTGCCGCTAGAGCTACGGTGATCTCCTCAGCCGCAGTTGTCGTTCCATCTCTCTTGGATGCGCCGCTGATAAGGCCACCCTCCTTTGTTGTGACAACCGATACCGTTTTCTTGATGCTTTGGCTACGAGTCCACGGGTACAGGGTGGCGTCAGTGTAGACTACCTGATCTTGTGTGGCTATCTTCTCCTCTACATATTCAGTCCTTGCCTGTCTTCTGGCTGCGTGTAGATTTGGATTCATATTCCTCGTATAGGGCTAACCTGGTAGGTTCGAGGTATTTCGTCTGGGAAGTTTGCCGATCTGTCCTCTATGTCCAGGACCCTCTTAAAGTTCAGCCTTCTTAGGAGGGCCCTCCCTGTTGCCGAGTTCCTTAGCCTTTGGATCTGTGACATGACTTGCGCCCTGCATAACTCGTAGAACGTGTTGTGCAGCCCCAGTTCTGCCAGCTTGTCGTTCTACCTGTTTCTGGGTAAGCCCAAAGCTGTCTTGTAGGCTCCTTTGATTGGGACCTCTGCCTGATTTTCTTCACTTTTCAGCATGCTGTGATATGGAAGTGAGTAAGTTATTCTGCTGATTACTAGGCTGTTCACCAGCTTTAGCGTGCCGCCTTCCTTCACGCCGTATCTTCTGGATGATACTCTGGTTATACGGCAAACTTGTTCAGTTGACTTTTTAAGGAGGTCAATCGTGTGGTTGCATTTGCCGTTGCTCTGTAGCCACATGCCTAAAACTCGAATGATCTCCCTTCCGGGATGATCTTGCCCTCGAGGTTTAACTATATTCTTGCATCCTAGACCTAATTGCAGCGTAGACATCTTCTCTGGTGATTGGCCTGTCTAGCTCCGGGTTTTCTCTGCCCTTATAGCTCTCTTGATAGGCCGCGGGTTTCTCTTGACGATAGCACTTGGTGCTGACTGCTTTAAGCAGCTCTTCATCGGTTCCTTCGTGCTGGTGGACATGCCGGTGAATGGCTTTTCTGCATTCCGTCTTTGTTTTGGTGGTATCTATTAGGCTCTTTAGAATCCTCAACAATCAAAGCCGTGCTCAACGTGCCGTTAAGTGAGTTGCTGAATTGCTCCCAATTTTGTCTTGCTAGCTGCATCGCGTATTCCTCCGCCTTTGCTGTAATTTCGGCGATCCTCTTGTTTAGCTTCCTATTTCACTTTTGCTTTTTCCGTCTTTTCATGAGGCCTCGTCTTGCCTCAAACATCTTAATTAGTCTCGAATCTATCTCTGGTGTAGTCTCTGATCTATCTATTTCCTGTGTATACAGTGTATACAGCAACCCTCTCTTGCAAAAGAAGTGCTATGGCCGAGTTATGGGAGTGTTTCTTTCGTGTTCTATCCACTGCGTGTTTGTAGCTCTGGACTGATGGAAACGCGTAACGCTCCAAGCCCGACGCTAGGCCCCGGTTGCATTTGCTAGTAGGGCAAGGTGCATCAAATGGCATCGCTAGAACGATAGAAGGTACGAAAGGCATGCCAGAACCTACTGGCAGCAACATGAAGTGATTGAAAGGACCCCTAGGAATGGGGGTTAATTAAATTGAACTAAGTGCAACTAAAATCGTTTTATAGTTGTTAAACGAAAATAATGTATTATTATCGTGTGCATAAATAAATGTAATTGATATTTTCTTGGCTAAAAAACAAAAGATGCGCGAGTTTTGTCAGTCGTACTAAACTCCCATGCGGAAACCTCTTTACGTCAACGCATGCAGAGAGGCAGCTGATTTTCCCGTTTTATTTCGGTGTTTCTTTCTTTTGTTTACTTCTCTATTCCCCACCGTTAAATTTATTTACGTGCACGAAAAAAATTCATCTGAAAAACAATCTGTGAGTGATCATCTTCCTTTGTTCTCTCCCCTTTCTATCTCTCCCTCCGTTCCCCTTCCCACGTGTAGGGCAGCATACCGGGTGCTGCCTAGTTAACCTCCCTGCCTTTCCGTTTGTCTTTCTGTCTCTCTCTCTCTCTCTTTGCAATTTTCAGCAAAAAAACGTGGTTATCTCTGTCAAACCCTTTAGGATTTCGTTGAGCTAGTAGTCTTTCAGCTAGCAGTGACAGCAAGACGAAGGCGGTCAGTGCACGCTGAGAACTCCACCTTCTCGGACGGTCCGACAATGTTGCGTTAGCGCGCCTCCTGTGGACGCCGCGAGAAATTGCGGCGGCGTGTTCTGTGGACGCACACCTGCATTACTGGCTTCTCACAGCGTTGCATTCGCATTTAACCCTGAAGTGGCGTTTTATTGCTCCCAAGGAACGCGTCGCATTCCGTTCTAAAAACCTTCCGTCCACTCCATTCGCTGGCTGGTCGTTTTGCAGCGATAGCTACATTACAGTAGCATTTCGAGCCTTCAGCGTGGCGGCGCGGTTGCGGTGGCTGCGCCGCCACCCCGTGGTTTCGCCGCCACGCTGTCATCTGGTTGGTCACGCGGTGCGCAGCAGCTGCCGGCGGCGCGGCGCCGTGGTTGATCACATGGTTCGTCACATGGTTGGCCACATGACGAAGTTCCACTCAGCTAGCTGTAGCTATCGCGTCACTCCAGGCTTAACCAGACCTAAACCACCTCCAATTTTTGTAGCAATTGCTACATTACAGTAGTATTTCGAGCCATCAGCGTGGCGGCACCTTCAGCGTTGCTGCGCCGCCACGCCGTGGCTGCGCCGTCACGCTGTCGCGTGCTTGGTCACGTGGTGTGGAGCAGCTGCTGGCGGCGCGGCGCTATAGTACCTAGAATATACTTGCAGGATATTCTAGGCACTATAGCGGCGCCGTGGCTGATCACGTGGTTCGTCACGTGGTTGGTCATGGGACCAGCCACGTGGTGCGGAGCAGCTGCTGCTGCCGGCGGCGCGGCGCGCCGGCGATACCGAGCTGCCACAGCTGTGCGCATGCGCTGTGTCAAGTGAGAAGAATATAAAGAAGGAACGCCCAGCGAAACGGAGCAGCGAAAGACTGACTTTGCAATACAACTGAGCAAGTTTCACTCGGCTTGTTGTAGCTATCGCGTCACTCCAGGTTTTTCCAGAGCTAAACCATCACCAATTTTCTTTCTTTATGTATGGAAATGACGCAGTAATTTTCTGAAATCTCGGTGGACACCGAAACAGCACCGTAAGGCAAAGGACGAAGGTTAGATAGAAAGACGAAAGAGAGAAAGAGTGCCGTATTGAAGGGCTCTGCTGCGCGTTTCGATTTTCGCATGCTATTAACGCAGTAGCGTTTCCTCAATGTGCTCAAGAAGTTATTGCTCGTCGATCCCTGTCTTAACAGTAATTTTATATGGAGGTCTTAAAAGCTATACTGGGTCTTAGCTTCCAGCTTTTTATGGTTTTTTTTAATGAGCTTACTGAAGAGGGAGTTATATCAAGCTGTGTGTCAGTTGTCCTTCGGTGCTCCCCACCACCGACGCTGCAATCATGTTTTTAAAACACGCATAAGCATAAGGACATGTTGGACCTGAGTGTCTGAGTTCGTTGAAATTTAGGCTTTCGCTCTAGCGCTTTAAACAGTGCCCTTTAAAGTTTCAGCGTTTTCGATTAGATTGACTATACCGTCAGCCTCAAATGAAACAAGAGCAGCAGATTGAATCGCGGAAAACGTGATGTCTTCGTAAGTTTAAGGAATCCGAAAAGTACCGCAGTTGATTTCCCGCTCTAAGGCGCGATGACAGCTCTACTTCCAATGGAGGAGCTAATATTTCTGCGCTAATGCGCTCGCCTTCTCATGTGGTTTTGACTTTGACGGTACATTCCTACTCCTTGAGTATGGTAATTTTATAGTCTGCCTACGTTTCATTTGCATACACAGGGCTCAGATGATTTTCACGTCTCCAGAGCCCAATGTTGTAGACTCCACCGCAGCTGAATGAAGGGTGGTCACCTTCGCACCTTCCAAGAGTTCATTTCTCTTTGTTTCGCGGCGCGTCTCTTTGCTTAATCTTGAGTAAATAAAACCTCTCGATGTAACAAAACTTCTATTAGAGTATTCATTATTGTCTCTAGTGAAATCACTGAACCTCTGTGATTCACTTTTTCAGGGCTGTGCCACTCAATTCTGGGCCGTATTTCTTCAACAAGTTCTCTCCCGAAACAAAACCGTACCATACCTCTACATAACGCGCGACGAAAAACGAGGTCAAAGACGACGGAGCTGGAACGGTCCTATAATGAGTTCGCTGAGAACCCACTTCACTGCTGTTACTTCAATGCGACTTAGCACTGAAAATTGCCAAGTTGGCATTAGGGTAACGGTCGCGCTTATCCCCGGACTTACGTGAGCAGCATTCTACCCTCGACGCCCTTGGACTTGTCATCTTCACATTCGTTTTTTTTTCGTCATTTGTTGATACACCTTCACTCCCAGGAGGCACCACGAAACTCGAGCCTCGCTCTCTCGTCACGCTGGTGCTCTATATGGGACTTCTGTAGCGTTGTAAAAGCGTTGATGCGCCAATAGTGAGGGCCTTCTACAATAGTTTTCGTAAGCAACGAATGCAACTGGTTTCTCGGCCAGGCTAGACTGTCTATAGCAATCGTGTGCTCTGTTCAAAAACCCCGGAGCTACATGCAGCGGGAAAAAAAGAGTTGGTCGCAGCTTAATGGGAATCGTATGTATAACAGCCGATGACGCGAAGGGGTTTCTTCGCTCTAATCAGAGCAGCCTAGCAGACGACAATAACTCCAGCAGCAGGAATTGTGGGCATGCTCTGGGACTAGCTTGCTTTACTCTCCTTCTTACGGCGCAGCAGCGCCGGGCAGTCGACACTCGCGTGTTAATATTTAAAAAATGATAGGGTGCACATAGCCTCATTAGTTGTGGTTACGGTGAAACAATAGGCTCTGTTACCATGGATGAAGTATAGGATAACTCTAGTTATAGGAGTAATTTGTTAAGACAAAGCTACAGCTAAAATATACTAGCACAAGTCATGCTTCCTGTACTTCTAATTAGCGCCAGGTTTTCAAGAAAGTCGAAAGATTTCCCGCTTGCAGTTGGGTGCCTCATGTTGGAAAGGATATTTAAATCGCCTCTCCTAGACAGTCGTGCCCTTGACCGGCAACGCCTGCAGTGCAGCAGATTTCACGGTGTCGGTGGGGAACCTTGTAGGACGCAGCATCTATCTCGTGGAATTATTCTCTCCACAAAACGCGTGGTCCGGATCCGCAATGAAGGAAAATGGCTAAAACAAAGAACGAAAAGCTACAATGAAATACACAAAAATAACCTCATTCTTTTTTCTGTCGCCAAAAGTTGAAATGCCATTGGGCATTTTCTGGCGATTGCATCGGTTATGCTCATTCCCAGTCGATGTTTTTGATTCTATTTTTGAATTAGTATCTTCGTTGCCCTACAACCCCGAAGTTTATTTCTGCAGTGATAAATTCTCAAGAAAGGAAACCTTGGCCAGTTTTTACACGTCCCATGGGGCGAAAGGAACATGCGAAAACACGCAGAGGGAAAACGAAGTTTCGCCATTGTGTCCACTTTCTTGTGTAAGTTTTTACTCAAGGACCTTCAACGTCGAGTTGCATAGTAAGCACAGAATCCATGCATGCCACTCACTTCCTTCCAAACCGCCAACATCCCCTAGAACTCTATTAAGAAAACTGCAAGAGTGTTCGTTTTCTTGCCCTGCCGTAGTCACAATGATTAGACCTTTGCTCTTGAAGACCCGCTACGGTGGCTCACTGGTTATGAGCTCGGCTGCTGACCCAAAAGAGGCGGGTTTGATTCCGGCTTCGCCGTTCTAATTTTGATGAAGGCGAAATTTTAGAGGCCCTGTACAGCACGGTAAAGAACCCCACTTGGTCGAAATTATCCGGACACCTTCCCCAGGCAGCACCGATAATCGGCCCAGTATTGAAAATGGAGGGTTTCACCCGGGCCCTTTGTAGGACCGGCCTTCACTGGTACATTTAAAATATTGGGCCGATTACCTGTGCTGCTTGTGTCACTACGGCTTCCCTCATAGGCTGAGTCACTTTCGGATGTTAAACCCTCATAAACCATAAACCAAACCTTGGTCATGCTGAGATATAGGCAATGGCTCACAGTATGGTCTATGACTCTCAAGTGGGCACCAGCGATCCCGCGCTCAAAGCCACCCAACTCACACGAGGGCATACTCTTCCAGCACGTCATCAAGGCACACCGCACAAGGCATCGTAACTCCATTCCGTCACGGATGGAACGCTGCACGGAACTAAGCACAGACAAATATTATCTGCAAACTTTCAAACAGGACCGCTCTTGCACCACCCTAGCCTCCAAAGAAAAATGTTACAGAATACAACCCCTTGCGATCCTTTTCTGAAGGGTTTGCACAGACAAGGAAATATAAGGTATCTTCTATGCTGAGAGCACTGGCGCCCTCCTTCAGTTCTTACCCACGAAACAACCCAGGCTGAAGAGATGCCCTTCACCAGATTTAACAATGCCAGCAGAGAAAAGACCATTTGCTGGGAGCACTGCGCACGAAGCTTGCTCAAATGTGTTTGGTTCGCCACACCAGCCAGCTCCTATCTGAAGCAGCAGGTTTAGGCAAGCAGGAAACAATTTTTTACGTGGTGGCCGCAAACTTGCTTTCCAAAGCGTATGCAAGAGATGCATTGATGAGCACACGAGGAAATCTTCACTCATGGCATCTGCCTGTGCTCGTTTAGAAATTCTACTCTTGCGGCCGCGCCTAAACCAATTTTAACCCCCAAACTTTCATTCCATATTTGAAGCCGGGTCTCACTATTCGATGAGAAACAGGGCAATTCGATTGGCAATGGTTGTTTACTATCTAAAACACTCGAAGTCAGGTGGATTGATGGGCCGGTTATATACCTTATGTACTGCATCAATTTGAACATGCGCTTCTCCTGTGGTTCCATCAATACATGGCGCCTTCTCCCCTACTCCCTTTGGCAATGCACACTCTAAACAGAAAGAAGTGCAAAGGGGGTAAGCAGTCCTCTAACGCACTCCTTTATAAAAGGGAGAGCGCTAGAGGAAAGCTAGCAGCGTAGTCAAGCTGACGTAAGTCTGTTTATGCTCCTTCCTGCTTCATCTCGATATTTCTCTTTACAGGATTCTCTTTCAAGTGCGTGGTGACTACTGAGTAGTCTATGCTAGAAATAAGTGCACCATATCTGGGAGTGTTTGTTTTACCTTTTCTCATAAAATTTCGTTTCTATTGTTAGGCTTTAAATATCGTCGCGTTGAGAATCCTCGGATGGGCGAGCGCCAAACACTTAGAGCCTAACAACCGCGTAAGGATTATTTTAAAGAGATAAAAATAAAGCATGTGAACTCAACGCGTATTCGCGCAGCGCCGCGAATTAGTCGAAGAAAAATCAGCTTTCACCAAACCATGACGTTCGCCCCGTTGCGAGTCCCTTGCTTGCGCATTCAGAAGTTTCCGTCTGAGCTTTACTGAAAAGCATATTTTAAAGTGCTTTTACATAGACGTTTGAGAGCTAACGAGATAGAATCGTCGCTAAGTGTCATTGCGGAGTTTGATGGTGCCAGCAATACAAAGACAGCACATTAACAGGAAGATTTCCAGCTGCAGTGCAACGCCTGCATGGCCATGACTGCGCTGTTTTTATCAGACACCGAGCCTGGTTTTCTAAAAGGATGGATTCTTTGCTCAAGCAGGGTTGATATAAACGCATGGCTGACGGTCACATTTCAAGTGCGATGATTTTTTTGCAAAACTGTTTGTGTAATGACAGAGTTAGTATGGTGAGAGAATACTTTGTGGTTCACGGAAAGAGGGAAGTGATACCATCATTTCATTCGAATTCCATTTAATTCTGATTTTGTTCTACTGCCTTACTGCACCATAACCCCGCTGTTACTGGAATCAGTCAGCAAGGCGGATTGTAAGAATCTAATACAATGGATGAACAAGAATTGTATCACACAACTACTTTGCAGTCATGACATCTCGTTCTACGGCTGATACGAACTGACAGCAGAAGGCGCACATAATTGAAGTGAGAAAATTGTGCACGGAAAAAGAGACCTGATTTTCTTTGCCCTCCACAAGTACACATGTTTATATTGATAATTAAATTATTCTGTGGCTGATAATATTTTCGAGATTGATGGGCACAGCTGGAGCCTGTAAAAGCCAAGAGACAGTCACTGGCCAATTTGCTCGTTTTTTTTTCTCCGTAGGCGGCATGACAATTGCTGGGTTATGCTATAGCTTTAGCGCTAAGTGAAGAAAATAGCATTTTCAGCTTCTTCATCCACAGGAGTCTTCATTGTTCATTTATCGATTTCAATTCCTCTCCTACGTGTCCGTTGAATTTCTGCCGCTGCGCTTTGACGCCGGCAGTTTTCAAACACCGGGCATCTATTTCTTACTTGTTTATTGTTTATTCCCTTACTCCCTCGAGAAACTGTAAACTAAACCTCACAAGGTAGCAGTCGTAGATAAACAAGCGCTTGTTTATCGTGAACTTTTAAAGCAAGTGCGATTCTACCTATGATGTCCACAGAAGGAGGCTTTCGTAACGCCGCCATACTGGAGTGCTTGAGGTTCCCATATAGGTCGTCAAAACTGCCAGTAAACTCCCTTAGGTACGGGCATTATGCGGTCTGATTACTACTTACAGGCTGGCACTTTAATAATAAAAGTTGCTTGCTTTGGGGAGTTTCTTTGAAATCTTTTTTTCTAACATCGCAAACGCGAGGCAAGGTCCGTGTCGCTTAAAAAGCGTGAGAGCGCTCGCGTTGCCTGTACAGGTTTAAACTATCTCTCCAAGCGCCGAGGATCAAATCTTCCGAGAGGGGCCTTGTGTCCATAGACCTCAAAACAGATGCAAGCATAAGTCTTTCACCTGTATATGCTGGACACACCACTAAACATGTTCAATAGTCTCTTGCACGCCACACGTGGTACAGTCCGGGGAGTCCGCTTGTGCCCCCAATTCTTGGCCAATTTTCATATGTGGGCATGTACCATCGTATGATGATATCAACATCATCATCATTATCATTTGGTTATTCGAACGTAAACACTACGCTGAGCATTCCTTGTTTAGCGACAAGCAGCCACGAATTGTGCCTCTTTGAAGACCACTCCTCCAAGTCGTGCTGTATCAAGGTCGCCTGCACAGCAAGGCTCCCGGCTTCCGTGTGCTGGCGTGGCGCCGTCGACAAAGGGTTCTCCTCCTGCCCCGGGAATTCAGATGTGGTTACCTGGGCGGCCACCAGTCTCCGAGCTACGCTAGGGTATCGTCGTCTCGCTCCGACGGGGAGACAGGAAACAGGAAGAACGAGGAGGGGGCTATGGCCACTGCCACCTCTCTCGACGTCAGTGGCTAGCGAGGCTGCATGCACCGAAGAATGGCCAGCATTGCGGAGCCATCAGCCGTCCGGCCAGCAAGCACCCAGGTCCTTCGACATCGAGGGATTTTGGGGTGAGTTTTTTGAAGACAACAGCATCAAGAAGAAATCTTTTCTATATATATTCAGAAGAGTTAGTTGATGACTGCACATCAGCATAAATTGGCAAAACAGCCTCATTATCCGTTACAGTGACCGCATTTGAAAAGCAAGAAAACATCACCACGTTTAAAAATATGTACGGATGCTTTTGATATTCTTCGTCATGTGTCGGTGCGGGCGTTGCTCTTGACAGCGTTCACCTATCTTCTCACTATAGTCTTAGTAGATGGCACAAGCCTCGATGCAACGCATTCATCAATGATGAGTCAGTAACGTTAGAGGCCGCAGCAGTTAGCGCGACTCGGTTTCATCACGGAAACTTCCGCCAGTGGAAAATATGCAAAACACCCTTAAATAGCCTACTACTGGTCATACGTTCTGCTTTTGACATAACAGAACGAAACGTGATTGTAATTAAAGAAAGAGTCGGAATAGTCATCGTTACACCTGTCCTCTTCAAGCTAACTAGCTACAGCCTTATATGGAGGTTGACCGGCGAGGACTTTTCAGTATCAAACTGCCGCTTCGCCATTCCTCACAAGCTGTTACGACAGGTGCCTCCAAAGTTCAATTAATCACTGACTTCATAGAAGCTCACAACTAACAGGTAGCAGCAGAAAGCTTGATAGTACGGAACAATTCGCCGGAGCCGAAATGCTAAAGACTAACGTATTGTGCGATGTCAGTGCGCGTTAAGGAACTCGAGGTGGTCGAAATATATCGGAGCCTTCTATTACGGCGATCTTCATAGCCTGAGTCGCTTTGGGACGTTAAAGCCTATCAAACCAAACCAAAACCAAACATACCTCTGATGCTCGCGGGGCAGGCAGAGCCACCAGTGCGCTTGATTTACTGGTGTTTTCGGCACTAAATTTCAAGGACACGTTCGGAATGTTCATCTCAGCGCACTCCAACCTGTACAAGACTCTGCAGAGAATTATATTTAATATTTTATTTTCTCAGAGTGCGCTCTAAATCCGGTGACAGTAGTCTACGCGAGACAGGTGCGAGTTTGTTCTCAAACCCGCTGAAGCGAAATCTTCCTCGTTTCTATTTCTGCGGATTTACAAAAGTGCATGCGGTGCTCATTTCTAAAGAGAAGTATTTCTGCCCGCAGCCTCATACGGCAAAGGCTGGCGGAGACCTTCTATCCTATGGGAGACGTGCCATTGGTGCAGCACGTCATGCACAACTGATAAAAATTCATCAAAGTGTGATTAACATGTGAAGAGATTTGAAGGGTAGCCGGAGCCTGTGCATTTCATCGATGAACGCAGCAAAGAGGTGGGGCAGACGTCACCGATAAGGAGAAATGAAAGGTGGAGCGCAAGTAATTTTGTGGAGATTGGAAATCAAGAACATGGAATGGTTAACATGACCCAACAGTGCTTCTTCCAAATAGCGGGAAAAACCTTCAGATCTGGAGCCGATAGGTTCTTGAGTAGTTTATACGCCGGTGAAAGAGATGTTTACTGCGAAATCATAGGTAGACATTTATCACGTACTGCGGACCAAATACGGTCCAAGCCGATCAGGGACGAACACAAGAAGATTCTGCGAAACATTTATTATTTAGCCTGAAAAGGTGCCGTCTGTGGGCAATGGTCTCGTATATTGTTATTTGTTATCTCTATCTCACTATGTGCAGCAATGCATATTTTTGCTTTGTATTGTTTATTCAGGCAATTCTGCTTCAGTCATGGAGGCATTGCATACCCACGATGTAGACAGAATATAAAAGAGGCTTGTCTAAAGTTTCTGGAAATCACCTGTAGCTGGTGCAGAGCGACCATAGCTCTTTGCAGAGAATGTGATAAAAAACTGATAAAAAAGGGTGTCAGGCAAGTATACGTGATTTCTCCTGTACTATTCATCGCGTGTTTACAGCAGGAATTTAGAGAACTGGACTGGGAAAAGTTATGCATGAAAGCTAAAGAAGAATGCCTCAGCAGCCTCCGGTTCACTGACAACATTGCATTGTTAAGAAACTCACGGGCCGAATAGAAATTGATAATCGAGGACCTGGACATGCAAAGCAGAACGGTGGGTCTAAAATATAGTATAAGGAATTATATATTAAACCGTTGAATAGTTTCGGCTGCAACCCATAGTTTAAGACAGGCAGCGAAGCATTTTATCTCTTACAGTAATAAATCTCCTTAGGGCGAATAATGGCCGCACATACAGAACACGGGAGCCAAATAACTAAAAGAATAAATTTAAGGCGGAGTGCATTTAGTAGGCACTCTCAGAGGATGAACAGCAGTTTACCAATATTCCCGAAGAGGAAATTATATAACAGTTGTATCTCAAAAGTGCCGGCCTACGGGGCAGAAACGTAGAGGCTAGCGAAAAGCTTGAACTAAAATTAAGGCAAGCACAGCCGGGGTTGTCAGAACAAGGTTTCCAGATTTGATCACGAAATTGGCGTGGATAAGCTGGCCCCAGCTGGCGCAGGACAGATTTAATTGAATGCATACAGAAGAGGCCTTTTTCCTGAAGTGAGTGTAGTTAGGCTTATAAAGATGACTGTTGTTTAGAAGAAATGATTCAAGAATGCCAGACAATCATGCTTGGTGTTCGTCTCGGCGGCAGCATTTTTCCTGGCATGTTGTGTGTTACAATGCGCAATAATATATTTTACCTGCCGGAAGATTTCATACATGTACGAGATTCGACCTTCTTTCACAGTGAAGCCCATTGTGCAATTCGCTGATTTTTCATATCTGAGTTGTTTTCTTGCACTTATATATGACCCCTATTACCCACTTTTTCACACAAAGTAGTTAAACGACCATTTCATACCTTTTGTTTACGCGCTGGCATTTGAAGCCCCACCGTGAAGAAAGATCCTAGCGTCTGGCGGCATAGTGTTTTGTACGGCATCTGCCACCTGCCAACAACCTGTCACCAGCCACGGTTGGCATGTGGCACTCCCTCTCCTCCTGTAGGGAAGAGAAGGAAGAAGCCGGAAGGTGATTGCGACAGGGAGAACCCAGAGGGTGGCTACCGTGGAAGGCTGAGGGCTACCCTGCCCATGCCAATTATCTTTCGCTGATAAAATGCGCTAAGCCAGCAGCCTTAGCTCCTCAGGAAAACGAGAACATCTAGTTCTCACGCACTGTCGTCGCATACTTATAATTAGGCACCCCCGTAATTTTATTTACTTTACATGTCACTGATGTTCCTCTTATGGCACGCTTGCGCTGGCTGGGCAGATAATCTTTTTTGCAAGCCCCCCAGTAGATGTCATCTGCGTACCTGTCTTGTGCAGTCAACAGCCCAGGCTCGGCTGCCCGGCGTACGTGGAGCGAGACTTCGTTCTTCCTTTCAACTGGAATCCACCTGCGCAGAGGTGAAAGCCGGGAATACACCTCCAGAGCCGATCGCAAGCGACGTCACCACCGCCACAACCGAGGTGCCGTATGTGCACGGGAGAGGTGCGTGGGTTGGACTCAGCAGACGTGTACGTGGACGGGGATCTCTGCTGCCTTTCCCCGTCGACCTGCATGAGTCGCATTTCGCAGGCGCTTACCTACTCCTCATCACTGCGACGTTTATTTTACAGTGGCCGGAATTACGGCTGACATCGCGATAGTCAATTACTTGAAGCTCATACAGGGTTGCGAAGCCAAGGCGGTGCATTGTGCGCCTGATGCATACGGGAGTGAGGGTGCTCGCTAGCACATCGGCCAAACAAAATACGCCTACTTCACGTTTGCTATACTGCGGCCACGGTTCGGCAGGCTGTGTCGTAAGCAATGAGTGCAATTTAATTTGTGCATTCCAATTCATAGTTCTTTCCATCGAGTATGCGACGCCAAATAAGCTAAGTTCCTTTGTCAGGCTTCATTAGAGCACAGAGGTTCTTAGACTGTACGTCTGAAGTAGACTTGAAATGAAGAGTGGCCGAACACAAAAAGGCGTGTTCATATTCTTTGTCCGTAAAGTTTCGAGAATGTTTTATTTTTCTTTTCTATAACTGATTCCCCCAACAAATGTTGGTGCGTATGTGTGGCGCCATTTCGTCTGAATAACCTGATCTATTTATGTTAATTGCTGTGGCAGTCGCTAGAAGGCACATGGAGAAACTTAGGTTGTCACTAGTCGTCTGCGCACTCTACTGTGAGTGAATGTGGAGAGAGGGACGTCCACTTCGAACAGCGTGTAAACAAAATTCTATGTGAAGCTTTGAAAGACAGCCACACAGACGTATGAGCTCCTTCGTGACGCTTACGGCAACGAGACATGGCGGGTGCGAGTTTTGAAGTGGCACAAGAGGTTCGTTTCGGGGAGAACGTCGGTGGAAGACGACACAAGGCAGGGGCACACTTAAACCTCACGGAATGAAAACAACGTGGCTCGGATCAGGGAAATCGTACAGCAAGACCGCACCGTTACAGTCCGCATGCTATCAGATGCTCTCAACATTAGTTCGACAACATGCCACCAAACTTTGCGTGAGAAATTGGGGAAACGAAAGCTGAATGCAAGTCTTGTGCCGCACTCCCTCCCAGAGGACCAAAGGACACGCGGGGATCAGTGAGCGCTGATTTGCTCTCCGAGGCAGAGAATGATGCTGCATTCGTCGGCGGCATCATTGCTGAAGACGAAACATTGCGTTTTCAATACGGTCCTCAAACAAAGAGGCAGAGCGCCGAATGGTGGTCCACAAGCACTCCGGCGTCGAGAAAGGTGCGGCTACAGATGACCAAAACAAATATGATTCTGAGAGTTTTTTTGATGCCAGAGGTGTCATACACCACGAGTTCATCCCACAAGGGCAGATGGTGAATCAGGAGTTTTATATCCGCGTGCTCCATCACATGCTTGATGCACTGCGACGCCGTCGCCTTGACTTATATGCTTCTGGACAATGGAGCCTTCACCACGATAATGCAAGGCCGCACACTGCTCTCAGCGTGATAGAATTTCTCGTCACGCACAGCATTGCTGTACTTCACTATCTGCCATACTCGCCTGACCACTCCCCATGAGATATTTTCCTGTTTCCTTGTGTGAGGAGAGCCCTAAAATGTCGCTGGATGGGGAACGTAGAGGTTATTCAAGACGCTGCGACAAAGGAGTTGACAGAACTGCCATAAAAAAGCGTTTCCCAACTGTTTCCAATGCCTCAAGAAGCGTTGGAAGCTGTGCACAGACTGCAAGAGAGACTATTTCGAAGTGGTGCTGCAGAAATGATTTCAATGTTAAAAGCATTTTTTTTAAATGGACTCAGTCTTGGAACTTTAGGACAAAGGTTGTATAATTTATTTACGTTTTAATACCGCCGATTCAAACCTAGAACTGAGACGGGTTTCTAAATGTTTGTTGTTTATAAATTGGGACATGAGAAGTAAAGTATTTTTTATTTTAAATTTGTGACTTTCCTTGATGAATTTTGGAGTTCACCTAGGATGTGCTCGCCCCTTTTGCTCACAGGCGATGAGTTCTGTTTAGCTTTGGCGTTCTTTGTTCTCAGAACCAACGCGGCTATCAGCACTATTATTACAGTATTCTTCAAAATGACCTAAATAAATAATTTTCGCATCTGCTTGAAATATGCCCTCTCTTTCTTCCACGCAGTGTGACGAGGAAAACCTCCTATGCACTCTCAACTCTCATTACGGCACCCGGATGAGCGTGTTAGGTGAAGGCGGTACTTCGGGATTTTTTTCTTCGACATTTTAAAAAGCCATAGAAAAAATTGCCTGCTTCAAACGATGACCGAACTTGAAAATTTGAATTGGAAAGAAAATGGGTCTTTTGTGACTTTTATGCAATTCCTTAACGGCATATTGCAAATAAGAAGCAACCGCCGTGGAATTCAAGTACTTTCATGCATTCTAGTTAATTATTTCAATTAAAATTATTTTGCACTAAATGGAAATTGCTTCACGCGCTGCTAGCAATCTGTCGACCGGAAAATTAGTTTCTGTTAAGCGGTCACGCGTTGCTGCGCAAAAATAAAGCTCTAACATTGGCCGCATGAAAAATCCTTGTTTACACAAATTTCCTGTCGAATGATAACTCACTCATTAGAATTACTAGTTCTCTAAAACTTGTGAATAATATATTCTGCCAAATCGCTGCCCTGATACTGAGCCACTGATATTAAATGCGAGAGCGCAAGTTGTGAGGAGCAAAACTTAAACGCATAAGAAAAAATATACTTAAGGGCACACTAGTGGAGGTAGCGTTCTTTTCAACGTGCCTTACAAAATACAGGGCGTGTGTTGCTCGCTACTCTCTACCTTCTGCCGACACCTTGATCTACAGCTGACCCAGGTCTACTGCTGAAGTGTCCAGGCAGGCTGCACAGGGCTTCACCAACTATCCTTTAGTGTACGAGCGAAAGTTACCTGACTTACATTTAACCACGCACGTGAAGTTTTAGCATCGATATTTAACCTAAATAGACATCCTTATGCCTGGTGCGAAAAGTGAAGGCCATCACACTGCCGTCAGCACCGCAGCTTCATACATCACTGGCCCATCGTGCAGCCTCGGTGCAGTACCTTCTACATTTTGAACTGTGTCAGATGTTTGGTAATGTTTGGTTCACCGTCATATTTTGCAGCAATTCCACTAAAACGATATGCACTGTTTGAAACATTTTTTTGTTTGCAAACAAACTTTTTTCGCACTGCCGCATTGCGGACCAAGCGCGTTTATTCTTCAGCCTCAGCCACCTCTCTCTGTGCTACGCACGACGTATGATGGGTGACCTCTGGCCTTCCATCACACTTCAGAACAGTTCATAGCGTGGCACCGAAAAAGCTGGCGTCAGGGGTTGATATGTTTTTTTAAAAGAAATTCTCAGTGCAAGCGTATTGAGTACATGTCAACGCGACATGAATGGTGTGTATTGTGTAAAGTTGATGGGCAACCTTTTAGCCGTATTGGGAGACTTTCAAAGCCGTTAAAAGCCTTTTGCGAAGACTTGATCACTATGCAGTATTATGCAATCATTCGTGATAAGTCGAATCAAGTATGACTGCCCGTACTATCATCTGCGGGGCTGGGACGAACAGGCACTTAATAGCATCATTATTGAACAGCATAAAAGGTGGCCCTTGGCCTGCCCGCATACGCCAACCCAGATCGACTGCTGTAGTTGGGAATTTTTTAACACACTCCCTCAGCTAATTGAAGCCCATAAGACGTCACAAGTGACCCTCTTGTCGCGCACCGTTTTGGACCGCGTAATTCTTGGCAAACTCCACATCCACCCCGTAAAGTAGGTTTGTGCAACATCACATTTATTGGTCGACTTTACTAGTAGACTAGTTGTTAAATCAGTAGCTAAGAACGTGCTGCCAGACAGACACGACGCACGCAGGAAAGCAAGGGCTCAGGCTCTTGAAAAGCAGTACGAGAAGGAGCCACAAGCACTGTACGTGGATACAGCTCAGCACATCAAAGGCGGAACATACGTCTCATGTGTGGCCACTCCAAATTCAGCCCTCGTTATCCCTGCAACATTTGACGCTCGCTCTATACGCGAGGCATAGGAAGTAGCTATTGCACTGGGCATCGCAAATCCACACACCAAAACTATTCTAAGCGAATCTAAGGGCGTCATTCAAATTTTCACCAAAAACTTGATAAGCGCGCTCGAAATGCGAATTGTGTGCTGCCGAACTCTCGATCACAACATCAATCTCGTATGGGTTCCGCCTCACGCGGGTAACTCCGGAAACGAGAGGGTCGACCATCTAGCCCGAGGTTTAACCAACCGGAGTATGGGAGACCTCTCGGGAACGGATGCCCCCGCCGAACCGCCTCGCTTATACGCAGACACTGCAAACTTTATCTCTAGCTAAGATGCACGGATCGTGCCCCTCACCTCGACCTGGATAGGGCGCAAGCGACGACGCTCAGACGCCTACAAACAAAGGCTATAATTAGCCCCTACCGATTATGTTTAATCACAAACGGCGAATATGACCCTGCATGCCCGCACTGCAGTGACGGGACGCACGCCATCCAAGACAATATATTATGGGAATACGCTTGCAAACGCTCTCCGACCACACTCTGGCCAGCTCCTTCGGTGGACGAATGGGAGAACCTCTTGGCCAGTTCAAGAAAAACAACGCAGCTGGGCCTCATCACGCGAGCTCAAGAGGTCGCATCCGACTGAAGGCCACCCTAGACTCGTCTCAGCCCCAACTAATCCCTTACACTTTGTGGAAATAAAGTTGTAACCACCACCACCACGTTTCTATAGGAAAATGTACAGAGGCGTCAAATGTTCTCAGGACACAGGATCCGATTTGAGCTGTGTAGCGGGCATATGCGGCTACCCCAAAGATCAAAATCTCGCAAAAATGGATGAAAAATATCATTCTAGCAATTAGGAAGCCTCCTACCTTCATGGAATTTCCAAGTGGAAGACCTTACTGCAGAGAAGCAGGCCCTGTGGCCTAGAAACTTTCCACGCGCACTGTACATTATTGAAGGTTGGGATCGGGGTCGCTTCCCGACACAACCTCGATCAAGATGACGCACGCTCCGACCCGGACAGGAGTGCCGCTGAGTGAAGGGGTTCGTTAGTGGAGAAAGAAGGCGAATTGTTTTATATATTTAGAAGCTTTTGAGTTTAGAACTCAGCTGGTTCAACTGCATCTGCCGTCCAGTTTTATACACTGCGTCTTCCCTAAATTCCCCATGTAAGGGACGCCCTCGCCGTGGTGGGTGGCGCCAAAACTCCCACTCTAGCGCACAAACAGGCACCTCCGCCCACATGGACACGCCCCTGGCATAAGCTGAGCCGGAGAGAGAGGGGTATGCGTCCAGGACCCCGCCGGCAGGCAGGTGACGTAAGCTGGTCGGAACGCTCTCCGCCGGTCGGCGAACTTCGAAGAAGCCGAGGCGCAAAGCCGGAGCGCCCCGTCGGGAGATAATCCCCAGTGGTTCTGCCATTACCGATGGCCGGCGAGGCCTGTGGACTAGCCGCTGCGGCGATCCGTTCCTACGCCGGTGCTGTGCCCGGGAAGCTAGGAGTGGTCGGGTCGGTAGAGACGCCGGAGAAGATCTGAAGACAGCCGGAACCACTTGGCTGGCGGTGGCGGCGACTCCTTAAGGGGATTTACGCAGAACCCTGCTCCCCGCTTGTTCCACGCAACGACCGGGCGAGCGCGGTACATGCACCCCGCAGACACCTGGAGAGAGATGCTGTCTTGATGGCTATCCTCGAGACCTGCTCGCGCCAATCCTAATGCCGGCTGGCGTCAATTCCTGATAACTCCTTCGCGGCCAGGAAAATCTCGATCGGTCAGTGGTATGAAATCCTTGCCAAGGTGAGATTGGCTGGTCTTGGGAATGGGAGCACCGGTTATCTTCTGCGAGCACCAAATCAACCCCCAAACCTCCCACAATGGCAAACAGCGGCCGGTTCGGCCCCAACAACAAGGCCCCACAAGACGCGCAAGCACTCAGTCTCTGCCCCTGATCCACCAGCCGTATGCCAATCAACATGTCAATAACATAACAAATTTTTACTCCGAGTGGTTCCGCCATAAAGTCAACATATTATGGACTTTTGGGCAACAACCAAGCCAGAGCCGTGCATGAAATGAATCGGAGTAGACAACTACATTAAAAAACCTCACACACATTGGTCCGCTAGTACTACACACCAGCCGCCCGGTGGCTGAGTGGTTAAGGCCCTCGGCTGCTGGCCCGAAAGACGCGGGTTCGATCCCGGCCGCGGCGGTCGGATTTCGATGGAGGCGAAATTCTAGAGGCCCGTGTACTGTGCGATGTCAGTGCACGTTAAAGTAGCCCAGGTGGTCGAAATTTCCGGAGACCTTCACTACGGCGTCCCTCATAGCCTGAGTCGCTTTGGGACGTTAAGCCCCCGTAAACCAAACCAAACCAGTAATACACGCACACACTCATGAAAGCTGGAGGACCTGTTTCACTTTAGTACTTCAGAATAACCTGCTTAGTCCATCGGCATTGGCATTCTCTTTCCTATACGTCACAGAGAAGTTGTATTCCTGAAGGATGAGGCTCCACCGCAGCAAGCGTCCGTTCTTTCGAGAGATCTGCAGCAGCCACGTGATTGGGCAGTGATCCGACTCAAAAACGAATTTCGATCCGTAAAGGTAGCATGACAGTTTTTGCGCTGCCCAGACTAAGCATACGCATTCTTTTTCTGAGGCAATTTAAGCTCCCTCCCTTAGCGTCAGTTTCCGGCTTGCATACAGGATGGGATGCTCTTCGTTGTCTTTTCCGACCTGACTCAATACAACCCACTTCACCCTATCACTAGCATCGCGCACAACTACAAACTCTTTTGTGCAGTCAGGCGTCCGCAGTACGGGCCGTGAAGTGAGTGCTTTCTTTACCTCTTGAAAGGCACTCTCCTTCGCCTCATCCCAAAAAACCTTTTCGGGTTCTCCTTTTGGGAGCGCATCTGTCAATGCACTAGCTCGTTGAGAATAGCGAGGAATGTACCTCTGATAATACCCAACAAGCCCCAGAAAAGAGCGGATGTCTTTCCTTGTCCGAGCCTTTGGAAAGTCAGCTATAGGCTTAAATTTTAGTTCCGAAGGCTGCCTGCTCCTTGACCTACATTGTGCCCTGGTAGGTAAATTGTGAACAACAAAATTTACACTTTTCAGATTTCAGTGTGAGCCCAGCGTCCCGCAACCTTGCCAACACGCTCCACTGGTGCACGATATGCTCCTCCCAGCTGTTCGAAAAAATTCTATATCATCCAAGTAGGGGACTGCATAACTTTGCATGTCTTTAGGTACAATATCCATTAATTTGGAGAAGTTACATGGTGTCTTCTTGAGGCTGAAGCTTAAATCGAGAGGTCTGAACGTCCCGACGGGTGCAATGTAGGCGGCATAGCAGCTCAAGGCGTCTGAGAGAGGGACCTCTCAATATCCCCTCACCATATCTAACGTAGAGATTAACTGTGCCCCACTTACCCGCTCCAGTCTCTCTTCAATATTAGGAATCGGATAAAGCTGGTCTCTGGTGATTGCATTGAGTTTTCGATAGTCCACGCATGGACGAGGCTCTTTAACTGGCACTTCGGCGAGGATCATAGGTGAAGTGTAATCACTTTCAGTTGATTCTATTACCCCGATTTCGAGCATTCGCTTAATCACTGCCTCCAAGATCTGCCGTTGACGTGGTGACATGCGATAACTTTTTGACCTGATTGGTTCGCAGGAGGTCTGCTCGATCTCGTGAGTGATCAGGTCAGTTTTCCCTGCCGACTGCTAAACATCGCCTTGAATTCTCCCAAAGGTCCCCTTAAGTTCATCTACCTGTTCCTCTTTCAGAACATCAGTCCTCGCAGAGCGCGCAAGAATGTCCTGGATGCTGCAATCGGCATCGCTGCCTATCCCTAACTTAGGTAGGTTCGCCTGTACTTCCTCGGGTACGTTTAACATTATGTTTACAACTTCCTCCCTGCCTACAAAAGGTTTCCTCAAATTGCAGTGGTAGATGGTAACCTCAATTTTCTGGCTGAGTTTTTTCAGAAAAGGACTTAGATTGTTTCTGACAGCCTGTGCTGAACTTTCACCGACCCCTTCAACTGCACTTCCATTTTGTTTTTCCTGGATGGTCGCAAAATCATGACCTTATCGCCCGTCCGATATGTTCGTTCCCTTGCGTTTCGGTCTTCATAGACTTTTGCCCTTTCCTGTGCCGCCTTCAAGTTTTCTTCTACTAGAGCACGCGTAGAACTTAGTCGGTCGAGCATTTCCAACACGTAACTCACGAGAGATTGGCTATCTCCTGTTCCCTCCCAGAATTCTCGCAAAATCCGGAGAGGAGAACGTACGGCTCTCCTATACACAAGTTCAGCAGGGGTGAATCCGGTTGCTTCATGGGGAACTGTTCTGAGCGCGAACAGCGTTGCCGGAAAACAGCTCTCCCAGTCTTTTTCCCGTTCATAGCACAACGCGCGCACAATCCTTTTGAGCACGGAGTGCATTTTGTCGATACTGTTCGACTGGGGATGATATACTGAACTGTGTATTAGCTTGATACCGCACCTCTTCTAAAAGGTGGTTGTTAAGGCGCTGGTGAACACGGTTCCCTGATCCGCCTGAATCTCCGCGAGAAAACCGATTCGTGCAACGGTGCTGAGCAAAGCGTCCACTATCTCTAAAGAGCTTTGTTCTTTGAGGGGGACTGCTTCGGGGAATTTTGTTCCTGGACGCAGCATGGTAAGGAGATACTTGTATCCTGATTTATACTGCGGGAGGGGCCCTACCGTGTGTATCACTAACCGCCGAAAAGGCTCGGTAATCACTGGAACCAATTTCAGGGGAGCTTTCCATTTGTCTCCTGGCTTCCCGACTCGTTGACATGCGTCACACGACATCAAGTACCGCTCAACGTCTTTGAAGCAACCTGGCCAGTAGTACTCCGTTAAAAGTCTCTCTTTCGTTTTGTTGATCCCCAAGTGTCCCCACCAGCTGTTCCCATGACACAAGGTCAGAAGGTCAGCCTGGTATTTTTCCAGAATTACTAGCTGATCAAACGTCTTGCCTTTGCGATCTCTGTAGTGCCTGTACAGCAGTCCGCCTTTTTCGTGTATCTTGATGTTACGCCTCGCTGCGCCCTCTTCCGCGGTAGCATGCGGGCGCCTCAAACTAGGGTTGTTCTTTTGCTCTTCCTTCAGCATCTCTCTATCTACCTCCAAAAGCCACTAAAATTGCGCGAAGTGGGGCCTAATACTAACGCTCTGGCGAGCTCTATTTCTTGCGGTTCCCTTGGAGCCGCAGCTGCGTTGATGTCGCCTGACCTAGGGACAACCTCGACCCCTTGCTGATCCGCTAGGGTTGGCTCTATGATTTCAGGTTCTGCTCCGATCTCCACCTCTCCCTGTCCCAGGTCCAGTGTTAACTGAGCGGCGAGCTGGCGGGTTTTAGAGCGCGTTAGTGCCTGTACTTTTCCTTCTCCAACGAGCTGTCCTCGTTCACGCTACAGCCGGTAGACCGGTTTGAGAACAGATAAGGATATTCAAGGGGAACTGTCTTCGAGACGGCTGCCTCCGTCACCAGTTTTCCAAACGGACCTGAAATCTCAACCCTTGTCATAGGTAAGCAAACACTGTGCTCCTCCAACACCTATTTAAAACACGTTACTTCTCCCGTGAAATCCTCGGACGTAACATAGGATGGGTGCACTATATCCATCGTAGCCGCACTGTCCCTGAGCACCGTACAAGGCTTGCCATTTACCTCTAACTCATGAAGGTAGGGGCGAAGCATTTCTCGGTTTTCAACACTACCGTTTATGTAAGAGAACACCGTTCGCTGGTTCCTACATCTTGCAGCGATGTGCCCTGTTTCTTGGCAGTTATAGCACCGCAACGGTTGCCTGGCCTCGAACTCTTTTTTTCCGCGCCTTTTCTACCCCTTCGGCCTTCGTTTGACTGCCGCCCTTCTCTGGAGCCTTTTTGTTAACATTTTTTTGTATTGCAACCTGCACCAAATTTCCATTTAAAGCCGGCCGTCTAGAAGAAAAATACTTTCCTGGGGTAGTTCCTTATTCTTACTGGCCTTCCTCCACATTCGCCTTTCTCCGCGTCGAGAATTCGGCGGCGAGTTGTGCTGCCCGCTCGACTGTCTCTACCTTTTCTTTGTCCTGCGCCCAGAGTTTTACGGCCGGTGGAATCCTGCGGACAAACTGCTCCAGACAGACGCACTCAACTACCTTGTCCTTGCTTTCGTGAACGCCTGCCCCCTTAAGTCACTCTACAAGGTTGCTTTTCAATGTGTACGCAAATTCCGCATAATCCTAATTGCTTTTTTTGCCGCCTTCCATAAGCGCTGCCGAAATGCCTCATCTGAAAGCCGGTATTTCTTCAGTGGAGCCGATTTCAACTTTTCGTGGTATTCCGCATCCTGTTCGCTAAGCCTGGCGATCACATTAGCCGCCACGCACAGTAAAAGACAGCAGGCGTTGTGACCACAAGTTTTCTGCGATCTTGCTCTTTTGGCACGCCCTTTTTGAAGTTAATTAGGTACAGACCGATGTCTTCGCCAATCTTTTAGGGATACATCCAAATGTCTCTACGGTGAGACTCTACCCTGTTTAATCTATCATTAATTCTTGCTCCCCTGTTTTGGGCCGCCAGACGCTGGCTTTCGAGTTGGAGCTCTATTATTTTCAGTTGTCTCTGTTCTGCGGCTTGCTTTTCTTTTTCTTCGTCTTCTGCTTTCTTTGTTGCATCCTCTGCTTTCATTGTGCCGTTCTAGCTCTTTTTTGCCATTTCCCACGCTCTTTGCATGGCTTCTTTGTCCGCATCGCTATTATTGATTGCTTTAATGATTGTCCCTTTCCTCATTCCTTCCTCCAGTTTCACATCCAACTCTTCACACATCAGCAACAATTTTTCCTTATCAACCTTCCTGAAGTCCATGATCGCTGCCCCAAATAATGGCTTTGCCCACTCACTAATGTTCTATGGTTCTGTGAAAACTACACTGTGCTACAGACACCCGTATGCCAGCAGTTCAAAATTTTTACCCAGAGTTTAAAGCTTGGTGAATCATAGAACAAAGACAAAGCACTCACCCGTACATGCAGAACAATGTCACCTGGTCCATTCCAAGCGCTGCCAACCAGTTCTTGAAGGTCGGGATCGGGGTCGCTTCTCGACACAACCTCGGTCAAGATGACGCCCGCTCCGACCCGGACAGGAGTTCCGCTGAGTGAAGGGGTTCGTTGGTGGAGAAAGAAGACTTGGTTTATTTAACATATTTACAAGCTTTTGAGTCAGAAGTGAGCTGCTTCAACTGCATCTGCCGTCCAGTTTTATACACTGCGTCTTCCATAAATTCCCCAGGTAGGGGACGCTCTCGCCGTGGTGGGTGTGGCCAAAGCTTCCACTCTCACGCACAAACAGACACCTCCGCACACATGGACACGCCCCTGGTATAGGTTGAGCCCGAGGGAGAGGGATATGCGGCCAGGACCCCGCTAGGCAGGGAGGGAACGTCAGCTCGTCAGCCCGCTCTCGGCCGGTCGGCGAGCTTCGCCCAGTCGGGAGATAATCCCCAGTGGTTCTGCCTTTAGCGATGGCCGGCGAAGCCTGTGGACGAGCCGCAGTGGCGATCCGTTCTGAATACCGCCAGAACCAGTTGGTTGGCGGTGGCGGCGACTCCTTAAAGTGATTTACGCAGAACCCTGCTGCCCGCTTGTCCCACGCAACGACCGTGCGAGCGCGATAAGTGCACCCCGCAGACACCTGGTGAGAGATGCTGTCTGGATGTCATTCCTCGAGACCTGCTGGCACCAATCCTAATGCCGGCTGGCGTCAATTCCTAAAACATACATGAGCATGTATTATTGCCATGAACTTTGGGACACTTACAAGAACTGCGCGTGAAAATCATTTAGAAAGATTGCAATTTACCCTTATTAACATTGAAGTCTGTTTTATAAAGTGTTCTGATGCCACGAAAATAGACTTTGCCATTTTTAGGGCCACGATTCGCTACTACGACCCTGAAATACGTGAAGTACTTTGTAAATGGAGTAGTAAATTTCGAAACTTGCATTGATTCCATTTGAGAAGGGTCTATATTCACGTCAAATCGGAACCAAATGTACCTCTCGAGGTGGTAGATGGGAGTGGCATTAGAAGCGACAAATGAGATCACAGAGTTCTATTCTTAGTAGTGTTTCCGTTTAAATATCTCATATGGCTTGCACGTCACTTTTTAAATTATATGATAGCACTTAAGAATTTATCTACTTTGCGAGGTACGGCTCTAGACTCGTCTGGCATGAAGAGTAAATTTATTTGCAGCATGCGATACAACAGAAAGCAACAAAAAAAGACGACCCCTGTCCTTACAATGGACCTGGCAGTTTTCTCGAGCAGCTGCTCTTTTCCGCTACAAGGCATGAGCAGTACCGAAGATATATGCATCTTCGATACTATTTTTCGATACATTGATACCCTCTTTCGATATATTTTGTGTATCGGTATTAGGTATCGCATAACTAAAACACACTTTTATTGTCTCGGCCATTTTAGCGATTCTCGGTCAAAAAAGTGTGTACAACTTTCCGCTATAAGGCAGAATTTCGGCCGGCGGCGGCAGCTCTTGGAAAAGCGCACTGAAAAAAAGGAAGAATTAAAAAGAGACGATACCAATGCCGTTGTCGCCATCCGTCGCTTCTCGACACAACCTCGGTCAAGATGACGCCCGCTCCGACCCGGACAGGAGTGCTGCTGAGTGAAGTGTCTCTTCCTTGAGCTGGTTGAGTAGCTGGAGAAAAAACGTCGCGCAAGCCTCAGTGCTGAAGTGTTTCTTGGTGCTGCTGACTGCCTCTGCGTCTTCTGGCCTGTCGTCAACTACTGATGAGGCCGTTCCGCGAGTGGGAGATTTGGCCCGGGTTTTCCCCTTTTGAGTGCGTCATGTCTTATTCTGCTTCTCACATGGCTATGTCATCCCCAGGCACAAGTCCGGTAACCTGGTTCGCCAGTTTTCCGGCGGAAAATATACCACTAAAGTCTTTTTCACAGTGTGAAGGACATCCCTTTGGCGCTGGTGCCTGTAGGAGATCGATTCAATAAATAAAAAGCTCACGTCTAATCCAGGAGCAGTTGAAGGCTGCGACCAGCCGCTATCTTGAAATTTCTGAGGTTCGACCTTTTGGCAAAAGAGGAATTCTGTGCAGAGCACCTGATTTGGATTGTGTTGCCGACTTGCTGCACTGCACTTCTTTCGCCTCACTCAAGGTGAAAGGGTTTATTCCTGAGCAACTTGCATGCGTAAAAGGAATTATACGCGGTGTGGATCCCTCCGCTACACCAGAAGAAATTCTTGCAGATTTCCATGATGCCGGTGTTGACATCCTCTCAGTTTACCGCTGAAACAGAGACGCTGGAGGCTCTCGTATTCCAACTGAGTCAGTTATAGTGACTTTTGCGGGGTCCTCTTGCTCGTGTGAAATCAAAGTCTGGCCCATTGTATACCGTGTTGACCCATTGCAGTCCCAACAATTACAATGTAAGAACTGCTGGCGTTTTGGTCACAGTGGGAAATCTTGCAAGTCGGCAACGCGCTGCTGCGTTTGCGGCGGTGATCATGCTTCCGACGTATATACTTGTGAGTCATTTAGCTGTTGCCTTTGTCACTCTGATCACACAGCGGACGATCTCGCCTCCCCGAAGCGTGCCGATGAACAGTCTGTCTTGGACATTATTTAAAGAGAACGGTGTTCACGCGCAGATGCTTATGCCCTTCTTGACAGACGACAGAGCTCGTAAGCAAATGTTGTCCGCACGACCATTTCCGATGTGGAGACAACCTTAACAAAGTCGGTCGTCGCTGCGGTAGAGAAGGCTGTTGCTGGAGGACTTGACCGCATGATCAATACGTTCAGTGATGCATTACCTCAGGTAATTTCCGCGCCGGCTGTTTCATCAGCGTTAGGTAACCTAACCTCGTGTACCGGTTCTCCATCGAATGTATCTGCTGAAAATATTCAACCAATCACCCCTTCTGCCTCCACGCCTTTCAGTGTAAATGTCTCTGGCCCAGTCTCCCTCTCTAACGCTTGTGAGTCAGATGTTGAAATGACAACTCAATTTCAGAAGCGTCGTGCTTCCCCTTCTCCTTCTAAATCAGACTATCTGAATGTCAAGACCAAGAAAGGTTCGCCAGGAACTGCAAAGAAATCAGACGTGTTGAAAGAGGCTGTTGCTGCCTCATTTTTAAAGCAGAAAAAATTTCGGGTATTTCGGTTCTCTAGTGTAATTGTCAATATATCGCACCTTCTTTCCACGATTTACAGCAGCTTATTCTTCAATTTTCTCCAGACTTTATTTTACTACAAGAACCGTGGCTCTCTCAAAATTGTCCTTTTGCAATTCAAAACTACTCTGTTTTTAGAGCTGATCGCCCAAACGGCAGGTGTGGAGGCTTGATAACATTGATTTCATCAAAACTGTACCACCGTGCTAAAGTGTCTCATAAATTAATGCAACCTGATTGTGAGAGTCTTGCAGTTTACATCCTTGTGTCGCAGTGTGCCCCTGTTACTGCTCCGAATATCTAATTCCCCGTCGGTGTCCGTTGAACGGGCGGGCTGGATGCTTTACTGCGCAACAGCAAAAATGTATTCCTGGCTGGGAACTTCAATTCGCACCATGTTATGGGTGTCAGGACAGACTACAGCGGGCAGTTACTTTGGTCTTGGATGTCAGCAAATGGTGTGTGCTCTTATAACAGTCGCGCCATAATTTACATGAGGGCAAATTCTCGGTCAGCTATTGATTTACCTTTAGCTGTTAATGGTATTGGGGTATCTTCGTGGTCTACAATTGACCACGGTACGTAAAGTGACCAATATCCAATCACTTTCACTATTGCATGCAGCCTGCTTAGAGCGACTTGTTATGCACAAATTAGTCAATACTACACTATTCAAGAGACTTCTAGATGAGGCCTTCTCGTCGGTTGTTCCCTCCGATAATTCGGACCGCGGTCCTTAAGTTTTAACTTCCGTGTTAGACGCCACTCGGCGATCAGTCTTTACGGTTCAGACAACCGTAAAAATAAAACTCCTTTGAACTGGTGTAATGAAGCATGCGAAAAAACTTGTCGTCAGAGGAAAGCCGCATGTAAGAGCCTAGCGCATAACTAGTGCCCTAAGATTTTGGTTAATTAGAAATTCTTTGCAGCATCTTTTAAACGAGCCATATCTAAGGCTAAGTTGCGTTTGTTCAAGACTAAGGCTAAGGATCACTACAAAGCAAATCTGAACACCCATTTGTTCAACCCAGTCAATCGGAAATCTCTCTGTAGATACATGGAACGTACTAACGTGCTGCCCTCTTCTGATATCGCTCAATCCACAGTGCTGCCCCTTCGGGATGAAAAAGAACAATTGGAGTCCATAGCTCAAGGCCTCGCTGCGCGTTTTCATGCTCACACTGCCTTTCTTTCGACCCCATTCTATTTGAGTGCAGGTTTTACTAAGGTCTCTGTATCTGATTTAACGTCTATAGAAAATTGTCTGCAGTCCGCTGCCCCTGGGGTTGACGGAGTGACTGTTCGCATGCTGAAGACACTAATGCAAGACTTTGCCCTGGATCTCTTGCAGATCGTCGACTCGTCTTTGGAAAAAGCCTGGATTCCACAAAATTGGAAAACAACGAAAATATTTTTACTGCTCAAAGACCAGACAAAGGGTTTTGAGCTCGACAATATTCGGCCGATTGCTCTCACATCAAATTTGGTTAAGCTTGTATAATGGGTAGTCTTCAGCCGTCTCAGGAATCATGTTCTGTCTCTTCGAGGCTTCAGTGAAGCTCAGATTGGTTTTCGCAGTGGGTGTTCAATTTGGACCGCGCACATACACTTAGAGAGCCGTATTAGGGTTTCTATGATGCAAAAAAGTATCTGCTCTGGTTACTTTAGATATTGATAAGGCGTATGACAGCGTTGAACACACCATTTTGCTTCAAAAGCTAGCTGGTGTACAACCTCCTTCGTACCTCTTCACGTGGATAAGGAACTTCTTAAGGTCCGGATCTTTCTCTTGCACTAAGTATACGTTAAATGCTCACACATACGCCCAGTCTAGAGGTGCCTCATAAGGCTCCGTTCTTTCGCTGTTGTTGTACATACTGATGAGTGATATCCTTATTCACCTGGAAGTATCTTACCCCATACTACCACCAGGAGTTGTAACGCAGATTAATAACAATGCTAATCGTGTTCTCGGTTATTTTCGCCGAACCCTTCGCCTAGCTCCTCCATCAGTAAAGTTGTTAGCTTATTTAACATTCATTCGTCCCAATCTTGAATAAGCATGCGCGGTTTGGGACCCCTATCAAAGTAACCTTTCTAACTTACTGGAAGCAACACAAAACCGCGCAGCAAGATTCATCCACTCGACCTATTCCTATCATGTAAGTGTCACTGAACTTGAACGTAATGCTCATCTTACTAACTTGGCAGACCGACGCACTATTGCAAGACTATGCCTTTTTCATAAATTTTAATATCACCCCATGACCATGTCCATTATCAGCCCTGCCCACCCGCATCCCTAGCCGCACGAACCACCAGAAGGCCGTTTACCCTCCCCCTGCCCGGACTAGTGCTCACCTGTCATCATTTTTTGTCCGCACTGCAAAGGACTGGAATGACTTGCCCAACACCGTCGTACTTCACTGCGACCCATCATCATTCAAGAAATCCATCGAATCAACCATGTCCCCTGAATTCCACTCCCTCATTTAATGCCCCTTTAATGGGGCCTTTGAGGTTGTAATAAATAAAAGATATCGCATCGCTTGAGAAAAGTGGCTCAAAAGGGCGACGTGCCGGTGGTATTCACCGCACCCCAAAAACTGGCCGACCTATGCAACAAGGTGCAGGGAAAGCACGAGGAAGAATGCGGTATCAATAACGCAGAAAGATTTGTCCAGTGCAAAATGGGGGTTGTTTACCGTATCCCCCTATCCTGAGGCAAAAGCTACATCGGACAAACTGGACGTTGTATAAACGTCAGACTCCAGGAGCACCCCGCAGGAGTTGGCGCATTGGCGGGGGGAGGGCATGTGGCCGACCATTGTCACCACTGCCGTGGTTGCACGCCTCGGTTCCGTGATACCACTATCCTCAACAAGTTCGGGTCTACACTAAGCATAGAATTGTACGAGGCCTACTGTTTCAAGAAGGAATCCGGCTCGTGTGTCAGCAAAACCTCGATAAACCTGTCTGATACAGAGTACTCTTATCTAGATTCCATGATGTCCCGTACACGCCTGCGCACAAGTGTTAAGTGATGATCGTTTTTCATGTTACATTGTGATTACGATAATTGTATTAATGTGACGCACTGTTGTAATAAACCAGTTGAAGTTCAACGCTCTGTCCTGTTGGTTTCTTCCTGGTCCCTTGTATTTTTGCGCGGTTTCAAGATGCATTCTACTAATAGTCACCAACTAGCCCGTCTCTGTTTTATAGCCCTGCTAAGGGGCAGATGGCCTGCGGATTAGCTGGATTATCCTGGCTTGCGGGTCCAGATTGTCGCTGGTCAGGGCCGCCTCCCGATGTTCGTGTGTCGGGTGTGGCACTATTAATTTTTTTTTCTGGTTTGTGCAGGCAGTTCCAAGATATAAGGTAGAACACGGGGCTTGCTCCGCACCAAGGACATTAACTTGGGTATTGCGTGGGTCTGATCTTGCGTAAAATGTAATGACTAGGATATGTGTTTGTATTCTTCTGCTGTCAATGCCATCTGAGGAAGACAGTTGTTTTTGTGGCGGTGAGAAATATCTGCTTTCTAGCCTAAGGTGTTCTAGCGGGAGTAATATAGGTTTATCGCTGATGGTGTGATAGATGTTGTGTTTGGGCGACGGATGTATCTATAAAATGTGTCCCTTTGAAGCTATATGAATCAGTTGGTAGTCAGCGCCCGTCTTGTGAGAATTCCTTCTCGTTGCTCATGCCATCTATGCGCCGCTGTTTCTAACAGTTCTAGAATTAATCATTTTTTTGTTACAACAAATAAGCTGGGCACAACGTATTGAAAAAAGCACCCATAGATGGCGCCAGCTGCACCAGAACGAATACCACGGAAAGCGCAACATGCCAGGTAGCCTTGCTCACCTTTTTGCGCGGTCGAACGGTCGAACCGGGTAATTGATTACCTGCAATCGATTACAGAAAAATAACAACTGAATTGCCCGAAATGTTACGATCTGAATAAAAGAATCAATTGATTAGAAAATTTCCAAAATGTCATTATTTAAAAGTAATCGATTACAAGTAATCAATTACATGCAACTCTGTGTACTACGTCTCACACTTAGTCTTCAATGGCGTGGAAACTGCTCAAGTGGAGCGAGCACCAAAGCATATCCCACACAGTGAGTCGCACATACTTCTCGAGGCTTCGGTAATGGTTAGAGCGAAAACATAAATCGGCAAAAAGACATGCTAGTTATTAAATGTCAAGGGATTTGCATTAGGCGTTCCGTTGTCGAACCTTTTGATTCATGTTTTCACTTATACAAAACTACTTTTTCGGGTACGGACGGTCTCAGATAAGCGTGCCAGCTTTAGTAACGCTGCCCGGAAGATGTTAAACGGGGTATATCAGCGGTGACGGCGCGTGCTTTCTTGGTAAACAGCGCGTGCCATCCTCCAGTCTGGCCGCGGACATTGTTTAGGCAACAAACCGTGGCTGCGCCTCTGCTTGCCACTACCATTGACCCAGCACAAACCCGATTTCTTGATCTAAATTACAGCGCAATAAAAGAGAATATGCATTATTCGATGCTTATCATTACTGCCTTTTACGGCACAATCATAACCGAGCTTGTTGTTTTCATCACCGCCGTCAAAAAGACTTGGACTGTACGGTAATGTTGCAGAAGGTTCTTACACAACGTTTTCAATGCAGTATTTTGTGGAAATACCGAGAGATCTACTCATAAGGGTACTCGATGTCAATCAATAGAGCGTGTTTTCAGTGTGCAAATAGATTTCCTTGTGTTCCTATATCACAATCCCAAAAACTGGGTACAACCTAACAATGCGCAAGCTCGTGCATATCTGACACTCAACACGGTTGATAAGCAGGCTGGCCCCAGATATGAAAGGGATTGCGTGAGCAGCCAGATATGGCTGTGCAATGGGAATCACGAGCGCAAGCAATGGCATTTTCAATGTATATATAATAATTACTGGATGCACCCATGGGCCCGGCCGCTACAGTTGCTTCATGCAACCAAACACCTCACTGCTACAGTTAAAAACCAATCCACATTTTTGCTTATATAAGGAGCTAGTTCACATATTCATCCAGTTTTAGGGCGTCCGCTAGCAGTGCCCTCAAAATCGGCAAGGAACGATTATTTTATGTCCGAGAGCAAATTTTAGCATTTATAATCTTGCCGTGAACACCTTCCACGTATTTATTTTAAAGTTAAAAATAAAGTTACCCACTACTACTGCTACTACTACAACTACTACTACTACGACTAGTAAGAAGAGCCTAAAGGCCCAGCACTGGATTACGCAAGGAAAGAAAGATCAAAAAGAGATAATACAAACCAACAAACCAAAACAATTGTGCACCCCATTTTGAAAGAATTCATAACAGAGAGGAAACATGAACAAACGATTTCTGTGCACAGAGTTTGATGCGTTGTATGGAACTATCAGATTTCATTCATTAGAAGTATCGGTTATGCGAGATGATCAATGTAGTGAGTGCCAGGTGACGTCTACGACTCTGCCAACTTTGGCTTATCAGCAAAACAAATTTATGCTCTCAGTGAACTGCACGAACTAAGAAACCGCATGACAGATTCCTAGTAGTATTATGAAAAACGTGGATTTCACAGCTTACTCGGATTAGCTTGGAGAAAGTTCTAGACTACAAAAGTAGGCAAAAAAGTTCGCACATTAATTCCTTGGGCTTCGTATGGGAGGGCAGGCATCAGATATTGTCGCTGTAAACATACTTTTAGACTACACATCGATTTACAGCATTTTTACAGCACTGGCTCGTTTCCACACTGAACTGTCCGACACGCCGCAGCGTACACCGTCGTTGCTTGAGGGCTAACGGTTGTGTCCTGTGTAGAGTGTGGTTGTGGCCGAAAGGAGGCTCAGTTCTGAGTCGTTGTCCAGCAGCGTAGATGCGCTCCTCTCGGAAGGCGTGGCACCCAAGGTGGCGCGGCGCGAACAAGCTTCCAGCCTCATGGAGGTGAAGGCCGGCCTCAGGATTTCACCACAGCCCTGCACTGATCCAAAGGTTTTTGGGCGCAATGGGGGGGGGGGGGGCATGCAGGCAAGGCACAGCGCAGGAGCTTGGGTCCCTGCGACAAGAGCGAGATGCTCGTTGACAGTGGCGAGCAGAAGGAATAAGACTGAAAGACTGAAGGCCGAAAGGAACCTCAACCGCGGTTCATGGCCATATAGGCTTGTTCGGGCGATGACTGGTGCGAGCATGTGTATATGAAAACAAATTTCGATTTGTTTTGCCTTGAGCGAGCACTGGAATAGATGAGCGCTATCAAAATTCTCGTTTTGGTAGCATTCGAAAAACGCAAAGCCTAACCTGAATTATGCCAAGCTCAGCCCTCGATATAATTCCCGATGGCGTGCCTTTGGTATACGCTCTTTCTAAATTTCAGAACACCAAAGAGGTCTCAGCACGTAAAAATAAGATTTATTTCTGGCACGATCCATGCACAAGCGGCCCTTCCATCTATATTACTAGCTATTTTATCTTTTGGCACGATACTTTCTCGACATTTTAATGAATATTTGTGTACTTGTCACGCAGGAAGTAAAGAGCAGAATGAAAACTCTCCACTTGAACTCCCACTTCCGCCAACAGTTGTAACCGCTATTTACGAAAGGTGCGGATCCCGACGCAGCCATGGTACCTGCATACGCGATGCTCCAACTGGGCGCACCGTATGCACATGCCCGTGCTCTCTCACAGTGCAACGCCTCCAACAGATACAGAATGCGGCTGCACGTCTCAGTGCCCAGCAGCAATGCCACGATTAGGAAGGAGTGTGGCTACGTGCTTGCCAGTCGCGCTTCAGCGCCTCCACCAATCAGGGAGTAATGCTACGTGCTGGCTTCATGAAGGGTGCCGCCAGGCGCAGCTGCTTTTTCCCGTAGCGCTGCAAACAAAAGAGAACTTGGAGCTGTCCCTTTCCCGAACCATCACTGCTGGACGTGCGGCATTCGGCCAGTTTATTTTCTGTGAACAAAGAATAACATGCAAGCCAACAGTTAAGTTGAAAGCGAGTGCAGGTAAATCATGCCCGCTGTTTTACGACAGTAGCACATGAAGTTACACTCGTGTCCTTTGCAGCGATATTAATGCGCATTTCAAACACAGCGCACCTTGACGATGCTTGATTCTCTGCATGATACACCGCTGAACGCGTTGTAAGGAGTATCTTCCGGTGGTAAGGATGAATCTAATATCCCCTTTAAATTAGAGAGCTTAACCGGTTTTGATGCTGAATCAATTAATGTTCACTTCCAGGTGGTACAGTTAACTGGGGTATATCCTTTCTAGCTGTTAACCCTCTGCGGGTTAAAGCGCTCTTAGACGCCACATTCAAAGCGGGTCTACGCTTCTCAGTCGTTGTTCCTTCTGCTGGTATGACCGGTTGCGCGGAGCAATTCGCACATCCGTTCACAGGCACACCATGCTGTTCCTAATAAAGCGAAAGTTACTTTGGTGGTCATTTTGAAGTCGCGAGTATCGATTTCCATGTGTTATGTATTTGTACAGGCTCTAGAAGCAAATCCAGTGAGTGCGGCACAGCGGGATGTTCAAGCGAGGCAGACTGGCATTCTCAGCTCTCATAGTTGTCTTTCGGATGCATACAGAAAAGGTGTTAAATAATATAACCCTGTGAATGACCATCGTCATTGTGCAGTTATACAACAGCGTTATCCTGCCTGCAAAAAGTAGGTCTGCTATGTCCACCTAGTTTCGGCTGCTGTAAACTCAGATGAATGCTCCTGTGTGGCACGGACTACTTTTGTAGGCGAAAGTCTGTTTCGTATACAATGTCACGCTTCTAGCTAGGATGGGGCGGAGTAGTTTCGTAAGTTGATTACAAAGTATGCTTTAAATAATGCATGCAAAACTTCTATTGATAATCAGCACATAACGTTACCCCAGCAGAGTTGTGTTGATTATGTCAATGAAAAACTCCAACTAGCGGCACTTGCTAGTTGGCCACACAGTAATACAGTTTGCATCTGCTGGATGTTTATCCTTTTCATAAATACAGTCACACGTTGCAGTAAACAGCATGTACATTTAACAAAAACTCTTCATAAAGTTACCTTAGAATGCATGACCAGCAGATTGTATGCGCACGGCCGCTCAATGGCAACGCACTTGGTGTGGGCCGTCGCGTCGACCGAGAGAGGCGCGTCCACGGCCGCCTCGATCACGCGCGCGCGACGGGGCTCGCTCTGGCCGTCCAATTCAGCGCGCACCCCATTGGAGAGGTGTAATCGGAGAAGTTCCCTCGCGCACCGCAGAGCGGCGATGTCCTCCCACTCTTGCCGACGATGTGGCGGCATGGCACGTGCTTGGCCTCATCGGCTTCAACTTCACATCATTCCGCAGCGATTTCTATCGAATTTCGCCAAACTTCTTGCAGCAGCAGTTTCGTGCAGTTACATGGAATCCGTGGATACCCGATTGTGAGTTGGGCCATCTATTCTGAAGAATCTACAAGCACTTTTCTACCGCGTCCGGGCCACCGTCGAACTGAGCCTAGGCGTGTACACCAGACGCTGGGCTTAGCCGAAGCGCCCATTGCGCACCGGCCTCGGAACGCGCCAGCTCGGCGAGACGCCACCCAGGCGAGACGCCGGGCGCGACACGAAGAGAATGGCAACTTTAACAGAAGAAATAGATAGCTTCGTGGAGGGTTTACCAGCAACGCCGACTACTTCAGCAATAGGTAATGGACAAGAGGACGAGACGGACTGGAAAGTGGTGACCAGCCGGAAAACGAAGAAGGAACGCGCCGAAGCCACTATGTAACTTTCACAGCAAGCACAACATACAAGAGGCGGGCAGGTGAGCTCTTCTCGCAGGCCTCCTAACATTATGCACCGGGTGATAAGAGCCTCATGCATGCCACTCCTACCGCAAGACAACATCAAGATAGTGCTTCGCCCAAAGGACGGCTTGAACTTACAAAATATCGGACCTACCTTAGTGAGCAAAGCTTTCATGGCAGCAGTAGGACTTATTAAACAGCGTGCGCTAACAGGACGTACACAGGCCGTCAGAAAGTTCTACTACAGCATATATCTACTACGGGTTCTTTTATGTGTCTTCAACCCAGGCAAGCTGCTGCTTCGGTGTGTGTGAACCATATCGCTACCACAATCTGCTGTTCTCGTGCCATGTCCTTTTACATGATGCGCTTCTTTTCTCTGTCACCAAGTTCCCTGTGTACGTCCTGTTAGCGCACGCTGTTTAATACAGATGCACCAACTAGCCCGTCAGAAAGTTCTGCTACAGTAGGACTTGATCCTGAGCAGACCACGGAGGACATTATATGTCCCAATATTACGCAGAACATCATCGTGGCGAGTACGCCCTCTCGAGAAAATG
This sequence comes from Amblyomma americanum, assembly GCF_052857255.1. Taxonomy (NCBI): domain Eukaryota; kingdom Metazoa; phylum Arthropoda; class Arachnida; order Ixodida; family Ixodidae; genus Amblyomma; species Amblyomma americanum. The sequence goes on from NC_135497.1 coordinate 360,530,426, forward strand.
CAGTCAAGTATGCGGCCGTAAGGGCTATCCGAATAGCCGACAAAGATTACGCAGTCAGCGCTTATGAAACTGCCCCAAGAGACACCTGCAAAGGGGTAATCAGATACATCGACACTGGCGATGATCACAGGACGATTGAAAGAAACACCATGAATGACCGTAACCGCCTGGCACTAGCAGCGAAAAAGAATCAAGAACTCAAGATAGCTGATCATTCTGTTCGATGGACTTCGCGTCCCAAACTTCGTCAGATATGGACCCACACTGGTACCCTGCTACTTATATCACAAACAAGTGGACATATGCTTCGTATGCGGCAAATTCGGACATCGTGCGGACGTTTGCCCCGAGCCGGGATCCACCGAATGCAGGGGCTGTGGAATTCCTAACCCCACCCCATCCCACGTGTGCGATTCGAAATGAAAGCTGTGCGGGGGCTTGCACGCGACGGCGGCCAAGGTGTGTAGGCAATGGTACCTCTCTCCATATGTAGTACGCGCACGACGACAACGAGCGCGACTGGAGCGACAAGAGAAGGCACAGCTGGACGAAGAAAAGCAACACGCGGAACGCGGCCGATCTGCATCAAGGACGCCGGCACGCAGCCGCTCCCGCTCTCGATCGAGGAGCCGACCACCTGCGACGACAAGCAGGAGTCGTTCAAGATCACAGGTACGCTTCGGGGGAATGAACAACGACGGTGATGACACGTGGGCGGACAAGGTCAGAGGCGCTACGACGACCACTCCAAGAGAAAGTGAGTCCCGCAACCCGGATAAAGAGCTGATAGCTATGTTAGAACAGGAACTCAGAGAGCTAAAAGCCACTTATACTAAGCTAACACTCGAATTGACTGAAATAGGTAAAGCGGAGATAGTAGGCCATCGCGCACTCCCGAACCCCCAACCGATATCGAAACTCGCCAATTCGATGAGATTGAGAGACAGGAAGAAAAACGCGAATGCCCGCCTCCTTAGAAGCACACAAATCGACAGTCAAAGCACAGACTCGCGACTGGCAAGTAGACAGAGCGATCAGGTTCAAAAGGTATGCCCTTTCTGTTCATCATGAACCAACAACCCGCCAGAATGTCCTTCTTCATTATATTTCCTCTCCCCTGGGCTCTTTTTTACCTCTCAAGACCAAAGATCAAGCACTCTTCTACGTGAGTCTGATCGCTCTGTCTGCGTGCCAGTCGCGAGTCTGCGCTTTGTCTGTCGATTTGTGTGCGTCTCGTCCCGTATTGTTCGCGCAGTTTATACCCTTTCTGTTCATCATGAACCCACTAGCCCGCCAGAACGTCTTTCTTCATTATATTTCTTCTCCCCTGGGCTCTTTTTTACCTCTCAAGACCAACGATCAAGCACTCTTCTTTGTGAACCTGATCGCTCTGTCTACGTGCCAGTCGCGAGTCTGCACTTTGTCTGTCGATTTGTGTGCCTCTCCTCCCGTCTTGTTTGCGCAGTTTATACCCTTTCTGTTCATCATGAACCAACTAGCCCGCCAGAACGTCCAACTTCATTATATTTCTTCTCCCCTGGGCACTTTTTTACCTCTCAGGACCAACGATCAAGCACTCTTCTTTGTGAACCTGATCGCTCTGTCTACGTGCCAGTCGCGAGTCTGCGCTTTGTCTGCCGATTTGTGTGCCTCTCGTCCCGTCTTGTTCGCGCAGTTTATACCCTTTCTGTTCATTATGAACCAACTAGACCACCAGAACGTCCTTCTTCATTATATTTCTTCTCCCCTGGGCTCTCTTTTACCTCTCAAGACCAACGATCAAGCACTCTTCTTTGTGAACCTGACCGCACTGTCTACGTGACAGTCGCGAGTCTGCGCTTTGTCTGTCGATTTGTGTGCCTCTCGTCCCGTCTTGTTCGTGCAGTTTATACCCTTTCTGTTCATCATGAACCAACTAGCCCACCAGAACGTCCTTCTTCATTATATTTCTTCTCCCCTGGGCTCTTTTTTACCTCTCAAGACCAACGATCAAGCACTCTTTGTGAACCTGATCGCTCTGTCTACGTGCCAGTCGCGAGTCTGCGCTTTGTCTGTCGATTTGTGTGCCTCTCATCCCGTCTTGTTCGCGCAGTTTATACCCTTTGTGTTCATCATGAACCAACTAGCCCACTGTGACGTAGTGCAAGTCATGCACACGCGCCTAGCCGGACAGAAGCAGCCCCCATTTCTGTTATCTAACCGCTTGCCTATATAACCGCTCGCCTTCTTCAATAAAGCGTCATTCATGCACCATGCTTCGTCGTGTCCACATGGTGTCAGAAGTGGCCGGTTAGCGATCGCGCAACGCAACCGGGCAACGTAACCGACGGCAGAAGCACGGCAATCCGGGAGGCCCGGGTAATTTCATCGGACCAGAGCCATGACAGACGCCGAGCAGCACCGCGCCCAGCCTGCCGCCCCCGTCACTTCGCTGCTGCCACCACCGAAGGCCCTGGATACAACGGGAGATGTCTGGCATAGCTGGAAAGCATAGAAGCAAGAGTTCGAGCTCTTCTCAACTGCAACCTACCTGGACCAACAACCGAAAGAGGTACAGGCAGCCACTTTTCTCATCAGTATTGGAGAAGACGCACGCAAAACGTACAGCACTTTCGTATTTGATGCTGGAGAGGATAAAAGCGACATTGCTGTACTGAAGCGAAAGTTTGAAGCGTTCTACAAACCAGCACTAAACCTAGCTTATCACGAGTTTCGATTTGGAAAGCGTGACTAGAAGGAAGACGAACATTTTAACGATTGGTTAACGGAGCTGCGTGTACTAGCAAAAAGCTGTGAATTCGGTGAGCTGGAAGAACGCATGCTAAGAAGCAGAATCATTCTGGGAATGAGAGACAAGAAGCTTCAAGAAACGCTTCTTTCTGAAAATGCTTCCTTGGCCAAAACTGTTGAAATGTGTCGAGCTCGGGAACACGGCAAAGAACAAAGTGAAGAAATACAATCCAGCAAGAACTGTCAAGTGGAGGTCAATGCGGTCCTCCAAATGAAAAGTCGCTGTAACAAATGTGCTCGTGTTCACAACAGTGAAACATGCCCTGCAAAGGGACGCACGTGCTTAAAATGTGGCAAAAGAAATCATATTGCAGCTGCGTGCAAAACGAAGAGCGCTAACCTCTACGTGAAAGAGCAAAAAGTGGCGTCACTGGAAGCGAATTCAGACGGTCAGGCAGATAATTTCTGGTTGCAAACTTTATCGCCAAGCAGCAAGAAAGACGACCGCTGGACTGCAATCGTGAAAATAGAAGAAACGCCCGTTGCCTGCAAGCTTGATACAGGAGCCAATTGCTCGGTCATATCACGCAGCCAGCTGGAGAAGATAACTCAAAAGCAACCCGAAAACTGCGCTGTCGTGCTGAACACATTTTTTGGCTTTCAGAAAAAAGCAACGAAACGTAGTCACCTTCATGTGACCGGACCCGAGGGAACATTTGAAACGACATTCTTCGTAATGGAAGACGACATACCCGTGACTCTTAGCGGCTCAGTTGCCGAGAAGCTAGGCTTGATTCGCCGAATTGCTTCAGTGGAGCACCAAGAGCTGTACGACGTAGTCAAGCCGTATGAAGACGTCTTCTCCGGATTAGTCGAGCTCAAGGGTGTCGTCTACCACTTGAAGCTCAAGCCAGGTTCCCAAGGAGTGGTCAAAGCAGCACGCCGGATTCCGTTCGCACTCGAGGACAGAGTAAAAGCGGAACTGGACCGCATGGAAGCAGCCGGAGTAGTTTCCAAGGTGACCGAGCCAACCGAGTGGTCCAGCCACATGGTTACCGTCATAAAGAACGACAAGGTACGCATATGTCTCGATCCATCTGATTTGAACAATGCGCTGCTGAGGGAAGATTATCCTATGCCAACGCTAGAAGACATTGCACCGTCTCTGTGTGGAGCACAATACTTTTCGACTTTGGATGCCGCTACGGGATTTTGGCAGATAAAACTGGATGAGGAAAGCTCCAGAATTTGCACAATGAGCACTCCGTACGGTCGTTACAGGTTCCTACGTATGCCTTTCGGCATTTCTTCGGCTCCCGAAATATTTCAGCGCGCCATGCACAAAGTACTAGAAGGTCTCACTGGCACAGCAGTCGTAATGAACGACATTCTAGTCTGGGGTCGCACTAAAGAAGAGCATGACGCAAATCTTGTCAATGTGCTGACAAGATGTCAGGAGCACAACTTGAAATTGAACAAAACAAAGTGTAACTTCTTGCAGGAATCCGTCAAGTACCTAGGCCACGTGTTGACGCGCGACGGGTTGAGCCTGGATCCAGGGAGACTGGAAGATATTTTCCACGTGCAGGCCCCTTGCAACCGGAAAGAGCTACAGACATTCTTGGGTATGGTGAACTTCGTTTCCCGCTTCATTCCTAATATGTCAACGCTCACAGCATCGCTCCGAGAACTTTTAAAAAAGAATGCTGCATGGGTTTGGGAAGACAGACATCAAAAAAGCTTTGAAGCACTGTGCGAAGCACTAGCAACGGCTCCCATATTGGCATATTACCAGAAGGGTAAACCAATCACCCTATCTGTAGACGCCAGCCAAAAGGGAATTGGCGCTGTGATAATGCAGGATGGACACCCCTTAGCTTACTCATCTCGCTCGCTGACAGAAGCACAGCAAAGGTACGCGCAGATAGAGAAAGAGATGCTAGCAATCGTCCACGGCTGTGAAAAATTCAAGCACTACATTTTCGGGCAGCCAGAAGTCATTGTGGAATCTGATCACAAGCCGCTCGAAATGATTTTCAAGAAGCCATTATGCCAGTGCCCTCTCCGCCTGCAGCGTATGCGTCTAAACCTACAAAAATACCATATACATGTCAAGTATATTCCGGGAAAACAACTGTTCATCGCTGACGCGTTATCACGTTTTCCTAATAAAGCACAGCTCGTAGAACATTGCGCGCATTTCCACGTTAACACTATCGCTTGTCTTCAAGCTTCAGACAGGCGCCTGGAGCAAGTTCTGCGGGAGACGGACCGTGACCCAAGCATGGTGAAACTTCGCCAGTATGCAAACACAGCGTGGCCCATTGACAAGGCTGACGTCACTACCGAGCCACGCAGCTACTGGAGCTTCCGCGACGAGCTGCATACTGAATCCGGCCTTGTGTTCCGGAGCAATCGCCTTATCATTCCTGCCAGACTGCGCAGTGAGGTACTGGCTTCTCTTCATGCTGCGCACACAGGAGCAGAAAAAATGAAGGCACGCGCCCGAACCGTTGTCTTCTGGCCAAGTATAAACAGCGATATTGAGGAAGTCGCTCAACGCTGTCAAACATGCCAAAAGTACAAATCAAGAAATGCGCGACTACCGCTGTTAAGTCACGAGATACCAACTCTGCCCTGGGAGTCAGTAGGAGCTGATATTTGTCATCACAACGGTGCCGAGTACTTAGTCGTTGTTGACTTCTACTCTTTCTTTTTTGAAATCAGGCTTGTGCAAGCGCCGTCAGCCAACAAGGTTATTGCAGCATGCAATGACATCTTCGCAACACATGGCTTCCCAAGGCGACTTTGCACAGACAACGGACCACCCTTCAGTAGCCAACTGTTCAAGGATTACGCCGATAAGATTGGCCTGCAACACGTCCGGTCTAGTCCGTACTATCCCCGCTCGAATGGAATGGCAGAAAGAGCAGTACAGGAAGCTAAGAAGCTGTTAAGGCGGTTCCGTTTCGGCAGCACTGAGTTTTGTGCCGCATTGCTTGAGTGTCGAAATTCACCTCGGGACTCTTCTCTCAAGTCCCCTGTGCAGAGGCTCATGGGCCGACAGACAAGAACGCTGCTTCCTGTACCAACCAGCCACCTACAGCCACAAACAGTGCCACCCAAGACCGCGCGACGAAGGCTAGAAGACATCAGGAGCAAGCAACGCTGCTTCTACAACAGGTACACGGCCTCTTCCAGAGCTTCGCACTGGCTCGACCGCAACTATGTACAATGTGCCCTCAAGATCATGGTCCCCTGTCACGGTCGTACAGCGGGCTGAGACTCCTCGTGCCTACATCGTCAAAACGGAAGAGGGTCAACAGTTTCAGCGCACAAGAGAACACCTCAATCCGGCTCCTCCTCCCTCGTCTCCAGACCACAAGACTCCCGCGCCGCTGCCATCTGTGGGAGTCCCAGACACTACAGGGACATCCGAATCTACACAACTCCGCAGGAGTGAACGGAAGCGCCAACCACCACGAAGATACCCGGCGCCTGAGTTCTGAAACTCTACTTGATTCGACGATTAAAAAAAAAGAGAGAGAGGGGAGATGTGACGTAGTGCAAGTCATGCACACGCGCCTAGCCGGACAGAAGCAGCCCCCATTTCTGTTATCTAACCGCTTGCCTATATAACCGCTCGCCTTCTTCAATAAAGCGTCATTCATGCACCATGCTTCGTCGTGTCCACACTCACCAGAACGTCCTTCTTCATTATATTTCTCCTCCCCTGGGCTCTTTTTTAGCTCTCAAGACCAACGATCAAGCACTCTTCTTTGTGAACCTGATCGCTCAGTCTACGTGCCAGTCGCGAGTCAGCGCTTTGTCTGTCGATTTGTGTGCCTCTCGTCCCGTCTTGTTCGCGCAGTTTATACCCTTTCTGTCCATTATGAACCAACTAGCCCGCCAGAACGTCCTTCTTCATTATATTTCTTCTCCCCTGGGCTCTTTTTTACCTCTCAAGACCAACGATCAAGTACTCTTCTTTGTGAACCTGATCGCTCTGTCTACGTGCCAGTCGCGAGTCTGCGCTTTGTCTGCCGATTTGTGTGCCTCTCGTCCCGTCTTCTTCGCGCAGTTTATACCTTTTCTGTTCATCATGAACCAACTAGCCCGCCATAACGTCCTTCTTCCTAAGAAGCGAATGGCCGCGGGATCAGACGTTAAGGATGCCATGAACGCCATGAGCGATCATATGAGGCTAATGCACGAGAGCATGGCGCGCATGAACGAGAAATTGGACATATTTCGCACACAAGTACAGAAAATGGAAATAAATCTAAACAATACGGTAGTACCGGCAATGGAGAGGATTGGTTCACAACACATCGCTGCACAAAGCCCACCTCGCGACGGTCTCACTGCAAGCGAAGGGGGCTACAATGGTCAACATGAGAGTGACAAATAAGACACGAAATCTCCGCGTCTGGCAATGGAACTGCAGGGGGATCGCCTCAAAAAAGGCGGTCCTCCTGCAGCGGGTCAAATCAGAAACCGAGACGCCACACGTCATTAGGCTACAAGAAACAGTCACAGCCGAACTGGCCCTTACGAGCTATAAGGCCGAATCCCACAGAAACGAGCATGGTAGAGGCGTCGCTTTACTGATTGGAAAGATCCCGTACATTCGGCATGACATCCGCCACACAGCCTCCTATCTAGAACACCTCACGATCGAGATCATATCGAACGACCACATAGGAAACAAGCAAAGCATCTTCCTCACGAATCTGTAGAGCAGCCCTAAGGATACAAGGCAAGGGTTCAGAGGAATTCTGGGCAAGATTGCGCACATCGCCAAAGATAGTCCGCTGATTGTAGGTGGAGATTTTAACGCCCCACACCAGACATGAGGCTACGCGTATCCCTCTAGTAAGGGCGATCGTCTTCAAACGACAACCTCTGATCTAGACTTCATGCCGATAACAGACCCGGAAACTCCAACTAGATGTGCCACTTCCACATGTCGAGACACCACACCGGACCTAACATTCGTCCGAGGTCTTGAGAATTGTGCCTGGCACAACTCGGGCATAGACCTTGGCAGTGACCACTATATTCTCCGAATTGATGCAGAGATACCGGGAAAGAAGCAAAGGAAGTATAAACTCATCGACTGGGACAAATTTCGTGCAATACGGACGCAGCCATCCGACTCATCAGGGGCAAACAAAAAGCACATGATAACGAGCTGGACCGAGCAGCTCAAAGCAGACATCGTAGCCTCAGAACGAACGTTTACTACGGTTGTTAAGGTAGAGAGAATGGAAAGTCGGCTAGCGAATCTTCTCGAAGCCAAATATTCCATTCTAGCCAGGAGGAAGGGTCAACGTTTCAACAGGAGACTGCGAGGAAAACTTGCCGAACTCAACAAGACCATTGAAGAATACTGCGTGGTTCTCTCCCGACAACAATAGGACGAATTCTGTAACTCCCTCAACGGGCAAATACGCAGAGGGAGTGGTTGGGAGCTCATAAAACACCTCCTCGATGAAAACAGAACAAAGTCCAAAACTATGCAACGGATCAGGCTAAGCAAATTAGTGCACAGTGCGATGCAAAGCAGTACTGCCGAAGCACTTCTGGATGACCTTGCCAAACGGTACTTACCGCTTAAATCGGGGCAACCTAGTAACTTACAAAGGACGAACTATGACGGTGCCCCAATCTCGGAGCTAGATTAGAACTTCACAGAAAGCGAAGTACGCTTCGCAATTCACGAACTCAACAGTAACTCTGCGGCAGGCCCCGATGGTATCACAAATCGGGCTCTCCGAAATTTAGAGGACAACTCGGTCGCGTTCCTAACGCAACAAATCAACGAAGCCTGGAGACCTGGCCATCTACCTGCAGAGTGGAAACATGCAACATGGTTCTCATCCCAAAACCGGGCAAGCCGCTGGGCCTACCAAACCTAAGGCCAACCTCACTAACGTCCTGCCTAGGAAAGCTAGCCGAACACGTCATCCTGAATATACGATCGGAATACGTAGAAGAAAAGGACTACTTCCCCTACAATATGATCGGCTTTAGGCCGGGCCTCTCAACGCAAGACGCTATGCTACGAATCAAGAAAAGTCTGCTGGATCGCCCCACACGAGACACCAAGGCGCTAGTCGGACTCAACGTGGAGCACGCTTTTGACAACATCCACCATCAAGCCATTCTCAAAGCCATATCTGCCCACAATCTCGGAACACGCTTCTACCACTACGTCAAGGCATTTCTGGAGGATCGAACGGCCACTCTCCGGATAAGCGAGCACGTCTCGGAGACCTTTGATCTGGGCGATAAGGAGCCACCACAAGGCTCCGTACTTTCGCCATTCTTATTTAACTTGGCGATGACAAAGCTCTCTCGCGCACTGGGTGAAATTGCCGATGTGGAGCACACCATATACGCAGACGATGTCACCATCTGGAGCACCGGTGGCAGCGATGCGGAATTGGAAGCTCGCATGCAAGAAGCCATCTCAGTTACCTAGGCCCATATCAACCCAATGGGACTTCGCTGCTCTTCTAGAAAATCCGAGCTGCTCATCTACCACGCCCCAAGACCAGGGCGCCCGTCCACCGACTGGCGCAAATACCACACTCCATGCATAGAGTTACACGACATGGACGGAAATCGCAACCTACGGTTGACAAAATACGAATTCTAGGACTAATCATCCAAAGTAACGGCTCCAAGTGGGCGATGCTGGACAGCATCACGATAAAGATTGCTAACGCGATACGAATGTTTCGGCGCATCATGAATAGACACAGGGGACTGAGTGAGGACAACGCCATAAGCATGGTCCACGATTTTGTACTCTGTCACATCACATACGTGGCTGCGATGCTTAACTGGAAAAAAGAACATCGGAAAAGGTTCGAAGTAGACATGCGCCGAGCTTTCAAGACAGCGTTGGGGATCCCCGATAATGCCTCCACTGATCTACTCTTACAGCTAGGACTCCACAATACGCTTGACGAAATCATCGAGGCTCAGCACACGGCACAGATCGCACGCCTATCAAGCACCAAAGCGGGCCGAGAGATTCTCGTCAAGCTCGGCCTGAACACCATAGCAGAAAGGGACAACGTCCTGAAGTTATCTAAAGTCATGCGAGAAGAAATAAATGTGCTCCCCTTCCCAAGAAATGTACACCCGGTCCACAATCAAGGACGAAGACTTGCCCGCGCCAAAGCCCTCGCTGTGGACGCCGCAAGGTTTCCCGACGAGAAAGCTTTCGTGGATGCAGCCTACATACCGGGAAAGCATGCCTACTCGGTAGCAGTAATCGACGGACTCGGGCGAACGCGCAACTCACGTTTTACACCATGAAGCCAGAGGTAGCTGAACAAGCAGCGATAGCACTAGCTCTCAAAGACTCGAGCTTCACAACTTTCTACGGCGACTCTAGAGCAGCCACACGAGCTTTCGCCAAGAGCGGAATAGACAAGTCGACGCTACGAATCTTAGGTGGATGTAACATCACCGATCACTCCATCGTATGGTTCCCCGCACACATGGGTAGCTTAGGGGGCGGTCTGCGGATTCTCAACGAGATCGCACACGAGGCGGCGCGAGGACTGATCGACCACGTCCCTCCGGTTTCCTCCGCTACCCAACATATCGAGTACAGGGATCAATTATTCACGTACACCGAGCTCACTAAGCACTTTTATTTATGCAGACGAGAGTTTCCTCTCCCGGATAAGAAATTAACCCGCAGTCAGTCGGTCACGTTACGCTTGCTCCAAACAAACTCATTCCCCAACCCCTGGCGCATGGAGCACATCGACCCAGACTACGGCGCACAACATGTGTGTGAACAGTGCAGTGAACGTGTTGACTTGAACCATATGCTGTGTGGTTGTGCATCAAGTGACGCCTACGCCAAGAACAGGGACCATTGGGACAAAGTGCTAAAAAGTGCTTCACTACACGACCAGCTTCGGGCTGTCCAGGAGGCCCGCGCGGCGGCGGAGAGCTTAGGACTCTGTGCCGACGTGGGAGCTGCCCTCTACACCTGACGCCAAGCCGAGTGTCCTTCAGGACCCCTACTGTGGGATAAAAAGTTTTGCCGCCACCACCACATGCTTGGAGAAGCGCATACATCAGAGGGTGCACGTCTGCAATATGCCGTCAGCTTCGCTCTAAAATGTGTTCACAGCCAGAGGAAACCGCAATGAAATCAAGGTACGTCTCTGTATATCCTCAAATCAGGTTTACAGAGTACACGTTGTTTTTTGTAGCAAAATACGATCGAGGCGCAGCTAAGGCTGCGTTGATGCATGACTTGATGCGCCGCATTGCACGTGTATTGAAATATCTATTCTTGCGAGTGAGCTGCCGCTGTGCCTAAACGCTGCCCCCCACAACGCTCGTCTTCCTTTTTGATCTCTTTTCGCTTGAAAGAAAAACATTACTGGTTCCGAGCTTTCCTTTGAACGTGGCGCCTGACTGTATTCTGGGTTTGTCTTTTGAGGCACATATTCTCCAGCCTCGAGCTGGACAAATTTTATACTCGGGGCCCTTCCATGCATGGCTTTTATTTTTTAACACTGTGTCGCTTCAAGCGAACTTGAGTGGGGTAGAGAGTAGGCTTCCCAGCCCTTAATTGCAGCTGCTGAAGGGGCAATGCTGCTATCACCTATGTGTTATGTATTATGGCGTTGTTCGCGTCACTTCGATTCTGACAAAACATTATTTCGATAATCAGGGACTTTGACCTCATGAATAACTTTCTGTATTTTCAGGAACATGCCAAATTGCTGCATGCCGTGCTGCAAATCCAGCACAAAAAAAGCATGGCTTAAGCTTGCATGAATTCCCAGCTGATGAAACTCGCCGGAACGCATAACTGAAAGCTATATCGATGAAAGATTTTACTCCGAATGATAAGTCCGTCAGCAGTGTCGTCTGCTTTTATCAATGTTATGAGGTAAGCACGCAAGTTTTTTCTGCAAAATGAAGTGTATTTCGCTGTATGTCAAGTTCTTGTGGTTTAATTTCACTTGTTCACTAATGGCAGTCTGTGCTGAGCATGCAAGAAAATTTTCTTGGCATTTTCTCCTTCTGGTGTCATTTCTGTCTTATTCGCTTTTTTTTGTTCTCCAGAGTGTACAGTGCTTCTACCTCAACCCAATTGTGCAGAGTTGATCCAGCTGTGTCGAGCGGGACATCTTCAGGACTGAACACATCCAGCATTCCTCAGAACACCTTGGCTACATCCAGTAGTGCACTACTCAGGTATGCACATCCGCTGCAGCACCATTTATTAGATGTCAGTTTTCCAAAAAGGACGCGCACTTCCTTTGGTTCTTTTGCCTCTGTACACCACATATAGTGGTAACCAACTTCTAGTTTTTGCACTGTTCTGTTTTTAAGCTTGTCTGAACCACCCGATATTGCGGACGATCAAAGCAGTGTGTCAGCAGCAACTAACGATTCCCTACCTAGTTATGCATAAGCCCCAGCTCCGTTTAAAAAATGTTTTTGTAGCTAGTGCTGTTTCCCCATGTGCTTGTAACTTTGTCATGCCGGTCAGTAATATGTAGTTTCTGTACAATTGTATTTTCTAGCATTTGTGAACCATCGAGTTTCGTGGATGATGTCAACAGTTTGTAGGCGCCCTTGAAAGTGATGCCTTGTAAGTAGGCGGAATAAATGTATTGCGCTGCAGTTTATTAGCCTTTCGAGCATATTACTTTTTCAAGCCGGGAATGGAGCTCCATATTCCTTAATTAGTCCTGGTATGACCACTTTGTTCTTACCTTTCTTTTTCAGTGCAGAGGCCACCTTCAACAGTGGGCACCGCTGCAGTAGCATACGTCGCCGGTTTTGTCGTGAAAGCGATAGAAGAACAAAAGATATGCAGTGCCTGCCCAAGACTGAATGATTCGGGACCATCAATATGACCATTGATGGGACTTATTAACCACCTAACTAGAGGGGGTTTGGTGTTCCCAAAGGCCGAGTTTGTGGCTGTTCTTGTAAAAGTGAAGAAGGCCATCGACATCTCAGAGCCACATATTGGCAGAAACGATGTGTGCGAGATCACGGCAATGATTTTGCTTCATCTGGAGAGCTGCCCTATTTTTATATGCGACGCAAGAGAAGACCATGCCTCGATCATATCCTCAATAGTGGGAAAGAAATTCATAAAGCCGCTCCTATAAAACATTGCTGCTGTTGTTACGGACAGAGTGGCTTATCGCAAAGAATGAATCACCAAGCCGCTCAGTGTAAAGGCTTTGCGCGTTTAAACAGCTTGAGCGCGCGCGAGCTGACTTTTTATTATAAATAAATTCCTGCATACACTGACTTTGTTATGCTGGTAATTTTTACCACGAATACAGCCAAGATATTCAAACATACAGATTAATCAGAGCCACTGGACGTTCCTTTCTACGGCTGTCGACTCAGGTGAGCAAGCAGATTCTCTCGTACAGGAGGAACCGTGACGAGCTTGTCTAATGAACATAAAATTGACAGCTCAGCGTGCAACATCGCCTGCCCGTTTTCGTAAGAGTACAATTTCCATTTTCCTTCTACGCCGTTTTCTGACCGGTAAACGCGTTCTGACCGAGCTTGACGTCATGTAGAAACGTTCATGAATTTACAGGAAAAAAATTTATTGCTGTGTTGCCTCGACAGTCGTGGCACTTCTTTTTTAAAGAAGTAACGCCTTTCCATGATTTCATTGCCTGCTGCGCCTAAACCCACAGATATGAGTGTTTTCCGGGTAAGACTCGTTTTTCACGGCATCATGACTGTCCGCTTCGGGCAACATGCGGCCGTAGCGTCTAGAGCTTAGTAAAAAAAATACCTAGGCGCAGGGGGCATTGGTGTTCTTGTGTAGATTTTCTCCATCGTGGTTTTCTACCACTCTACATCACGCAGTATGTCCAAGGCGCCGCAAATCTCCTCGTGCGAAGCCATAGCAGGGGAGGCGAGGGGTCGGGCACGCGCGCCGCGGTGCGGCGAAAGGAGCGGCCACACCCATCTCCGCAATTACGCCTTCTCCGTCCGAATAGAACGGCCGGAGCAACCCCGCCGCGCGCGCCGATCCAGGTGGCCGTGACGTGACGCGCCTAGTTCCCATCGCCACCGCAGCAGCGCCACTGCTCCGGGACAGTTGCGGGCGAAGAGCTGTGTTCTCCGCCTGGAGCGGCCGCGCTTGATTTGTTGCGACAAAGAACTCTGTAGCGGTGTTTCACAAAATATAAATGGTAATGCCAACCGGCGATTTGCTACTGATAGCAGTACGTCAGCATCGCTGCACTTGTCAGCCACAGGTAGCGCCGGAAGGCACCTATGTTAGGTGCGCTTCTTCGAGCGTTTGCCTATTCAGTAACTCTCGTTCGACGCGCACGAAGCCGGTTTTTCGTTATGTTAACTTGTTGCATATATTAGCTGGTTAGCATAAAATGCTTGTTTTAAGAAGTCTGAACTCTGATCTGTCTTGTTCACAATTAGAGCCGGTGATTAACGCTGTTTTACATTTCTGGACACACAGAATTTTACAGCTTTATATTTGAGCCAGTTCACAGGTATACGCGCGAAATATTTTGCAAATGGACTCTAATAGCCTACATCAATGGTACAAAAGAAAACAAGACAACCAGAAGTCAGTAGATTGAGTCCAGTTCTTTTCATTCAAAGTTCATGTACACAGAATCTGAAAGCTTTACAAGCGGAGAGCTTTCCTCGAGAGAAGTTTGTGTAAGGAAAAATTTTTCCACTATCGAATTCGGGTTGCTAGCCCAGTACGTCCACAATGGCCTTATGAGCTTGCTCAAAAATACTCTGCACAGGTCCTCAGTGTGGTTGCGATCCTCTTTTTCACAAGTCAACGCCGGACATTGTGTGAAATGAGGTAGTATTGCGGACGTCAAGGTGTTGCATAGCCTGCTGGTTCGTGTCACGTCCGAGAACTTCATGACTTTGGTGACGAAGGTGCATACCAGCTTACACAGGATTCCATTGTTGCGTACCTTAGCCGCCTATCGTCAACGTTGCGTATCAATCCATAACTTGCTCCAGCTGCCTCGCTGCATGAAGGAGGAGTTTGCAGGAGTCACAAGCCACCTGAAAACGAGCTTAACAATGAAAAAGGGTACTAAAAGAATGAAGGCGGCATATTTAAGTTTATATATACATATATATTGTGACGAAGAAGACGAACTGTGCAGTGGCGCGGGCAGGAGCGCTCGCGCTAGGCTACCGGCCATTAAATCATCTCATTGCCATCGATCATAGCGTCTCTTTTTTCGGCTGGCCGCCACGTAACATTTGGTGGAGCTCGCGGGGTACCATCGACATCCTGGTCCGGGGAACTTCGGCGTCCTGCGTCAGCCGTGGTCGTCAGCCGTGAGTTCTTGGCGTGCGCCGCTCGGCCGTGCCCCAGCCTTTCAGACCCGAACCGACCTCGCCGTTGTTCCCCCCGCCCCGTCCCCCGCCCCGACCACTCAACACGACGAACTGAACCCGACGCAAGGACCTGACCTATCGACCCCACCGACCCGAGATGGTGCTTACACCTGAAGACACCGATCCCCTGCCCAGGCCGTTCGGCGCGTCCTGGGAACTCGACCGTCAGCTCTTGGCGACCTGCGGCCCGGAAGCTTCAAGGCCAGGAATCATTCAGCCATCTTATTTATCGTGGCGGCCAGCACCTCACCCCTTTCTCGTTCCTGTCCAACCATCCTTCGCGCGTCTCTTTGTCACCGATCGAGACGATCGCTCGGTGGCCCCGGGTAGTGTGACGAAGAAGACGAACTGTGCAGTGGCGCGGGCAGGAGCGCTCGCGCTAGGCTACCGGCCATTAAATCATCTCATTGCCATCGACCATAGCGTCTCTTTTTTCGGCTGGCCGCCACGTAACCATATATATATATATATATATATATATATATATATATATATATATATATATATATATATATATATATATATATATATATATATATATATATATATATATATATATATGAATCAGTCAATAAACATTGGGCAAAATGAAACCCTAATTCAATTTTTTAACTTGCATACCGACTGTACCTTTTTCTCACATGCACATACAACTTAAACAGCAAGGTATGCAATTGGTGCCAACTCAATGTTAGCTACCGGCTCACTCCACATATTGATGAATTCAAGCTCACTAGAGAGCTCATTGCCTACAGATGAGATGGCAGCTGGCAAGGCACAAATTTCACCATCCTGGATGGGAAGTTTAACAGCTGCTTTCGCCTCGGAGTTCTTGAGAGCATTTGCTGTCCTTGCTGCTTGTAGGATTCCAACCTGCATAAAGAATGGCAAATTATGTAACTATTCACCTGCATAATTTTTTTAGAGATGGTAACTTCAGCAGTTTTTTCTGATGTGAACACTGCGGCCCATTCGCTGACCCTGTAGTTTCCACCATTGAATTGTGTCAGGCTGCTGAAGAGCGATTGAACAGGATCACTGTTAAGAGATTGTGTCAGGGCATAGCGGAAGCTGAAATACAAGAGATTCAGTTAAATGAAATGCTATAGTATGGGCGTGAAAGACTCCACTGAGAAGACACTTACTTGACGTGATCCAGGAGGCACTCAATTAGAGCCACTGTTGATCTTGTTGTCAAGAGCATAGCTTCGTACGTCTCCTTGGTGAGTTTTTTTGTTTTGATCTGCCGCCTTATATCTGAATGTGCTCAACATAGCACAGTGAATGGTTCTTCCTGCTTCAGTGAAGCGATGTTGTGTAGAGTGTACCACTTTAATACCATCCTCATTAAGGTGGTTGTTGCAGAGTAGTCTTGGAATTAATACGTATCCAGGTGGAACTGTGAGTTTTGTTGAAGGTACTGGAGAGTGGCAATAACAGGCAAAGAAAATATTTGTACGGCCCTGCGCACTTTCATTTTTTCTACGTTGTTTGATTCAACAATAAGCCATGTAAGGAACCTTAGAGGCTTCACGAGGAGTTGAGGTTAAATTACAAAACGTTTCCTTAGGTAGAATCCACCTCGAATGGCTTGCCCTTCATCTACCATTTCCCTTTCTAGGAAGTTGTTGCAGAGATTCTTGATTAAATGGTTTAGATCAAAGTACAAGAGTGGATCACCTTCCCTAAAAGGGTGAGGTACAGCGTGGGCAAGTGCACCATCCTTTGAAAGGCATCTGAATAGGGCAACATCAGTTTGATGGTTGTGCGTCACTATTCTAGCCACACGAAAACCAACATCTGCCACTGTTTTCGTTACTTCCATAGTCATAGAATGAAGCTTGCTATTTTTCAGCCAGCGGGTGAAAAAATAGCCGACTGTTGTAAATAACGTAAGGTGTGAACAACCTTCCTAAAAAAAGCACATCAGACGATTTGCCACCTGAGGCACTCTTGTACCATACTCTGCAGAACCGATGTCTACGAGGCAAAAACTTTGTCAACATCCCGGTCATAGACTACTTTTTGTGCAATCGCCATTTCATCGATGATGAGTGAACAGAAAACCCCTTGCGGCATACTCAGGCTTTGGTACTTAACACGAAAACGTTCTCAGATGAGGGATGTGACTACAACATCTCCTGTTGAATGACCCACGTATTTCTGTACTGAGGTACGACACGGTAGCTTGAAAAGGCTTGTCGAGCGAACAGGCTCATAGCCCATGCTTGAGCACGCTTTCCATAACACACACTGTCACGACAGGTTCATAGTACACTGATTTTTGCTTGCAGCAATTAGCAACCTTATTTTTGATGAAGAGTGCTGTTTTGTCCCTGGCTTCGGATGATTTGATTACCTTCTTGAAATCTTGAATCTCCTTGTTTACTTCGTACCATTGCAAACGTTCTTTTAATTTGTCGTGCTCGGCTTTCAGCTTTTGTAGTGCTTCACACTGACGAGGTATTTTCATTTTCAGCTTGCGCTCAGTCTTCTTTGCATCATCTATCACTCTCGCAATATCGAATGTTGTCTGACAAGCTTCATCAACCAGGGCAGAATTATTGCAGCCGGCATTAATGATCAGGTATGCATTCTAGACTAAAAAGGCGCTTTCACTAGGAACTTGTGTGCATGCCTCTGCACAAAGTTAATTCCCACTCACATCTGGGCTCTGTTTTTTTTAGCCGTGCAGTCAGCAGAGCAGTCAATTCGTGGCCTCTTCTTTCTTCTTCGTTCACTTTCTCTTTGCATGCAATTGGGGTAGTTCGTAAAGACAGTCGGAACCGCTGTCGGAAGTAGAATCTTCAGTTTCGTTTGTTTCTTGTAGTCCGCGTTTGTAAAGTGCAGTGAGCATACCAGTGATTTATCACTTGGCTCCCACCCGGTGCCTCTTCCACCCGCGCCCTCCCGGGAAATGTTCTTCAACCATGCTTCCCGCCGTTGAGGATCCCACGGAAATTCATAATATCGGATCGTCGGATCTTTCCTTGCTTTGGTGTTGCACAGCGGCACACAGCAGTTGAGCGGCATGGCACTGCATGTGCGAAAACGTGTGTTCATACCATACACGATCGCACACGAGCACACATCCAATACAGCTGTCGTAAACCGAAAACAGACACGCTGTGACACGTGAGACCCACTGGTTCTGCGGCACTCGGGCGCTCTCCCCCCTGCAGAGCGTGCCGGAGCAGTGGCGCCCTGACGGCGGAAACTGTAAACTCTCCCATCACGCTATCGCCCAGTAAAATCGGTGCGACACGACGCGCCGCACCAAGTGCGTTGCCATTAAGCGGCCGTGGTATGCGCTTCCGAGCTCTCCACCTTCATTCAGTGTATACAAGTTAGTGTTATGAACCTTACATAATCGAGACAAAGAAGGAGCCCTATTGTCTGGTGATAAAAGAAGCTTTAATGGGACTCTTGACTTCCTGCTAGCTCTCTGTGTAACGTTGCTTTCAAACCGAAAAACGCGGTGATCAGCCATACCTCTTTCGATTGGAGCTGTGGAAAAATAATGGATATAACAGGAATATTTGGACTACTTAGAATCATGTTATTGATCACTTACAATGACGTAGTCTACCCTCGACTGCTTGTTATTGTAATAGCAACATATCTCTCTGGCATGATGACAAGGCGAAATGCCTCAGTTCCACTGCATTTGCTGGTCGCTATTGCATAGCATTTGGAAACATGCATCACGTAATATGACGCTCAAAACATCCTTGCTAGGTTCGATGGAAGTTTCACCACAAATCAGTACCGATGAGCGGCAGCGAATGAATATGTGGCTCGGAACATCCCATCATAAAAATGCATACGGAACGACTGACAAGCGTGGGGAGGAGCTGAAATGCGTGCTTTGTGTACAGTAGCACACGCCACAGTAACTATAGCAAGGATGCCGTAGGATTATATTTAGACGCTGTCTTCAGCGAATTCATGCAGGGCAAGGTTGAAATTGGTTGAAATGTTGAAAGGTTGAAATACAGCGCTCGGAGACCCGAGGGAGTACATCGAATGAACAAAAAACCGACAAAAGGCATGGGCTGATGAGAACTTCGTTTATCTCACGTTTGACAGTATATATGCCGAATTATGCCAGCCAGAGAAGAAATTGTGGCTCATATGTGCAGCGTAATAAGCTGAAAGATAATGTATGATAAAAAAATTTGCAAAACGGCAAATGTGAAATACAGTAACCTGCCACCGGACTTCACGTCTCTCTTGCTGCATACCATCGCCATTTATCTTCCTACACAGGCTGCGACGCTATGCCAATGCATTGCGTGCATCTTGCAAATATTGACTCTACGCTTTCACAGCGAGCAAGCATAAAGACGTGAAATTAATACTAAATCACGGTCACATGACATCGCTGCACTGTTGATTACAAACGAAATGATGAAAGTTTTCACAAAGTTTAGTGAACGCTTATGGAATTTCGGTCCCCACGATATTGGATACTTCCGAGGGGCTGCGAAAAACTGCACTGGCAACTGCATGGTGCCCTTGCCTTGCAAAAACGATGCCTTGAAATCCGACGGTTAAGCGCTGGCGGAAAGCGTACTAAACTTCCCATCAGCGGCTTTGTGTACAGGAGGTTGGACGGGAGCCACTGGTGGGCGGCATAGGTCATCAGGAAGACATGAAAGGCACAGTGCTTTGGAAGCTACATTCTACTACTAGAATGTAGCTACTACATGCACGACACAAAGGCCTTAATGATGCACGATATGTTTTTTAATTTGACGAGTGTCAATACGCATAAGCTTAAAGGGTGCTTGAGCATGACAGGCGACTTGTTCGCCGAGAGGATTGTCGAGCTTGCCGATGATATTTCGAAAAAAAAATAAGAATCCTTCTCGAGGTCCACAACCAGGCTGCACTCCACGTGCTGCATTCCCTCACTGCGCTTATCACGGTCGTCCGGCACCGAATGCGACAAGAAAGACCAACCACTTTACATGCGCATAATTAACGTCTTCATAATTCGCGATTTGGCGGCACGTCACCGGCATATACTGATAGCAATTGACGAGAGCAGGTGCCGTGTCGTCCCAGTTCAAATTTCTCTGGTACGCGCCATGGTCCCGTTAATGGAAATGACTGCGGAATGCATCAAGAAGTGGTTCCGTTAGGCAGCCTTTGAGGACTCAAGAACGATGGAGGACGCTGTCTAACATCCCGTTACCGCACACGTTGGCAACGCGTCGTCGATGCGCAGCTGACCCCACCTATCCTTTTGTCGCATGGTGATGCTTCGTTGGTGCGGATCATGGCGCCGACATTGAAAAGTTATACACTGACGAAAATTGTACGCGAACTATGAGAACTCACGCACTGCCAGGAATATGGTTAGGACAGTCAGGAGGAAGCAGACCAACCTGCTGCTACAGTCTGCGCTTCCGCGATTAGTTTTATCGCGTTCATATACAAGGTTGTTCGTACCAAGAATACCAGCGAGGAGCATGCGAGTGCGCTTGGGGACTTGGAAAGCGCCGTAACGGGGTCTAGTCTCGAAATGCAGACGCGCATAGAGAGCTTACACTGTGTGACATTGTATTTTTGGTTATAACGTGTGAAGTCTTCATACTACGAACCTTGGATACAACGAAGACATTCCGCCCGACCTTCAGGTTTCTTATAAGCAGGCGAGACTAATCCCACAGGCAGGTGCAAACTGTACGTCCCCATAACCATACAGCTACCCTGTGCAATTCAGCACTCTCTTAGGATTTTGCAAGAGCGGGACGAGTGCTAATTATGCCTTCCAGCCTATTGTTTTACTGCTCCGAAAGTTTAGTACATCGCGGTTAGGTAAATAGCTGCACACAACTAGACTCACTTCCTGGTACTGCTTAACAATGGTCAGCCCATGTTTCGAAATCTATTTAACGTGCTGACAAAAGTAGTATCCGCACCTTCGTAATGCTTATGGGTTGAGAACCTGTGGTGTTCTACGTTGTTCTGTAGAGTAGTCATATAGCTTGTCGCACGCTACAGAAAAACCTTATCTCTGGGACCTTTCCTCCTTCGCCGCCGAGAGTAGTGACAAAGGGGCAGTCCGAATCCCGGCTGCACACTCGCTCGTATCAGTAGAGCGAAAGCGGCTCAGCAAGGCTGGGGTTCGAGCCGTGTTACTGAATGCGGCAGGCGTCGCTGTAGCTGTTTCAGCTGCCGAACCTTTTGGAGGTCGGGATGCACAGGTGTTCGAGCTCAGAAAGAGTCGAAGTGGCTGTTCCTTCTTGCGTTTGGCCGTGGACGGAGTGCGCCGACAGGAATCCGTAGACTGAATTCTGGCGGTCAAGGCAGTGTCACTCATTCTCCAACTGAAAGGAAGGGAAGGCAGGAAACTTTTGCTTTCGAAATGTACACGATTTTCCTATTATACGTTAGAGAACTCGAAAAGATGTGACAGGCTTGAGAGTTTTATGCAAGTGCGGGGCGTGGCTGGTAACCTGTTTCTAGACATCGAACTCGACAGCTTCTTTTGAGCAAGAGGAGCGACATTGATTACAGGACATCGCACCGATTGAACCATGCAAGGAAAACGTAACTGATAGAACTGTAAAAGCGTACTTTCGCAGGTCCTGAATGGAGGATTTGGAAGGAAAATGATGAAATTGGTAATCGTCCTACTGAACTATAGCTGACGGGTGAAACGTGCGCGACTAATCACTTATCAAGCTTTTGGTGCTGTTGGATTTCCTTTATTGAATACCTGTAAAAGATGTTACTTTCAAGGCAACCCTAGATAGTTATTCTGCATTACCTTGTTGTCTTCTGATTGCTTTATGCGCAATCCTTATCCTGCTCTTATAACCTCTACCAATAAAAGCGGACACGCCTTAGCAATCTAAATACTGATCTAAGAAAGAAAAAGTACTATAAGACAATCATTCCGGCAATATATTTGGCTTTTTTTCGTAAACAGAGGTTTCTTCAAAATTTTGCCAACAATTGTCGTCCATTACGGCCATTTGTAGAATGGAACGCGTGAACAATAAAGTTTTTCAAATTCAACGAAAAAACAAGAAAAACAAGCTGTACGCTGGACGTGTTCGATAATGGCACTTTCTGCCGCGGAAAACGTACCGTAGATGAGGGAGCCTCTTCCAAAGCACATTACAGTCTAAGTGCAAATTAGGATGCTCTTCTCGCAGGCTGCTCCATAGTTGCGTTTTTGGCTCACCCGGTGGCAGCTACCGAAGTGATTTTCGCTGGTGTCAAGCAGGAGGAGAAGGAGTAGGGGAAACACCGCAGCAGCTCTCTTGTGCGTATCTTGTGAGCAGTGGCGGCCTTTAGATGTCTGCCAGACACAGTTGTGTCTGGCTCGATTCCCGCACATGTCCCCTCAGCGTTGGCTCCCGTTCATACTGAGAAGAAAAGGAGCGATCCTCAAACCATTCAGAGGTGCAAGTACCTGCGCAGCGAGCGGAAACGCAATTGCAACGGCTCGCCACACCCGTCCTGAAGTTGTTTTGCTCATTGATTGAAGTTGTGAGACGTACAGGATGGCGTACAGGTTATTTCAATTAATTGTAGAAGAAAACGCTAAGGCGATAGGTTAATAAATGATTGTGCTTGTAAAGGAGTGTGCCTGCTGGCAAGTTGTGTACAAGTGATAGATAGATGTTTTAATGTAATTTGTAAATCGTGGGGTTTACTGTCGCGACGTGCCACTTTGTTACGAGGGAGGCCGTAGTGGTGAGCTCCAGAATAAATTAGGCCTCTCGAGTAGTGTTCAGGGGCAACACTAGGTGCCCTTAATTATGGAGCGATTTTAACAACTATCAAGAGATTGCGCCACAACGAAAAGCCACGACCAGCAGGGGTCTTGAACGTGCGCAGACACTGCACAGCACACGGGCGCGTTTTGCATTTCCAATAGCGCAAAGCGGCTTTTGTCTTTCTTGGCTCCAAGGCACGTTGTTCCTTCAGGGACAATTGGATGGTGAGTGCTGACCACGAAGCCATCTCAGCATTTGGAGGTTTCCTTGTCGCGCCCTTTCAACAAAGGGAAGGAGAGCGAATCGGTTATTAAGGTAACGCTCAACGCCAAGCACCACTGAGAGCAGCGATATATTTTAGCCTGCTCGTCAGAGGCAGTTTCGGTCCGTCGAATAAGAAAGAAAAAATCACAAAAACCCTCTTCGCCTTAAAACGCAGAAAGCATTACCTACTTAGAGTTGTTAACGGCGCCATGCGCTGGGACAACAGGAATAATTTGATTCTGACACCCAGCCAAGAGAGACTGTCCATTTTGACGTCGGGGGACAATGGCTATTATCCGAGAACACGCTCAGTCACATAGCAAGTGGCGTGCTACGAAGCGAACAGGAACACTTCGAAGGCCGTTGAACTGGAAAATGGGGCTCACCTTATAGCAGTCACAGCAAAAGGAACGGAGGCAGCAACCCAGGGATGCAAGCGCTGCGTGGCGCCTGGAAGTTTTCTTGTGCACAAAAATTTCGTTAATTAGTGAGAATGAAACGTCAAAATAAAATAGAAATTAGGGGTTGACGGTGATGAGCATGCATGCAAACAAACTAAAAAGAAGTGGGATAAAGCATAAAAAGCAAAGCGAGGAAGGCAAATAGCCCGCAGGTGTCAGAACGTAACCTGGGCGCTGCAGGAATTTGTAAGAAGAACGCGGAAGAGGACAATGTAGATTCAAAGCCGAAGAAAAAGTTGAGAAATCCACACATCTTCAAATATTATGCTATTTTAATGTAAAGTACACCATTTTCAGAGCGACAAAACATAGCAAATCACCGCGAGAAAGCACAACGGCAAGAATAGAAGGCCTGATCAAAAATATCACTTGTTAAGTTCATAGTAAAACTGCTACTTCGGCATTCATAAAAAATCTATAGATATTGTGAATCGCCAGCGATAAATGCCTAGAATTTAAATAAGGCCTCTTGGGAATATTCAAAAGTTATGTACTGTTTAAAGTGACGTTTACTTCTGTGTCTATGAGGCACGACTTTTTTTTGTAATAACCCGTGTGGCTACAATCTTTTTTCCTTTTTCCGCACATATCTTTGTGTTTTTGGGCCCAGTTACTTTTGTATATGCTTATATTCTTGGTAATCTTTCGTGGGTCACTTTTTTATTTTTGCATGTCTTTCGTTCCGTTGTATATTGTTTTTCTAAGAACTGCTATATGTAAACTTTTGTATTTACCCCTCTTACTAAACGCCTCCTAAGAGGGCTGTAAGGCATTCGTAAATAAACAAATATAAAACACGGAATAGAGGACCCGGTGTTACAGTACTTCACAATGGAAGCGCTTGCGAGGACTTATGTTGAATTTTGCAGCTTTGACAAAATTGGGGCAGGAACACAGACTGCGAAAAGGACGCGCTTTTACCTGCAACTGTTTAAATTTCATTCGCTCGAACTCTCCGTAAGTCTGTGTTTTCGCCCCGTTTCTGCCAGAGTTGCTGCTGCCCAATTCGATACGAAGTAAAATCGCGGGCAAGACGGATGGGAACCAACTTTTCGCAAAAAATTGCAAAATTTTAGTTTACTTCTGTACTAAATTTGTGAAAGTCTTTTGCATATTCGATGCCATGAGGAAACAGAAAACAGAAATAACTGCTTGTCATACATAATTACGAAGTAATAAATGAATTAATGCTCAAAATTTCTTCCCTCTCATAGGGCTTGCGACTGTACCAACACCGATCATAGGTCTTGGACAAGTAGGAAAAACATATTTTAAACTTCGCCAGAGGTTAGAGGGCAGGTGAAAGAATAAATTCTGGCTTAGTTATCCCGCTGACTAAATGTAAACCCGCGGCACCTGGGTTAAATTAACGTGCTTCTACATCTCACACCAGCAACGCGTGTATGCCGTGGCGGGGGCTATGGTTACCCTTACTGAGTGCTTTGTGACTGCACATGTAGGCTTGCGACTCCGGAAGCCCGTCTGGAAGCACTAAAATCCTCCCTGAGGATATCAGACGGCTTAGTACCACTCAGATTACCATCTAGAATGTGGAAGGTTATAAGCTGTACCGGCTAAAAGTGCAAATACACTTTTTACAGAGTTGTCACATCCTTACACCAAAATTACGTTGTTCCTCCGAAGAAAGAAAAGCAATTGCGCTGAAATGGAAAAACAGCCACGCCGGGACTCGAACCGCGGCCCCTTGGGTCGTTAGTCAGGTTGGCTTCTCATTGACCGCTTAGGCACGTCGGTTCGATTTGATTAAAAGAGGCGCCGTGTTTCACGTGCAAAATAAAAAATAAAATAAACAGCAGTGTTCGTGTCTGTGAAGAGATCTGAAGAGTGGACCCCAGGCCGCTGAAGGAACCTTTTAACGCTGTCGAGTCATACCCTCACGGCCAAGTTAAGATGTTCCCCGAATCATATTTATGAGTTTCACTTTCCCTATTAGTGCAGAAAGCAAACTTGAACTTAGGTTCACATGATAATCAATAACGCGATTCTTTTGATTTGTTGTCAGCGCGTGGCGCTCTTTTTCTGCCGATTCCTTCTCGTTCTTTCAATGAAAAGTTCAACGCGAGAAAACAAATGCAGAGGAATGTGCGCAGTTTCCGTTTGGAAAAAAAACGAACGCGGAAAGTCCGCGGTGCCCTCTTGGCTGTTCCAGAAAAGTAAAAGATAAATGAATTCCAGAAACGTTTGAGATAAAGGAGATAAAACTGTGCTCCTTACACTGGCGCTAGCTTCCGGCGCTTAGGGACCACACGCCTCTCCCGCAGTACTCACCGGAGCAGCAAATGCTTACCTAGTTTCTGGCCGGTTAGAAACACTCCCGTGCACACTCCACGCATTTTGTGTTTGTCTTTTATTCACATTTTGTTTTCACAAATTACCTCGTTTCTCTCTAAGAAAATTTTGAAAAATGAAAAGCCGCACTCGAATACCATGACACCTTGAAAGAAGGAAATGCTGAGATGTTTTTTTTATGTTGACGGAAACGCTGAAAAGAAAACGGGTTCAGAAATTGTTCCATGACAAGTCAGGCCATTTAGAGGAGAGTATGGAGCTTCCGATGGAAAGCTTGCGTATCGATAGCTATACTCTACGCTACGAGGGGCAGCCCTTTGAGTTGAAAGCTGAATTCGACCGGTCGGAGGCGCCGACGTCTCTAGGGCACGAAGTCAGAAAGAGCAGAAGACATTCAACTAACGCGACGGAGTGATGGCGAGTTTCACTGAAGGAAAAGCAACACTGACTTCTTTAAAAAAAAAAAAAACTTCCTGAGCGTTTGGGGACCTGGAGAATTATAGTGCGCCTGGTATAATGTGTGTGCAAATCGCTCCTGGAGATTTCAAACGGGTCTTTTCTTGTTTGATCTGATAAAAAGAAATTAAATAATGGATTTTAAACAAAGAGAGAAGTCAGCGCGCAGCACGTTCCTAAAATTTGGGAACAAAAAAGTTGCACTGCAAGTAAGAAAAAGACGGAAACTACGATGTAACGGCATGTTCTGATTGTTGAGTGCGCGATTCTTCATTCATTTTTCACAACTTACACACAAGGAGAAGATGCCTTTCACTCCTCGCTGAGCTCACAGCTCTCTGCTGTTGCAAGCACACCAACCGAAAACAAAAATCTTCTATGCTCTCAGCGTTCATTCAAAGCATATAGAAACAAAATATAAAAAGTATGTACTTGCGGTTTCTCTTCCCTTCTCACTCTTCCTGCGTTAAACAGTGTTTAAAGAAGTAACTTGGGCTGTGATCTGTTCGCGCTGCACACCAATCCTGCGCTCTTGGTAATTCTCCTCACGAATGTACATATAATGGCGTTGCTTGCCCTGCTGAAGTGATGGCCACACGTAATTGCTACTGGGGCTCAACAGTCGCATTTCGATATAAGGGAAATGCTAGAGGTACGTGTACTGTGTGATTTCAGTGCACGTTAAAGAACCCCAGGCGGTCGAAATTAACAGCAGCCCTCCACTACGGCGTCCCTCAAGGTCTCAGCGCCACGGACGGCGTGATTGCTGCGCGCGCGGGGGAGGCAATCGCTCTTTGGCTCGGGAACTCAGCGCGTGCTGCCATTCCGGCGCAACTCTCCGCTGACAGCCAGTGGGGAGAGGCCTCGGGGAGGAATAGTGGGGGGTGGGGGGGGGGGGGACGTTCTTCCGCATCTCGTCAGTCCGGCCGTGGATTATTCAGCCTTGCCCTGGCGTGGGCGAACGTTCGCTCGTAACCGTGCTGGTGAGTCGATCGGACGACCTCGATTCCTTAGCGTGTTTTGTTGCTAGCTGGCGTTCTTGTTGTTGTAGCAATAAATGCCTATTTGTATGAGCCAGAGTGTTTTTCCTTTGTTTCCCACAGAGCTGGGCCCGCCGTGGTCGGTGTGCGCTCGACAGCGCGAGCGTTCACCGGGCGGGGTCCGGGCTGTTTTGAACTTTGTCAGCCGCTGCTAAGCGGGTAGAACATATTTATCCCCAATTACAACCACTCCAACGTGGAATTGAAAGGGTCCAGTATGAAATAATGAATTGACTGAACAGCAATTTTATATACTGAAAGTTTTTATAGTTGGATTAAGTTACGTGCTTATGGGAGGTACTAACGCATTAATAACGAGAGAATTCAGCCTTTTTTTAGGCAAAAAATACCAAAATATCGAACTGAAAGTCTGCGTTAGGACTGGAAGCTTTGGTGTTCGACTTTTTGCTGATTTCACAGAGCCATTGGCTATCTCAAATGTTACTTGTTTAACTCATTTGCGCTAAAGTAAAACTCCTTCAGGTCGTTCGTAAAAGGCAATAATATTCCCCTCCGCTTTAACTATTCTTGAACAGACGCCGCGACGGCTCAGTGGTTACGGCGCTTATCTGCTGACCAGAACGACGCGGGTTCGATTCCGGCCGAGGCGGTCGAATTTCGATGGGGATGAAATGCTAGAGTCCCGTGTACTGTGCGTGTACTGTGGAGTTTGCATCAATGCTTTTGTTCTTATCGGGGGACGTAAAGCTTAGCTCCGGTCTGAAGATGACAGAAACCGAAAGGATGAAAGCGCTGTTGAAGGACATAAGTGAAGGCGAAAAGGGAATCCAAGCGGAATTGAAAACTATTGGTGAGCGGCTAAAGCAAGTGAAAAATGCCATAAAAGCGATCAACGATCATGCACAGAGCATTTCTGATCGGACACAAAAAAAATGAAGGATTTCGACGCTCTCCGATAGCAACTAACTAGCGCATACTAACTAACTAGCTTATACATGCAACTAAAGAGCTTTACAAAGCGAAATTTACAGCATTTTAAAAATTGCGCATGTACCAACGATTTAGGATTTCAACGCTGAGCGCACTTTGAAATTTGTACCGTGTTCTCTAGGTTTCACCTCGATCATAGTCTTGGCTTCTTTGGGCTCGGCCATTTGCTTATGAGCAGCAACATAGAATCCAACGGTAATCAACGAAGATAAATAAAGTAAACTACCGCGGCAAACACAACCGCTGAACGAAGGCACTGGTGTTTGACATCGACACAGCGCACTCAAGAATACTGCAGGACGTCACACGCTTATGCGGTTGAGCTTAATACCCTAAACTGAAGCGTAGCCTAAGCTGTTACTGCGGTTACGAAATGCAATTGGATTGCGCTTTCATGGAGTCACTACATAAAAACCTCAAACCAACAGGCATTTGAAGAGTGTACCAGGAAGGCCATTCAGTCGGCCACAAGATAGTGCGCAAGGCACGCAAATCGCAGCAGGAAGTGCAAACCGACACCAAAAGAAATTGTTTTTAATTGGAACATATAGTTGGAACGGTAAGCTGTTGCGACGAACATCTCAGAGCCAGAAGAATGCTCAGCTAACCCCGATAGATGACTGCTTCAGAAAAATAAAATAAATCGCGTAGATATATGGGTTTAGTTGCAACACATTATTCGTTTAAGCTTGCCGTAAGCAGACAGAATGAAACTTAACAATGCTAATTATATCGGAAATATAAACAAACTTCGCACCAAAAAGTCATCAAGCGTATTCATGAAATCGTGCGACGATGATGCAATTTTGTTGAAAATGGCAACGTGTTATAGAACACCTCAATAAGATAAAGATTAGGTTTTGTGCTTTTGGAAGAAATTTCCCCTAGCTGCAAACTTAGCAGAGTGATTGATAATCCCCATTGCTGGCCCAATAAATGTAAAGGGGAGCGTGGGCTTTACCGGAAAATACTGTCTGGGTTATAGTGAAAAAAGAGTGAAATGAAAATACGTTCTTACCGTGTAAAAAAGAACGAGCGTTGGAAGAGAAAAAGGTGTGTACGATATTGCGGGGAGGCTTCCTTTAGCTAAATCTCCGCAGATGAATTGTGGCAGCGTTTAAATGACTCTCCTGCAATTCTCATTAGTGTCGAATTGAAATGCCGGCAGGGGATCCAGCTGAGAAATGGGGATTAAAGTGAAAAAGTGGACAAGATACCGCCACTTTATTATCTTGCCTATGCGTTTTTTCGTCGGCTTCACCTTACCAACGTGACGAAACATGCCAAGGTTATCATACTATTAAATAAATTTGGGAACGCATGAGATATCTTGTGTAAGGGGAAGAAACGCGAATCTCGATAAAAAGTAGCATCACTAAGAGAACAACTTTATCCGCCATAATATGAGGCCGTTTTGCAAGGGCCAACAAAGAAGGAAAGGCTGGATGGGGGGGGGGGGGGGGTGTCCAATAAAGTTGGTTATACGACCTGTAGGTTAAGAAATTTCTCAACGATTTCTGTAGAGCTAGGTGTTTGATATAGAGCACTGTATTGAAGAGGCTTTAAACAAATACAGTCACACAGATTTCTTTAAGTTCCAAATTCTTTAAGATCCCCTCTCGGGGCAGCTAGTTAGTTTACAATTTTCCACTGGAAAGAAGCCACGGAGACTTTGAAATGGTGGCTTCCATAAACAGCATAACAAAAATTTATTCTTAAAGCTAAAGTTCTTGATCTGAACCGGACTCTGAGCTCTCAAAACTTACGAATAAACTTGAAACAGTTTCAATCCCTTATCGTTTGTTAATGCAGTATTTACCGTTCCCCTCTACCTTTGCTCTGTGCTAAAAGGTGCAAACTCCATGCGTTTAAGAAAGCTGAACAGTCATCTCCCAGCTTTATTTTTAAAACACGTGTGAAGTTCAACATTCTTCGTTAAAGGCTAGAAGGCAAACAGCAAAGAAAAGAAGTGTTGTGGTTTTTGTTATGCAAGTCTTATCTTGCTAAATTGCCTACAGTAGCTAGTACCAGGATTTCCTCAAGCCGCCGGTTCGAAATATACCAGTGATGCGGCCGTGAATTTAGCAAAGAAAATAAGGAAAGCCTCTCTGGGGCAGGTGCGCGCGAGCACTTTGGCGGGTTGTATTTTACGAACGTGCCTTCTACCAAAAGATAAAAGTGAAACATAGCCACGTCGAATCGAGGATCCTCGAGATATGGTTAAGAAATTAGTTTCACGAGCGCATCTGAAGCGCTTCTTGCTATATCGTTGCTCCAACAAACGAAAGGAATGAGTCAGCAGATGCATTTCACGCTGCCGGCGCTGATTGCCGGGTTGACCCGTATCTGTTTGAGTGAGTTACCTTCATCTACTTGCGAAGTAAACAAATATTGTTCTGTAATCTCCTGAACATGACAGCGAAACTGTTCCTTCTTGGCAATCACGGCAACTTGAAATACGAGTGAAGGGGGCGTTGGTCTCTACCATAACGGTGGGGCCGTCTCCTAGCCCCTTCTGTTTAAGCGTGTGCCGAACCGCGAACTTGTGAAGACGACTGACCGGGTTAAAGGCATTGACATCGTCTCTTCATAATTCTTCCCTTTTTTTTCAGGGCTCTACCACCTGAGCAACCACACCGGCCTAAATTTTCACCTATAGCGGCCTCAAGTTCTGCAGTACGCAGTTTTTTTGTCTGGGTATCCAGTATCATGAAAATACCTGATACACCAAAAGTTTATTTTCGATATCCATACTTCGATACTCCCCATGCTGGGTAGAGGAACAGAGGTGCTGCTCGGGAAAACAGCAACTAGCATTCTGAAGCCTGTGGCTGTCTTTTTGTTTTGCTTTTTGTTTTATCCGGTGTTCCAACTAGAGATCCATTTATACTATTCACGCCACTCGGGTCTATAGTCCGCAATTTGCAACAGAGATAAATTCTCTAATGCAGTCATAAAACTTTAAGATGTTACGTGCAACTCACATCTGGCATTGTAAGAAAACAGATAAAACTAGAAGCCTGACACCACGTTTGTTTTTTTAACGCCACTCCCATCCACAACCTCAAAAGCTACATTTGGTTGGGACTGGACGTGAATAAAGACCGTCGTCACATGTAATCGCTGTACACATTAAAATTTACTACACAACTTACAAAGTACAAGACTTATTTCAAAGTCGTAGTGGCGACTCCTTGTCCCAAATGGGGTAAGATGAAGTTTTCCAGCACCAGGACACTTGATACGACAAATGTCGCTGTTATTGGGGTAATGTTCAATCTCAGACGATTTTTACACACTGTTCCTGCCAGTTTCACAAAGTGGAAGGCAATCATTCAAGTTCATGCATGTATAGGGTGCGTCAAAGGTTCGAAGGCTGCATGGTGCGCTTTTGGACCGTGTAATTGGATCCGTGTACGGCACTCCCTAAAACCAAAATCTCTCAATGAAGAGCGAGAAATATCGTTCACGCCACCGAGAATGTTGATAGCTTTATAGGCATCGCAAATGGTGGAATATGCCGTAGAATATACCGCAGGACCTTTGGTCTTGAAAGTTTTAACGCACACTGTACATTTTCCCAAAACATAGTGGCGACTGCTTCGCGAAATGCCGCTAACCGCTTCCAAAATATCACAAGACGGTTAAAATATCGTCCGTCAACTTTGAACAACACAGCGATTGATGCCTTCTGATTCGTTCAGCTCACGTATACTGACAATTTATCAGGAAGGATAAGAACCACAGCGCCTGCTCTTTATGTGCCGCGTTCAGAAGCACTCTGAAGTGGGAAAGAAGTCCACCGGCTACAGCTCATGCGCCGTGCGTATAAGGGAGAGGAACGACTGAAGCTGAAGAACAAACGTGCCTTGCCCTCAATGCGTCAGTCTGAAAAGTGTTTTTGGAAGGAGAACAACTTTCAAACAGGCATATCGGTTTAGTGGTATTTATGAAGAATATAGCGGTTAAGAAAAATTAGTGATAAACTTAGAAGGGTGAGGGTTCGGGCTAGTGGGTAGTCAACATGAGGATCCGTAGCGCACACAATTGAGGGGACACAACACGAGCGCTAAACTTCCACTGAATGAACTTTATTTGGCGCTGACAGCCTTATAAAGATCAAGTAAGGTACAGGTATAACATACAACAATGATCATCTTGTCAAAGTCAGGATGTGTGAAAAGAAGAGACAAAAAACAATAAAAAACACCAATCAGTGAGCAAGTTTCACACTATCGCTTACTCCTTGAATCTAAGAAAGCTATGTCTTTCCTTTATAATACCACCGAAGGATCACTGACAAAATTTTCCAATCTCTCTTTTTCCGTTGCTAGAGCTTCAATTGTTTTCCTTGTTTTCTGATCCCTATTTTTTCACAATACTGAGCACACCTCGAAGTTAGACGTGCACTTGTGATTACGGCAGTGACGAGCCAAATTACCTGGTCCCTGATTTCTAACATTTGTGTGGTGCTCGCTGAGTCGCTTATTTAGGCACCGGCCTGTCTGCCCTATATACAACTTGCCACATGAAAGCGGAAACCTGTATATAACGTTATCGGTGCAAGTTACAAAGGGGTTCTGATGACGTACACAGCAGGCCTTCCTATCGAATATAAAGCAACATCTCGCACCGCTCAAACTGTGCAAGATACTAAGTCTATGACACGCTGGGTCAGCGGCATACGAAGCTGTGCTGCTCAAGGCAGTGCGATGGGCTTCATTTTTTGGACCCTGCAGGCGAATCTAGACTGATGTCAGATATAGACGCTCTAACTTTGCGTGCATGGCAAAAAGTGCAAGTCAGCTATTTTCGATTGTACACTACGGGAAAGTTGGTGAAATTCTGACAACATGCCTCGGCACCCCAGCTGTAGACCTGGGCTCTTCTGTAGATCGAAGTGCTGAAAGAGGATAAGAGTAGTGAGCAAAACGCGGCCGGCATTCTGGTAAAACACACTTAATATTACGCTATCTGCAGCCAGGCGGAAAATTTTATGTGCAGCAGCCTTCGTCGAGCGGTGCGCCCTTGTCCTTGTGCGTGCGTTTTGTTCCTGACAACGTGCGCTCTCTTAGTTCATATCAGCGGCCAGAAGCAGGGCAGCGATTTGGCAGAACTTAATCTTGGCATGTCTTAGGGTGTTAGTAATTCTAATGACTGACGCGGGAATTTTTCATGGCGCGAATTTCAGAGCGCCACTTTTGCGCAAAATCGAGATAGCTTAATAGAAAGTAATTTTCTGGACAAGAGATCGTTAGCAGCGCTTGAAACTATTTCGATTTAGTGTAAAAAAAATATGGCATGGGGAATAGTGGATAAAATGCTTGAAAGTTTAATTCCACGGTGGTAGCTTATTGTTTCGCAAAGTGGCGCTAAAGCGTTGTAAAAAGCAACAAAAGACCCAGTAGCTTTCGAATTGAAATTTATTCGGTTCGGTGACCATATGGGACTCGCATTCATTCACTTCCTATAAAAAATTCTCGACAAAAACAAAAAACAAAGTGCCACCTTCACCCAACACGCTCACCCTGGTGCCGTAGTGTGGGTCCAAAGAGGTTAGGCTGTTCGCCCCGTCACACTGCGCAAAAAGAAAGAGAGTGCACATACAACACAGGCAGCACAAAATTAGGTTCTCTGAAACCATATTTCTTTACTCCAGACTTTTTACAAATCCCATAATAATAGTGCTGATATCCGCCGGTGGTCCTGAGAGCAAACAACTTTCGGAGCTAAACTTAACTTACTGGCGATGACCAAACCTGGCGCGTACTGGCTGAACAAGTACTCACATCCAAGGTGAACTCAGATATTGATCAAGATAAAACAAGATGAAGGCAAGAAAAAGTCCCCCTCGAAAGAAACTCACAAATGTAAAATAAACCAGTTTTGTTGTCATGTTCCAATTTGGAAACAACCAACACACAAAAACCCGTCTCGTTCCTAGATTAGAAACAAAACATTCCGTGATGTGTTCGCTAACTCTTCATTTCATGTCGGCTCCAGACACACAGTGTAAAATCCGCCGAGGCCCAATGAAGCATGGCAAAAAAACTTGACATATTTGGCTTCGCACATGAAATGAAATTTGCCAATTGCATTACACTCCTTGCCTACGGCTTTGGATGCACAAATCCTGGGCGCAGTACACGAGACGAGCATGGGCGTATTTTGTTTCACCGATTTGAATTGGAGCCCCATCACACCGGTACCCTTCCGGCGCACAACGCACCGTCTTGACATTGCAACCCTCTGCGGGATTCAAGCTCTTGTCTATGGCAGTCCCTCCCGTAATTCCTGATACTGTCAGGGGAAAGTAGCTTTGATGAGGAGTATCTAAGCGTCCATGAAATGCTACTCACGTAGGACGGCGGGGAAAAGCAGCCGAGATGCCCTTCCGCGGATAAGCCTGCTGAGTCCAACCCGCCCATATCGCCTGGGCACATATGGCGCGTTTTTTGTGGCGGTGGTGACAGCGCCTGCGCTCTGTCCTGGAGGTGTATTCCGGGCTGTCACCTCTGTGCAGGTGCATATCCTTGGAAGCGAAGAACGACGTCTCGCTCCACGTCCGCCGAGGAGCCGATGCTGGGCCGTCGGCTACACAAGAAAGGTACCCAGATGAGCTACACTGGAGGGCTTGCGAAAACAAAACAATATATGTGCACAGCAAACACAAGTGCGCCAAAGGAGGAACATAAGTTACATGTACAGAATCTCCCCCGTACAGAGTAGCCACCCTCTGGGGTCTTCCTGACAGGAGGCACCTTCCGGTCTTTTCCCTACAAGTGAAGAGGCGGTGCCACCTGTCATCCGTGGCAGGTGGTAGGCAGGTTGCAGATGGTGTAAATAAGAAAACGCCGCCGAAAGCCGGACCCTCTTCCTTCATAGCATGGCTTCTAATTCTAAGGAATTAAAAAATGCAAGGAAGCTTAAGCTTCGCCTTTAAGAGTGGAACGCATCATAGTGTTGCAACACTGCCAGGGAATTGATATAATGCCATCGCCCGTTTGGCGCGATGCCTTGCCGGTTGGACAAATCGCTCGCAGTTTCTAGGAGGCCTCTGAAAACTATATCCTCCTCCCGAAGTGATAACGAACGGGCTGCAGTGAAGCTACTCTGTGAATTGGCCTTTGTACGTCTCCGTTCTGATTGTGATTTTAGAGGCAAGGAGAGGCACAGTAACTGTCACACATATCGACGTAAACTTCTACCACGACTTGAGGCAGGGGAGGAAATTAGTAGCCAAAGAGGAAAGACAGAAAGGGGGGCGGTAGTGGAGGTGTGCACTTTTTTGGCGTAGCAGGGACTGACAGCAGCAGCATAAAGAAGCGTTCGTCACAGGCGCTCTGGCGGTAGAGGTTCTATAACACCATAAATGTTGACACCCGCAAAAAACATGTCCGGTCACCGCTGCGTGCCCGTCTGAAGTCCGAAGAGGTCGACAAGGATTGCATCCAGACTGCCGCCCGCAGGGTCGTCGTGTTATCACCAGGGATCAACGTTCGGACCAGTCGAAGTCTTCAAAGGTTTCGTCTGCCGATCCTCCAAATTCAAATCCACAACTACTGTGCGGTGTCAGTGCACGTTAAAGAATCCTAGGTCACCGAAATTCCCGAAGCCCTCTACTGCGGCGTCCCTCATAGCTGAGTCGTTTTGGGACGTTGAACTTCGTAAACCCGGACCTAAACTGAACAGTCATAACGCTGCCAATCGTGCCCCCTCAGCGCAAGCTATTCGCCTTTAATTTCAACTGTAGAACGTTGTTAGTAATGCGTTCAATAGCTCACGGCAGTCATTTGAAATGCATTATAGAGTAGAACGCGAGTTTTGCCGTTTCAAAGATTCCATACATAAAATTCCTCTTGCAGGCATCAGAACACAAAGAAACTCAACGAAGTCAAAGAAATCTACGCTTTCTCTGCATCCACCTGTCGTTCATTTCGAAGATGGTTCGAACCAACGAGCCTGCGTAGCGTGTTGTTCACGTGTCTGCCTCGCAATCTGATAGGCCTTGATTAAATTTCCCGCATCTGCCTGCAAAAGATTGTTTATTTGGAGATTCTCGTGTTTTGTGTTGCAACGCCAAAGGCCGACAACCCTGACACCAGCTTTCCTGTAACGCGAGCTTCTTAACGCTATTGCGTTACAAAAGATATGAAATC
The DNA here is from genome assembly GCF_052857255.1 of Amblyomma americanum. Lineage (NCBI taxonomy): Eukaryota > Metazoa > Arthropoda > Arachnida > Ixodida > Ixodidae > Amblyomma > Amblyomma americanum. The sequence continues at coordinate 360,566,962 of NC_135497.1, forward strand.
ACCATCTGAATAATTTTTGAGAAGAATTCTTGGTACAGGGGCCATACAGAAGAAGAACAAGAGACTTGGATAAAAATAGCGAGCGAATTACACGACGTTCTTGAGTGTATAAGAAGGTCGAATTTCAAAATGTTTCGAAGGAAGGGAAAATAAATGACTGCGTGTTGAAGCGCACGACATGCCACGAAAAATGTTGTGCGTTGCCAGTTCGGATAGGGACACTGTGTTCTGTACTTTCACCGCTCATACCTTTCGTCCTCACTGGCTGCCTTTGTCAATGTAAATAAAATTTTTCTAACACGCTGCCTAGAGCCACTGTACACCCGCGGTCCAATAAGGGGCGGCCGTTGCCTAGGCACGGTTAAGCAGCCATCACTCGCCAGTGGCCGTGTTGTCGGTTAGCCGCTCCTCCTCGGGGTTGGGAAGAAAATGGGTGAAATTGCAGTTGTGGCCTGGCTCCATCCCGACCACGCATAGCACGTTGACGGCACACGGGTGCCTTCTTATGCACACCCTGCGTTAACGTTTTCAGCATGCAAAGACACGCCGTGAATGGGGCAGGGGGTAAATGGTGAATGTTTTCTTCAAAAACATCTAATAATAGTGGGCTTCCAGTTATACAACGAAAAATACGCTTGAGAGATCGCACCGGCTCAATGCTTGATGCAACAACACGAGAGCTCCACGTTCACGCCGGTTTTCCTGCGAGCTGGGCTCGTTTAGTCATTAAGGCGAGCTTGCTCTTAAGGTCCTTGCTATTTACAACGATATCTGTTCCATGCCGCTCGTTTGTTTCTTGCAATTATACACCTTCAAGTATTTAAAAGCCGTGCAGTTGAAAGTGTTGACCACGGCGCTGTGCCCTCCGCCCGAGGAACCGCCGCAGCATAGTACGCGATTTTCTGTCATCGCTACACGAAGCTCGTTTCTCACTGAGAGCAAAACACATAAGCATTGCTTAATGTTTGGGCCCATTGAAGGGGTGTATCCAGTGATTTGAAGAGCGGTGGCGAGGGAAATAAAAGTAAGGGAGAGCGGTGGCTGGCGGCCTTATTCACACATCATTCATTGTACACAAAGAAAAATCGAAAATGAAAATTCCTTTTTGGGGAAAGGAAAATGGCGCAGTATCTGTCTCACATATCGGCGGACATCTGAACCACACCTTCAGAGAAGGGATAAAGGAGAGAGTGAAAGAAGAAAGGAAGAAAGAGGTCCCGTATTGGAGGGCTCTGGAATAATTTCGATCACCGGGTGATCTTTAACGTGCACTGACATCGCGCAGCATACGGGCGCCTTAGCGTTTCGCCTCCATCGAAACGCAGCCGCCGCGGTCGGGAAGGAGTGATTTTAAAGTGACGGCTTCATTGGCCGCGAACTTGCGATTTCGTTGTGGCGGTACTCTTAGGAAGTACATGACGTCCGAACGCGGGCCTCGCCGCGGATATTTTTTTCTCTCTCTCTCTAGTCACTACTGCGTATGCACCACTAGTAGCACCGATCCACAGGTGTTCCGCCGCTGCGCAGCGCCGCGCCTTTCCTCAAATTTCAACTTTTATTTTTCTCTTTCTACTTTCTCTCCCTCCTTTATACCTTCCTTTACGGCGTGGTTGGGATGTCCGCCTAGATATGTGAGAACGTTATTTTCTCATCTCCTTTCCTCAATCACCAAACAAGAGAGAGAGACAGAGAAACTTTATTGTTGGAGAGGAAGTCGGGGCACGCCCCTGGGTCTCCGCACGACTCCACTGCACTGAAGTGTTTATGTCCCTAAGGTCCATAACTCTGGGAGCCCGGCCGGTGGCGGTTGTCTGCACGGCTGAGTCCTCCGAGCGCCGCAGGGCCTCCCACTCCTCCCAGGTCTTCAGGTTCTCTGGGCCACGCGGGGGAGGGTCCGCCGGGCAGAGGGAGAGAATGTGGAGGGAAGAGGCGAATGGTTCTGGGCACAAGGTGCAGGAAGGAGTGGGGAAGGAGGGGTGATAGTGGGCTAGGGTCAGGGGTGAGGGGAGTGTGTGTGTCTGTAGTTTGCGCCAGAGTGTTGCGTGTTTGTTATCTAGGGAGGGGTGGGCCGGGGGGTAGAGCTGGCGCGAGGCTCTATAGGCCTGCGTCATCTCACTGAACGAGTGCATTCACTCCCTCGCGAATCCCCGATCCGAGTCCACCTGGACCCGGTTTAAAAAACCTCGAGATAAAAGGTTGGCGGCCTCGTTTCCAGGATTCCCGAGTGCGCAGGCACCCATATAAGCTCTACATGGTGGTGTAGGAGTGCATCGGGCGAGCCCAGTATGCCAAAAGCAGGAACGTGGACTCGGCCTCGCGCAAAATTTAGATTTGCAGTTTTAGAGTCTGGTAGAATGTACTGGGCTTCAAAGCAAGTGAATAATAATAATAATAATAATAATAATATTAATAATAATAATAATAATAATTGGTTTTTGGGGAAAGGAAATGGCGCAGTATCTGTCTCATATAACGTTGGACACCTGAACCGTGCAGTAAGGGAAGGGATAAGGAGGGAGTGAAAGAAGAAAGGAAGACTGAGGTGCCGTAGTGGAGGGCTCCGGAATAATTTCGACCACCTGGGGATCTTTAACGTGCACTGACATCGCACAATACACGGGCGCCTTAGCGTTTTTCCTCCATAAAAACGCAGCCGCCGCGGTCGGGTTCGAACCCGGGAACTCCGGATCAGTAGTCGAGCGCCCTAACCACTGAGCCACCGCGGCGGGGCTCAAAGCAAGTGAGCCGACGGCGTTTATAGAGTTCATTGGCGTTCATAACTTTGCAAAGGCCGTTCATTTTCACGAAAGGAAAGGCGCACAGCCGGCTCCATGGGTCAGCGGATACCCCAATCTCGCTTTCATGTACGTGGCGTTGTTGTTCAACAGCAAAAGCCTGCTTTGCTTTCCGCACACTGGATAGGCAGCGCGCCCTCCCTGCCACCCTGGGAGGTGGCATGCAGTAATGGTTCATCGCGAGCGATTTATCACCAAATGAACGCTGCGGCTTTGTTATTTTTGCAGTGCCGCATCACAGCCACAACGCTGTCAGCGCTAATGCATTCAGGCCGCATTTATCTCCCACCACCGCGACATGTATCAAAGCAAGAGTGAGGCGTCGGCATATCCAGGGAGCCACTAATCCGCCCTTCCTTTCCTCAAAGCCATCGCCATCTAGAGCAATGTCAACGCCAAAAAGTCTATTTTCCGTCACCACTACTACTAATACTACTCGTGGTGAGACAGGGGAGTCTATTGGAAATCGGCGCCGTGGCTCGTGGTTAGAGGACTCGGCTGCTGAGCCCAAAGATCTGGATACGAATCCAGCTGCGGTGGCCGTGTTTAAATAAAGTAGAAAAGCAAGACATGCCCGGGTGCTGTTCAGTTGTTGCTGAAATTATTTCTGGGTCCTCCACTACTGCGCCTCTTTCTCCCTTTTAAACATTTACTCCGACCTTCTTCCCTTCTCCTACGGCGGGGTTGATGTGTCCACCGAGAATTGCGGCAGTTACGGCACCTTCCGTTTCTTCAAAAAAAAAAAAGACTAATGGTGTGTCCAGCGCTAGTGAGAGTGTGACTTTTTATGCGTTGCATATTGCAATCACTCAGTTCAACCCTTGGGCGCGGCCGGGCAGCCACCATTGACCTTTAGCGCAACCATGTTATGTGACGTCACGACAGCCGGAGGAAAAGCTGGGCCCCAACTCGCGCGGTCGCCCGCGGCTGCAGCCACCCCCTGACTCCCGCTCCTCCCGCTAGGGGCGCTGCGCCGGCGCGTGACGTCACGGAGGAAAAGCTGGGCCCCAACTCGCGCGGTCGCGCGCGGCCGCAGCCACCACCTGACTCCCGCTCCTCCCGCTAGGGGCGCTACGCCGGCGCGTGACGTTACGGCGGAAAAGCTGGGCCCCAACTGGCGCGGTTGCGCGCGGCAGCAGCCACCACCTGACTCCCGCTCCTCCCGCTAGGGGCGCTGCGCTATGATTGGCGTCAAGGCATATATATGAAAGAGCTGCGCTCCTTCGCCGGGACAGTCTTATACCCCTGTCACACGGGCATTTCGAGGGCCCTCGAACCGATAGTCTATCGACTCAAAGGCGACCGAGCGCTGCTACACGGGCAGTTTCAATGGCAATCGAGTCAATAGCCTATCGAGTCAACGGAGCAGCACGGAACTCCACCGAGATATGCAATGCATTCTTGGCTTAACCAAGCTAAGCCTGGCCATTTTTTTTCCTTTCCTACAAAAATATATATTTTCTATTGGCGACGACATTGCGCTATTACACGTGCCGCCTTGAGACGACAAATATTGAGTGCATTTAAAAGGCATTGCAACGCCCAAGAGCTGTCAAACACTAGGCGGACACCACACCGATGCTATGAAGGGATTGAAGAAGATAGTAGTAAAAACAGGCAGAAATTAAGTTTATCCGTCAGGCAACCGTGATAAAAAATTGGGGTAAAACAATTTCAGAATAGAGCGCAATAATGGTAGGCTGTATGCGGTGTGCGCTGAGATCTCACTGAAATGGTGCAGATTGTGAATCAACAGCTTTAAAAGCCAGTGCTTGTGCGTCTGCCTGGCAGTATAACATGAGAGCAAGGGATGAGTAGCTCCTTTGGCGTTGTTAGTAAACAATGCGACTCCTTATCTTTCTCACATATCTCGGTTGACACCCGAAGCGCGCCTGTAAGAGAAAATTTGATTTAAGGGAAAGAAAATGGCGCAGTATCAGTCTTACATATCGGCGGTCACCTGAATCGCGCCTTAAGCGAATGGATAAAGGAATGATTACGAGAAAAAAGAAGAAAGATGTGCCGTAGTGGAGGGCTGCGGAATAATTATGACCAACTGGGGATCTTTAACGAGCACCGAGATCACACAGCCCACAGGCGCCTTAGCGTTTCGTCTCCATAGAACCCGGCCGCCGTGGTCAGAATAGAACCTGAGTCGCGCCTGGGATCAGTAGTCGAGAGGCCTAACCACTGAGCCACCGCGGTGGGTAAGGCAAGGAAAATGACATGGAAATTGGTGTTAAGGAAACAAAATTACGCCTGTGCCACATATATCGATGGAGATAAGAATCGCGAGGTAAGGGAAGGAATGTGAAATGCAGTTGATTTTAAGGAAAGGACGCCTGTCTCACATATCTCGGTGGACACCTGAACAGCGCCGTGAACGGAGGAAAATCAAATTTGATTTTAAGAAAAGGAAATGACGCCTGTCTCTCATTGTGCCATTTCCTTCCCTCAAAAAAAAACGATTTCGAGAGGAACATGCTGTTTCGTTCTTCAGTTGTATGCCCCGCCGCGGTGGCTCAGTGGTTAGGGCGCTCGACTACTGATCCGGAGTTCCCGGGCTCGAACCCGACCGCGGCGGCTGCGTTTTTATGGAGGAAAAACGCTAAGGCGCCCGTGTGCTGTGCGATGTCAGTGCACGTTAAAGATCCCCAGGTGGTCGAAATTATTCCGGAGCCCTCCACTACGGACCTGTTTGTTCCTCTCTTCTTTCACTCCCTCCTTTATCCCTTCCCTTACGGTGCGGTTCAGGTGTCCAACGATATATGAGACAGATACTGCGCCAATTCCTTTCCACCAAAAACCAATTATTATTAATATTTTCAATTTGGTTTTCTGAAAATATCTGCAGTGCTTGCGCGTCGTTTGGAGCCGGATTTGGTTCCAGATCTCCGGATGCAACGAGCAATAACACAATTGTAAATATTACCGATGCTATATTGAAATATATACTGTCTTGATTGAGCGCCTTTAATGTCGTTTCAAGAAAGCAAGATATTTAATACAAAAATTCGAGATGACTGCGGCAACTCGCATTGGATTAAAGAGAAATCACTGATGCCTCCTCGGCACTCGTAGCCTATATTTGCTCCTCTTTGCCTCTATTTGCTCCTGTTTGCCTCTGTTGCCCCTATTTGCCTAAAAATTTGTGTAATTCGTCTAATTCCCACCAGGCTTCGTTGCACACATTCAAATTTGACGCCACGCGTTGGCTGCGCCCACACTTCCGGTCATATGGTACTACGCTTCCGTCGTTTCAAATTTGGCGTCACTTTGGCGTGGCCACGACCACTTTTTGCACATTTTTGGCTCTAAATAATTGACCATTCATCCGATCGTCACGAAATTTGTTGCGCCACATCCTCACATCATCCTCCTTCGCTTCTTTTTCGTTCTCTCTGTTCTCTCCTTCTAGTTCCCCACAATGGCTGCGGACATGTTTTGATGACACAAAACCCTATAGAAAAATATGTACAGGTTTGAATAGGTCGACAAACAGGATTATGGCACATTTCGTTTAACATTATAGGATGAAGTTTCCAAAGTGATTCAGCCTTTGAGACACTCCTTAGTGGAGGGCTCCGTATAACTTCGATTACCCGTGGTTAATTACCGTGCACTTACATCCCACAGTGCATGCAAGTCGGGGGTCCGAACCCGCTCGCTACGGTAGCACTTCGATGGAGGAAAAATATGAAAGGTCCGTGTACTGTGTGCTGTTAGTGCTCGTTAAGAACCGCAGGTGGTGGAAATTATCCGTAGCCCTCCACTGTGCGTGTGTCAGCATGGCTATCTAATGAAAACGCCAGGGGGATGCAGCTTTTCGCTTTCGACGAGGATCAACTAGAGCTAAACCACCAGCAATGCTTTATTCCGAGTTTCGTGGCTCTTCCCGACAACGTTTTGCGTCTGCAGATAGTACCTGGTGCATTTGTGATTTTGCGTAATCGCTCTGAGGATATTGCCTCAGAACGCCGTCGTCACGCCCTTTTTTCCGCGCATAGGGCGTCTTGACGGGCAGCTCTTAAGCTTCCTTTCCGAAAGGCTGTTTTTCTTGGGCAGCTAGTGATACTAAGCGAGTGGTCCTGTCCATTCCTGTCCCCTTCGCATGGGCGCGTAAGGGTCGTCGTTTGACCCGCCTAGTTGGTGCAGTTAAATGACACTTCCAGTGCATTTTCTCTTATTACGATCACACAGTGTGCGTTTCGTCGTTCAAGGCTCATTTCCCACATGTCTACCCCTTCCTTTAGTCTGTATAATTGTCCGACGTCTACAACACATCCATTCACATTTATTCACTGTATGTATATATGTATTCTCCTAAGCACATTGCATATGCGTTTGGTGTCAATCACTCCTCATGTGACCGCTGCCATATTGAGCCTACTGTGTCTACTCACTGCTAAATACATCGTGTTGTTTGTATATGATTTTCACGAATAGCGACTATCATGTAAAGCGCGGCACATTCTGAGTTGTACTTGTGCGATGTCACGCATTGTCAGTTCTTATAGAGACACTGAGTTCTGTACTCTCACCGCTTATACCTTTCGTCCCCAGTGGCTGCCAGTGTCAATGTAAATAAACTTTTTCTAACACGCTGCCTAGAGGCACTGTACCCCCGAGGTCCAATACGGGGCGGGCATTGCCTAGGCACGGTTAAGCAGCCATCGCTGGCCAGTGGCGGTTTTGTCGAGTAGCCGCTCATTGTCGGGGTTGGGGAGAAAATGGGTGACATTGCAGGATTGGCCTGGCGCTATCCCGACCACGCATAACGCGTTAACGGTACACGGATCTTCTTGTGCACACCATGCGTTAACGTTTTCTGCATGCAAATACATGCCTTAAAGGGGCAAGGTGTAAAAGGTGAATGTTTTTTTCAAGAACAACCATTTATAGTGGGCCTCCAGTTATATAACAGAAAATGACTTTGAGTTGTCGCACAGACTCAATGCTTGATGCCTCAACACGAGAACTCCACGTGGAGGCCAGTTCTCCTGTGAGCTGGGCTGGTTTAGTCAGCAAGACGAGCTTGCTGACAAGGTCCTTGATATTTTTTCCTTGCAATTTCCCTTGAAATTAGACACCGTTAAGTATTTGAAAGCTTTGCAGTTGAAAGTGTTCACCACTGCACTGTGCCGTCCGCGCGAGGAGGCGTCGCAGCATAGTGCGTGATTTTCTGCCATCTCGAGTCGAAGCCTGTTTCTGACTGCTAGAAAAACATAGAAGCAGTGCTTAAAGTTTGGCCCCATAGAAGGGGTTTCTCCAGTGTTCTGAACAGTGGTGGTGATAGAAATAAATGTAGGAGAGAGCGGTGGCTGGCGGCATTTTTCACAAATCATTTTAACAAAGGAAAATTGGAAATGAAAAGTGGTTTTGGGGGGAAAATGGCGCAGTTTCTGTCTCACATATCGGCGGACACCTGAACCGCGCCGTAAGGGAAGGGATGAAGGAGGGAGTGAAAGAAGAAAGGAAGGAAGAGGTGCCGCACTGGAGGACTCCCGAATAATTTTGACCACCTGGTGATCATTAACGTGCAGTGACATCGCACAGCACACGGGCGCCTTAGCGTTTCGCCTCCGTCGAAACGCAGCCGCCGCTGTCGCGGAGGAATTATTTTTGAAGGTCGTTGCTTCCTGGTTTTATGACACAGACCTAAAAGAAACGATTACCAGGCTATACCAGTGCGCTCGTGGTTGTGTATTGTTCATGAATAGCCTGGAGCTGAGTGACCAGCTCTGGACTGACTCGCTATGTGAGGGCATGGATTTCGCTTTTGAGGTGAAAAACTTCACTATGCTAGTCAACACCGCGCTTCGCGTGTGTGAATAGCCCGGTTTTTCTGTTAATTAGGTGCGCGTGCCCTCTGATTTTTGCGCAGCTTCCGAATGTTTCCGGCGCGCTTTGACGACAACTACTACTTCTACTACGACGCAGACGGGTTTTCGACCCAAATGAGCTCTGCAGGCTTTCGTGTAAAAAAAAAGAATTTCTCGATGCTGGTGTCATCACAAAACTCACCCTAGAAGCGGTCGATGTGAAGGGACGTGGTTGCTTGCTGGCCGGACGGCTGAAGGCTCCGCAATGCTGGGCATTCTTCAGTGCATGCAGCCTCGGTGGCCACTGACGTCGAGCGAGGTGGCAGCGGCCATAGCCCCATCCTCGTTATTCCTGTTTGCTAGCTACTCGTTGGAACGAGACGATGAGGCCCTGGTGAAGCTCCGAGATTGGTGGCCGGCAATGTGAGCACATTGCAGAGTACGCACTGTGGCCAGAGGTTCCGAGCCAGCAGGCGATTTATTTCACGATGGCACCACGCCAACACGCTGCAGTTAGGAGCCCCTGCAATAGAGTCGACGACGCGAGAGGAGGGCCAGGCGGAGTGACAAACAGACTCTGTGGCTAATGCTCATATAGGAATGAGCTCTGGCCGTAGTATCTACGTTCGAACAATCGAATGTTAGAGGATGGAGGCAGATCGCGTGAGCACGAGCGATGCTGTTTTTTCTTTTTCCTCTTAAACCATGGCACATACTCGCATGGTGGATTGGCCAAGGTGTAGTGGCATAAGCAAGCAAATTTCTAAAGGAGATCTTGACAAAATTTTAGCACCATGAGTAGATTTTGAAAATTGTACCAATAAAAAACGACAGAAGAATAATAAAAGTAAAATAGCAGACAGCATATTGGTGAAGAAAGAGGAGCTTGAAGAATTTTAAAACAATTAACAAAAAATCCTACCATATGCAATTATGTAATCATGGAGAATCGCTCAAGTTGAACCCAATGCAAATCTCTTGGCGCTCGCACTGAGTGATAATAACACTGGACGAGGTAACGGGAGCCCGGACCTGGAAAGAGGGACCTCCCGGTAAATATTTCTGTGAAGTGCGAACTTTGGATAGTAGGGGAGAAAATGATGTACAGAGTCAACTTTCCCTCATGTGGAACATAGGTTTGTCGGTGTCGACCCGCACCTACATTGATATCAATTCAAACTTGAAATCCTGCACCGCAACCGCGTCATTCATGCATCACACATGCTGGTTTTACACGAATGAACGTTCCAGTTATATGCTAAGTACTGGTAATCGGTGGTATTTAGTAAGGGATCACGTAACCTGGCTGATATGTGTTAGAACCGCCGAAACCTGGAAATCGCCAGCAGGCTGAAATTCGGGACGGGATGTGTCACTGACCCGTCTAGAGCCGACCGTGCTAAGTAATCAGCCACCTAATTTGAATAAATACCTGCATGGCCAGGGACCCCTACAAAAAGGACCTCCTTCAAAGTACATAGGACAAAAATGGCAGAAATCTGCTCAAAAAATATTTTGTGAAGTTTCAAGGGAGACCAAAACTGACAATCAGCGAGTATAATAACATGAGACACATGACATGAACTTTTGTGGAGGGTCATTCTATGAGCCAAAAATTCCTAAAAGAATACAAGAATATAAGTTGAGATGCGGACAGAATAGCTCCTTGCCAAATCTTGCGAAAAGATGCCAATTTCAGCTTTTTGACAGCTCACGTAGGCATCGATTGAAAGCACCGCATAATAGAGTATTCCTCTACTGATCAGAGAGAAGACCGTTTAATATGTTTGCGGGCATGTGTTTCGCATGAGATGGGAAGATGTGGTCAAAATATAATTTCACTGCTGCCGGCGTGTCATGAACCCACTGGAAAGAAATGAGATCAACACCAATCAGAGTTAAAATGTTTTGAGTTAACATAATTTGTGGCGCTTGATACCGAGGCCAATGATGAGAGAAGAATAAGGCCGGCTGAGACAAAAAATAGGAGTATTGACATCAGTCACCGGGTCCATCGACTAAAGGAAGGTTCGCACCATGAGTATCTGAAAGCGGGAATTTAGTGCAGGGATATGGGCTTCCAGATAAAGCAGGGAGCTTGAAACTGATTTTGGGAGACCAAGGCAGAGACGTAGAACACGACTTTCCAGTGAGATTATGGGTTGAATCTTGTGGTTAGCGCTACCAGAGAACAGAATGCACCCAAATTCAAGTATACGTCTTAGAAAGGCTTTGTATATTAACAATAATGTCTAGTGGCGCATCCCAAACTTTTTATTGCGCGATTCTTGTCAGCCGAGCTATAGCGTGTTGTGATTTAAGCACGTTGTTCTTTATATGAAGGCTCCAATCTAATGCTGGGTGATAATTAACACCTAGATATTTAACGAATTCCAGTCGCGGAATCATGTTGGAGCGATGGACTAATGAAATGTGCAAAGGCGAGTCAGGCGGAAATATCAAAACACCACATTTGTCAACATTCAGGGATAAATTATTACCGTGCAACCATACTCCAAGAGCATTCTAATATCCCTGCAGAATCTAGTATAGCGAATGGATATACCTGGCCGAGGCGAAAAAAGCTATGTCACCTGCATGCACAAAAACGGTTATATCAGGACCAATGGGGATGCCAATTAATGAACGAAATATTAAAAAGCAGCGGGGATAAGGGCGATCTTTGCGGAACATCTCTTGATTGATAATATGTATTAGAACATATGGTTCTCTCTGTGACGTAAAAGTATGGCCTTCAGAATTTCAGATATCCACGCGTAAATGTAGCGTGGTGGATGTAACTGAACATGTCTGTTAAGAAAAAAATATTATGTTCTACACTGTCATAGGCCTTTGCTACATCGATAGGATAGGATAGGAAAACTTTTAATATCCAACAGAAAGAGGGTAGCCAGAGGGCTACCCGCCTAGACGACGGCCGAAAGGTCTTGACTCTCGGCGGCGGCTTCGGCCAGTCGGACGAGTTGTAACTGAGTCGCCGGGTCGGAGCTCAGTAGTAAGGTCTCCCATTGATCTTTTGTGTTAATACCTCGTCCCTCCCGGGGAGCATGAGGACATTCCCATAGTATGTGGTCCAAGGTGGCCCTAAGTTCGCAGTTCGCGCATTTTTCTGAAAATTGCCCTGGGTACATAAGACTCCAGAGGGCCGGGTTTGGAAATGTGTAAGTTTGTAACCGGCGCCAGTTGATGGCTTGGTATCTGGACAAGGATCTATCCGCTGGAGGAAGTCTAGCTCGTTGCAAACGATAGTGTCGAGTCATCAAAGATGAAGCTTCCTTAAACACTTTTATTGAGGCATTGGCGATTCGGTTTCGTACTCTGCCTCCTCTTCTACGGGTTGCTGGACTTCGGTGCTGCGTTATTACACGCGTGACACAATTGCGGCGTCCACAGCATGGAGCATGCAGTGGAACAGGAGAAGTTTTGGAGGTACTGGGAAATCCAAATCAACCTGCCTCCTTGAAGAATTTTTCAGCCATAACTTTTTACTTTTAGCCACGGTGTAAGAGGTATAGGGGGGAATAAATGGCCCATGCCAAATGGAGGTTGTCCACTAGTTGGAATAGGCAACACGTGATGACTCTTCACTAAATGGCCCATTCTCGCCTGAGTTTTCAATATGTACCAAAGATAAGACCAAGCGCCTTGATGAAAAAGCAGTAACGCTCGCCCGGTGTTTTTTTGTTTGTTCACACGATCGTTGCCTGCTGGCTATGTATGCAACGTTGCGTGGAACCGAAAAGCAAGGCGATCAGCCATTTCTCTTTCCATTGTCGGTGCAGTTAAAATATAATGGATATAACAAATGTTTAGACCACTTGGAGGGGTATTATTGCACAGTTACAGTTACGCTCCCTAAGCTGGGTAGCACGTACTGCATTCTAATAGCGACGTATACCTCTCGGATGATCACAAAGCGAAATTCCTCAGTTCTGATGCGTTTACTGTTGGTTCTTGCATAGTACTAAGAAGCATCTAGCTTATAATTAAGCTAAAAACATCATTATTAGATTCGAAGCAAGTTTTCACCACAAATCAGTAGCGATGAGCGGGAGCGAGCGAATATGTGGCTTGGCTCATCCCATCAAAAATGGATACGTAACGACCTACAAGCGTAGAGAGCAGAGAGCCATCGCAAGGGTGCAATCGATCAGTATTTAGACACTGCTTTCTGCGCAAACTTGAAGGGCAAGGAGGAAAGTGCATATATTTTTGATGACATATGCAGTGCTCGGAGACTCGAAAGAGTACATCGAATGAACAAGAAAAAAAAACACCAAAGGCGTGTCCTGGTCAGACCTTTAATATAATAATTGTTTTTTTTGGGAGGAAAGGAAATGGCGCAGTATCTGTCTCATATATCGTTGGACACCTGAACCGCGCCGTAAGGGAAGGGATAAAGGAGTGAGTGAAAGAAGAAAGGAAGAGGTGCCGTAGTGGAGGGCTCCGGAACAATTTCGACCACCTGGGGATCTTTAACGTGCACTGACATCGCACAGCACACGGGCGCCTTAGCGTTTTTCCTGCATAAAAACGCAGCCGCCGCGGTCGGGTTCGAACCCGGGAATTCCGGATCAGTAGTCGAACGCCCTAACCACTGAGCCACCGCGGCGGGGCTCAGACCTTTGTTAATTTCAGTTTTTACAGCATAGATGCCGAATTATGCCAGCTAGAGAAGGAATTATGGTTCATGTGTGCAGAGTGTTAAGCAGAAAGATAATTTAGAATTAAAAGCCGGCACGGTGGCTCAATTCTTATGGCGCTCGGCTGCTGGCTCGAAAAACGCGGGCTCGATCCCGGCCGCTGGGGTCGAATTTGATCTAGACGAAATTCTAGAGGCGCGTATGTTGTGCGATGTCAGTGCGCGTTAAAGAACACCAGCTGTCGAAATTCCCGGAGCCCTTAACTACGGCATCTCTCATAGCTTGAGTCGCTTTGGGACGTTAAACCCCCATAAAGCATAAACATCGTATTATTAAAAATTTTGCAAAACAGCAAGTGTGAAATAGAGAAACTTGCCAGCGGACTACACAGCTGTGTTCTTGCATTTGTCTACACACACTGCGATGCTGTGAAAATGCATTGCTCGCACATTGCAAATTTTGACTCCACATTTTCAGAGGGAGCAGACATTAAGACGTGAAGTTAACACCCAATCACGGTCGTACGACATTGCTGCACAATTCGTTTCCAAATGAAATGATGAAGGTTTTCAAAAAGGGTACTGCACTCTTAAGAAATTTCGGCGCCGACGATACTCGATAGTTCCGAATGGCTGCTAAAAACAGCACTGGCAACGGCGTGGGACAAAATAACGATTTCGTCAAATATAATCCTCTTCCGGGCGATTGTTCTTGAATACAAAAAAAAATAAACAACGGAGAGTTCACCTGAGCGTATAGTGCAGAGCCACGCGTTTTTTTTTTAATCCAGATTTGGCGCGTACATTCAGGTTCCGTTGTTTTCAGCATAGTTCGACGACGAATTTTTTGGAATTTAGCTCCGTCTGCAAAAGGCCTTTTTTGCCTCTATTCGACCTATTGCGTGTGTGCAAGGCGTAATAGTGCCTCAGTGGTTATGGCGCAAGACTTCTGACCCGAAAGACGTGGGCTCGATACCGACCGCGGCTGTCGCAATTCGATGGAGACTAAATGCTAGTGCCCCGTATACTCTGCGATGTCACTGCACATTAATCAACCACAGTTGGTCTTAATTTCCGGAGCCCTTCACTACGGTGTCCGTCATAGCCTGAGTCGCTTTGGGACGTTAAACCTCCTGAACCAAACCTTTGTGTGCGTACACGAAAGAAACGAACTAAAAATTTTCTGTTATATATAGTCGAGTCCACCTATAACCGCCGGATTTATAACGAACGTTCGCTTGTTACGAATGAGGACGGCGCTACCATGAACATATGTATTAGGGCAATGACATCACTAAAACCAGGTTAAAACGAAAAAGGAGGCGCTGTAAACTGAGCCTAGTAGTCGATTATTCGATGTGTGCCAATAGGCATTAGCTTAGAGGGGACACGCGGATGACTGGCGATTTGCTCGCAAAGTGCATTGTCGAGCTTGCCGATGACATTGCAAAAAGCGTTCCTTCCCGTGCTCGACAACCGTGCGGTACTCAAATTGCTCTATTCCCTCACTGCGGTGGCCACGCTCGTCTGCCAGCGAACAGGACTAGCAAGACCAATCACACTACATGGGCGTAATTCACGTGTTCAAGGTGTCCTGCCGGCGGGGCCTTTTCGGCACATACTCATAGCAATTGACGGGTCCAAGTGCCGCGAAGTCCCAGGTAAAATATCTCTGCTCCCTGCCATGTAGTGATAAGGTCCCGTGGATGGAACTGACTGCGGAGGGCATCAAGAATTTCTTCCGTAAGGCAGCGTTTGAGGATCCAAGAATGATAGAGGGCGCTGTCGAAAACCACGTTGCCGGACACATTTGGTTTGTGGCCACGACTTGTCGATGCGCAGCTGGCCCCACCACCCTTGGTGTCGCAAGCTGATGCTTTATTGGTGCGCATAATAACGCCGTCGTTGAAAACTTATACAATGAAGAAAATAGTACGTGAGCAACGACAACTCTCGCACTTCCAGGAATCTGATTAGGACAATGACGAGGAGGCCGACCAATCTCCTGCTATTGTGAGAGCTTCTTACGCGCTTATATAGTTATATCATGTACTGGCTGTTGATTTTGTTGGTTCATAATAAATTTGAGAGGCGCAATGGAACGAACACCGTAATACAGAGATAGAAAGAGCGCGTACGCTACCAACTGAGCACGATGCTCACACTGCTCTCTTGACGAAGCTGTTGCTGATGTTCTCAACGGTTTTAGAGACAATTCTCAAGGCCTCACTTTCACTTAGGAACTGCAGCAAGCGAGCAAGATCCAGTTTCTGGGCTTTCAGTTTTATTTCACCGGTGTAGATGTTTGTTGGGTGTATAACCCCTGGTCCAGGAGAAGTCTCAAGCCGTTCAGCAGTGCCCATTCCAAACTGTTGAAACGAAGCATCGCCATAAAGTGCTTACAAGCCGTCCTCTTAAAATCACGCTATCAATGTGTGTAGGCTGTCTTTGGCAAGCAGCTTCAAAAATTGAACAACGCTAGCTATCCGTGCCTTTTGATAACCGCTGTTTGCGAAGCATTGCTGCAGAAGATCAAACTTCCTTCGAGCGATGATTTACTAGACAAGCAGCGCGGTAAGAGACATGTGGCGGTAATTCCGTATATACAGAAAATGGGGCACAATATCAAGAAGACAGGTGGTCATTATTGGGTTTATGTGGTGTTTTCAGCACCCCACAACCTTGAAAAGATTTGCTTCACGATGGACAAACAACCCCCAAGGTGCGCTATCTAGCATAGGCTGGGATACACGAAATGCAGGTCTGAAGTCTTATACGGGATATCGCTCAAGTGTGGGGGCGTCTACATTGACCAGACCGGCCTTTCTTTCAACGAGAGTGCGAGCAAGCACAAACGGACAATGCAAAACAATGAAAGGCGAAACTCCCCGATAACTGCAGATATTGTGAATATTGCAAGCGGAGCTGGAAGGGGCAATGTTTGTCGGTAAAGGGAGAGAGCGAGTCGAAAGGAAAGTTATCGAGGCATTTTACGTACAGAAATGTGGGCCCACGTTCACAAGCACTTCATCGGTTAAACTCTGCGGGCGGGAACTGAATTTTATCTGTGTAGATCGTGTTATTCGGATATGTTCTCATTCTTCTGAATTATATCATACCTTGTTTTTAGAGCACTAATGCACTGGCAATTTTGTAGAAACATGATCTTGATTCTGTACATCTTTCTCCCGTTGGCTTGTTCGGGCTGTGATAATGCAATGATAATAATAATGTACTGACCTATAAAAGTGGTGTTTTCCTCAATAAGCTCAGTTGCTAGTAGGCGCTTATTCTTTCTCTTTGTCTTCCTGCGTTCGTTTTTTGCCAAATTCAAATATATTGATACCACGTTGATAGGCCAGGTTGATGGTACCAAGGATATCGCCGAGGAGCAGGTGACTTTCCTTCGGGGCTTGGAAAGCGCCGTAATAGGGTCTAGTTTTGAATAGAAGACATACGTAGAGAGCTTACACTGTGCGACTTTGTATTTTTGTATGTCACATGGGAAGTGTACATAGTAGGAGCCTCAGATGCAGCAAAAGCATTGCACGCAACCGTCGGATTTCTTATAAGAAGGCTCGACCGTAATTAACTGTCCGTCGGTATAACCACACAGCTACTCCGATGGAATTAGCAATGGCTTATGACTTCGCAAGAGCGCGACTTGGGTGCTAATAATTACTACCAGCCGATTGTTTTCCTGCGCCGAAAGGTTCGTACATGGCGGTTAGGCAAGTAGCTTCACAGAACCAGACGCACTTCCTGGTACAGCTTATACAAAGTCAACGCATGTTTCGAAATCTATTCAAACGGTTTGAAAGTGATGCATTCCGCTCCTTCGTGGCCATTATGGCCTGCGCACCTCTGGTGTTCTACGTGTCCTGTAAAGTAGTCACAAAGCTTTTTGCACCTATAGAAAAACCTTAACTCTCGGACCTTATCTGCTTCGCGGGCGAGAATAGTGATAAAGGTAAAGTCCCTTTTTAGGCTTTGCACTTACCTGTAGCAGTGAAGGGAAATCGCCTCAGCACGCCGCGGGTATGAGCCATGGCACTGGAGACGGCTGGCGTCGCGGTAGCTGTTTCAGCTGCCGAATCTTTTGGAGGTCGGGATGCAGAGGTGGTTGCCCCCAGAAACAGTTGAAGTGGCTTTCCCTTGTGTTTGGCCTTGGAAGGAGTGCGCGGACAGGGTGGAGTAGACTGGATACTGGCCGTGAAGGCAGTCTTGCTCATTCCTAAGCTTAAAGGAAGATGGGAAGGCGGCAGAAAAAGGATTGTTTTCGAAATTGATGCACTTATAACATTATACTGCAGAGAACTCGAACATATAAAAACCATAAGCTTGAGAGCTTTACGCAAGTGCGAGACATCGATGGCAACCGTTTTTTAGCCAACGCATTCGACAGCTTCGGTTTGAGTGAGAGGTCCGTCTTGTAATAGCTAGAGGGCATCCTACCGAAGGAACCGTGCAAGAAGAACGTACCTGACAGAACTGCGGACGCCTGTTCTCGCAGCTTGTAAATTTAGCATTTTGTAGGAAAAGCCTGAAAATGGCCGAAATGAAAATAGCTGACGGGCCAAAAATGCACGAACAATTCACTAAAGGAGCCTTTTGGAGCTCCTGGATTTCTCTTAAACGGATCTTTATTAGGCTTTTCCCCCACGCTTGTCGTCCACGCTCATTTGAATGAATGGAACGAGTGAACAATAAAGGTTTGTCAACGCCTCTTTTGTTATATATTTTCATCGAAAAAACAAGCTGTAGGTATGACGCGCTAGCCAATAACACTTTAACCCGAAGAGAATAAATTGGAGATGAGGAAATCTCGTCCAAAGCACATTAAAGTTTAAGTGAAAATTCAGGTGCTCTTCTCGCTGGCTGCCCTAAAGTTTCCTTACGGACTCACCTGGTGGCAGCTACCGAAGTGATTTTCGCTGGTGTCTAGGAGGAGGCGGAGGAGTGAAGGAAACACAGCGGCAGCTCTCTTGTGCGCATCTCGTGGGCGGTGGTGGCCTTCTGCTCGCTGCTCGTGGTGCTGCCAGTCTTACTTTTGTACGTGGCTTGGTTCCAGCACCTGTCCTCTAGCCAATCCTCCAACCATTCAGAGGTGTAAGCACCTGCGGATTGTGCGGAACAGGCTGGGAGCGCCAAACCGCACCTGGCCTGAGGTTGTTTTGCTAAACTGATTGAAGTTTGAGATGCGAACGAATCAACAGCAAAAGTAACCACTAAGACACTAAACTAATCAATGATTGCGCTTATAAGGAGCGCGCCAGCGTGCAGATGAAGCAGAAGCAAAAGACGGTTGGCGTAATGCAAATTTGTAAATCGTGGGCGTTCATATCTCTAAGCGACAAGTAGGCTGCAAAGGACGCCGTACTGCAGAGCTCCAGATTAATTTAGGCCTTCTGCTGCTCTTTAGTGCGCAGATCTTGTCCAGCACACGGGCACATTTTGTTTTTCGTCTACATCGAAATGCGGCCTCCGCGGTCCGGATTTCACCCATATTATTAGTTTCAGCAATCGAACACCGAAACCTCGGTTCCCCCGCGGAGGGTAGATGCTGCAATGCGTAAGGAAGATTACTTGATCAATATGCAATCAATGCACTCGTCACTCATTTGTTATTAGAAAATCATCGCTTTCTCGCTGGGCATGTCAGTCAGTCGCGCACATAGGATATAATGGTCCGCCACTGTCGAAACAAGAGAAAAGAGAAAAGGGTGGAAGTCATCTCTGGTTCTATTTTTAAAATTAGAGCTTGACAAGGAGAACTCCAGAAGGCCTGACATTGCGATTTCGCAGTTGCGTTTTGAGGCTTGGAGTTTGTTGATTTTTACAGGTAAATAGTAGCTAATAAAGTAGAATATGGGGGAGGAGGAAAAAAACGTCAGCTGGTGACGAGGCACCCATTTGTTCGTACTCTACAGTATAACCTTTTGTCCTTTACATTCATTACCAAAACTTGCCCGTATGACTTCATTTGTTCTTTGGTGGCGGTATAGCACAACAGCGCCCATATTTTAGAACGCTTCATTGAACATGTTCCCGATTTTCTAGCAGTCACCGGTGAACTTCATATTTGTACCGCGACGGGCTAAACAGCGGCCTCAAAGAATATGGTAAATCTGACTGAAACTGAATGTGAAGCATAAGCGGAGGAATGCGCAGAGTGGGATCTGTCTGTCTTGGATCCAACGCACGTTGTCCCTACAGTGACGACTGGTTGTTGAGTGCTACCCACGAAGCCATGTCATCATTTTGAGGTATTCCTTGTCGCGCCTTTTTAACTAAGGGAAAGAGAGCGAATCCGATAACAAAATATCGCTCAACGTTTAGCACCACCGAGAGCAGCGATACATGTTGGGCTGCTCGTCAGAGGCAGTTTCGAGTCATGGGCAAAGAAGGAAAAATAAAGAAAAAGGCGCTTCCTCGTATGCGCTCAGGCCAATTGGCTACAATTCATTCTGACACGTAGCTAAGGGTGACAGTCGATGTTATTTCTGAGAACAGTGGTTATTATACGAGAATGCGCTCAGTAACACCTCCTGTGGAGTGCTGCGAAGCGAACAGCAGCACTTCGAAGGCCGCTGAACTGGAAAATTGTGCTCACCTTACAGCAGGCTCCTCGTAGTCGCAGCAAAAAGAACAGAGGCAGCAGCAAAGGACTCGAAGGGCCGAGAACGTGGAGGTGGTCCCGGGGGTTCAGCGCTACGTGTCGCGTGAAATTTTTCCCCTTCACAAAAATGTGGTTGTGTTCTGCGAATGAAACACCCGAATAGAATACAAATTGGGGATGAGGTCGATGAGCATGGGTGCAAAAAAAATAAAAAGTAGTTGAATAAAGCTTCGAAAGCTCGGCCAGGAATAGAAACCCAAATTAACTCAAAAATAGCCAGCAGGTGTCATAAGATTGCCTGGGCGCTGCCGGAAGAGGATGACGGACGAAGGAGAGGACAGGGAAGCGTCAAAGCAGAGGAAAAAAATTAGTGGAAACTGATAAGACGAATGCGCAATTTTAGAGTAAACGGCAGCATATGGAGACCGAGATTGAGCCGTAAAAATCTGGATGAAAAATAACACTGAGTATGTTCATAACAAAACTTTCTACTACAAAAATCCTTAAAACATTTATGGGTATTATCAATCGCCAGCCATGAATGCTTATATTCAACCAGGCAGGTCACAAATATTTAAAAGTGCCGAATTTAGTCACCGGCTTATAGCCGTTTTGCCTGTTTCGTGACCTTTGCCATCCCTATCTCTGCTGTTTGGTCAAAACTGTATTTATGCATATAAAAATATTATCTTAAGATAATAGTGAAAGTATGCGATAAAGCACCCTACATAATGAATTTAGCAATGGGATCTTAGTAACAAAAATTTTGTCGATAAAACAAAAAATTTGTTCTTTGCGCCTCTCCCTCGAGTTGTATCAACGTGGGAAAATAATTTTCGGTGATGTCAGGTAATATTTTATTATAAATATATACCAAGTTCCGCAGGCACGCAGATTTCTTTTTTTAACTGCGCACCTCGCCAACCCGAAATCGTGGCTTTGTCTAACGGCGTTTTTTGTTCGTAGCGCACTTTTTCTGTATTGGCAAAACTGCTGACGGAAATGGCACAGTGCCCCGTCGCGATGGCTCAGTGCTAATGGCGTACCACTGCTGAGCCCGAGGTAGCTGGTTGGATACCGATCGCGGTGGTCGGGTTTCTATGAACGCGAAAGACAAGGTGCGCGGATACTGTGCAATGTCCATGGCCATTAAAAAAACCCCAGGTAGTAGATATTAATCCTGGGCTACCCACTACGGTGTCCCTCAAAGCTCTTATCGCTTTGGGACGTGAAGCCCCGTATGTCATACCGTAAATCGTACAGTGATGCAAATACCCGGCCAGTTGTTGCTCACGTTCCACGGACAGCGATCTTTTTTTTTTCTCCGAAGTATGCAGGCGTCATTAAGCGGTTTATTATAGAAGATACGGCCAATCAAAAGCTTGCAACTATCGTGATTGGGCTGGCCAGCAGATAGAATCACACGTTTTGAAGATAGTGAAATCAGTCAGTCACCTTCGAAGCTATTCCGCATTTAAGTTTAGTGTTTTTTTTTTTGACAAAAACATATGCACATCAGATTTCTCCACTTCACTGTTATCGCAAGCGTAGAATATTTCTTGATTTCGGTGAATCATGCGATGGGAGTGGCTAGGCAGTTCAAGGAATGAAGCCGATTAGGGAACCAAATGACGAGATTCTCAAGCATTGAGCAAACGGTCTGGTTTCACAATTTAATGCCCACAAGAATTTTTAACTGAGGCATCTGCATGACCGAGAAATAGATAATCATAAAACTCGACATCTCTGAAAGTTCTGTGTGCATAATCAGCCAGGAAGACCTCAAATTGGGAAGCTTCCCTCCAGAAGAATTCCCCACTCATCATGCAAACAAGGTTTCATTTCACCAATTTGCACACCGCATGAGGCATGAATTCCGTTTTTCACTCATCAACCTATGAGGCAACCAGTTAAATAGAAGCTTAAGAACTCACCGCTACCTTAAAAATTCTGAGTTGTTGCACCTGCTGCGAAAATAGTCGCAATTTTAGAGGGGACAGTGGACGCCTTACATTCCCTCGCCAGGTTTACAGGGGAAAAAAATATTCCTGCTTGAAGCCCGTAGAGACATTGCGCGAACTATATTTTCTGAATGAGAAAATTTCGGCGAGAAATGATGGCATTTGAGCGCTTCCACCCAGACAATACTCTATAGGTTACCGGGGAGCCCCTGGAAACAAATGGCGTTTCTTTCTCCATACTTCTCTTGACTTCGCACCATGAGAGACGTGATTTTCGCATCTCTGACTAACTATTTATTTTACTGGTTGAACACCCTCAAGCCGCAACATTCTTGCATCTTCAATTTCCTAGTACGCTGAATGTTTTGTATCTGCTTCTAACTAGGACATTAGGGCTGTCGTGACTTTATCAGCAGAGTGGCTATAACACAAAAGGATGGCAGTCGCATATTGCGCTTAGATATCGCGTTTTGTTGTCTTAAAAAAAGCTGTCATTCCGCGTTGTTAGGCAAATATGTGCGCTAGCGCGGTGTGTTTCGCAATATTTGCTTCATTAAACATTGCCGGGATTCGTAAACCACAAGTTTTCTCACGCTTGCCGCCTATAGTTACAACCCAAAGTTGCCACCAGGTTGCCACTTGCTTACCAATCGGTTGCCATCTCAGATTACCTCATGCACATCTCGCCGCGAATATGGCTGAAGCTGAGGATGAAGACACGCCAAAGCCACGAAAGGTCTTGTAGGGCGTCGTTAGGCAGCAGCAACAAATTCTCTTTTACGTAGCAGCATTTGTGCAAAAAACTAAAAAAGAGAACAAAAAGAAGAAGAAAAGAAGTATCACACTTTGAGTTTCACGATACGGTCACGTAGTGCTCGGCAGGTGTTAAAGCAAAAAAGATAAGGCAATTCATTGAAAACATGTGGGAAATAGAACGATGTTACGCATACTCCAAAATGATTTAGCACTCTGGGAACAATATACCTACGCATTTTTAGCAATGTAACTGTTTTAACGTTAGCCGCCTTAAAATCATTTTTTCAAAAATATTTAACTACAACAGTTTGTGTGAAAAGGGTGTCGAAAGAAGGCAATCCCGAGGAAAGAAATACACTTTGTGATTTTTGGGGTGGAATATAAAACACTTTTAGCAATGTTCTTAAGAAGACCGTTTATTCCGCTTTTCCATGGAAGAGGTAGACAGCACATTCTATAGCTAAGCACAGTGTATCCCAGGCTCTGGATCATTAGAGAGAGAGGAAGAAAAAGACGAACGGAATGGCAGGAATTTTAACTACGCGACACCAGGTATGCTACCCTACTCGTGGGAAGAGGAACGGAGGGAGAAATAGAAAGGGGAGAGAGCAAAGGGAGATCACTTTTCCATGTGTCCGTTGGTCATTACTTGCAGGGTACTCAGGGCACACACTGATAGTTCAAAATCTGCACTCGGTCCGGAGTCCTTTAAGAACTTGAAAAGTGCCTTCAAAGCCGTCTTCTGCGATGGAGGGTTACTCCAAGGACCCAGAATCTTGGCTTCAGTAAGGGGTCGAGGATTCTACGTCTATTTGCAAAAGGGAGGTAAGCCGTAAGTAGCATTGTGTGTAAGTTGCCAAATTGCGCAAGAAAAGACGCTTTTGGTTGAAATGAGCAGGGTGTCATCCAGCGTATTGATAAACTTTCCAAATAATCTCCTTGAGCCAGCCTCTTGTCGTCTCTTATATTATATGGTTACCACCCAGTTTACCGCTACCATCGCCTACCACCCCAGGTCACGACCTGGTTACCACATCGGTACCTAACCCGGATAGGTTACGACTTATTTACTACACCATTGATCGTGCTTGGTTAGCTGTAGTTGCTCTTGATTGATAGTCAGCAGCAGAACACCATAACCATAGAGTCACCATGACGCCTGAAAGGGCAGGATGAGCTTAACCGGAAAACGTCTGGGTCATAATGAAAACGCAGTGAAATGAAAACACGTTGTTAGCGCGTAAAAAAGAACGAGAGTTTGAAGAGAAAAAGATGAGCGTGATAATTCAAGGGGTTGCTTTAGCTAAGCCTCCACCGATGAATTGTGACGTCGCTCGAACGACACACCTGCAAAATATCATAGCCGCACCAATATATCAGGAAGGGAGCCAGCGGAAAAATTGAGAAGAGTAAAAGTTGACAAGTCATCGCCACTCCATTATCTCACCTTTGCGTTTGTTCGCTGGCTTCACCTATCAAACGTGAACAAACGTGCCAAGGTTATCGTTCTGGCAATATAAAAGGGGAAACGTATCAGACATTTTGTTTCGGTGGAGACGCGGGCTGGAGAAAAAGAAGCAGCACTAAAAGATCAACTTGATCCGGCATATTGCAGGAGGTTGTTTTAGCAAGGGCCAACGAAGAGGCGAAGGCTGGGAGGGCCCGCTCTCCCGATAGCAGCACATTGAGCCCTGAGAACATTTATGCATTATGAGTCCAGGCACAGAGTGCCTCTTCGAGACCCGCTTCAGGAAGTCAGGACGAGTCCATATTCCCTGTGCTTCCAAACTACATGACGAAGAGAGGCATCTGAAGCGTTGCCTTCCTTCGGTGCTACGCCTCAATCAACGGTCTTCACATACGCACATTTTCCTTCTGCACCTGTCTTGTTTTTTCCTTCTTTTGAACAGCCATCTACGAAGTAATTTTAAAGGTTCTGTAGAAAAGTAACGATAAAGCACTGTGGAAATGGCGACGCTATAACGAAAGAAATTTAATCAACTACGAACGGATCCTTTCCAATCGAGTGAATGAGTGATCTTGCTTGGAGCGTATAAAACACCTGTTTCTCTCAGTAGCAATTGCACAATATGTTGCGTAATTTCGCTCGGAGAACTTTGTTGATATTCCTCAGCTAGCAGCACTCGTAACTATTTTTATTTGCTGTTGAAGCAGAAAACTTTGAAAGAAATCAAACAAATCAAACGCCTTGAAGCATTGTAATTCAAACATGTTTCCTGCTTGATCAAGATATACCATAGAATCACTTTTTATTGTCAGAACACAGCTAATAGCTTTATGAATCAATTTTATTCACGTATGCTTCAACTGCAAACACGCAATTGTTCACTGGTGATATAAAGTCCTGGGGCGAAATCCTTCAAAGTACCGCGTTCACCCAGAAGGCAGGTAAAAGCTGAGGCACAACCGTGTGAAGGGCGTCCTATTGCGACCTGCGTAGCAGAAAAGAGTGCACGAGACAAAATACACGAAATGGTTTGCATGGGTAAAAACAGCAACTGAAATCTTTCCTCCGGAAGCCGCATTTTGTAATTTCTGACATCTGACGATAGTACATTCCTGAGAACTAAGCTGAAAGAACTAACGTGATGACTGGTGGCAACAGATTTGCATCTACAGTGAACCGCATTGCCGGTACTCAATTTTTTGAGAATCACTTGCTGAGAAAGCTGCCAGGATGCGTTGCTATTAAGCAAACCCAGGTGACATTACTCGTCGCTGCTGCCGTTGTGGCATTGGTTTAGTGAGGACGAAATGAATACATGCTTAGAATCCTGCTGATACTAAAATAATAATAGAAGCGTTATGCTATGCAACCATCCAGCAAGCATCCCTGGGAGCTCTGGTAATGCCATTTGGGAGAAAATTTCATCTGATTATGAGGCAGTACATCAGCATGAAGCGCTATTGCTAAACAAAATGTCATACTTTAACCTACCACATCCAGCTTCATACATTCTCTTCATGTTCATTAAATACCCTTGCATTCTAGGCAAATGATTTTTTGAAGATGCCATTAAATCTTCAGGGAGAAGCAAAAAAAGGCTCGTGAAAAGAAACAATAATACGCTTTTAAGATATTTGTTCCGTGTTTCATGCCTTTACTCTCTCCCCCAAAATCACCTGGATCACAATATTAGTCTTTGCACTTTCTCGCAATGTCGAGATGACTGTTTCAGTATTTAATTCGACTGGGTTATTCTTACTGTTCACTGGCTCCATTTGCCCCATGCATCCGATGCGCATAAGCTTGGGCAAGACAAAGCTCTCTTTTATAATGCAGGATAAGAATCACTTGAGGAAACGGACAAATCAGCTAAACGCCAAATTATGACTGGGTCTTGATTCCAGCATTCGGCACGATATATATGTGCAGTGAACTGACGCCATTTTGCACTGAAGTGAGCCAGTATGAAAGCGTCTGCTTCCAGGAATGCTTGACAAAGAGCCTTGCGAATCGGTTGGGCATAAATTTGGGGAAAATGAGGGAAAGTACAAATATGACTTTATAATAGGCTACAAAAACATTCAGTTTGACTGCTTCTCAGATCTAAGTTTTAGGCGTGGTGGCATCAACCAGCTTTCTGGAAGAAGCGTACACTGATTCTTCAGGCTTTTGTCCTTCTTTCCACTCGCTAACTAAATCCTAATTATCATTGAAGTTGAGCACCCTGTAGTACTATACAACTTCTGCCTAATACTTTAAGTGCGCTCAACAACCAATGCTCATTTATATGCGCTTCAGCATGATAAGTATTATGAGAACGCAGGGATTTGTGTTTAGATTTGAGGATCTTTCCACTCTCCCAAGTTGTCTTTGGGAATATGACCATGCAAGATGAATCAGTAGAATGCCTGATATATTCATTGATAGGTTTCAAAAATTTTCAAAAATAATCTTTTGGGGTTAAAAATATTGCTTTTGTGGCATGGTATTACCAGCGTTGGAGCACACAAGTAAACCGGTGAATCGTCTTAAGTAGTAAGCTCGTTCACTACTTTTTAATAACGAAAATCTTGATTATTAAACCGAGGCGCCTAGTTGAATTTAGATTTGTAGCCTGTCTTTGTTAATAGCGATATCAGTTCTTAGAATTTCGAAAACGCGATCACCCTTGCCGCTGTGGCTCGAAAAAATTTGTCTTTTTCGCCTAGTTACATGCGCTGGAGGGGTTGCTCGGCCTAAATGCTTTCCAAAGCGCATGTATTTTCGCACGATGCAGCCTGAATTTGTCAAGCCACAGCGGCGAGGGTAATTGCGTTTCCTAAATTCTAAAAACTGATACGGCTATTATTAACGGCCGCCCACAAATATCTAATTGCAACTAGGTGCCTAACCCTACTAGTCAAAAAGATAACGCATGGCAACCGTTACGAAGATTTATCTTCGCCATAAAACCTAAAGCCCTCAAGGTCACCACAGAGTCGACATCTCAGTGTCACTCGGCTTTGCAAGAAGAGGTCTGCACCTAAGTTCAGCTGTGTCCGCAAGAGGTCAAGAAGTAGTTTCTGTGGAGGCGAGAACTTATATAAGCTAGTACACTCCCCCCCCCCCCCCCCCTAATACTTAGGCTGGAAACATGGAAGAGGCTTTCAGGTACCTAAGAGTGTGAGACAGCGTTGACGATATAAGGTCTGCCTAATTGCCTTGAGTGTAACCTTTTCTAATTGCCAAGAGCAGCGGAAGGCTCCATCTACACGCTGGCCTTGAATATGCTATTCGTATTGCTGAAACAGAAACTAGCGCATACGAAGGTTATAACGGAATATTATGGGGGTAAGTCAAACCTAGATATATAGAACTCGAAGGTGAACGCAATATTGTTCGATATACGGATAATTGGATGTATAAAATGGTATTAGAGAAGGTAATGTGTAACCTAGAAGGATATACATTGCGCCCATGCTAGTGACGCACATATAGTAGCGCACCTCACGCTAGTCGACCATCGCCAAGCCTCACCTGCAACGTTTCAGAGACGCCGCGGACAGTTATTTCAACTGGTCACTGCATATATATATATATATATATATATATATATATATATATATATATATATATATATATATATATATATATATATATATATATATATATATATATATATATATATATATACGAAGACAAGGTAAATGAAATGAGGGGCTCGTTTGACAAACTTATTTAGGGAGCCAACAGTCACCGAAACCAAGGTGCATAGGGGAATATTTATTTTTTTATGTGTTGTTTTTATCAGTGTGATACTAATACGTAGATTATTCAATTG
Source organism: Amblyomma americanum (assembly GCF_052857255.1). Taxonomy (NCBI): domain Eukaryota; kingdom Metazoa; phylum Arthropoda; class Arachnida; order Ixodida; family Ixodidae; genus Amblyomma; species Amblyomma americanum. The sequence goes on from NC_135497.1 coordinate 360,594,866, forward strand.
CCTAAAGAAAATTACAAAAAAAGCAGCGGAAAAAAAACCATGCCGCCGGTGGGTCCGAACCCACGACCTCTGAATATCACGTCCGGTGCTCTACCAACTGAACTACGGCGACGGCTGTCCAATGTGCTGCTCTCGTGGGTATTTATGTTTATTGGGTGTAAGTGAACCTTGAGAGTGTTCACCAGCGGCACCCTCGTCCATAACGGTGGACGTAGCACGTCCTGTAATACCGCAAGTGTGACTTAGAACGTCATCTAACGGCGAGTCTTCTTATGCTACCTATGGCATCAAGACTGCCAGAACCGACACCTCCGTTAAGCTATTAGCAGACAAGGCAAATGAAATGAGGGGCTCGTTTGCCAAACATATTAAGGAAGCCATATATATATATATATATATATATATATATATATATATATATATATATATATATATATATATATATATATACCAAAAGTGATTTCTGGCAGCTGATTTTTTCAACATAATATAAAATCACCAAAAATTGAAGAAACATAACAGGATTTAATTCACGACGTTTCGGCTGGAGGACCAGCCTCTTTCTAGTGTAGTACAGCGTTTGAAACACGCAGTTTTTATAGAGTGCGAGAGGTACACAGTTTACAAGTTTACAGCAATGGACGAGTTCAAAACACTAGGGGGGGGATGGAAGAGACCAGGAAGAACATTTTTTCTCTTTTTTTTTAACAAAGGAAGAGAGAGAATCGCTGACAATCTAAGAAGGGGGAGATTCTTTCTCACCACCTCAGGGCTGCCTTAGAAAGGCCCTCGAGGTGTCGCGCCTCTCAGCATTTTGGTGACAAGCGTGAAGGGCTCGACCCCTGTAGAAGGAGGAAGCTGCATTCCAGAAAAACTGGTCGGGGGGGGGGGGGGGGGGGGGAGGGGGAGTAAAGAGGAATGCAAACGAGGCCTCTAATAAGAAAAAAAGACGAAAAAAGAAAAAGAAAGCAGTAAAAAAAGGAAAGAAGAGCCATTGTACAAGACTTGGTAATATGCATTCATGAAGGGTGGTGGCAACACGAGAGAATACAAAATAGGACATTAAAAAAGAGGGGGGGATTCTTTTTCACCACCTCAGGGCTGCTTTGGAAACGGGTTGGTGACAAGCGTGAAGGGCTTGACCCCTGTACACACAGAAGACAACATTCCAGAGGAACTGGTAGGGGTAAGGGAGGGGGGTAAAGAGGAATGCCAACGAGGCCTCTTAAAAAAGAAGAGAAAAAAGAAACAAAAATACAAAGACAAAAAGAATAAGAAAAATAAAGAAAATTAGGGGAAAAACGAAAGAAGAGCTATTGTACAAGACTTGGAAATATCCATTCAGACAAGGGTTGTGGCAACACGAGAGAAATCAAATAATACAAGTTCCTAATCAATCCTTAGAAGGGCACTCCGTACACACGCATACAGATACAGACAAAAGACGAGGCTAACAATAAATCCAACACCAGAAACGAACTGCAATGAGTCGGAAGTAAAATCTACCGCAAGACAAATGACCATTCAGAGTAAACAATTCATCAATGTATGAAGCGAAGACCGACATGACAGCAAAAAAATGAGGGGGGATAACAGCAAATGGGTGACAATATAATACAATGCGTCACAATACAAGATTAGAATAATAATAAAAAGGGGAAAGAAAATAGCAGTACATGTGGGACAATACAAGTGAAAAAACGGGGGACAATGCAAGTGAAAAAAGGAAAACAAGTCGGAAGCTATGCTTGTTATGCATGCTGCCGCCCGTTCTATGAGTCTGGGATAATAATTTTTGATAGTCTGGGATAATTATTATTCTAGGAGTCTGGGATAACTATTTGTTACATCTATTGAGTCTGTAAGCATGATAGCCGGCCTACTGTTTTGTTAATGCCGCTCGAGACTGTGTTAAATTTGATAATCAGGTACGATTCACAGCTCTCGCGGTCATAATTTGTGTTGAACCCCGATTGGAGTACAATAGTTGTAAAGTTATCGAATGGGTTCCCAAGGTTGTTGATGTGTTTTGAAAGTGGGAGATTTGGCTGTGTCCGCACATGTGATCTGTGGTTGTTGATGCGAATTCTGAACGGTGTAACTGTCTGCCCTACGTACTGAGCTTTACAGGTGCCACATAGCAGGAGGTAGACAACATTAGCGCTGTCGCACGAAAAGTTACCTTTTATCCTAAATGAGAAGGATGACGCTGTGCTTTTAGCACTGGTTGTTGTTGTCATAATCGGACAGAGTTTGCACCTAGGTTTATTGCGTGGCGCGGATCCTCTGAAGCTACGGTTGCCGATTGTAGACGATGTTATCATATCCCGGATGTTCCTTGCGCCCCTATACACAACACGTGGGGGATCAAGGATAACTTCTTGCATCTTTTCACTCTGTTGAAGGATGTTTTCACTCTGTTGAAGGACCACAACATCCTTCAACAGTGTCTACCAGTGTTAAAAATGTCAGAATAGTTTTCTTTTTCTCATGTTGCCTTCAATAAATGCATATGCACTGCGGTACATTGTATGGTCTCCTGCGCCTCACCATTCTGCCTGGAGCTGCTTTTTGGCCAAGGCTTCCACCATATATGGTGAAATAAAATGAACTGAATTGAACACGCAGTGCTGAACGAATGCGGAACTTGGTTTTATGCTCCGGCAGCGCGCAGAGCAATTCACCGCCGCTAATAGCTGAGCCTCTGCTCGGGCGAATCCTGACTGGAAGCATTTGCCAATGCCATTACAGCCCTAGACACGTGACAACGACGCAAGCAAGGCTGTTAACTGAGTCTAATGCCATTCGCAGGAAATGGCATCAAATTCGCTGCGTGAAAGGGCAACATTGCAGTTGCTTGGAACCAAGTGAGTTCTGCAGCCCAATTCGGTGCCTTAATCATAGTCTCCCCTTATCCTCCGCTTTCCCCTCCTCCAGATTGCTCGTCACTGGTATGCGTAGCTGCTCACGGGACACACCACATTACAAACTGTTTGCTCTCATGGGACAATATTTAACACAAAACGTTCCACAACACTGCTTGGGTACAAACGGTCGCAAACGGTAGAACCATTCTGCACATGGTAATTAAAACGTCGCTAGAAAATAGCACTGGCAACTGCCGGCACTTCAACTTGATAATGTCGGTAAAGTTCATTCAGACAGACGGTGGGGGAAGAGGGGAGAGACGATTGCCGCAGGCGCCGCTGAAAACCAAACACGAAATTTCTGATAGCGGATGGAGGCGCTGAGAAAGGGAGCAGGCGCCATAGGTTCCGCAACTAGCGTCAAGCTGCGTCTCCCTCTCACTTCTTCAGAGGGCTCGAAGCATCTAGAACAGAATCCCGCGCGGCACTTCGAAAAGGTCGCGGAGAGAGGAGGAACAGGGCTGTGAGAAGAGACGCGCAAGCAGGAGCCCGTACTTTTTTGCGTGCTGCAGAGCGATCTTTTTCTTCTTTTTCTTCATAGCCGCTGCGCGATCTGCCTTCACGCTACCGCTTTTCTCATCGCGCTGTATTCGCTATCGCCCTCTTCAATTCTCCCCTGCGTTCCGCGCTTGCTCTCTTTCACCCTACCATGCTCTCATCCGCTCGGTTACGCCGAGGCCGACACCTAGGCACGCCCCTCAACGCATGGAAAGAGCGCTTAAGAGCTTCGCTCTATAAAAGCCAAGCAAGCACTACTAAATATGCCACGGTTAAGGAAAACAGCAGCGACAACCCTCACGAATTGCAGATATGAGAAGCCATTGGAGGGATGTCAGCAAGGAAACCATACGCTGGGAAAACCCATTGATTTAATATGCAGTTTTTTTTCTTCTCAAGTGCCTTATTTCGGAACACGCAGCATGTAAAACGACATCTTAACGGGGGTTGATACCAGTGCTAAATAAATTTTACTGCTCATAACGATAAGCTGTTGGATGCTTCATAACAGAGATGTATGGCATATCGCTCAGCGTCCGCTACTGCTTATCGCGTTCCGTTTAATGACTGCTTGCACGTGCTGATTGGTACCGACGTAGCAGAAGTGCGCTCAGTGGCCCGCCACCTGGTACCATCTAGCAGCTTTAAAGCTACTTGCGCAGGCACAGTAGCGGCGATACGCGCTTTGCAAAAATTCGCTAATGGCTGGCGTATGGCGTAACGCAGCAGGGACGAAGAGAGCTGTTGTCGTTCCGTTCTGCTTTCGTGCTTGGTAAGTTACGCTGAACACCAGACATTTTCCTGCATTAATAGATAGTTCTTTAGAGGCAGACAAATAACACACTCTGTCCCTTTTACGTCCTGTACTCAGTCGACAGGAATATTAAGGGCAACGCTCAAGCGGCGCATGACAGCACCTCTGGTCCAGCTTGGGTGAAAATTGCACGTTTCCAACTTTTACTTAGTTGGTCACAACCCAACACATATTCGTGCACCAAAACTGTCACCTGAGGTTCGCCAAGCTGCGCAGGCGGCGATAAGCTGTCAAGTTTTCCCGATAATGATCATTGTGACTCAGTTCACCATGGTTTGGAGGAGGACTATGCATGAGCATCTTAGATGACACTCACATAGTGCGCGGGTCAGTGCAGAAGCAGCAGCACAGGTGATAGACCCGCGCTTCTAGTCTCGGCCGCTGCGTCCGAGCCGACCTCCTCTTTGGCGCTCTTCCAGCCTGTTGGGAGTTGTGGTGGTGCGGGGGGTGACTGGCGCAGCCGATGGTGCTTTCCGCGGATTCACCACAGCGGATGTGGACCTCGGCGGAACACAAGAGAGAGATGCAGCTCCCCGTACACAGGTGAGCGGAGCCTGGGCCGTTGGCTGCGTCAGACATGTTAGCGAATGACGTGCAATTAAGCCCTCACCAATAGAAAGCAGCTATAGCAATGTCCCAAACCTAACATCCGAGTCGTAAAATCGGATCATTGGCTTCTGGGTGTAAAAACAAAAATGTGCAAAAGGGTGCGAAACAAACGACTAAGTGTTTTAGTGACCTTCCCATGACGATTTATTGTTGACTGCTTTCCCCAACATTTTTCAGTTCATCGCTGATAGTTCCTCTGTTATCACTGTTTGGTTATCGGTTGAACCCTGATCGTTCTCTTTCACCGCCACAGATTATATTCAGGAACTTTTTTCCCGCTCTTGCTATAACCTGCGTCGTTGCAGACTGCTCGAGTATGTCAAACATCCCATGCGCCAAATTTGGAATGTCCATGCGTCGTGCAAATCTTCGACATCGACCTTTGATTATGCTTTCTTCGCTCTTCTCTCCCACCTGCTCGTATGTTTCTTTGATAGCTTGCGCAGGGCTGCTTATGATTCACCGCTCTTAATGGGCCAGATACACGCTTCTGAGTTTTCTCGGTTGCATACATGGCCTACTGCAGCCTTGCCACTAGACTGTCAAAAACAAAACTGACGGTTCCACGGATTACTCGTCTGAATGCAGGTCGGCTTCATCCAGAGTCACATTAGACACATCTCATAAAGAGATGCGTTTGAAGACGTGCGCCACAGGCTCTTCTTCGGCTTCGAGAGAAGCGACCAGAGGGCTCGTTGTCAGGTGCTGACAGCCGTGCGTGGCTAGTCACCCGCCCACAAAAGTGTAGTAATTGCAGAACACGTAGCCAAAATTCACAGCTCAGTGAAGTTATCTGCAAACTGCTGCGCATGTTGGGTTCGTTGACTTGAACCTTCGGTGCCCCAGCAACGGATTTGACTCAGGCAACACTCTTTAATTTGGTGGAGCTGGCTGCTCTGCATTCATAAAAAAATCAGCTTCACGATGTACAGGCGCGTGCTTAAGCTTCCGAGGAGTGAATGAGTTAGTATTGATATGCACTGACTAGCAAAGTACGTGTCATCATTCAATCACGAGTTGGTTCGGAAACATCGTGTTATTTCAAATATGGTTGGCGAAAAAAATACATGAAAAAAATGGTTCTGTCTGACGTACATCTCGGTAAGCAGCTTAACCACGCCATAAACGAAAGGGATTGAGGAAGAAGTGAAAGAAGAAATGAAGAATGCTGTGTCGTAGTGGAAGGCTCTATGATTTTGACCTCGTGAAGAACTTCAACGTGCCCTATAATTGCACAGCACTTGGGCGCCTTTTGTGTTTCGCCTCCATCGAAACGCGGTCGCCGCTGTGGGGTTCAAACCTGGGTACTCCAGCTCAGTAGCCGAGTGCCCTATGAAATGAGCCACCACGGTGGGATAAAAATTGCACATCTCTACAAACACTTTTTTTATTCATCACAGAACGTATTGGACACTGCAGCGGCAGCTTCACGTTTAAGCCTGGACAGGGGCAACACGTGTAGGGAGAATCACAGTAGGTGGACACTTTCCCCAGTATATGCGAGATGTCATTCAACGTGCATACTCTCCTTAGTTTAGCTTGCGTTTTCTTTTACAGTGCTAGCTCTAATAGCCCAATTCTTCTTATTTTGCTTCGTAGGTGTCGTCCGTCCTGATGCCTCATTCCGATGTATGAGGTATATACTACTATATAAGTACTATACAGAGCTACCGATTGAGACACTGCCAATAACGGCCTCTATAACGCTGTGAGAATGGCCAACTGGGGCAAACGAATTCGAATCGGATATGCTAACCTAGACCGTCATAGAGAACACGGTAGACTTCAGCCATGCATCCGCAAAAGCTTTTAGAGGTTAACTGCGGATATTTCCGCTTCTGGGATAGCGCCAGTTATGCGCGGTGTCTTCCCTGGCGCTAAATACGCCACAGATATAAATACACAACTTAGCGCTGAATGCGAGACCTACCCTGAGGGTGAGGTGTTGTATTATTGCAACGTGAGCTGTACAGTTCTCTTTCGGCGAAAAAGCAATTGCCGTGTGCGTGTCCGTACTTGTGCGCGTGCGTGTGCGTGTGTTTTCATCCTCTATCTGGTGGGTGCACTTGCGGGCACCCACCGCTAAAAATGCCGCTCCCACTATCCACCCGGCGACCTATAAACTCCAGAAGGCCTCCACCAACCTCCACCGCACGGAAGTCTACACCCCATCGTCAATGCCGCATCGAAGCGGAACGCAGAAGAGAACTAAAAAGTGATGGCGAATTCAAATGCATAGACGCAAGAGGATGGCGATGAATGTAAAAGTGTAATTACAATCAATACTGCTACACGCAGACTTGTTGCATCACACCATGTGAACGCCTATTATTTTTTTGTTGTGAGCTTCTAGCGATCTGCATCAGCAATAATAACGGCAGTGGGCAAGCTCGAAGCGAGGCAGAAGGACTTGATGTGGCATAATAATTGCCTCACTGGCCTCAAATGAGTGGCCAGAAACTGCTGTTGAAGGCTGATCTGCTCGTTCCTTTGTCGCGAAACTTTAGGCGTTAAAACATTTGAGTACCAATGATGGCGGCTGGTACTGACATTGCTGAGAAAAAGAGTTCCTAAACATAGAGTTTCTAAACGTGCTGACAAGAATAGGTTTGGATCAGAAGACAAGCGAAAAAGGAGATTTTCATGATCTAATTGCGCATCCAGAAGATATCTAAGCACTTGCAAAAATTTCTAATGACGAGAGCTGTTTGGAGAAAAATGCATTCTATTTCCTATAGGTATTGCACGTTCCTCGCAGGAGAGATTCATATATGTGACTGTATAAAGGTAGTCAACAGATTTGAAAATTACTACGACGAAAATATCAGAAGAAATATTGCAATTTCAATATCCTGCCCTCAGTCAACAAAACTGCAGTACGCTGCACTAGAGAAATGCGAAAGCGCTTGCATTTGAACATTAGCAACTTTTTGAAAGAACTTTTCCGTACGTAGCACTTATCACGTGACCTTTGGATGATGTCAGCAACTTTTTTCAAGATATTGTAGTCTATCATCAGTACACATCCCAACACATTTCACCGTTATGCACACCACAATGCGTTCAGTTTGTATCCCTCTCGGAAGGTTGTACTAACGACGCCTCGTAATATATTTGTTGCGGGCTCACCTGGCACGCAGAGGGCCTGGGATCGAACCCGAATGCCGGCGAGTTTCTTTTTTCAAATGTGGCCATGTGAGAGGCATCACTTTCCGCGGACATTTTGTGGACACATGTTTAGGACAACTTCCGGTGGAGTGCTTTCCTTCGAATGAGGCATATAATACCTTCGCATTACAAACTCACCAGAGAAGGTTTCGTCATGAAAGCATCGTGGAGGCCGATGGGTGGACGGCTGACGGCTCTGCCAGGCTTGCCGCTCTCTGGAACATGTAACGTCTTTGACCACCGACTTTGGGTCTGGGGGCGGCGGCCGGCACAACCTCTTTGTTCTCCGTGTTTGGTGCCGCAGCGTCGGAGAAAGACGACAAGTCCTTGGCTGAGCTTCGAGACCGGTGGCCACCCAGTTGACCACATCGCAGATCCCGCGCTGTGGGCGGAGTTCCCTGAGGCAGCGGGCGAACCCTTTCTCCACGGCACCACACCAACACCGAGAGAGCACTGCCGGGAGGAGTGGTCTTCTAAATGTCACTGTTCATGTCTGCTCGTCACTAAACACGGAATGCTCGGCGTAGTGCCTACGTTCGTATCAACGAATGCTGAACGAAGAGGATGGAATGCGTGCGCACGAGCGATTCTTCTTTCCATTCTGCCTCCTCTTCTTCGTGGCTGTTGCGCAAAAAACAGTACTTTGGTTGAGCCACAGATCTGTTTGTACCGCTGTACAAGGTTTCTTGATAGAATCTCATCAACTGCATTGCTAAATGTTACAATATTTTCTTTTGTGTGCATTCTTATATTTTGATATATTTAATTATTCCTTTTTAATCCCTCTTCCTTCTTTTCTTTACACATACAAATTCTGATCCGTTTTTATTTTATGCCCTTCTTGAGGAAGAATCCACCGGTGCTGCATCGCGCGTGCTTTTTTTGCCTTTATTGAGTACAGGTGAATGGCAACTTCTGCCTCCCGTTTCTTGGCTGATCCCCCAGTGTGGCTATGTGCTATTTTTGAGAGGCTTATAACAACAACTGTTGGAAGGACTTCACGGTGCCAGTATGAGCAGCCGAAAGAAAGAAGACACGAAAGAGAAGATTGCTTGGAAGAGAAAGATATCATTAAAATTCCAGAAAGCAAAAAACAAGTTAATACTCTTAAGTGCCAGTGTGCACTGCGTAAATCGGCCGCATAACGCCTGTGCTTCTGCGACATTATTTTCAGCTTTGACGGCCTAAAGGGGGAACCGTAACTACTGCAATATAGCAGCGTTACCAAGGACTCCTGCTGTGGGTGGCATATGTAGAATCGATCTTCTTTAAAAAGTTCATTATAAACTCGCGCATTTTTGTCTGACTGCAAGCTCGTCAGGGCGAATTTACTGGTTCTCGAGGGTCTAAAAAGAATAAACAACAGACAAGTAAAAAAAAGTTCAGGGGGCTTTGGTTGACTAAAGCTTGTTGAGCCGAAAGCCTTTACCGCGGTCTTGCTGCATGTGTCACTTTTGTTTATTAGCGTGCGCGCTTGGTTGCTTTGGGCACAGGAGACCTTTTAGGCGGCACCTTTCCAGACCGGCATTCAGGAGGTGTTTGGCAAGATTACCTGGGGAGTGCTGCTCTAGAACGATGGTGGCGACACTCAATGACGTCACACGCATGCGCAGTAGGCTGAACCGCCAGTGCATTAGTCTGTTTCTGTGAAGAATTGCGAAAGCATATGTTTTGAGGAAAGGAAAGAGAGAGAGAGAGAGAGAAAAACTTTATTGTTGGAGAGGAAGTCGGGGCACGCCCCTGGGTCTCCGCACGACCCTACTGCACTCAAGTGTTTATGTCCCTAAGGTCCATAACACTGGCAGCCCGGCTGGTGGCGATTATCTGCACGGCCGGGTCCTCCGAGCGCAGCAGGGTCTCCCAGTCCTCCCAGGTCTTGAGGTCCTCTAGGCCGCGCGGGGGAGGGTGCCGGGCAGAGGGAGAGGATGTGGAGGGAAGAGGCGAATGGTTCTGGGCACAAGGTGCAGGCAGGAGTGGGGAAGGAGGGGTGATAGTGGGCTAGGGTCAGGGGTGAGGAGAGTGTGTGTGTCCGTAGTTTGCGCCAGAGCGTTGCGTGTTTGTTATCTAGGGAGGGGTGGGGCGGGGGGTAGAGCTGGCGCGAGGCTCTGTAGGCCTGCGTCATCTCGCTGAACGAGTGCATTCGCTCCCTCGCGAATCCCCGATCCGAGGCCACCTGAACCCGGTTTAAAGAACCTCGGGCTGAAAGGTTGGCGGCCTCGTTTCCGGGATTCCCGGAGTGCGCAGGCACCCATATAAGCTCTACATGGCGGGGTGGGGGTCTATCGGGCGAGCTCAGTATGCCAGTATGCCAAAAGCAGCGACGTGGACTCGGCTTCGCGGAAAATTTAGAATTGCAGTTTTAGAGTCTCTTAAAATGTACTGGGCTTCCGTGCGGGTGATGGCAATTGCAATGGCGGCTTCCTCTGCAGCATCTGGGGTGGTGTCAAGGGGGAGAGGTAGTGTGAGGAGGGCGGATGAAGAGCAGTCCACCACGGCTGCGGTTGCTTTGTCACCCGTGCAGGCGGCGTCCACCCGTACGGCGTCCGGCTCGGAGCCGTACACTCGGTGGAGTGCCTTCGCACGGGCTCTGCGGCGCTGCTCATGGTGGGAGGGGTGCATATTTTTTGGCAGTGGCTTGATGACCAGCTCTCGGGGAAGGGATTGAGGAATGGGGAGGAGAGTTGGGTCGTTGGCCGCTATTCTGATTCCGAGGGAGTCCAGGATATACCGGCCTGTGGAGGTTTGTGTAAGCCTTATGTATTGGGCCTGTCGATGGGTCTCCACGAGTTCCCCGATCGTGTTGTGGAGGCCCAGGCCTAGTAATCTGTATGTGGGGGTGTTGAGGGGAAGATGAAGTGCGACTTTGAATGCCTTGCTGATCAAGGCATCCAAAGTATTTATGCCGTGTTTGGATAGTTTTACGTATGGGGCAGTGTAGAGCACACGACTGAGGACAAAGGCATGAATGAGGTGACAAATGTCGCGCTCCTTCATGCCTATATGATATCCCGAACCTGCTTGAATTTCTTGAGGTAGGTGGTGTTTTTGCCATCGTTCTGGATATGCAGGCCCAATACGCGGAGGGTGTCAACCTCCGGTACCGGGCCCCACTCAGTTCGATGGCAATGGGGGAGCGGGGGGAGCGTTGGTTCTTTGACCGGATGAGGAGCAGTTCGGATTTCTCTGGGGAACAAGACAGTCCGATGTTCTGTGCATAAGTTTGGGTGAGGGTGGCTGCTTCCTGTAAGGTGTTCTCTATGTCGCCGTCACTGCCGTGGGTGGTCCACAGTGTGATGTCGTCGGCATAAAGAGTGTGCTTAAGGTTGGGGGATAGTTGCCAATTTTCGGGCGAGGGGGATGAGGGTGATGTTAAAGAGGAAGGGGGAGAGGTCGGACCCTTGAGGGGTTCCGATACTCTGAAGCGTGTAGGAGAGGGAAGAGAGAGGTCCAAAATGTATCTCAGCCGTGCGGTCAGTGAGGAATGCTTGAATGTAGGCGTGCGTGCGCGCACCCACATTCAATGAAGATAGGGCAGTTATGATCGCCTGATGTTCGATGCGATCGAAAGCTTTGGAGAGATCCAAAGCTATGACTGCCTTTGTGTGACCAGGCATAAGGGGGTCGAAAATGTCATGTGTGAGTTGCAGCATGGCGTCCTGTGCGGATAGATGGGGGTGAAATCCCACCATGCTATGCGGGTATAGATCGTTGTCCGCCATGTGCGTTGTGAGTCTTGCTAACACAACATGCTCGAAGAGCTTTCTGAGGCATGAGGTTAGCGAAATCTGGCGGAGGTTTTGAAGTGTAAGTGTTTTGTTGGGTTTGGGTATGAATACTACCTTAGCGTGGCGCCAGGACTGCGGGAGGATACCCTCCCTCCAGCACTGGTTGAAGTATTGCGTAATTTGGGTGATAGATTGGTCGTCCAGATTATGGAGCATGGAGTTTGTGATTTGGTCTGCACCAGGTGCGGAGTTGTTGATGTCAGTGAGGTTTGTGTCGAGGGTTGGATTGGCTGGTCCTGTGTAGGTGGGTAGAGGTGGGGGGGGCACCCGGAGAGGTGTATGTGTTCTGAAGTGTGTTTATGATGACCTCGGGATCGTCAATATGTTGGTGTGTGAGGCGTGTCACGTGGTGTTGTGTTGATGATTTGGTGTTTGTGACGTCGATGAGGTGTCGGAGGAGTTGCCATGCTCGTTTGCTGGACAGGGTTCCGGCGATGCCGTCACATATCTGTCCCCAGTTGGATCGGCAGAGCTCATCCGAGTGTTGTTGGATTTTTGTCTGCAGCGCGGCCAGCCGCTTTTTAAGGGTCTTGTTATATTTATTGTCCTTCCAGCGTTCCGGGAGGCTGTGATAAGATTCCCAGAGGTGGGCTAGGTGTGTGTCCGGGGTAGGGGTTTCGGTGGTCGTTTCAATGTGTTGCGTGTTGTGGTGAACGTCATGCGTGAGTGATTGCACCCAGGCGTCGATCTCTGTGATAGGAGTGTCTGGGTTGGCGGTGCGTGCAGCGCGAAGTGCGTCCCAGTTAACCAGTTTATGTGTTGTATAGAAGTGACGGGGTTGTTTGTGCGGGACAGCGATTTGTATAATGTAATGATCACTGGCCAATGTATGTTGAGTTCTGTTCCAGGTAACACCGCGAATGTAGCGGCTCAGCGTCACGTCCGGACTGGTGTCCATGCTGACACTTTTGCCGATGCGCGTGGGCATCTGAAACGTGTTGTGAACAGTGAACTGGAGATTCTGCAGGAGCAGCCACAGCCTGCGACCTCGATGTGTCGTGGATGTGTATCGCCAGTCAGTATGCTGACTGTTGAAGTCCCCACCAATTAATAGAGGATGTTTCCCTGCTAGGTGGTGTAGCTATCGCAGAAAAGATGCTAACGAGGCCATTGGCTGGGGCGGGGGTGGTGTACATTTGCCATAAAGATTGAAGGAAGTGTATGTGTGTTATGTATAAGTTCAGTGATCACGCAAGGTGTCTCAGACGTGATGTGATGAGTTTTATAGGTGAGGCTGCGGTGAATGAGTGTGGACGCCCTGGGTTTGCTAGTGGTGTCTGAGTGTGTAGATGTGTAGCTGGGGAGGGTTGCCCGGTGTGCAGTATCCTGGAGAAGAAGTATAAGGGGAGTGGGCGTGAGGGTGGGAAGGAGAAGTTGCAGAGGTGCGCGCTTGGCCCGGAAACTGCGGCAGTTACAAGTTAAAATGGGAAGAGAATTGGTGTTCCGCCCCGCCATATTGGAGAGTCGGGGGGTTGAGGAGGGGAGTGAGACGGGTGTCAATTGGTATGTGTTCAGCAAAGGGGGTTTGTGCTTGCGGAGGTAGGGGGAGGAGTGAAGGTGGTCTGAATTTGGGTGAAGCGATGGGTAAAGTTATGTTCCATGAGCTCCATCATCTTGGTAAGCATAGCGTCCATGCGCTGCTCAAGTTTTTCGGTGAGGGTGGCGGCAAGGTGATTGAATCTGGCCTCAAGGCGGGCGTCTAGCTCTTTTAGTTTGTGGTCAACTTTGGCATCCAGTGCAGCGAATTTAGCGTCTATTTCTAGGGGTATGGGAGGCGGTGTGGCGTCTGAGGTGCGCTGCTTCTTTGCAGGAGGGGTGCTCGAAGTGTCTGTGGATGGGGATGTCGGGTTAACGAGAGGGGGTGCGGGTTGAGTAGGTAGAGAAGGGGTGGAGCTGCTTAAAAGGGGGGAGAGACGGCTTACCTCGTCGCGCAAGGCCCGGAGTTCCTGGTCTCTTGAATCTTCTTGGTAGGACTGGGGTGGCGGGGGAGGACGGGTGGCGTTGCCGGAAAGGCGGTGTGCCCAAGTGAGACGTGAGGTGTTTTTGCTGCTGTTCTGTCGGTTTCTGGAACTTCACCGGGAAGCCGTCGAGCTGCGTCCGTTGGTTGTGCTTTGTTGATCACGGCGAGACAGCCGCGATTTAGACGGAGGAGAGAGAGCGTTCCTCGGGGAGGCTAGTTTACGGCCCCGTGCTTTGCAGTTCCCAGTACCGGTCATATGTGGGCCCCCACAGAGAATGCAGCTGGGGGTACACGATGGCACATCTTCTTTGGGATGAGATTTCCCGCAGCAGGGACATTTATGAGATCTTGGGAGGACACACACATCCGCCCGGTGGCCTGGGACGCGGCAGTTCGTGCAGGGGTCTATATGCCCTCGGTATGGCGTACACCTGTGGAGGGCTCCTCCATAAAGAATGGCGCGTGGCACAGGTCCAGCACGAAAGGTGACTAGAATGGAACGCGTGGCCCCCATTCGGCGGGCGTCCACGATGGGGGCTTCCGGCTTGCTGGTGATGAGGTCCTGGAGAAGAGCTGTCGGGGTCTCCTTCCAGTATGCATTGGAGATTACTCCGCGTACCGCTCCGTCCTGTGGCGCTATATAAGCTGCGACTGCGAAGTCCTTTGCTTGGTGTTGGATTTGGGTTATGCGAACCAGGGCGAGTGCGTCAGCTTGTAGGGGCGTGCTTACTGTGCACGTGTTGTTGACTGGGTGAACCCTGATTTGGGTACGCGTTGGTTCTTGAAGCTGGGACGCCGCTCGGAGGATGGTTTCCCGTAGTAGTCGGGGCGGAAGCAGGTTCAGCTGCAGCCCGCCTCGAGACCTGAAGATGATCTTGTAGTCAGCAGCCGGGAGCGGCGGCTGCTGCCGCGAACGCTGCGCAGCTGCGCGCATTGCTCGCAGGTTCGACTTGTCAGGGCCTGCAGTAGGTGAGATGGCGGCACCGCTTGCAGACGCTGTGGTTTCCTGGCTTGTTGACGTACAGCGGTCCCTGGAGCGGGCAGGCACACTAAGGATGTGAGTCTAGTCCCTTGGATCGTAGTCGCGGGGGTGAAGAATATCTCCCTGCATCTGCACCTCCATGGTGGTGTGTTCACGGGGGCGCGACCGCGAGCGAGCGCGGACACAGGAAGAGGAGTCGTTGGCGCAGCGCGCTTGTAATCCAGGAAACGGCGCGCGCGCGCGCGCGAACGCTCAGGCCGGATGCTGGGATGCGATTGCCGCCGAGATTGGATAGGATAGGATAGGAAAACTTTTATTGAATCATAAGTATTTAGGCGATCAGAAGTCTTCTTGCTTGCTTCGCGTGTCGCTGTCTTCACGCTGCGCTGCAGGGAAGGCTTCTTCAGCAAAGGGAAGAAGTTTCAGCGGGAGCACGGAGAAATGCGACCGCTCTCCTCGGAGCTTCCAGGCGCAGGAAAGCAAATTTTTTTACGAAAAGCAAGCACGCCGATTTTCTCGGATCTCAACACCTCGGTGGACACCTTAACCGTGCCTTAAAGCATGCAAATGAAGGTGCATATGTCATTAGTCCGAAGCACTGTCGCAAGCTAGCCTACAACCTGACTAAAACATTTAAGCTATATGCAGACAGAAATGCAAAAACACCACTAAGAACTCACTACGATGAACAGCTGCTCAAGATTTTGGTGAATGTTTTCGGGAATACTGCCACAACATTGTTTATGGTTTTGGGTTCGAACCCGACCGCGGCGGCTGCGTTTTTATGGAGGAAAAACGCTAATGCGCCCGTGTGCTGTGCGATGTCAGTGCACGTTAAAGATCCCCAGGTGGTCGAAATTATTCCGGAGCCCTCCACTACGGCACCTCCTTCTTCCTTTCTTCTTTCACTCTCTCCCTTATCCCTTCCCTAACGGCGCGGTTCAGGTGTCCAACGATATATGAGACAGATACTGCGCCATTTCCTTTCCCCAAAAAACCAATTATTATTATTATTATTAACGTCTCAAAGCGACTCAGGCTATGAGACACGCCGTTGTGAAGGGCTCCGAGAATTTCGACCACCTGGTGTTCTTTAACGTGCACTGACATCGCACAGTACACGGGCCTCTAGAATTTCGCCTCCGTCGAAATTCGACCGCCGCGGCCGGGATCGAACCCGCGTCTTTCGGGCCAGCAGCCGAGCGCTGTAACCACTAAGTCACCGCGGCGGCTTGCCACAACATTGTGGTCAACCATTTACGACATCACTGAGATTTCATATGCATTTCTGATATCTGTTGCTCAAGTCGGCGTCGGCGCTTCGGCGGGCGCCGTTTTGTCGCCGTGCCTCTGTTTCCATCATTGAACGTATGATAAGGATTTTTTTTCCTTATCGAGTTAATTTAGTCATCGGTGTGCCATGCCTTCAGACCTCACGTGACCTGAGACCAGACAAGGTCATGGCCGCAAGTATGAGCCATTAAAGCCTTTCGCCTTAATTGATGCCCGGCGTTTGAGAACTGCCAGCGCGAAAGCGGAGCGACCGCAGATCGATGCACGCGCTGGAGAGAATCTAAAATTAGTGATATCGGCGATGAAGACTCCCGTGCAACGGATGAATGTCAACGCTTAGAACACAATTTTATACATTTAGCACTGCAGCTTAGCAAGACCCTGCGATTGCCCTGTCGCTTACGAAGTAAAAAAGCATGAAAAGTTTGCCAATCACCGACGCTTTTGTTTAAGTAGATAACGTTGCGCTCTTCTTGCTCGTAAACGTTATAAACTACATCCGGTCTTATCACAATAAACATGTGTACAGATATGAAGTGAGAAAAATAGGTCGCCTTCTTTGCGCAGCATTTTCTGGGGGCAATTACGTGCGCCTTCTGGTCTCAGTTTCTTTGTAAAAGCCGTAGATGGAAGACATGTAATGAATGGAGAGAAGCTGTGTGCTGCAATTCTTTTCTTTTATTGTAGTCCCTTGTTGCCATCCGGTTGGCTCTGATTCCAGTGACAGCTTGAGTATGGGACAGCAACCCGGAGAAAAAAAAAGAACCAGAATGAAATAGAATTTGAATGAAATCATGATATCACCCTACCCCCTTTACGTGGACGACCATATCATCATACACGCACGCCTTACTAAGGCCTGTCACTGCATTACATTCCTGCTCAAAATTCGTCCCACTTGAAATGTGGCGCTCAGTCATGCGTTTTGATAAGCCCTTCTTGTCCTGAAAAATCTCCTCTTTAGAAACATAGACTCGTTCCTGAAAAAACTCTCCTGTGTTCTCTTTGTATTGGTGGCACCAGAAAATTCAGAAATGAGACTAAGCGATTGTTTTATCTCGTTAGCTTGCAAACATATATTTAACAGCGCTCTGAGTTATGTTTTTAGAGGAAAATTCTGATGGCAATGTCTGAATGCCCCAGCCAAGCACACGCAACGAAGCGAACGCTACAGTTTCGCGAGAGCCCATTTTGCTTGGACTAATTTGCGGACGCGCCGCAGATGGCCGTCGATTTAGTAAAAATCGCCAATACGCGTTCAAACCATATGCTTTGTTTTTATCTCTTTAAAACCATACTGATGCGATTGTTGGGCCCCCGGCAAACTCGCACACCCATTCCAGGATTCTCCACTTAGGAACGTTTAAATCCTGATATTAGGAAGGAAATAACAGTAGAAATAAACATAGAACGAATCACTGACAACAATCTTAGCTTTATTTCCAGGATACACTACCCAGTAGGGACCGTGCACTTAGAATGAAAATCCTGTAATAAGAAATATCGAGAAGAAACGGCAGGGGCTTAACCAGGCTTACGTCACTTTAGCTGCGCTGTAAGTTGTCTTCTAGCGGGCTCCCTTTTTATAAAAAGTAGTTATCTAGAAGACAGCTTACTCCCTTTTTACTCTTTTCTGTATAGAGTGTGCACTGCGAAAGGGAATAAGACAGAAAGGGGTATGTATTATTGGAACCACAGGAAAAGCGCATGTACACATTGATGTAGAACTTCAGGTTTATAAGCGGTCCTTCAGGCCATCTAAGAGCATTTTACATTGTTAATATAAATCGTCAATAGAATGACGCTGTTTCGCATCGAACAGTGAAACCACACTTCAATTTTGCAATGAAGGTCGGGAGTTGAAATCAGACCCGCTGCGGTGGCTCAGTGGTTCGGTGGTAAGAGCGCTCGACTACTGATCCTGTGTTCCCGAGTTCAAACCCTACCGCGGCGGCTGCGTTTTTACGTAGGAAAACCGCTAAGGCGCCCGTGTGCTGTGCGATATCAGTGCACGTTACAGACCCCCAGGTAGTCGAAATTACTCCGGAGCCCTCCACTACAGCATCTCTTTCTTCCTTTCTTCTTTGACTCCTTCCTTTAACCCTTCTCCTAAGGCCCCGTTCAGGTGTCCAGCGACATATGAGACAGATACTGCGCCATTTCCTTTCCCCAAAAACCAATTATTATTATTATTGAAGTTAGTTTAAGTGCGGCCGCAAGACAAGGATTTCTAAAGAAGTACAGGTAGAACTTATGCGTGAAGACTGACTCACGTCTGCTTCAATGCAGCACTTGCATGTGCTATGAAAAAATCAAGTTAATGACCACCGGATAAAAAGAAATTATTTACTCTTTACCTACCAGCTGCACGTGTTCGAAAAGGCGTTCAGTTCAGTGGGCACTGGCTGAAATTGCGAACTGAGGATTGTTGAGCAGGCTGCTTAACACACTGCTGCCACAAGTCGTCCTTTCTCGGGTGGCAACATTATGCCTGTTGAAGGGCTTTTCTTGAGTCTAGGTTGTTTCGTGTGCAACACTGAAAAAAAAAACAAATTCCGTATATTTCCTTGTCTGCGCAAGCTATTCGGAAAAGGATCTCAATAGGGTGTATTCGGTAGCCTTTATCTCTGATGTTTAGGGTGGGTGTTCAAGGTTGGGTGTTCTAATTGTTTAATTGCTGCCGCGGACTAGGATTTCCAAACGAGGACAGGTAGCTGTTATGCGCAAAGATTGACCCACGTCCGCATCTATGGATCTCTTGCATGCGCTTCAAAACAAGCTAACAGCCACGGGGAAAACAAAATCCTGTTTTCCTAAACCTCCCGTTCGGGTTCGAAAATGTGTTCAGTAGGCACTGGCTGGAGTGGCGAATCGAGAATTGTTCAGCAGGCTGCGTGCACAGTACTGACAATAAATGTTTCTTTCTCCGCTAGCAACGTTAGGTCTGCAGAAAGGCACCTCTTCCATATGGGTTGTTTTGTCTGCACCAGCTCAAAGAGTGCGCCACCCTTTTCAGTATGGAAGAAAATGCCTTATGTTTTCTTGTGTCTGCAAGCTATTCACAAAAGGATCGCAAGAGTTTGCATTCTGTAGCCTTTATTTCTGGTGGCCAGGGTGGGGCAAGGGGGTCCTGGCAGGTAGTTTGCAGATAATGTTAATCTGTGCTTAGTTCAGTGCAGCGTTCAGGCCGTGTCGGAAATGACTTACGGTGCCTTGTGGCTCAGTGTTTAGGGCGTTTGGCTATTGATTCGGAGTTTCCGTCGAATCCGACCGCGGCGGCTGCGTTTTTTGGAGTAAAACGCTAAGGCTCCCGTGTGCTGTGCGATGTCCGTGCACGTTAAAGATCCCCAGGTGGTCGAAATTGTTCCACAGCCCTCCACTACGGCACCTCTTTCTTCCTTTATTCTTTCACTCCCTCCTTTATCTCTTCGCGTACGGCGCGGTTGAGGTGTCCTGCGATATGTGAGTCAGATACTGCGCCATTTACTTTCACAAAATCCAATCATTATTATTATTACTTTAATTATTGTGTGGGGTACCTTGAGAATTTTTGGGAAGAGTATATCCTGGTTGGAGGTGGGTGAGTTTTGACCACGGGATCGCAGGTGCCTCATTGATTGTCACAGACCAGATGGTGAGATTTTTCTAGAGATCTCAGCATCTCCAAGGATCCACCCAGTTGTGACTATAGCATAGCAAGGGAATTAAGGGTCTCGAAGATGTCTTCGGGAGTTCTAGGGGAAGTCGGTGGTTTTGAAAGGGAGCGAGTGGCATTCATAGACTCCATGCTTACTATACACTTAGACGTAGGGGGTACTTGAGTAAAAACTTAAATAAGAAAATAGATGCAGGAACTTCATATCCCCTCTCCGTGTTTTCGAATGTTTCATTCACGTAATCGAGCATGTAAAAACTGGATAAAGGTTCTTTCCTTGAGAATGCATGACTGGCATAAATCAAACCTCGGCGTTGTTGCGCAACGACGTTGCTATTTGAGAAGGGAATCGAAAAAAAACGCACTCGGAAAGAACACAACTGATGTAATCATCAGAAAATACCATACGCGAGTCGAACTTGTGGGGGCAATAAAAAGCATCACTTCTTTAATTATAACTTTTCGTTCGTTTTGTTAACCATTTTCCCTAATTAGGCATAGAGACCATGGGTTTTGTAGAGAGTATAATTTCCCAAGATGATAAAAGCAACTGCACGGTGCCCCGCCGAGATCATGGAAGCCTGCGAATTGTATGCGTCCCGATCGAGGGAACAACTGACTCGGAAAGGCGATTTAAATGCGTTTTTCTTATTCAAAGCACCCGCCGCGGTGGCTCAGTGTTTAGGGCGCTCGACTACTGATCCGGAGTTCCCGGGTTCGAACCCGACCGCGGCGGCTGCGTTTTTATGGAGGAAAAACGCTAAGGCGCCCGTGTGCTGTGCGATGTCAGTGTACGTTAAAGATCCCCAGGTGGTCGAAATTATTCAGGAGTCCTCCACTACGGCACCTATCTGTTCCTTTCTTCCTTTCACTCCCTCCTTTATCCCTTCCCTTACGGCGCGGTTCAGGTGTCCAACGATATATGAGAACAGATACTGCGCCATTTCCTTTCCCCCTAAAACCAATTATTATTATTATTATATTCAAAGCATCCAAATACAAGAGGCAAAATAGCTCACGTTTCCTTGCAAGCTATCCGCTGATTACAAGCAAGTTCAGGAACTATTAATTCTACTATTAAATTTCAGCTGTAGCTCTGGTTAAACTACATTACTCATTTCAAGCTCTTATGGCACTCGAAAGGCTGTTTGCACTGCTACTTTGAAATTCAAGGTAGAGAATTGCAACAAAAAAACTCACACTCTTCAGCGAAACGCTGGGTGCGACTGTTGTAGAAATTCGTTCTCACCGATTGTCTGTTGCAGTTATTGTCAGCCTCATTAAATGGAACTACCCACAAGGGGGACTGGCCATGGCCAGGCGGTGGACTACGAGTTTTTGTAAATTGCAGACGGCAAGCATGAGAAGATATCAAGAATTTCAGCAACTCATTTTCTTTGTCAGAGGCTGTTCAGGATGATAAAGGGTCCTAATAAGCTCAAATTGGTGAGAGCTAGGTAACGAAAACACAAAAATCCCCATTCGTAAACTGTAAAAAAAAAACCATGGCCTACCGAGGCTGTTGTTGTTAGCCTATCAAAAGATGGCACATACTCACACGGGGGATCGGCCAAGAATCGGGTGACTATCTATCTGCTTTTCTTAATGCAATACTGCTTTTTTTCTCCTTTCTATTCTTACAAGCGGATGATGATAACATGGCTATCCTATACTCCAACCAATGGAAAAAACCCATTCTCTCACCATGAGTCTAAGCTCAGCTGATGCAATCGTACAGCCTCCCAATCTTTTTTTTTTAATCTCAAGCGAGCGTCGACTTCCCGGCACTACTACGCTGTAAGAAGAGGAGAGAGCATGATAAGACAAGGGCATGCCCATTATTATTATTATTACTTATTTATCTATTTTGAAATGAAATCTCTTATCCTTTTTCTGTTCATCAGGTTGAATCCACCGGTGCCGCGTTCCCGCGTGCTTTTCTTTTATTTAACTGAGTTCAGGTGAATAGCCATCCGAATATTGGCCGAATTCCCAGTGTGGGTATGTGCCATCTTTTGATAGGCTAACAACAACAACAATTCCTGCTGCTGGAGGGAGTGTCGTCCGCTAGGCTGTTCTGATCAGTGCGAAGCAACCCCTGCGCATCATCGGCTGTTATGCATAGGAGTTATGCATCACCATATAGCTGCATACAGCTATATGGTGATTCTGAAAAGAGCACACGATTGCGTTAAACGGCGTAGCCTGCCCAAGAAACCAGTTGCAATGCGGTCGTTCTTTTCGAACAACTATTGTAGAGAACCCTGGATATCGGCGCATTAACGCCCTCGAGACGCTACTCAAGGTATATGAAGTGGTAGCGAAAGTCCCTTAGGATACCAGAGAGATGACAGAGCAACGCACAAGTTTTGTGGCGTCACTTCAGAGTTGAGGCGAATCAACAAATAAAGGAGAAGCTGACATCATGGCGACAATCTGTCGCGCAGTTTGAACCTTTTTTTTCTGTATATAAAAGACACCAGACACGGCTAGGAGAAACGACGGTAGAACTGTGCTGGCGCAAGTCGGCACATATACGCCGCAGTTACTCCTAAGCCGACATAAGACAAATATTTACTGCAAAAGCTTCTTATAGTAATAGTAGCGAACTGGGGTTTCAGCCGACTGATTAGAGCACCGTTCTAACTTATCGTCGTTGATCTCATCTTTAGTCGCAAGTCATTTAACATGATGCGTTTTACTTTCTGGAGGAAACCTAATTAAATATGGCCTGAAACGGTACTTGAAAGCGTGCTTGATATTGGCTATAATGTGCTTGCTTTATGTAGAGTATACTTGAATGACATGTGTTACCGAGCTATTTGGTTTTGTATTTTTGAAAAGATACGGCGCTGCAAGTACAATCGCAAGAAGACGAGGAGACCAGACAGGCGCCGACAGGAAGGATGACAAAAAGCTAGAATTAATCAACATGAATATACTAATTTGGTCTTACATGATTGCACATGTGAGTGCGAGCCTTGACTGGAAAGAACGAAGATGCAAGGAGAAGCAACAGTATGCAGGCGAGGATTGATTTAGACCCCTTTCATATAAGGAAAAAAGCAGCACTGTGTGTGAGCAATGCCTAGACCAGATTGTACACGTGAGAGTTGGGCTTTCTATAGCGGCGCTTAAGGCCGTTGTGCGATTGCTTTTGAGTCGCATGCGGGCGCATCCTTGCGCCCATTGGCAAGGACGCGGGGCGGATGAGGTGGTGTACGATCAAGTTTGCTGCATGCGACTGAGCGGACGACTCCAGCGTTCTGATTGGCGCTCCCGTCACGGCCGCCCGTACGACGGCACAGACATGTGCCGCAGCAAAGCATGAACATATCTTGCGGTACGAACACCAGTACTGATTGGGGCGCACTCGATACATCGAGGCATGTTTAGCTGTGAGACTTTTCGTAGCAGGTAAAACCGCGATCGCTGTGATAGCAATGGATCTGAGCGCGGCTGACCCTGACGTCTGCGAAAGAAGTCACAACAGACTTTGGAACACCGCAGGTGAGCTTTACCTGAAACACCGTCGAAGGAAACGATGCGTCACACCGCAGTCGTGACACAACTCGTTCAATCGCTAGTCAGCTATGGTCTCGGCTAAAAACCACTCATGTAAACAACCGCTCTCACAACAGTCTGAGATTTTTGCTCCCTAATATTTAAGGAGTGCCCCCATTGAAATTTGCGCTATACCCATACCTGCAATAGCCAATTAAGAACAACGATGTGATTCATATCGCGAATTCTCGGAGCCAAGGACACGGGTCTAGAACAAGATAGGTTAGCAGTACATATTTAATCCTTTGTAATTGTAACCAGGAAATTCACATGAATGAGATCAGGTACATACGAAATCATCAATTATTCTAACTAGTACACTGTTGTCTTTTTACATGTATTTAATTGCCTTTATTTTGTAGCTTTTTCATTAGTTCATGCACACTATAGTTGTCATCTGTAAACGTTCGTTGTCACTGTCATGTAGACAAGCCTCCTTGCTGTTTTTCTGCTTAACTGCTATTGCAAAATACGCTTATTTATTCACTGATATAAAAATGTGTGCCTGAATTAAGCATGCGGTAAAAATTGCGTAGTTAAAGGCACTGATTTAGAATGCGAATACAAATATACAAGAAAATTATGGCATTCCCAGTAATTTGCAATATTTAAAACCAGTTCTGCAGCAGTTCTGCATTTCACAGAACAGTGGCCGTACAACAATGCTGATTTCTTTCTGTCATGTTGTTCAGTTCATTATAAAGCCAAAATTTAAATCGCATATTTTGGTGATAATAAAAGAGGCCAAGCCATGTACCACTGTACTGAAGTGGGCGGCTTTGTTTTTGGCATAGTTGCAGTGGGCCACCAGCTTCAGTTCAGCAGTGATTACTGCGCTCAAACTGCAAAGAGAATTGCGGAAGCCGGAATGCAGCAGTACAAACAAGCCAGGAGAGTTGTACTGAAAGCCAGTGTTGACACATGCAGAAATAATCTGACATGTCTGTACAACTCAAAAAAATTTCTAAATGTGCCCTTGTGAATGAAAACAAAGTGGTTGCTTAGTTCTTAGTAAAAGTCCATGCATGCCATATTCAGATCAAATGTGTGAGAGTGTATAAACATCATGTGAGAGTGTGTAAACTCGCTTGCCTCCACTGAACGTCTCTTGGCTGAGGTTGCGAAAGAATACTTGATCTATTCATGGAAACAGGACACCTTGGTCATGCGTGGTGGTTATCTCGAGCAGAATTTGCAGAAATATTTGTGCAGGGTGAAAGCAATATTGTCGCAAAATACAATGAAATAAAAAAGTAAGCATTCGAGCATGTGTGGGGCATACATGCCTATGTTCTCGCGTATAGCTTTACAATGATATTTAAGACTTCTTTCTGACCAAGGAAAAAATGAGAGATCCCAACAGTGATTCGGGTTCCCTAAACAGCAGATAAAAGTTAGCATTGGCTGCATCGCTTGTTACATACAAAATTTTGAAACGTGTTATTTTTTTTATTAGCAACATCTTCAGCAAAGTAAAGCTTCACTTTAAGCATACCTAGCGTTAAAATGCTTTTGTCGTTGCCTAAGCTGCTTGAAGACCTTTTTCTAGGCTATGCCTACTTTTCCGCTTCATACAGGAAGTCTAAGTGAATTTAAACCGTGCTAGAACGACTACATGTAGTTAGGCAGACAGATATATATATTGTTTTGTTGCCTTCGCTTACAAAATAATGCACCAAAATGATAATCCTTAATAGGGCCTTAGATAAAAACTCGTGTTACGGAGAACAGCAATTCTATGAATAAATTAGTACTGAGTACAGGTTTGTGCTTTTGTATGTGTTTCACAGCCGTCGATGTAAGAAAATCACTGCAGCTGCAATCTGACACTAATCAGGACTATAGAACTGTACCTGGAATTTGACTTTATTATAGAGGAGAATGAGGCACTCTTTTATAAACGCTGGAAACGCTGGCTCCATGCATGCCTGGCTGGTCATTTCAAATGAGGATAAGGATCAGATGACATACGCGCGAAAAATTCACATATATAAAAATGAGCACCTAGCATTTTAACCGCATCAGATAATTGCAGTCTCTGCGGAAGTCTCTGCAGGCTAGGATACAAGCACAGAGGAAGTACTGACACATATGGGCTCGTAATGGAGGCGGGTATGGCTGGCAGTATAAACTAGGAGTGTAGTCCTATTAACAATGGCAAATAGGCCATTCTTCAGCACGCAGACGGTTGTTCTTGAGGGTTGGAATGTTGGTATTGATAGTCGGATGCCAGACCACATTAGCCATCACTGAAGCTAAATGAAGCTAGCCAAATGAAACTCTGAAAGGAAGGTCATTAATGAAGGTAACAAAAAAAGGAAGGTCCAAGTAGAATACCTTTGGGGTTGCCTGATATTTCAAAAATGAAGGGCAGGATGAGTGAGAGTTAGCATAGGCCAACTGTCGACAGCCAGCTAGGATCACTTAAATAAGCTCAGAGCAGTAGGATTCAAGGCGTAACTCTATAAGGAATCTTGTCGCATGCCTTCTCATAGAGACCAAGGTGCAAGTGTATGTAACGAAGAATGAAAAGTTGGCTATCACAGAAATGCTTTTAAGAAAGCATGCCGATTTGGAACAAACAATATACATATTAGATCATATGGCTGTTGTACACTGGAATTGCCATCAAACCAGTTGTGGCATAGGGTGCACTTTTTGAAAACCTTGAACGTCACGCCGACTCTCTCCGCACCTACTTTCTGACTAACAAAACATTTTTCTTTCTAGTACCAAAACAATTAGCACTGAAAGGATCCGCGACTCATTTCCTGGCGCACTATGTCTACAGTACAAATTGAATAAAGCCGCTCGCTTGCAGTCCAAACTTTTCTTTTTCAAACATCATTTATTGCCTCAGGGCATTAATGGACGAAGGTGTGATAAAGGACGCATTGATGATTAAAGTAATGGAAAATGTTAGCTGATTTCATGAATTCCAGTAGTGAGCGATAGTATGGTCCCTGCGTCTCGGCACTATATGAAGAAGGGTTGCTCAGAGGAAGACGGGCTACCTTCTGGTGCCGGATCTTTGAAGGCTTGAGAGCAGGGCAGTCCCACAGTAAGTGGTGAATGCCGCGCTGAGTGTCTTCGCGTTAACAAAACGGATACCCAGGCCGAGGAACGAAATCTTGATACTGAGGCCACTTACGAATGACGGCAGGTGTGAGGGCAACCCCGTCTCGGATCCTCTGAAGCGCAACCTCCTCTGCACGGTTAACGCCGCAAGGGAGGGTTACCGTACACGGAGGGATTAGAGTATGTGTGCGACGCCGGAGGTGTTTCTTTCTTGATAAAAATGGCTGTGGTTTAGCTCTGGTTAAACCTGGAGTGACGCGATAGCTACAGCTGGCGGAGTGGAACTAGATCAGTCGAATTGCAGTTAGTCTTTCGCCGCTCCGTTTCGCTGGGCGTACCTTCATCTTCGTTACTGTACCTGGATTCACTCTCGCCCCCTCTCCAAATATCCACTCTTCGGCAGCTGCTCCGCACCATGTGACCAGCCACGGCGCCGCTACGATGAAGGCTCGAAATGCTAGCGTAATGTTGGCGCACGGCGCGCACACCAGCTGCGTGCTCTGACGTCACTCCGCAGCATGCACACAACTCACGAGGCGAGTGGCGTCTGCTCCGCCGTCGGCTCAATGGCGAGGCGCGCGGTGTACACACGATCTGCGGGCTAAGATACCACTCCGCGCATGCGCACAACTGGCGGAACGGTGGTACCACGGCTCAGCACGCTGCCACGCTGACCTCGCGAAGCGGCTGGCGTAGCGTAGCTCTCGATACAAAAGGAGAGTAAAGTTATCCAAATGAAGGAGCCAAGGCAGTGATGAGCCTGGAGTCAGGAGGCGGGTCGCTAAATCTGCCTGCACTTGAGAGGTGAGGAGATCCCGTGGGACCCACTCAATACGTATTGGCTGCGGGATGTGTGCCGCGAGCCGGCCGATGTCCGGACATATTACAGGACAGCGACTAAGTTGTCATAGCAACCGCACTGCATTAAGGGCCTCAGTGTTGATGACAACGCGGGCCGCACAGAGCATATCTGTGGCGGACATGGAGCAGACTGCCTATGGAACTGCAGCGAAATCAGCCCAGAACGACGTTGGGGGTCAAGTTTAAATCTAGAGTTTTGATTTAGTGCTGGTCTGTACGGGTAGTAGATTGCTGTTGTTGCTTCACGGGCTTAGATGTTTGTGTCTACGTAGA
The DNA here is from genome assembly GCF_052857255.1 of Amblyomma americanum. Lineage (NCBI taxonomy): Eukaryota > Metazoa > Arthropoda > Arachnida > Ixodida > Ixodidae > Amblyomma > Amblyomma americanum. The sequence goes on from NC_135497.1 coordinate 360,622,333, forward strand.
CAACAATGGACCATTTCGACATGCAAGACCCTTGCTCTTTAAATGTCTGGCGAAGCAACGATGCCGAATTAGCATATCCCGGCCGGCGATTATTTGTTGGCTTGTTGTCGCTCAGCTGTACCAACTTCCATTGTGGGAAGAACTGGCGTTGGCGGCTGAAGAATGGAGTGTGACGTTGCTTAAGCCCTCAGTGCGTGCGTGGGGTGCGATAGACTGGCCTTAAAGGGGCTCTGAAACGCCTTGCGAGGAGAGCACATTAACTCACTTATTCACTGCACACTGTTGCAATTGAAAACCAGAACCAAATAATACTCTTCTACACGCTGCGGACGATCCACAATCGCGCGTCAAAGTCGGGGAGCCCTTCCCGGCGACTTTTTCATGCTCGCGCCCTCCTTCGTCCCCCGCATCTGCGTAGACAAGGTGAGAGGTGGCCACTGGCGAGATTCTTTCAGACGTCAGGCCGCTACCGTGGCCGCGGCCAATAAGCCGCTTAGCACCGGTGGGTCGGGATGCTCCGCTTCCAGATGGGGGTCGGCGAAGGAGCGCCTACCTTCCAGCGTACAAAAAGGGACGAGACGAGAGAGAAAGGCGCGAAGAAGTTGAAATTCAAATCTAAACTACAGATAACACAGCTTCTACAAAGAGCATTTAAAAAATCCTTGCTGAATACTATTCTTGAAGCGGCGTGCTTCAATATCCTAGGCATGCCGCAAATTTATTGAAGTCCTCTTCACAGCCCCTTTAAGGCTGCGAGCATCTCAGCGCTTGTGCACCAGCTCATCAATAGTGTTGAGCTGCGCATTCTCTTGCAAAGCTATGAGAGGTGTGATGCATGGAAGCCATGTAATGACTCTCAATGCCTCTCGATTCACAGCTTCAAGGAGATGTCATTGGGTTCTTGTCAGATGTTGAAACTGGGATTGATAAACAATACGTGGCTCCAGAACAGCCCTCATCAAGTTCAATGCAAGAACAAAGCCAGCACTACCCGTTTTAGGAAGTATTCTTCTATTGAAACCCAAAGTCTGGAAAGCTTGCCTTTTGCCTGAGAAAGCCAAGCAGTCGCTGATCCTTATTGGTGAATCGTTAAGCACAGCAATTTTACACTCGGACTTTCTTTTAGTGGAGTACCTGATCGACAACGACAGATTAGAGTAGCAGCAAGTTTACTTCGTCGCCAGCGGTTGGCGACCGACGTGTATGTAGTTTCATGCAGTATGTAGTTTTATGTAGTTTTAGGGCGGATAGATGATGCGTATTTAGAGGTAACATGAAAGGCTGTTCGAAGGAGAGCCTCACAGATGTCTCCTTGTAACACTAAGTTTAGGCTTTCTTAAACAGATCATGGGGCAAGAAAAAACTTCTCGAGGACAAAGCATGTCGGGCAGGAGGAGACCTCACACAGGTGGAAAGCAGGGATTCGGCAAATAAAATCCAAGCATTAGGAAAATGGTTTCAGCTGCCATGGAGTCTTCAAACATAGACCTTGGAAATACTAAAATGGTCTGACATGAATGTATTTAAATGAATGGTGGGCAGAATATGAAAGGGTCACACTCAAGAGGAATAAATGTATCGTCAACGTCAAAAGGAAAGCCAACAAGACAACGCCATCGCAAAAGCGGAGAAATATTAGCTCCTCGATCACAAATTCAGACCGGGTTTGTTACTACATTTTAAGAGCTGTTATCGTGTCTTAGAAGTGAAACACAACTGCGGTACTTTTCAGTTCCTTTGAACCAAGAACACGTCATGCTTTGTCGATTGAATTTTCTGCTCTCGTTTCATCTGAAGCTGACAGTAGTCTGTCTAAGCAAAAACGCTAAAGCTTTAGTGGGAAAGAGCAAAAAGCTCATTGCTTACAAAATATAGTGAGGTCTACCACGCCCTTATGCATATGCGTGCTGAAATTTATAGCAGCACTGACTGCAGCGTCGGTGACGGCGATCAGTGAAGCATTACATACAGACCGCTATATATAACTCTCTCTCTAATAGACCCATTAAAAACGAGTCCGTTATATACATAAGACCGACTTCAGGGTTTATTAGAACTGCGTAAAACTACCGTAAACTTGTGCACCAGCGAATAATAACTTCTTCAGCAAATTCACCCAACGCTGCTGCGTTATAATGCGACGCAAAAATTGGAAAGAGCCGGGAAGAGAATGGACAGAAATTTTAATTGCGGAATGCGACGCGCGACCAAAGAGCAATAAAGGCTCAGTTTCACGGTTCAACGCCTGAGCGACGCAGCGAGACGCCGGCCAGGCAGGTGTGCATCGACAGAACACGCCGCCGCTGGCCGCACCGTCCACGGGAGGAGCAGGATCCAGGGATCACCCTAGAAGGTGGAGTTTGAGCCTGCGCGCGCCGCGTTTGCCTTGTTGTCAATACGAGCTGAGACACTGGCAGTGCAACGAAATGCAAAACGGCTTAACACCGACAACACACGTTTTTCGCAGACTTGCAAAAAAGCCACACGAGGCGAAAGCGGCAAAGCTAAACCACTTACCCTGCCTCAATGCCTCATCGCCTGTAAAAAGGTTTCTGCATGGGCGGGGCAACAAGACGATGAGACGGAGCTAAAAACAAGCTGAAATATTAGTGCTAGAACTAAACGTCACACATACTTTTTTCAGCCAAGAAATAACAATCAAATTTATTTATATACACGATAATAATACTTTATTTTCGTTTTTTCACCTCTAAAGCAGTTTTCAGTTGCGCTTATTTCGCTTTAATTCAACTGAATTCCCAGGGGTCACTCAAGAAGTTGATGCCTCTGGCAGTAGGTTCTGGCACACGTTTGGTCCCTTATAACGGACATGTTTTATGAGGGCTCTTTGGTCATCGATACGATCGCTGGTGAGCTGGGGTGCCCTGAAATGAGGACCCCACAAACAACCCTCATGAAACATTCTTCTGATTTTATTAAAGTTTACCTATATACTTTCAAGCGCGACCAGTTGAGCGAACTTGGGATACTCGCAAAATTGACCAGGACCACGGAACGTTAAACGTTTGAACCAGCCCAGAGCTATAAACGCGCAGCAGAGAGAACACGAAACAAACGTTATCTGACCTCGCAATCAAACGATCCTTTCAAGGTTTGCTTCGCACAAAGCAGAACAGGAAAGCAGACGGCGCTAGTACCACCGGCATGATCGGTGTGGATTTCGTTCGCTCTCCCAATTTCCGCTCCACTTTGCCAAGGCGCAACTGTGCCTGGAAATCGACGCTCGCGCGATATTAATAATTTGACAAGGGGGCCCACCTGCAACCTAAATTGCCCCGTAGGGGGTCGGCGGGCAACATATATCACGTGACCTACTGACGTCATCACAACATGTCCCCCGGATTGTGAGCAAATTGCCCCTCCGTGGCTGGTGGTAGTTCAATTATTGATTGGTCGTGACCGATTGCTCGGGAAGAGCAACCTGGGTCTCACAAGTGCCATCAGTGGCAGCACCTGCCATCGACGGTGCCATGAGTGGTCTGATGGCTTCCTGTTATCCATAAATGTAGACTAGAGAATGAACAATTCCGCACATATGGACATTCACCTATTAACGCTCTCACGTCATACTCCTAAGGCAGAGTTTAAGTTTTTTTTCGCCGATTGTTGTCTGAAGGCTGCTTCATATGGAAAACGCAGCCTCCAAAGAAAAACCAAGTGCCAGTGCATAATAATAATTGGTTTTGGAGGGAAAGGAAATGGCGCAGTATCTGTCTCATATATCGTTGGACACCTGAACCGCGCCGTAAGGGAAGGGTAAAGGTGGGAGTGAAAGAAGAAAGGAAGAGAGAGGTGCCGTAGTGGAGGGCTCCGGAATAATTTCGACCACCTGGGGATCTTTAACGTGCACTGACATCGCACAGCACACGGGCGCCTTAGCGTTTTTCCTCCATAAAAACGCAGCCGCCGCGGTCGGGTTCGAACCCGGGAACTCCGGATCAGTAGTCGAGCGCCCTAACCACTGAGCCACCGCGGCGGGGAAGAGTGCCAGTGCACCTAATTCGATTTTAGCCTAACCACGCTAAATGGTCTGCCTTTTTTTTACCGGAGTAAAGTTGGACAAAGCAAACACGGAAGGGAGAAAGGGGGAGGGGGGTGCTTAGCCAACGTTTCGAGAAGGGGACTTGTTTCCGACAAGCGGATGACCACGCCCTCTACTATTACACCTCGGTATATATTGAGGTGTAACGTGCCAAGACTGCGTGACTTTGGGACCACTAGCTTTGGGGAATATGCTGCAAGAGGTCTGGCCTACCTTCCGCGTAACGAGGCGACGACCTCGTGGCCGACGCGGTGTTAAAAATAACGGAGAGCGTGCTTTCCTCGGACGCTTATGATCTTTATAAGAGTGGGGAAAACGCGGCTTTTGGGTTGATAGGCCTTGCTCTGGCCCCAATTGAGCTAGCTTCTTGAAACCAGACGCTGAGTCATACTTTTTGAGGCTTTCGGTAAAGTGGCGAGATATATGCCACCACATACGAAAAAAACTATCTTCAATGCCGAAACCCAACACCATCTAACGTTGTATTTCCGATACCGATGCAAGATATCCAACCTAAATTGTTTTCCAATACTGGTATGTTCCGTCGACACTTCGATACACCCCAGTAACCGCCAATATTAATAAAGGTGGTGATATGAGGCGATAGATTAAGAAGTTTTTCATTGGTTTCTTGGAATGTACGTATTTGATACAGCACATTGTATTTGAACAGTCTTAAACAAATCAGGCCGCATTTCTTTAAGTTCCAATTTTGTTCAGCTGCGCTGTCGATACAGCTACTTACATTAGAACTTTTGCATTTGAAGGAACCCATGGTCACTTGCATAAGCAGGCTTAGAAAACCTTTTTTTAATGCTAATGCTCTTAATGCGAACCGGTCTGTGAGCAGTCAACATCATACGAATAAACATTGAAACTGTTTCTGGTGCTAATCGTTTGTTATTGCTGTATTTACCGGTTGCCCCTACTCTTGCACTGTGGTAAAAGGTGAAAGCTCAGTGCGTTTAGGAAAGCTAGAAAGCAATTACTCAAGGCTTTGATTAACACAAAAGGTAAGTTGTTGGGCGACTTGGCAACGATATGATATGACTACAGCGCGCCGAACGGGACATAGAAAGAAGAAACAGCGCTGTTTTGTATTCCTGAGTGTTTCCTTCTTCTATGTCCCGTTCGTCGCGTTGTAGTCATGGAATTTTAAGAGACGGTTGAAGTTCAACATTCTTCATTAAAGGCTACAAGGAAAACAGCACAGAAAAAAGGGCCTCAGTTTTTATTAGGCAAAACTTTTCTTGCTAATGACTGTTATTTAGATGTTTTTCTCCTAACTGAAATTAGTAGCAGCATTTCCACAAACCAATTATCCCAAACAGCCCAGTGGTGAGGCAGTGCATTAAGTGAAGTAAATGAAGAAATCATTCCTAAAAGAGGTACACCTGCACAAGATGTCTCGTGTTTTGTGAAGGTGCCTTTCATCAATCGATAAAAATGAAGCATAGGCACACCGACTCAAGGATTATCGAGATATAGTTAAGAAACTTTAGTTTCACTATAGCCCCTTGAGAACTGCGGCTTGTAACAATGCTCCTTTGAACGTAAAGAATGCGTCAGAGGATGATTTGACGCCGGCGGCGCTGATGAACCCATAGACACGCATATGGAAGAGTGCGTGACGTTTATCTATACTTGGAAAGTAAGCAGCAAATGTTCTGTAGGCTCCTGAGCATGAACGCGGAAGTCTCTCATATCTGTTGGCAACCATCGCATCTTGAAATAGGGGTGAAGTGCAAACTGCCTCTACTATAAAGGTGACCGCGTCCCCTAGTCCCTCTGTTACCGAGTATGCAGACGCGCAGCATATATGTCGTCCATCTTCCAGACAAAGAACTCATGAAGAAAGACGACTCACCAGGATAGCGGCATCGGGATCGTCCGTTTCCGGTTCTTTCCATTTTACAGTGCGCTACCGCCTAAGCGACCGCTGCCTGCCCATAGTCTGAGTAATAGCAGTCTCAAAGTCTGCGGCCTATATTTTTGTTTCCATACCGAGTATCATTACAGTGCGCGATAAACAAAACATATATTTGGATCCCCATTCTGAGATACTTTTATTTTGGGCAAGCGATACATTACACCGATACACAAAATGAATCCAAAGATAGCTTCGAAAATACGTGTATCTTCGATAGTGCCAATTCGTGGTAGGCGAATAAAGCAGATGCAGCAGAAAACAGCCAGGACCATCCTAGGGTCCGGGGTAGACATTTTTTTTCGCTTTTCCCTGTATCGCATGCTCCAAATATCGACCAGTTTTTAATCTCCACGCCTCCTGACTCTAAAGCGCGTAACGCGAAACGCAGGTATAAACTCTGCTGTGCTGTTGCAAAAATTAAGATATGACGTGCAAGCGATATCAATCAATTAAATACTACTAAACCAAGAACTCTGTGACTCCATCTCTATTTTGTAACGCCACTTTTGTTTACGACCTAGGAAGCTACACTTGGTTTGGGCTTGACGCGAATATAGACCATCTTCGAACATAACGACGTACGTATTGAAATTTACGACTCAATTTACAAAGCACTCCACATATTTCAAGGGCGTAGTGGCGCCTTTTTGACCCAGTTATGGGAAGATGCACTTTTGTAGCATCAGGACTCTACACTTGACTGTTATTGTGGGAAATTTCAATCTGCCGAACGATTTTCACGCAGTTTTTGCAAGTTTCACAGATTGGATGGCAATAACTCATGCTCATGTATTGAAAGGGCATGTCAAATGTTTCTATGCCATAGGGCCTACATCTCAGTAGTATATCCTACCACTTGAGGCGCCTATGAAGATACGGGGATTCTCATATGCGAAAATGACATTCCTCGTTCTTCCTACAAAGATTTTGATCTTCGGGGTTCTCGTATGTGCCCCACTACGCGGCTCAATAGGGGACACTGTGGCCTTTGAACTTGTGACGCACCTTGTACATCGCCCTCCAGAAACATGGTGACGACTTCTTCGCGCAATGGCCGTCATCGTATATGGTTAGTACCTTGCGTTGTGAAAATATATTAACAAATTTAAAAATCTCTCAAGTCGACAAACGTATTGCCCATCAACTTTGAACAATACAGACCATTCATTGACGCTTTCAGATGGGCTCAGTTGGCTTTTACTGAACATTTCTCAATAAAAGGAATCAACCACAGCGCCGACTTATTCGGTGCCACTTTAATAACCCTTCTGAAGTGCGAAGGAAGGTCAGTGGTTACAAATCATACGCCATGGTTAGCAGAGAGAGAGAGGAGGCTGAAGCCGAAGATTAAACGCACATTCCCAGCAATCCTGTAGTCCGAAAAAAGGTTTTTTTTTGCGAACAAAATATCTTTGAAACAATGAATATAGCTTTAGTGGTAATTCTGCACAATATTTCGCCAAAAAAATTAATATCGCGCACAGCTCAAGATGTGGAAGGTACTGCGCCGACGGCGTGCTCGGTGAGCGGCATATGAAGCTGTGCTGCTGAAAAAGGTGCAATGGCCTTCAATTTTCCGACACAACAGACGAATTTCGACTGCGGTCCAATAGAGACACTCAAATTTCAAGTGCATGGTAAAAAAATGCACGAAAGGTAATTTTCGCTCGTCCACTACAAGAAACATGGTGAAATTATATTCAGCATGCCTCGCCCCCCCCCCCCCCCCCGTCTAGACCTGGGGCCAACTGTAGATCGAGGTGCCGGCAAAAGGTAAAGCGTAGGGAACAACACACGCCCTCTATTCAGCTAGGACAAACTGAAAACAACGCTGTGTTAAGCCGGACCGCAAGTGTTATGTGCAACTGCATTTCTCCACTCGTTCACTTTTATGTATTTTGCTTAGCGTTTGAGTTTTGTTCCCCACGACTTGCGCTTTTCCAGTTTCAATCAGTGGCTCAGTAGTGGGGCAGAAATTTGGCAGAATCGGAGAATGGCTCACAGGTCTCAGTGTTATGAGTTCCAGTGAGTGACATCTTTCAAGTGATTAATGAAATGATGTAAAAAAAGATTTTTCACGAAGTGAATGTTAGAGCTCCACTTTTGCATATCAGGGAGACAGCTTAATAGAAAGAAATTTTCGGGACGACAGATTGTTAGCAGCATGGGAACTGTTTCTGTTTAGTGTAACAGAGTTGCTAGGGAGGAAAACAAATTAAAATGCATGAAAGCTTTTGAATTCCACGACTGTTGGTTCTTACTCGCAAAATGCTGCTAAGGCGTTGTATAAAAGTCGCAAAAGACCGAGTTGCTCTTGAATTCAAATTTAATTGGTTTGGCAATCATTTGAATAGCGTATTGTTTCGTTGTGTATGAAAAGTTCGTAAAACAAAAAACCCAAACAACAGCCTTCACCCAAACGCTCATCCAAGTGCCGTAGTGAGGGTCCAGAGCAGTTAGGATGTTCGCTCCGTCACACTGCGTAGAAGAAAGGGAGTGCATATATCATGCAGGCGGTATGAAATTAGTTTGTTGAAAGCAATATTCCCTTATTACAGATTTAAGTATGAATCCCAGCATATTGGTGCTGATATCCACTGATGGTTGTGAGAAGCCAGGAAGTTCGAACTCAATTAAACTGATCATCGGTAACAAAACATGGAGAGTACTGGCTAAAGAAGCACCTCAATGGTGAACTGCGAAAGCATTCAAGAAAAATTAAGATGGAGAAAAAAAAGGCGCTTGAAAGAAATACAAATAAAAAACAACTTTTCTGGTCATGCCAAAATTTGGAAACAATGATATTATATAAAAACACGTCTCGGTTCAAGTTTCTGTTCATTTGCAATAAAATATAAATTAAATTATAAACAAACACTCCGTTTCGTGTTCGCCAACATTCCAAGTCGGCTCCAGACCTCCAATGAAGCCAGACGAAAGAACTTGGCACATATGGCATCGCATACTCAGTCGATGGAAATACGAAATGGAATATACACATTGAATTGCACTCCTTGCCTACGGCGCAGGCTACAGAACCATGGGCGCAGTATAGCAAGCGTGCTGCGGGGGCATTTTATTTTCCCAGTTTGCCAGCGATCCCCCTCACACCGTAGTCCCCTCGGCGCGCATAGCGCCGTCTTGGGTTCGCAAGCCTGTGCAGGCTTCAATAAGTTGTCTACAGCAATCCCTACCGTAATTCCTGCGACTGTAAGATCAAATTCCCTGTGCTGAGGAGTATGGTGGCGCCTGAGATATGCCACTCACGCTGCTCGACGGGGAAAAGCAGCCGAGATCCGTGTTCCGCGATGAGCCTGCTCAGTTCAACCCACGCACCTCGCGGGTGCACATCCGGCGAGTTTGCTGTGGCGGTGGTGACTGCGCTGGCTCTCGGTGCTGCAGACGTGTTCCGGGCTAAAACCTCTGCGCAGGTGAATATCCGTGGAAGAGAAGAACGACTCATGCTCCACGTACGCAGGGCAGTCGAGCCTGGGCTGATGGCTGCAGAAGAAAGGTGCGCAGATGATATCTACTGGAGGGCTTGCGAAAAAAAGCAATATCTGTAGATGCCAACCCTAGCTCGTCAAGAGCGACATCAGTTACATGTACTGAAAATAAAAATACTGGCGAGCTTAATTAGTATTATGCAGTGAAAAATGCAGCAGAATTAGGTGTCCTCCTTTGCTTGAGGAGCTAAGGTTGCTGGCTTAGCGGATTAATCAACGAAACATAATTGGCATGGGCTGATTGGCTTTCAGACTGCCACGGTAGCTACCCTCCGGGGTGACAACCACCCTCATGTTGTGTGCTGCTCCAACCATGTAAGAATATCCGTCCACAGGAGACACCGCAGCTACTGCCTTCAGGCGTCTCCCCTCCCTCCCTCACAGAAAGAGAGGGTGTGCCACCTGCCAGCCGTGCCTGGGGACAGGCGGAAGGCAGGTGGGAGATGGCAGGTGGCACACGACATGCCACGAAAAATGTTGTCGCGTTGTCAGCTCTGATAGGGACACTGTGTTCTGTACTTTCACCGATCATACCTTTTGTCCCCAATGGCTGCCAGTCTCAATGTAAATAAACTTTTTCTAACACGCTGCCTAGGGGCACTGTACACCCGGGGTCCAATCAGGGGCGGTCATTGCCTAGGCACGGTTAAGCAGGCATCGCTGGCCAGCGGCCGTGTCATCGGTTAACCGCTCCTCGTCGGGGTTAGGAAGAAAATGGGGGACATTGCAAGTGTGGCCTGGCACCATCCCGAGCACGCATAGCGCGTTGACGGCACACGGATCTTCTTATGCACACCATTCTTTAACGTTTTCAGCATGCAAAGACACGCCGTTAACGGGGCAAGGGATAAATGGTGAATGCTTTCTTCAAGAACATGTATTAATAGAGGGCTTCAAGTTATACAACGGAAAATACGCTTGAGAGATAGCACCGACGCAATGCTTGATGCAGCAACACGAGAGTTCCACGTTCACGCCGGTTTCCCTGCGAGCTGGGCTCGTTTAGTCAGCAAGGCGAGCTTGCTGTCAAGGTCCTTGCTATTTACAACAATATCTGTTCCATGCCGCTCGTTTTTTCTTTGCAATTATGCACCTTCAAGTATTTAAAAGCCGTGCAGTTGAAAGTGTTGACCACAGCGCTGTGCCCTCCGCCCGAGGAACCGCCGCAGCATAGTGCGCCATTTTCTTTCATCGCTACACGAAGCCAGTTTCTGACTGCGAGCAAAACATATCAGCATTGCTTAACATTTTTGCCCATTGAAGGGGTGTATCCAGTGATTTGAACAGCGGTGGTGAGGGAAATAAAAATAAGAGAGAGTGGGTTGCTGGCGGCCTTTTTCACACATCTTTGTACATAAAGAAAAATCGAAAATGAAAACTCCTTTTTGGGGAATGAAAATGGCGCAGTATCTGTCTCACATATCGGCACACACCTGAACCACGCCGTCAGAGAAGGGATAAAGGAGCGAGTGAAAGAAGAAAGGAAGAAAGAGGTCCCGTATTGGAGGACTCTGGAATAATTTCGATCACCGGGGGATCTTTAACGTGCCCTGATATTGCGCAGCATACGGGCGCCTTAGCGTTTCGCCTCCGTCGAGAGGCAGCCGCCGCGGTCGGAGAGGAGTGATTTTTGAAAGTCGTTGCTTCCTGGTTTTATCACACAGACCTAAAAGAAACGACTCCCAGGCTATACCAGTGCGCTCGTGGTTGTGTATTGGTCATGAGTAGCCTGGAGCTGGGTGACCAGCTGTGGACTGACTCGCTATGTGAGGGCATGGATTTCGCTTTTGAGGTGAAAAGCTTCACTACGCTAGTCAACACCGCGCTTCGCGTAAAGAAACGCAGCCGCCGTGGTCGGAGAGGAGTGATTTTAAAGTAACGGCTTCACTGGCCGCGAACTTGCAATTTTGTTGTGCCGGTACTCCTAGGAAGCACATGACGTCCGAACGCGCGCCCCGCCGCGGATATTTTTTCTCTTGTTCTCTAGTCACTACTGCGCATGCACCGCTAGCAGCACCGATCCACAGGTGTTCCGCCGCTGCGCAGCGCCACGCTTTTCCTCAAAATCCAACTTTCATTTTTCTCTTTCTACTTTCTCTCCCTCCTTTATACATTCCTTTACGGCGAAGTTGGGGTGTCCGCCCAGATATGTGAGAACGTTACTGTGTCATCTCCTTTCCTCAATCACCAAACAAAACAAGTGAGCCGACGGCGTTTATAGAGTTCATTGGCGTTCAAAACTTTGCAAAGGCTGTTCATTTTCATAAAAGGAAAGACGCACAGCCGTCTTCGTGGGTCAGTGGATACCCCAATCTCGCTTTCATTTACGTGGCGTTGTTGTCCATCTGCAAAAGCCTGCTTTTCGTTCCGCACACAGGATAGGCAGCGCGCCCTCCCTGCCATCCTGGGAGGTGGCATGCAGTTAATGGTTCATTCCGAGAGATTTATCTCCAAATGAACGCTGCGGCTTCGCTATTTTTGCAGTGCCGCATCTCAGCCACAACGCTGTCAGCTCTAATGCATTCAGGCCTCATTTATCTCCCACCACCGCGACATGTATCAAAGCACGAGTGAGTCGTCCCCATATCCAGGGAGCCACTAATGCGCCCTTCCATTCCTAAAAGCCATCGCCGTCTAGAGTAATGTCAACGCCAAAAAGTCCATTTTCCGTCACCAACTACTACTAATACCACTCGTGGTGAGACAGGGGAGTCCACTAGAAATCGGCGCCGTAGCTCGCGGTTAGACCACTGGGCTGCTGAGCCCAATGATCCGGATACGAATCCAGCTGCGGCGGCCGTGTTTAAATAAAGGAGAAAAGGAAGACGTGCCTGGGTGCTGTTCGATGTTGGAGAAATTATTCCTGGGCCCTCCACTACTGCACCTCTTTCCCTCTTTAAACCTGTTACTCCCACCTTCTTCCCTTCCCCACCGCGGGGTTGATGTGTCCACCAAGAATTGAGGAAGTTACTGCTTGTTTCGTTTATTCAAAAAAGAAAAAAAGGCACAAATGAAGTGTCCAGTGCTAGTGAGAGTGTGACTGTTTTTTCCATCTTTTACAGAAAAAATATATTTTTTATTGGTCACTACACTGCGCTATTGCACGTGCCGCCTTGAGGCGAGAAATAGTGAGTGCGTTTAAAGGGCATTGGAACGCCCAAGAGCTGTCGAACACTAGGTGGACACCACACCGATGGAGGGATTGAAGAAGATAGTAGTGAAAACAGGCAGAAATTAAGTTTATTCGTTAGGGAAATGTGATAAAAAATATTGGGGTAAAACAATTTTGAAATACAGCGCAATAATTGTAGGCTACATGTATGCGGTATGCGCAGAGATCTCACTGAAATTGTGCAGATTGTGAATCAAAAGCTTTAAAAGCCAGTGCTTGTGCGACCGCCCGGCAGTATAACATGAAAGTAAGGGATGAGTAGCTCCTTTGGCGTTAGTGAACAATGCGATTCCAACTTTTCCTGGTCGTAAAATATGGTGGCACTTCCGAGTTACATTGTTGCTGCAATCTTTGTCTCATATATCTTGGTTGACACCCGAAGCGCGCCTGTAAGGGAAAATTTGATTTAAAGGAAAGAAAATGGAGCAGTATCTGTATTGCATATCGGCGGACACCTGAATCACGCCTTAAGCGAATGAATAAAGGAATAATTACGAGAACAAAAGAAGAAAGACGTGCCGTAGTGGAGGGCTGCGGAATAATTTTGACCAACTGGGGATCTTTAACGAGCACTGAGATCACACAGCCCACGGGCGCCTTAGCGTTTCGCCTCCATAGAACCCGGCCGCCATGGTCAGGATCTAACCCGGGTAGCGCCTGGGATCAGTAGTCGAGAGGCCTAACCATTGAGCCACCGCGGTGGGTAAGGCAAAAAAAAATGACATGGAAATTTATGTTAAGGAAACAAAATTACGCCTGTGCCACATATATCGATGGACAGCATAATCGCGAGGTTAGGGAAAGAAAGTGAAATAAAGTTGGTTTTAAGGAAATGACGCCTGTGTCCCATATCTCGGTGGACACCTGAACAGCGCCTGGAGCGGAGGAAAACGAAATTTGATTTTAAGAAAGGAAATGACGCCTGTCTCTCATTGTGCCATTACCTTCCCCCAAAAAACCTATTTCTCTTTCAATTCGGCTTTCTGCAAATATCTGCAGTGCTTGCGCGTCGCTTGGAGCAGGATTTGGTTCCAGATCTCCGGATGCAACGAGCAATAACACAATTGAAAATTTTACCGATGCTGTATTGAAATATATGCTATCGTGTTTGAGCGCCTTTAATGTCGTTTCGAAGAACGTAAGATATTTAACACAAAAATTCGAGATCACTGTGGTAACCCGCATTAAATTAATACGAAATCATTGGTGCCTCACCGGCACTCGTAGTCTATATTTGCTCCTCTTTGCCTCAATTTGCTCGTTTGCCTGTGTTGCCCCTATTTGCCTGAAAATTTGTCCAATTCTTCTAATTCCCACCACGCTTCGTTGCACACATTCAAATTTTACGCAATGCGTTGGCTTCGCCGACGCTTCCGGTCACGTGGTACTACGCTTCCGGCTTTTCAAATTTGGCGTCAATTTGGCGTGGCCACGGACACTTTTTGCACATTTTTGGCTCTAAATAATTGACCATTTATCCGATCGTCACGAAATATTTTCCGCCACATCCTCACATCATCCTCCTTCGCTTCTTTTTCGCTCTCTCTGTTCTCTCCTTCTAGTTCCCCACAATGGCTGCGGACATGTTTTGATGACTCAAAACCCTATAGAAGAATGTGTACAGGTTTGAATAGCTCGACAAGTAGGATTATGGCACATTTCGTTTAACAGTAAAGGATGAAGATCCAAAGCGATTCAGCCTTTGAGACACTCCTTAGTGGAGGGCTCCGTGTAACTTCGATTAACCGTGGTTAATTACCGTGCACTTACATCCCACAGTGCAAGCAAGTCGTGGGTCCGTACCCGCTCGCAACGGTAGCACTTCGATGAAGGAAAAATATGAAAGGTCCGTGTACTGTGCGTTGCTAGGGCTCGTTAAGAACTACAGGTGGTGGAAATTTTTCGGAGCCCTCCACTGTGCGTGTGTTAGCATGGCTATCTAAGAAAAACGCCAGGGGGATGCAGCTTTTCGTTTTAGACGAGGATCAAATAGAGCTAAACCACCAGCAATGCTTTGTTGCGAGTTGCGTGGCTCTTCCCGACAACTTCTTGCGTCTGCAGATAGTACCTGGTGCATTTGTGATTTTGCGTAATCGCTCTGAGGCTATTGCGTGAGAACACCGTCGTCATACCCTGTTTTCTTCTCATATGGCGTCTTGACGGGCAGCTATTAAGCTTTCTTTCCGAAGGGCTGTTTTTTCTTGGGCAGCTATTGATCTTAAGCGAGTGGTCCTGCCCTTTCCTGTCCCCTTCGAATGGGCGCGTAAGGGTCGTCGTTTGACCCGCCTAGTTGGTGCAGTTAAATGACACTTCTTGTGCATTTTCTCTTATTACGATCACACAGTGCACGTTTCGTCGTTCAAGGCCCATTTCCCACAACATGTCTGCCACTTCCTTTAGTGTGTATAATTTTCCGACGTCTACAACACATGCATTCACATTTATTCACTGTATGTATATATGTATTCTCCTAAGCACATTGCATAAGCGTTTGGTGTCAATCACTCTTCATGTGACCACTGCCCTACTGAGGCTACTTTGTCTACTCACTGCTGACTACATCGTGTTGTTTACATGTGATTTTCACGAAAAGCGACTATCATGTAAAGCGCGGCACATTCTGAGCTGTACTTGCGCGATGTGTTCGCATTGTCAGTTGTGATAGGGACACTGTGTTTTGAAATCTCACCGCTCATACCTTTCGTCCCCAATGGCTGCCAGTGTCAATGTAAATAAACTTTTTCTAAAACGCTGCCTAGGGGCACTGTACACCCGGGGTCCAATAAGGGGCGGTCATTGCCTAGGCACGATTAGGCAGCCATCGCTGGCCAGTGGCCGTTTAGTCGGTTTTTCGCTCCTCGTCGGGGTTGTGGAGAAAATGGGTGACATTGCAGGAGTGGCCTGGCGCTATCCCGACCACGCATAACGCGTTAACGACACACGGATCTTCTTATGCACACCATGCGTTAGCGTTTTCTGCATGCAAATACATGCCTTAAAGGGGCAAAGTGTACGAGGTGAATGTTTTCTTCAAGAACAACCTTTTATAGTGGGCTTCCAGTTATATAACAGAAAATGCGCTTGATTTGTAGCACCAACTTGATGCCACAACGCGAGAGCTCCACGTGGACGCCAGTTCACCTGCGAGCTGGGCTGGTTTAGCCAGCAAGACGAGCTTGCTCTCAAGGTCCATGATATTTTCCTCTTGCAATTTTTCATGAAATTAGACACCGTTAAGTATTTGAAAGCTTTGCAGTTGAAAGTGTTCACCACTGCACTGTGCCGTCCGCGCGAGGAGGCGCCGCAGCATAGTGCGCGATTTTCTGCCATGTCTACTCGAAGCCTGCTTCTGACTGCGAGCAAAACATATAAGCAGTGCAAAAAGTTTGGCCCCATTGAAGGGGTGTCTCCAGTGTTTTAACAGCGGTGGTGAGAGAAAGAAAAGTAAGAGATAGCGGTGGTTGGCGGCCTTTTTCACACATCATTTTACACAAAGAAAAATTGGAAATGAAAATTGGTTTTTTGGGAAACAAATGGCGCAGTATCTGTCTCACATATCGGCCGACACCCGAAGCGCGCCGTAAGGGAGGGGATAAAGGAGGAAGTGAACGAAGAAAGGAAAGAAGAGGTGTCGCACTGGAGGGCTCCGGAATAATTTCAACCACCTGGAGATCTTTAACGTGCAGTGACATCTCACAGCCCACGGGCGCCTTAGCGTTTCGCCTCCGCCGAAACGCAGCCGCCGCGGTCGGGAGGAGTGATTTTTGAAAGTCGTTGCTTCCTGGTTTTATGACACAGACCTAAAAGAAACTATTATCAGGCTAGACCAGTGCGCTCGGGGTTGTGTATTGTTCATGACTAGCTTGGAGCTGAGTGAGCAGCTGTGGACTGACTCGCTATGTGAGGGCATGGATTTCGCTTTTGAGGTGAAAAGCTTCACTACGCTAGTCAACACCGCGCTTCGCGTGTGTGAATAGCCCGGTTTTTCTATTAAGTGCGCGTGCCCTCTGATTTTTACGCAGCTTCCGAATGTTTCCGGGGCGCGTTGACGACAACTACTACTTCTACTACGACGCAGACGGGTTTTCGTCCCAATGAGCTCTATTAGCGTTCGTGTAAAATAAAGAATTCCTCGATGCTGGTGTCATCACAAAACTCACCCTAGAAGCGGTCGATGTGAAGGGACGTGGGTGCTTGCGGCTGAAGGCTCCGCAATGCTGGGCATTCTTCAGTGCATGCAGCCTCGGTGGCCACTGATGTCGAGCGAGGTGGCAGCGGCCATAGCCCCATCCTCGTCATTCCTGTTTGCTGTCTCCTCGTTGGAGCAAGACGATGAGGCCCTGGTGGAGCTCCGAGATTGGTGGCCGGCAAGGTGAGCACATTGCAGAGCCCGCACTGTGGCCAGAGTTTCCGAGCCAGCAGGCGATTTCTTTCTCGATGGCACCACGCCAACAGGCTGCAGTTAGGAGCCCCTGCAATGGAGTCGACGACACGAGAGGAGGGCCAGGCGGAGTGACAAACAGACTCTGTGGCTAATGCTCATATAGGAAGGAGCTCTGGCCGTAGTGTCTACGTTCGAACAATCGAATGTTTGAGGATGGAGGCAGATCGCGTGCGCACGAGCGATGTTCTTTTTTTCTTATTCCTCTTAAACCATGGCACATACTCAAATGGGGGATTGGCCAAGGTGTAGTGGCATAAGCAAGCAAATTTCCAAAGGAGATATTGACAAAATTTTAGCACCATGCGTAGATTTTGAAAAATGTACCAATAAAAAACGACAGAAGTATAATAAAAGTAAAATAGCAGAAAGCATTTTGGTGAAGAAAGAGGAGCTCGAAGAATTTTAAAACAATTAGCAAAAAATCCTACCATATGCAATTATGTATTCATGGAGAATCGCTCAAGTTGAACCCAATGCAAATCCTTTGGCGCTCGCACCGAGCGATAATAACACTGGCAGATATAAGGGGAACCCGGACCTGGAGAGAGGGACCTCCCGGAAAATCTTTCTGTGAAGTGTGAACTTCGGACAGTAGAGGAGAAAATGGTGTACACATTCAACTTTCCCGCATGTGGAACATTGGTTTGTCGGTGTCGACCCGCACCTGCATTGATATTAATTCAAACTTGGAATCCTGCACCGCAACCGCGTCATTCATGCATCACACATGCTGGTTTTACACGAATGAACGTTCCACTTATATGCTAAGTACTGGTAATCAGCGGTATTTAGTATGAGATCACTCAACCTGGCTGATATGTGTTAGAACCGCCGAAACCTGGAAATCACCAGCAGGTTGAAGTTCGGGACGGGATGTGTCACTTACCTGTCCAGAGCTGACCTTGCTAAGTAATCAGCCACCTAATTTGAATGAATACCTGCATGGCCAGGGATCGACCCAGACAAAACGGACCTCCTTCAAAGTGCATAGGACAAAAATCACAGGAATCGGCTCAAAAAAATATTTTGTGAAGTTTCAAGGGAGACTAAAACTGACAAACAATCAGCGACTATAATAACATGAGACACATGATCTGAAACTTTGTGGAGGGCCATTCCAAGAGCCAGAAATTCCTAAAAGAATATAAGAATATAATTTGGGGTGCGGACAGAATAGCTCCATGCCAAATCCTGCGAAAAGATGCCAATTCAAGCTTTTTGACAGCTCAGGTAGGCATCGATTGAAAGCGCCGTATGATGGTGGTATTCCTCTAAGAGATCAGAGAAGACCGTTTAATATGTTTGCGGGCATGTGTTTCGCATGAAATGGGAACATGTGGTCAAAATGGAATTTTACTGCTGTTGGCGTGTCATGAACCCACTGGAAACAATTGAGATCAACACCAATCGGAGTTAAAATGATCTGCGTTAACATAATTTGTGGCATTTGATACAGTGGCCAATGATGAGAGAAGGATAAGGCCGGCTGAGACAGAAAAATGGGAGTATTGACAATAGTCACTGGGTCCATCGACTAAAGGAAGGTTCGGACCATGAGTATCTGAAAGCGGGAATTTAGTGCAGGGATATGGGCTTGCAGATAAAGCAGGGAGCTTGAAACTGATTTTGGGAGACCAAGGCAGAGACGTAGAAGACGCCTTTCCAGTGAGATTATGGGTTGCATCTTGTGGTTAGCGCTACCAGAGAACAGAATGCACCCAAATTCAAGTATAGGTCTTAGAAAGCCTTTGTATAATAACAATAATGTGTAGTGGTGCATCCCAAACTTTTTTTTGGCGATTTTGTCAGCCGATCTATAGCGTGTTCTCCTTTAAGCACATTGTTCTTTATATGAAGGCTCCAATCTAATGCTGGGAGATAAGTAACGCCTAGATATTTAACGGATTCCACTTGCGAAATCAAGTTAGAGCGATGGACTAATGAAATGTGCTAAGGCGAGTCAGGCGGAAATACTAAAACACCACATTTGCCAACATTCACAGATGAATTATTACCGTGCAACCATACTCCAAGAGCATACAAATTTACCTAAAGAATCTAGTAAAGGAAAAGGATATACCTGGCCGAGGGGAAAAAAGCTGTGTCACCTGCATGCACAAAAACTGTTATATCAGGACCAATGGGGATGCCAATTAATGACCAAAATATTAAAAAGCAGCGGGGATAACACCGATCTTTGCGGCACAACTCTTGATTGATATCATGTATCAGAACATAGGGTTCTCTCTGTGCAGTAAAAGTATCTGTCCTTCAGAAATTCAGATATCCACGCGTAAATGTAGCGTGGAGGATGTAACTGAGCAAGTCTGTTAAGCAAAATAGTATGTTCTACACTGTCATAGGCCTTTGCTACATGAAAAGTCATCAAAGTTGAAGCTTCCTTAAACACTTTTTTGAGGCGTTGGCGATTCTGTTTTGTACTCTGCCTCCTCTTCTACGGGTTGCACGACTTCGGTGCAGCGTTATTACTCGCGTGACACAATTGACGCGTCCACAGCATGGAGCATGCAGTGGAACGGGAGAGGTTTTAGAGGTAGTACTGGGAAATCCAAATCAACCTGCCTCCTTGGAGAATTTTTCAGCCAGTAGTTTTTACTTTTAGCCACGGTGTACGAGGTATAGGAGGGACTCAGTGGCCCACGCCAAATGAAAGTTGTCCAGTAGTTGCAATAGGCAACACGTTATGACTCTTCACTAAACGGCCCATTCTCGCCTGACTTTTCAATATGTTCCAACGATAAGAACAATCGCCTTGATGGAAAAGCAGTAACGCTCGCCCGGTGTTTTTTTGTTTTTTCACACGATCGTTGCCTGCTGGCTCTGTATGCAACGTTGCGTGGAACCGAAAAGGAAGGCGATCAGCCATTTCTATTTCCATTGTCAGTGCTGTTAAGAAATAATGGATATAACAAATGTTTCGACCACTTGGAACGGTATTATTGCACAGTTACAGTTATGCTGCCTAAACTAGGTAGCACGTACTGCATTTTAATAGCAACGTATACCTCTCGGATTATGACAAAGCGAAATTCCTCAGTTCTGCTGCGTTTACTGTTGGTTCTTGCATAGTATTAAGAAGCATGTAGCTTATAATTGAGCTAAAAACATCATTATTAGAATCGAAGCAAGTTTTCACCAAAAATCAGTAGCGATGAGCGGGAGCGAGCGAATATGTGGCTTAGCTCATCCCATCATTAAATGGATGCGTAACGACCTACAAGCGTAGAGAGCAGAGAGCCATCGCAAGGGTGCAATCGATCAGTATTTATACACTGCCTTCTGGGCTTTCATGAAAGGCAAGGAGGAAAGTGCATATATTTTTGATGACATATGCAGTGCTTGGAGATTCGAGAGAGTACATCGAATGAACAAAAAGCACCAAAGGCGTGTCCTGGTCAGACCTTTGTTAATGTCAGTTTTTACAGCATAGATGCCGAATTATGCCAGGCAGAGAAGGAATTAGGGTGCATATGTGCAAAGTGTTAAGCAGAAAGATATTTTAATATTAAAAGCCGGCGCGGTGGCTGAATGGTTATGGCGCTCGGCTGCTGGCCTGAAAAACTCGGGCTCGATCCCGGCCGCGGCGGTCGAATTTCGATGGAGGCGAAATTCTAGAGGCGGGTGTGCTGTGCTCTATCAGTGCACGTTAAAGAACACCAGCTGGTCGAAATTCCCTGAGCCCTTCACTACGGCGTCTCTCATAGCCTGAGTCGCTTTGGGACGTTAAACCCCTATAAACCATAAAAAATGTATTGTTAAAAAATTTGCAAAACAGCAAGTGTGAAATAGAGTAACTTGCCAGCGGACTGCACGGCGGTGTTCTTGCATTTGTCTACACACACTGCGATGCTGTGCAAATGCATTGCACGCGAGTTGCAAATATTGACTCCACATTATCAGAAGGAGCAGACATTAAGACGTGAAGTTTACACCCAATCACGGTCGTACGACATCGCTGCACAATTCGTTACCAAATGAAATGATGAAGGTTCTCACAAAGTGTACTGCACTCTTATGAAATTTCGGCACCGACGATATTCGATAATTCCGAATGGCTGCGAAGAACAGCCCTGGAAAGGGCGTGGTACAAAATAACGATTTCGTCTAATATAATCCTCCTCCGGGCGATAGTTCTTGAATACACGAAAAATAAACGGAGAGTTCAGCAGAGCGTATAGTGCAGAGCCACGCGTTATCCAGATTTGGCGCGTACATTCAGGTTCGGTTGTTTTCAGCATAGTTCGACATCGAATTTTCGGAATTCTAGCTCCGTCTGCAAAGGTCTTTTTTGCCTCTATGCGACCTATTGCGCGTGTGCAAGCCGTAGTAGTGCCTCAGGGGTTATGGCGCAAGACTTCTGACCCGAAAGACGCGGGCTCGATCCCGACCGCGGCTGTCGCAATTCGATGGAGACTAAATGCTAGTGCCCTGTATACTCTGCGATGTCACTGCACATTAATCAAACCCAGTTGGTCTGAATTTCCGGAGCCCTTCACTACGGTGTCCGACATAGCCTGAGTCGCTTCGGGACATTAAACCTCCTAAACCAAACCATTGTGTGCGTACACGAAAGAAACGAACTAGCAATTTTCTGTAATATTCAGTCGAGTCCACCTATAACCGCCGGATTTATAACGAACGTTCGCTTGTTACGAATGAGAACGGCGCTACCATCAACATATGTATTAGGGGAATGACATCACTAAAACCAGGTTAAAACTAAAAAGGAGGCGCTGTAAACTGAGCCTAGTAGTCGACTGCCAGCGCTTCCTTTCCGGAGGGGAAAGCGACGACTGTCTCAAAATCACCGCGTCAGTCCCTCCCCCGTTCCTACGAAAATAATGCGGTGACCTAAAAAACATAAGCAATAAAAAGAATTTACAAACAAGAAATGCGGAACGTGTGAAATGGCGCCAATCTTTTTTCCAGATGCGGCCGCGAAAGACCCATGCCTTCAAAGCCGATAGTTTAAACGCTGGCGGAAAGTGCACTAAACTTCGCGCAAGCGGCTTTCTGTGCAGGAGGTGGAACGGAGCCACAGCAACCGGCGGACGCCGTTTGTCATGAAAAATACACAAAAGACGCAGTGCTTTGGAAGCTATATAATATACGTTACATGCACGACACAAACGCCTCAATTATGCACGACCTTTTTTTATTCCATGTGTGCCAATATGAATTAGCTTAGAGGGGACACGCGGACGACTGGCGACTTGCTCGCAAAGAGCATTGTCGAGCTTGCCGATGACATTGCGAAATGCGTTCCCACTCGTGCTCGACAACTGTGCGGTACTCCAATTGCTGTATTCCCTCACTGCGGTGGCCACGCTCGTCTGCCAGCGAACAGGACTAGCAAGACTAATCAAACTACATGGGCGTAATTCACGTGTTCAAGGTGTCCTGCCGGCGGGGCGTTATCGGCAAATAATCATAGCAATTTACAGGTCCAAGTGCCACGACGTCCCAGGCAAAATATCTCTGCTCCCTGCCATGTAGTGATAAGGTCCCGTTGGTGGAACTGACTGCGCAGGGCATCAAGAATTTCTTCCGTAAGGCAGCGTTTGAGGATCCAAGAATGATAGAGGGCGCTGTCGAAAACCGCGTTGTCGGACACATTTGGTTTGTGGCCACGACATGTCGATGCGCAGCTGGCCCGACCACCATTGGTGTCTCAAGCTGATGCTTTATTGGTGCGCATCACAACGCCGTCGTTGAAAAGTTATACAATGAAGAAAATAGTACGTGAGCTACGACAAATCTCACACTTCCAGGAATCTGATTAGGACAATGACGAGGAGGCCGACAAATCTCCTGCTATACTGAGGTTCTTACGCGCTTATATAGTTATATCAAGTACTGGCTGTTGATTTTGTTGGTTCATAATAAATTTGAGAGGCGCAATGGAACGAACACCGTAATACAGAGATAGAAAGAGCGCGTATGCTACCAACTGAGCACGCTGCTCACACTGCTCTCTTGACGAAGCTGTTGCTGATGTTCTCAACGGTTTTAGAGACAATTCTCAAGGCCTCACTTTCACTTAGGAACTGCAGGAAGCGAGCAAGATCCAGTTTCTGGGCTTTCAGTTTTATTTCACCGGTGTAGATGTTTGCTGGGTGTATAACCCCTGGTCTAGGAAAAGTCTCAAGCTGTTCAGCAGTGCCCATTCCAAACTGGTGAAACGAAGCATCGCCATAAACTGCTTACAAGCCGCTCTCTTAAAATCACGCTATCAATGTGTGTAGGCTGTCTTTGGAAACCAGCTTCAAAAATTGAACAACGCTAGCTATTCGTGCCTTTTGGTAGCCGCTGTTTGCGAAACATTGCTGCAGAAGATCAAACTTGCTTCGAGCGGTGATCTACTAGGCAAGCAGCGGGATCCAATATATGTGTTGGTAATTCCGTATATAGAGAAAATGGCGCACCAAATCAAGCAGATAGGCGGTCGTCACTGAGTTAATGTGGTGTTTTCAGCACCATGCAACCTTGCAAAGATTTGCTTCATGATGGACAAACGACCCCCAAGGTGCGCTATCTAGCATAGGCTGGAATACACGAAATGCATGTCTGAAGTCTTATACGTGATATCGCTCAAGTGTGGACGTGTCTACATTGACCAGACCGGGCCTTCTTTCAACGAAAGTGCAAGCAAGCACAAACGAATAATGCAAAACAATGAAAGGCGAAACTCCCCGATCACTGCAGAGATTGTGAAGATTGCGAACCGGTGCTGGAAGGGGCAATGTTTATCGGCAATGGGAGAGAGGGAGTCGAAAGGAAAGTTATCGAGGCATTTTATGGACAGAAATGTGGGCGCACGTTCACAAACACTTCATCGGGTAAACTCTGCGGCCTTGAACGGAGTTTTAGCTGTGTAGATCGTATTATTCGGTTATGTTCTCAGGCTTCCGAATTATATCATAACTTGTTTTTGGAGCACTAATGCAATGGAGATTTTGTAGAAACATGATCTTGATTCTGTACATTTTTCTCCTTTGGATTGTTCTCGCTGTGATAATGGATTGATAATAACAATGTACTGACGTATAAAAGTGGTGTTTTCCTCAGTAAACTCAGTTGCTAGTGGGCGCTTTTTCTTTCTCACTGTCTTCCTGCGTCCGTTCCTTTGCCAAATTCAAATATCGTGATACCACGTTGATAAGCCACCTTGATGGTACCAAGGATATCGGCGAGGAGCAGGCGACTGTCCTTGGGGGCTTGGAAAGCGCCGTAATAGGGTCTAGGTTGGAATAGCAGACATGCGTAGAGAGCTTACACTGTGCGACTTTGTATTTTTGCCTGTCACATGAGAAGTATGCATACTAGGAGCCCTAGATATAAAAAAGCATTGCGCGTGACCGTCAGATTTCTTATAAGAAGCCTCGACCGTAATTAACTGTCCGTCGGTATAACCACACAGCTACTCTGATGGAATTAGCACTGGCTTATGACTTCGCAAGCCCGCGACTTTAGTGCTAATAATGGCTACCAGCCGATTGTTTTCCTGCGCCGAAAAGTTCGTACATGGCGGTTAGGTAAGTAGCTTCACAGAACCAGATGCACTCCTTGGTGCAGCTTATACAAGGTCAGCGCATGTTTCAAAATCTATTCAACGGGTTGAATGCGATGCATTCCGCTCCTTCGTGGCCATTTTGGCCTGCACACCTATGGTGTTGTACGTGTACTGTAAAGTAGTCACAAAGCCTTTTGCACCTATAGAAAAACCTTAACTCTCGGACCTTATCTGCTTCGTGGGCGACAATAGTGACAATGGTAAAGTCCCTTTTTAGGCTTTGCACTTACTTGTAGCAGTGAAGGGAAAGTGCCTCAGCGCGCCACGGGTACAAGCCATGGCACTGGAGACGGCTGGCGTCGCGGTAGCTGTTTCAGCTGCCGAATCTTTTGGAGGTCGGGATGCAGAGGTGGTTGCCCCCAGAAACAGTTGAAGTGGCTTTCCCTTGTGTTTGGCCCTGGAAGGAGTGCGCTGAAAGGGTGCAGTACACTGGATACTGGCCGTAAAGGCAGTCTCGCTCCTTCCCAAGCTTAAAGGAAGATGGGAAGGGGGCACGAAAAGGTTTGTTTCCGAAATTGATGCAATTATAACGTTATATATCAGAAAACTCGAAAATATAAAGCAATAAGCTTGAGAGCTTAACGCAAGTGTGGATATCGATGGCTACCGTTTTTTAGCCATCGCATTCGACAGCTTCGGTTTGAGTGAGAATTCCATTTTGTAATAGCTAGAGGGCATCCTGCCGAAGGAACCGTGCAAAAAGAACGTAATTGACAGAACGGCGGACGCCTGTTCTCGCAGCTCGTAAATTTTGCCTTACGTATGAAATGCCTGAAAATGGCCGAAAAGAAAATAGCTGACGCGCGAAAAATGCACGAAAAATTCACTAAAGGAGCTTTTTGGCGCTCCTGGATTTCTCCTAAACCTATCTTTCTTTGTTTTCCCCCCACTTTTGTCGTCCACGTTCGTTTGAAAGAATGGAACGAGTGAACAATAATGGTTTGTCAACTACTCTTTTTCTTATATATTCTCATCGAAAGAACAAGCTGTGGGCATGACGCGCTAGCCAATGGCACTTTCAAAGAGATGAGGAAATCTCGTACAAAGCACATTAAAGATTAAGTGCAAATTCGAGTGCTCTTCTCGCAGGCTGCCCCAAAGTTTCCTTACGGACTCACCTGGTGGCAGCTCCCGGAGTGATTTTCGCTGGCGTCAAGGAGTAGGCGGAGGAGTGAAGGAAACACAGCGGCAGCTCTCTTGTGCGCATCTCGTGGGCGGTGGTGGCCTTCCGCTCGCTGCTTGTGGTGCTGCCAGTCTTACTGTAGTACGTGGTTCGGTTCCAGCACCTGTCCCCTAGCCGATCCTCCAAACATTCAGAGGTGCAAGCTCCTGCGGATTGTGCGGAACAGGCTTGGAACGCCAAACCGCACCCATGTTGAGGTTGTTTTCCTCAACTGATTGAAGTTTGAGATGCACACGAATCAACAGCAAAAGTAACCACTAAAACACTAAACTAATCAATGATTGTGCTTAAAAAGAGCGCGTCAGCGTGAAAATGAAGCAGAAGCTAAAGACGGATGGTGTAATGCAAATTTGTAAATAGTGGGCGTTTATATCTCCAAGCGACGAGTAGGCTGCAAAAGACGCCGTAATGCAGGGCTCTAGATTAATTTAGTCCTTCTGCAGCACTTTAGTGCGCAGATGTTGCCCAGCACACGGGCACATTTTGTTTTTCTACATCGAAATGCGGCCTCCGCGTTCCGGATTTCAACCATAATATTAGTTTGAGCAGTCGAACACCGAAACCTCTGTGCCCCCGCGGAGGGTAGATGGTGCAATGCGTAAGGAAGATTTATTGATCAATGTGCAATCAATGCACTCGTCACTCGTTTGTTATTAGAAAATCATCGCTTTCTCGCTGGGTATATCGGTCAGTCGCGCACATAGGGTTTAATGTACAGCCATTGTCGAAACAAGCGAAAAGAGAAAAGGGGGGAAGTCATCTCTGGTTCTATTTTTAATATCAGAGCTTGACAAGAAGAACTTCAGAAGGCTTGATATTGCGATTTCGCAGTTGCGTTTTGAGGCTTGGAGTTGAGGTTTTAAAGGTATATAGTAGGTAAAATGTAGGATATGGAGCAAGAGAAAAAAAATGTAGTCAACTGGTGACGAAGCCCCCATTTTTTTCGTACTCCACAGAATAACCTTTGGTTCTTTACTTTCGTCACCAAAACATTGCCGTATGGCTTCATTTGTTCTTTGGTGGCGGTATAGCACAACAGCGCCCATATTGTAGAACGCATCATTGAACATGTTCCCCATTTTATAGCTGTCACCGGTGAACTTCATATGTGTACTGCGACGGGATAAACAGCGGCCTCAAAGTATATGGTAAATCTGACAGAAACTGAATGCGAAGAATAGGCGGAGGAAAGGGTAGGGTGGGCTTTTGCCTATCTTGGATCCAAGGCACGTTGTTCCTACAGTGGCGAGTGGTTGTTGAGTGCTACCCACGAAGCCATGCCATCATTTTGAGGTATTCCTTGTCGCGCCTTCTTAACTAAGGGAAGGAGAGCGAATCCGATAACAAAATATCGCTCGACGTCTAGCACCACCGAGAGCAGCGATACATGTTGGGCTGCTCGTCAGAGGCAGTTTCGTGTCATGGGAAAAGAAGCAAAAATAAATAAAATGGCGCTTCCTCCTATGCGCTCAGGCCAATTGGCTACAATTCATTCTGACACGTAGCTAAGGGTGACAGTCGATGTCAGTTCTGAGAACAGTGGTTATTATTCGATAATTCGCTCAGTAACACCGCCTGTGGAGTGCTGCGAAGCGAACAGCAACAC
Organism: Amblyomma americanum; assembly: GCF_052857255.1. Classification (NCBI taxonomy): domain Eukaryota; kingdom Metazoa; phylum Arthropoda; class Arachnida; order Ixodida; family Ixodidae; genus Amblyomma; species Amblyomma americanum. The sequence continues at coordinate 360,649,831 of NC_135497.1, forward strand.
TTCGAAGGTCGTTGAACTGGAAAATGAGGCTCACCTCAGAGCAGGCTCCTCGTAGTCGCAGTAAAAGGAACAGAGGCATCAGCGAAGGACTCGAAGAGCCGACAACGTGGAGGTGGTCACGGCGGTTCACGCGCTGAGTGTCGCGTGAAATTTTTCCTCTTCACAAAAATGTGGTTGTGTTTTGCGAATGAAACACCCGAATAGAATACAAATTGGGGATGAGGTCGATGAGCATGGGCGCAAACAAAATAAAAAGTAGTTGAATAAAGCTTCAAAAGCTCGGCCAGGAATAGAAACCCAAATTAACTCAAAAATAGCTAGCAGGTGTAGGATTGCCTCGGCGCTGCCGGAAGAGGATGACGGACGAAGAAAAGGACGGGGAAGCGTCAAAGCAGACTAATAATTAGAATAAACTGATTAGACGAATGCGCAATTTTAGAGTAAAAGGCAGCATATGGAGACTGATGCTGAGCCGTAAAAATCTGGAGGAAAAATATCACTGGGTATGTTCATAACAAAATTTCTTCTACGAAAATCCTTAAAAAAACTCTGGGCGTTATCAATCGCCAGCCATGAATGCTTATATTCTACCAGGCAGGACAGAAATATTTAAAAGTGCTGATTTTAGTTACCGGCTTACAGCTGTATCGCCTGTTTCGTGACCTCTGCCACCCCTAGCCATGCTGTCTGGCCAAAACTATATTTATGCCTATAAAAATATTATCTTAAAATATTAGTGAAAGTTTGCGATAAAGCACCATATATAATCAACTTAGCAATGGGGTCTTAGTAACAAAAATTTTGTCGATAAAACAAAAAATTTGTTCTTTGCGCCTCTCCCTCGAGTTGTATCAACGTGGGAAAACAATTTTCGTTGATGTCAGGTAATATTTTTTTATAGAATATATACCAAGTTCCGTTGGCACACAGATTTCTTTTTTTAACTGCGCACCTCGCCAACCCGAAATCGTGGCTTTGTCTAACGGCGTTTTTTGTTCGTAGCGCACTTTTTCTGTATTGGCAAAACTGCTGACGGAAATGGCACAGTGCCCCGTCGCGATGGCTCAGTGCTAAGGGCGTACCACTGCTGAGCCCGAGGTAGCTGGTTGGATACCGATCGCGGTGGTCGGGTTTCTATGAACGCGAAAGACAAGGTGCACGGATACTGTGCAATGTCCATGGCCATTAAAAAAACCCCAGGTAGTAGATATTAATCCTGGGCTCCCCACTACGATGTCACTCAAAGCTCTTATCGCTTTGGGACGTGAAGCCCCGTATGTCATACCGTAAATCGTACAGTGATGCAAATACCCGGCCAGTTGTTGCTCACGTTCCACGGACAGCGATCTTTTTTTTTCTCCGAAATATGCAGGCGTCATTAAGCGGTTTAATATAGAAGATACGGCCAATCAAAAGCTTGCAACTATCGTGGTTGGGCTGGCTAGCTGATAGTATCACATGTTTTGAAGATACTGAAATCAGTCATCTTCGAAGCTATTGCGCATTTAAGTTTAGTGGTTTTTTATCAGACAAAAGCATATGCACATCAGATTTCTCCCGTTCAGTGCTATCGCAAGCGTGGAATCTTTCGCGATTTCGGTGAATCATGCGATGGGAGTGGCTTAGCAGTTCAAGGAATGAAGCAGATTAGGGAACCAAATGATGAGATTCTCAAGCATTGAGCAAACGGTCTGGTTTCACGATTTAATGTCCAGAAGAATTTTTAAATGTGGCATCTGGATGACCGAGAAATATATAATTATAAAACTCTACGTCTCTAAAAGTTCTGTGTGCATAATCTGCCAAGAAGACCTCAAATTCGGAAGCTTCCCACCAGAAGAATTCAGCACTCGTCATGCAAACAAGGCTTCATTTCACCAATTTGCTCACCACATGAGGCATGAATTCCGTTTTTCACTCATCAGCCTATAAGGCAACCAGTTAAATAGAAGCTTAGGAACTCCCCGCCACCTTAAATATTCTGGGTTGCTGCGCCTGCTGCGAAAATTGTCGCCGTTTTAGGACGACAGTGGACGCCTTACATTCCCTCACTAGGTTTCCAGGGGAAAAAATATTCCTGGTTGAAGCCCGTAGAGACATTGTGCGAACTATGTTTTCTGAATCAGAAATATTCGACGAGAAATGATGGCATTTGAGCGCTTCCACCCAGACAATACTCTATGGGTGACCGGGGAGCCCCTTGAAACAAATGGTTCTTCTTTCTCCATACTTGTCTTGACTTCGCACCATTAGAGACGTGATCTTCGCTTCTCTAACTATTTATTTTAGTGGTTGAACACCCTAAAGCCGCAACATTCTTGCATCTTCAATTTCGTAGTGCCCTGAAAGTTTTGTATCTGCTTCTAACTAGGACATTAGGCTGTCATGACTTTATCAGCAGAGTGGCTATAACGCAAAAGGATGACAGTCGCATATTGCGCTTAGGTATCGCGTTTTGTTGTCTTAAAAAAAATAGCCGCCATTTCGCGTTGTTAGGCAAATATGTGCGCTAGCGCGGTGTGTTTCGCAGTATTTGCTTCATTAAACATTGCCGCGGTTCGCAAACCATAAGTTTTCACACGGTTACCGCTTATGGTTACAACCCCAAGTTGCCACCAGGTTGCCACTTGCTTACCACTCGGTTGCCATCTGAGATTACCTTATGCACATCTCGCAGCGAATATAGCTGAGGCTGAGGATGGGATGTGGATTAGGGAGAGGCTGGATTTTTTAAGTACTTTATTCATTTTAGTACTAGAGTACAGGATGAAGACACGCCAAAGCCACGAAAGGGCTTGTAGTGCGTCGTTAGGCAGCAGCAACAAATTCTCTTTTACAAAGCAGCATTTGTGCAAAAAACTAAAAGAACAGAACAATAAAAAGAAGAAAAGAAGTATCACACTTTTTTCAGTTTCACGATACGGTCAAGTAGTGCTCGGCAGGTGTTAGTCAAAAAGATCAGGCAATTCATTGAATACATGTGGGACATAGAATGATGTGACACATTCTCCAAAATGATTTAGCACTCCGGGAACAATGTACCTACGAATTTTTAGCAATGTAACTGTTTTAACGTTAGCCGCCTTAAAATTATTTTTCCAAAAATATCTAACTACAACAGTTTGTGTGAAAATGGTGTCGAAAGAATGCAATCCCGAGGAAAGAAATACACTTTGTGATTTTTGGGTGTGGAATATAAAACACTTTAACCATGTTCTTAAGAAGACGGTTTATTCTGCTTTTCCATGGGAGAGTTAGAGACAGCACATGTAATACCTAAGCACAGCGTATCCCAGACTCTGGACCATTAGAGAGAGGGAGAGAAAAAGACGAACGGAATGGCAGGGATGTTAACTAGGCGACGCCCGTTATGCTACCCTACTCGTGGGAAGGGGAACGAAGGGAGAGATAGAAAGGGGAGAGACCAAAAGGAGATCACTTTTCCATGTGTCCGTTGGCCATTACTTGCAGGGTACTCAAGGCACACACTGATAGTTCAAAACCTTGCACTCTGTTCTGAGTCCTTTAAGAACTTGAAAAGTGCCTTCAAAGCTATCCTCTTGGATGGAGGCTTACTCCAAGGACCCAGAATCTTGGCTTCAGTATGGGGCCGAGGAATATGTCTATTTGCAAAAGGGTGGTAAGTCGTTAGAGCATACAACATGCATGAAACCCCTCTAAGCTTCTTACTCAGTAAGCCATGTGAGTATTCCAGAATAAATAGCTGTCCAGGTATACACCAAGATATTTTCCCACCGGAGCATAGGTAATGGGATAGCAGGAAGACGAGGTGAATCTGGAACTGGGCAAAAAAATTGATCCACTTTCCTGGAGCAGTTTATGCAGGTTCCTAAAGCAGTCTAGCCGAGTTTTCTGAAAGCTGATCGGAATTAGGTTGCTTTGGAACCAATCATATAGCTTAGTAGCATCGTGTTGAAGTTGCCAAAGTGCGCAAGAAAAGTCGCTTTTAGTTGAAATGAGCAGGGTGTCATCAGCGCATTGATAAATATTCAAAATAGTCTCCTTGAGCCAGCCTCTTGTCGTCTCATATTTTATGGTTACTACCCAGTTGATCTCAATTAGGTTGCATTGGAACCAATCATATAGCTTAGTAGCATTGTGTGTAAGTTGCCAAATTGTGCAAGAAAAGACGCTTTTGGTTGAAATGAGCAGGGTGTCATCCAGCGTATTGATAAATTTTCAAAATAGTCTCCATGAGCCAGCCTCTTGTCGTCTCTTATATTATATGGTTACCACCCAGTTTACCGCTACCATCGCCTACCACCCCAGGTCATGACCTGGTTACCACATCGGTACCTAACCCGGATAGGTTACGACTTAGTTACTACACCATTGATCGAGCTTGGTTAGCTGTAGTTGCTCTTGATTGAGAGTCAGCAGCAGAACACCATAACCATAGAGTCACCATGACGGCTGAAAGGGCAGGATGAGCTTAACCCGAAAACGTCTGGGTCATAATGAAAACGCAGTGAAATGAAAACACGTTGTTAGCGCGTAAAAAAGAACGAGGGTTTGAAGAGAAAAAGATGAGTGCGATAATTGAAGGGGTTGGTTTAGCTAAGCCTCCACCGATGAATTGTGACGTCGTTCGAACGACACACCTGCAAAATGTCATAGCCGCACCAATATATTGGGACGGGAACCAGCGGAAAAATTGGGAAGAGTAAAAGTAGACAAGACATCGCCACTTCATTATCTCACCTTTGCGTTTGTTCGCTGGCTTCACCTATCAAACGTGAACAAACATGCCAAGGTTATCGTTCTTGCAAGATAAATGGGGAAACGCATTAGACATTTTGTTTCGGTGCACAAACGGGCTTGAGAAAAAGAAGCCTAACTAAAAGAACAACTTGATCCGGCATATTGCAGGAGGTTGTTTTAGCAAGGGCCAGCGAAGAGGGGAAGGCTGGGAGGGCCGCTCTCCCGAAAGCAGCACATTGAGCCCTGAGAACATTTATGCATTATGAGTCCAGGCACAGACTGCCTCTTCGGGACCCGCTTCCGGAAGTCAGGACCAGAGAAGTCCATATGCCCTGTGTTTCCAAACTACATGACGAAGAGAGGCATCTGAAGCGTTGCCTTCCTTCGGTGCTACGCCTCAATCAACGGTCTTCACATACGCACATTTTCCTTCTGCACCTGTCTTGTTTTTTTTTCTTCTTTTAAACGGCCATCTACGAACTAATTTCAAAGGTTCTGTACAAAAGTAACGATAAAGCACAGTCAAAAGCGCTGTGGAAATGGCGACGCTATAACGAAAGAACTTTAATAAACCACGAACTGATCCTTTCCAACCGAGCAAGTGAGTTATCTTGCATGGAGCGTATACACCACCTGTTTTTTTCCGTAGCAATTGCACAATACCTTGCGTAATTTCACTCGGAGAACTTTGTTCATTTTGCTCAGCTAGCAACACTCGTAACTATTTTCATTTGCTGTTGAAGCAGAAAATGTTGAAAGAAATCAAACAAATCAAACGCCTTGAAGCATCGTAATTCAAACATGTTTTCTGCTTGATCAAGAAATTCCTTAGAATCACTTTTTAATTGTCAGAACACAGCTAATAGCTTTATGAATCAATTTTATTCACATATGTTTCAACTGCAAACACGCAATTGTTCACTGGTGATAAAAACGTCCTGGTGCGAAATCCTCCAAAGTACCGCGTTCACCCACAAGGCAGGTACAAGCTGTGGCAGAACCTTGTGAAGGGCGTCATATTGCGACCTGCGTAGCAGAAAGGAGTGCACGAGGCGGAATACACGAAATGGTTTGCTTGAGAAAGAACAGCAACTGAAATCTTTCCTCCGGAAGCCGCATTTCGTAATTTCCGACATCTGACGATAGTACATTCCTGAGAACTAAGCTGGAAGAACTAACGTGATGACTGGTGGCAACAGATTTGCATCTATTTGCATCTAGCTATTAGCAGACAAGTTGGTTTCGGTGACTGTTGGCTCCCTTCATAAATTTGTCAAACGGGCCCCTCATTTCATTTAACTTGTCTGCTAATAGCTTAACGAGGGTCTCGGTTCTGGCAGTCTTGATGCCATAGGTAGCATAAGAGGGCTCTCGCACAGTTTCCGCCCTCGCCGTTAGATGACGTTCTACGTCACGCTCGCGGTATTACAGGACGTGCTACGTCCGCCGCTATGGTCGAGGGTGGCGCTGGTGAACACTCTCAAGGCTCGCTTACACACAGTAAACATAAATACCCACGAGAGCAGCAGATTGGACAGCCGTCGCCGTAGCTCAGTTGGTAAGAGCACCGGACGCGATATTCGGAGGTCGTGGGTTCGGATCCCACCGGCGACATGGTTGTTTTTTCTGCTGCTTTAAAGTAATTTTCTTTAAGCGATTTATTAATCTAAGTATTATTATCCCACTGATAAGCATAACACATAAAAAAAAATTAACGTTCCCCTATGCACCTTCGTTTCGGTGACTGTTGGCTCCCTTCATAAATTTGTCAAAAGGGCCCCTCATTTTATTTAACTTGTCTGCTAATAGCTTAACGAGGGTCTCGGTTCTGGCAGTCTTGATGCCATAGGTAGCATAAGAGGGCTCTCGCACAGTTTCCGCCCTCGCCGTTAGATGACGTTCTACGTCACGCTCGCGGTATTACAGGACGTGCTACGTCCGCCGCTATGGTCGAGGGTGGCGCTGGTGAACACTCTCAAGGCTCGCTTACACCAAGTAAACATAAATACACACGAGAGCAGCAGATTGGACAGCCGTCGCCGTAGCTCAGTTGGTAAGAGCACCGGACGCGATATTCGGAGGTCGTGGGTTCAGATCCCACCGGCGGCATGGTTGTTTTTTCTGCTGCTTTATAAGTAATTTTCTTTAAGCGTTTTATTATTCTAAGTATTATTATCCCACTGATAAGCATAACACATAAAAAAAATTAACGTTCCCCTATGCACCTTGGTTTCGGTGACTGTTGGCCCCCTTCATATATATATATATATATATATATATATATATATATATATATATATATATATATATATATATAAGGAGACAAGGTAAATGAAATGAGGGGCTCGTTTGACAAAACTTATTTAGGGAGCCAACAGTCACCACCGAAACCAAGGTCCATAGGGGAATATTTATTTTTTTATGTGTTGTAATTATCAGTGTGATACTAATACTTAGATTAATCTATTGCCTAAAGAAAATTACTTAAAAAGTCGCCGATAAAACAACCATGCCGCCGGTGGGATCCGAATCCACGACCTCCGAATATCGCGTCCGGTGCTCTACCAACTGAGCTACGGCGACGGCTGTCCAATCTGCTGCTGTCGTGGGTATTTATGTTTATTGGGTGTAAGGTGACCTTGAGAGTGTTCACCAGCGCCACCCTTGTCCATAGCGGTGAACGTAGCACGTCCTGTAATAACGCAAGTGTGACGTAGAACGTCATCAAACGGCGAGAGCGGAAACCGGACGAGAGCCCTCTTATGGTACCTATGGCATCAAGACTGCCAGAACCGAGACCCCCGTTAAGCTATTAGCAGACAAGGCAAATGAAGTGAGGGGCTCGTTTGACAAACATATTAAGGAAGCCAACAGTCACCGAATCCAAGCTGCATATCGGAATGTTTCTAATTTTTTTAATATCTAGTCCCAATCAATTAGTTTTAAAGAAAGTTACTTATAAAGCAGCAGAAAAAACAACCTCACTCTCAAAGTTCGCTTACGCGCAAAACATAAATACCCACGTAAGCAGCAGATTGGACAGCCGTCGCAGTAGCTCAGTTGATAATAGCACCGGACGCGATTTTCGGAGGTCGTGGGTTCAGATCCCACCGGCGGCATGGTTGTTTTTTCTGCTGCTTTATAAGTAACTTTCTTTAAAACTAATTGATTGGCACTAGTTATTAAAACAAAGAGAAACATTCCCCTGTGCACCTTGGTTTCGGTGACTGTTAGTTTCCTTGAATTATATATATATATATATATATATATATATATATATATATATATATATATATATATATATATATATATATATATATATTGCGGCATGATGAAGACTTGGTCTACGAGCGCGATGCAACAAGAAGAAGCTGAAGTGCGCAGGGACTTTTTCTGGTTAACCAGTAAACCGTTTTACCTTCAGCTCTCATCGGTGTTCTACCGAGTTGTGACACTGGTGGAGGTGCTGGGGATGCACAGGACTCCTTCCGGCCGTCCACAGCGAGTCCCGGACATCGACACGCCTTTCCATCGCGCTAGCCGCCGACGTCTAGGCCTTTCCCCGGAGTACAACCATCTACCGGGCGAATCTTCAAACGTCAAAGTTCGCCGGGTCTTCCAAGCCATGGCACCTCCCACCCCTACGTCAGTGACTCTTCACAACACCAAGGTACCGGAGTGCTTCCGCGGGAACGCGTTTGAAGATGTGGAAGACTGGCTCGACCAGTTTGAACGAGTGGCCAAGTTCAACCAGTGGAGCGTGGACCAGAAGCTTTGCAATGTTTATTTTGCACTTCTGGGTACTGCTAGAACTTGGTATGAAAACGACGAGGCCAGCTTGTCCACATAGAATGACTTCCGCCGATAGATGGTGGACACTTTTGCCACTGCTGATCGACGAGAGAATGCGCTGCGCCTGCTTGAAGTGCGCGTCCAGAAGCCAAATGAAAGCGTAGCTATGTTTGCGAAAGACATGGCTCGAGTTTTTCGCTGTGCCGACCCCGATATGACTAAGCAAAGGAAGCTACTACATCTCATGCATGGCGTCAAGGAGCAGGTGTTTGCCGGCTTGGTGCGCAACCCACCTCAAACCGTCAGTGATTTCCTCAAGGACGCTACAGCTATAGAGCGAGCCCTCCAAGAACGGTGCCGCCAGTACGACCGACCCTTCGCCGGTGTTCCACCGACTGCGGCGGCACTCACTGCAACCGACGGGAACACCCTTCGAGACCTCATTCGACAAATTGTCCTTGAGTAGCTGCAGCGAATTAGTGCTACGAGCGTTCAGTCACCAGAAGCCGTCGCGGCAGCCGTTAGGAAAGAGCTCCGGCATGCTCTGTCACCGTCTGCACCATACCACGAGTCTCTTCCAGTTGACAGCGCGGCAGCCTTTTGCGAACCATACCACGTGCCCCAACCCAACAGCAACACGGCGGTCAACACGGCGCCTTACTATGAGCCGGAGCCGCAACCCGCGAGCTATGCGGAAGTCCTTCGTCGTCCGCCGCCAGACCACGCCCCACCGAGCTCAGCGAGCCGTCAGCAGACGCGGTTCTTCCAGGAGCCTCAGTGGGCACGTCCCGGTTGCCCTCAGCAGCGCCGAACTGACCTGTGGCGCTCTTATGACAGCCGACCACTCTGCTTCTTCTGCAGACAACATGACCATATGTATCGGTACTGCCGCTACCGCCAAGAGGGGCAGGCCTTTCCGCCTGGTTCTGCTAGACGCCATTTCGACGCTGGCCGTGCCCAACTCGAGGGCCCGCCGCTCAGCGGGGAAGCCGACTCACCGGGCTTCCGCCGCCGCTCCCCATCTCCACGGCGTTATTCTTCACCGACGCGTCGTAGCGATGTTGACGTTAGCGGACGGCGGACCCCGAGCCCTCGCCGGGGAAACTAACCACCGCAACCTCACGAGGGGAGGTTGCAATCAGTCGAAAAGTTTCAAAGCCATCGTCCTTTCTTGTCCTCTGGCCTTGTGCCGTTGCGCTGTTTCACTAGAAATCATGTCCGACCAACGTTCCCATCAGTTATTGTTGTACAGCCGGTCTACTCCACCCTCTTCAAGTGCCAAAGACACCTTTTAAGCAAATTGACATGAATCTCCTGGGACCATTTCCGACGTCTACTGCCGGGAATAAATGGATAATTGTCGCCACCGATTATCTAACTCGCTACGCGGAGACAAAGGCTCTGCCCAGGGGTACCGCCGCCGAAGCAGCTCGGTTCTTCGTAGAGAACATTGTCCTCAGGCATGGCGCTCCGGCACTCATTATAACTGACCGAGGAACTGCCTTCACGGCCGAGTCATCGGAAAGCGACGGCCTATCACCCCCAAACCAGTGGATTGACGGAACGCCTCAATAAGACAATCGCCGACATGCTCTGTATGGACGTGGACGTGACCACAAGAATTGGGACGAAATTCTTCCCTACGTCACGTTCGCCTACAATACGGCACAACAAGACACCACTCGCATGACGCCTTTCAGCCTTCTTCATGGCCGACCAGTGAGAACTATGCTAGATGCCATGCTGCTCCCGAATGCCGACGGCGACGATGTCGATCAGGACGCCGAGGAATTCGCACAGCGCGCAGAGGAAGCTCGCCAACTAGCGCGTGTGCGCATCAGAACTCAGCAGGAGGCTGACGCACGACGCTACAATCTTCGTCACAGACATGTAATGTATGAACCTGGCGACAAAGTGGGGTCTGGACGCCTATTCGCCGTCGTGGACTCTCCGAAAAATTATTACGGCGGTACTTCGGGCCCTATGTTGTGCTGCGACGTTTACCCGACGTCACGTATGAGGTGGTGCCGGACGGGTTATATCGACATCCAAGCGACGCCAGCAACAAGTCGACGTCGTCCATGTTGTACGTATGAAGCCGTACTACTCGGACCGATCTTGACCTCCTACTTCCTTTTGTTACCATCGAGACGATGCTTCCTGAGGAGCGGGGCAAATGCCGCATGCAAGAAGACGCCAAAGATGAAGACTTGGTCTACGAGCGCGAGGCAAGAAGAAGAAGAAGCTGAAGTGCGCAGGGACTTTTTCTAGTTAACCAGTAAACCGTTTTACCTTCAGCTCTCCTCGGGTTCTACCGAGTTCTGACACTATATGTATATATATATATATATATATATATATATATATATATATATATATATATATATATATATAAATAATGTCTATGCCTGTTACAAGCGGGATTTAAATATACAAATCTCATCAAAATTAAGTTTCAGTTCGCTTCTGCAATGCATTAGGTACAGAAGGGAGAGCCGCGTCAAGGAATTGCTTAGGTCGGTTTCCTCGCATGTCAAGGATGTGATATGACAATTGAGTCCAAGAGGCCGAAGTTCACCCTCAAGCACACAACACGTTCCGTTCATCGGGCAATTTCACATAGCTAGCGCTACCAGCCGGTGCCCCAGGCCACGCACTTGTCCTGTTAGGAGCGTTAGCAGAAACGGTGTTACGGGAAGTGCCACTTGCAGGGCGCGGGCCGCATTCCATTGCATCGAATGACCGACGAAATTTTGAAATTTCGAAATTTCGAGAAAATTCGAAAAAAAATTTTGAAATTGACGAAAGTTTGATACGAACGAGTTTGATATACTGCGCGACTTGTACTTTTACACAGGGTCATCCAAAGGATAATCAGCTAATGACTCGATATATCCGGGTTAGATATATCCCTGGTTGGCTTTACATAACATTCTGGAGAGAACGCAGACGCAATTTTATATGACAAAACATAATGCGATGTGGAACCGACGACATAACAGGGCTGCTCGCGGTAAAGAGCATCTGCTGAGACACCTGTCACTGCGACTAAAATGCATTGCACATTTGTCTACGCATCACTGTCAGCAAGAACAAAACAATTGCTTGGTACTTTCAGTATGAGTTTCCCTGCCCCAGCCCCTACGTCAGCATAGTTTCTGAACGACAGGAAAAAAAATGTTACGGACAAGATGAATAAAAACTTTCTGTCGATTAGACATCTCAGTATTTCAATTTTAGAGAAGAGCTGCTGCTGTATTTGAACCATAGGCGACCATAGACGCAGACCACAGATAAATTTATCCTCCTGGTCACAGTCAAACGGACTGAAAATAAATCCATCTAAATCTAAAATTATTGTTTGAAGAGAAAAAAATGAAAAAATGAACCAGCGAAATCATGCCATATTCTACGAAGCACAATACATTGAAATGGTAGAATTCAATATACTATTTGGAGTAACAGTTAGGAACACGTTAAGCTGGGACCTAAATGCTCCTAATATATGCAAAATATCTCTCAGTAGGTGAGGCTGTCTCACGTTGTCCCGTTTTTCCATCCAACACGCATTAAGCACGAAATACATCTTGCATTATTTTTGTCGCACATTTACTACTGCATGCTAGTCTGGGGCAGCACAACCAATACTATTAAGAAAAACTCTTTAAATCCAAAAAAGAATTGTCCGGTACATTGCTAATTATAAACACCTAGTACATACCGGCCCTCCATTCGCGACCTATAATGTCACCCCCTTTTCATTATAGGTATTCAAGATATTAGACACGTATTGTTTGAACAATCCCTTACCGTTATCTAGAGTGCCACGAACGCCTTTACAAGAAACATGGAAAACGGGCATGTTCTTCGTTTTCGAACAAATTACATGCACCACTCATTGAAACACAACCTTACTGCAATTCTAAACACGGATAATTTATTTCCAAGTCGACATTAAACCATTTGAGTCAAAAATTCCTAATACATTGCAAAAAGAAGGAAAAAAACGGGCAGAGAAAACAGAACAAACAACACACGCCTAGGTATCAGTTTTTGGAAAGCCCTTGTGCTTTATTTTTGGTCTAAAAACTGAGCTTTATTGTATGCTTTTCTTAGTAAGGTTATCTACTTTACCTTTTACTTTCACTGTTACACGTGTGAGGTGTTTTGAAGCACTTGCTGCTTGACAAAGTTTATAAGCGGCTATTGAAACTTCTAAAAGCGATTTTTGCCATGTATTATTGGTATATACTGAACCTGCTGCCAAAAAATATTGGACTGGTATTACTTCCATAAAGAGCCACATGTTTGTATTGGATGTTCGAGTGTTAAAACATGTCACAATAGTTTTTTTCTCATGTTGTCTTCAATCAATGCATATGCACTGCGGGACATTGTATGGTCTCCTGCGCCTCGCCATTCTGCCTGGAGCTGCTTTTCGGCCGAGGCTTCCACCATATATGGTGAAATAAAATGAACTGTATTGAACACGCAGTGCTGAACGAATGCGGAACTTGGTTTTATGCTCCGGCAGCGCGCAGAGCAATTCACCGCCGCTAATAGCTGAGCCTCTGCTCGGGCGAATCCTGACTGGAAGCATTTGCCAATGCCATTACAGCCCTAGACACGTGACAACGACGCAAGCAAGGCTGTTAACTGAGTCTAATGCCATTCGCCGGAAATGGCATCAAATTCGCTGCGTGAAAGGGCAACATTGCAGTTGCCTGGAACCCAGTGAGTTCTGCAGCCCAATTCGGTGCCTTAATCATAGTCGCCCCTTATCCTCCGCTTTCCTCTCCTCCAGATTGCTCGTCACTGGTACGCGTAGCTGCTCACGGGACACACCACATTACAAACTGTTTGCTCTCATGGGACACTTACACAAAACGTTCCACAACACTGCTTGGGTACAAACGGTCGCAAACGGTAGAACCATTCTGCACATGGTAACTAAAACGTCCCTAGAAAATAGCACTGGCAACTGCCGGCACTTCAACTTGATAATGTCGGTAAAGTTCATTCAGACAGACGGTGGGGGAAGAGGGGAGAGACGATTGCCGCAGGCGCCGCTGAAAACCAAGCACGAAATTTCTGATAGCGGATGGAGGCGCTGAGAAAGGGAGTAGGCGCCGTAGGTTCCGCAACTAGCGTCAAGCTGCGTCTCCCTCCCACTTATTCAGAGGGCTCGAAGCATCTCGAACAGACTCCCGCGCGGCGCTTCGAAAAGGTCGCGGAGAGAGGAGGAACAGGGCTGTGAGATGAGACGCGCAAGCAGGAGCCCGTACTTTCCTGCGTGCTCCAGAGCGATCTTTTTCTTCTTTTTCTTCCCAGCCGCTGCGCGATCTTCCTTCACGCTACTGCTTTTCTCATCGCGCTGTCTTCGCTATCGCCCTCTTCAATTCTCCCCTGCGTTCCGCGCTTGCTCTCTTTCACCCTACCATGCTCTCATCCGCTCGGTTACGCCGAAGCCGACGCCGAGGCACGCCCCTCAACGCATGGAAAGAGCGCTTAAGAGCTTCGCTCTATAAAAGCCAAGCAAGCACTACTAAATATGCCATGGTTAAGGAAAACAACAGCGACAACCCTCAGGAATTGCAGATATGAGAAGCCAATGGAGGGATGTCAGCAAGGAAACCATACGCTAGGAAAACCCATTGATTAAATATAGTTTTTTTTGTTCTCAAGTGCCTTATTTCGGAACACGCAGCATGTAAAACGACATCTTAACGGGGTTGATACCAGTGCAAAATAAATTTTACTGCTCATAACGATAGGCTGTTGAATGCTTCATTACAGAGATGTTTGGCATATCGCTCAGCGTCCGCTACTGTTATCGCGTTCCGTTTAATGACTGCTTGCACGTGCTGATTGGTACCGACGTAGCAGAAGTGCGCTCAGTGGCCCGCCACCTGGTACCATCTAGCGGCTTTAAAGCTACTTGCGCAGGCACAGTAGCGGCGATACGCGCTTTGCAAAAATTCGCTAATGGCTGGCGTATGGCGTAACGCAGCAGGGACGAAGAGAGCTGTTGTCGTTCCGTTCTGCTTTCGTGCTTGATACGTTACGCTGAACACTAGACAGTTTCCTGCATCAATACATAGTTCTTTAGAGGCAGACAAATAACACACTCTGGTCCTTTTCCGTCCTGTACTCAGTCGACAGGAATATTAAGGGCAACGCTCAAGCGGCGCATGACAGCACCTCTGGTCCAGCCTGGGTGAAAATTGCGCGTTTCCAACTTTTACTTAGTTGGTCACAACCCACACATAATCGTGCACCATAACTGGCACCTGGGGTTCGCCAAGCTGCGCAGGCGGCGATAAGCTGTCAAGTTTTCCCGATAATGATCATTGTGACTCAGTTCACCATGGTTTGGAGGAGGACTATGCATGCGCATCTTAGATGACACTCACATAGTGCGCGGGTCAGTGCAGAAGCAGCAGCACAGGTGATACACCCGCGCTTCTAGTCTCGGCCGCTGCGTCCGAGCCGACCTCCTCTTTGGCGCTCTGCCAGCCTGTTGGGAGTTGTGGTTGTCCAGGGGGTGACAGGCGCAGAATATGGTGCTTTCCGCGGATTCACCACGGCGGATGTGGACCTCGGCGGAACAAGAGACAGAGATGCAGCTCCCCGTACACAGGTGAGCGGAGCCTGGGCCGTTGGCTGCGTCGGACATGTTAGCGAATGACGTGCAATTAAGCCGTTGCCAATAGAAAGCAGCTATAGCAATGTCCCAAACCTAACATCCGAGTCCTAAAATCGGATCATAGGCTTCTGGGTGTAAAAACAAAAATGTGCAGAAGGGTGCGAAGCAAACCACTAAGAGTTTTAGTGACCTTCCCATACCGATTTATTGCTGACTGCTTTCCCCAACATTTTTCAGTTCATCGCTGATAGTTCCTCTGTTATCACTGTTTGGTTATTGGTTGACCCCTGATCGTTCTCTTTCGCCGCCACAGATTATATTCAGGAACTTTTTCCCGCTCTTGCTATACCCTGCGTCGCTGCTGACTGCTGGAGTATGTCAAACATCCCATGCGCCAAATTTGGAATGTCCATGCGTCGTGCAAATCTTTGTCCTCAACCTTTGATTATGTTTTCTTCGCTCTTCTCTCCCACCTGCTCGTATGTTTCTTTGATAGCTTGCGCAGGGCTGCTTATGATTCACAGCTCTTAATGGGCCAGATACACGGTTCTCACTTTTCTCGGTTCCATACATGGCCTACTGCAGCCTTGCCACAAGACTGTTAAAAACAAAACTGACGGTTCCACGGGTTACTCGTCTGAAAGCAGGTCGGCGGCATCCAGAGTCACATTAGACACAACTAAGAAAGAGATGCGTTTGAAGAAGTGCGGCACAGGCTCTTCTTCAGCTTCGAGAGAGGCGACCAGAGGGCTCGTTGTCAGGTGCTGACAGCCGAGCGTGGCTAGTCGCCAGCCCACAAAAGTGTAGCAATTGCAGAACACGTAGCCAAAATTCACAGCTCAGTGTAGTTATCTGCAAACTGGTGCGCAAGTTGGGTTCATTCACTTGAATCTTCGGTGCCCCAGCAACTGATTTGACTCAGGCAACACTCTATAATTTGGTGGAGCTGGCTGCTCTGCATTCTTAAAAAAATCAGCTTCGCGATGTGCAAGCGCGTGCTTAAGGGCACAGGGTAAGGTAAAATTAGAAAAAAATCGTTTTTTTTCTCTTGGAATTCTAGAAGTTCAATTCTTTCTACACATGTTCTATGATCGCACTTTCCTCAGAAAGCCATATTTACGGCTGAAAAACGCTTTTTCAGAAACCAAGTAGTTAGCGGCCACGCCCCCTTTCAGGATTAACGTCAATTTGTTCAACCAAAAAGTCCACCACCTGATTTCGAAACTTGTCTAAAATCAGCTACATATAAAAAATTGTCTGCCAACTATTGTACAGCTCCTCTTTTTTAGCCAAGACAATCCTGAGACGCTTTGCACGGTTTTTCCACGTTTTTGCAACCTTCATGCAGCTGCGTCCGAGTGCTATCCCTTTCGATCAGTATTGTAAATTGTGCCGGTGTTGGTTGCTGCTGATAAGTTGAGATGCCCATGGCAAAGAAGGCCTTCGTCAGGCGTGAATTTCACGGCAACCGCTACGCTCATCGTGAAAAAGCAAAAGGATGTCCACGACCGAATGAGATCCCGAACGCCGAACGCGCCAGCTCCTCGACATCGAAGCTTACAAGATTTTCTCTGTGCTTCCAGGAAGAGGATGTGCTACAGAGCAGCAGCCAATATGCCTTAATGGACATGGACGGCATTTGTGCCGCAATTACACAGATTTGTGTGTGCAGAGAGTGCGGTGGAAGTGTTGAGCTCATCGAAATTGTGAAAAAACGGGTAGGTGTTGCAAGCGTTTACAGTTTGAACTGTGAAGTGTGTAGTGCCGCACAACGATTTGAGACGTCGAAGAAAACTACTTCTGGCCTCTATGAAGCCAACCTCAGGTTAGTGTATGCCTTGAGGTCCATTGGTAAGGGAATGGCTGCAGGAAATATACTCTGTGCTATGCTAAACCTTCCTAAGCCGCCGACAAAGTTTGCGAAATATAATCAAGAGATTCTAGGTCACATCGAAGCTGCTACTCAGGAGTCGATGAAAAGGGCAGCTGACGAAGCTGTGCAGCTGAATGAGGGGGATAAAGACATCGCAGTTGCTCTTGATGGAAGCTGGCAGAAGCGAGGCCATACTTCCAATAACGGCATAGTCTCTGCGACCAGTGTAGACTCTGGGAAAGTGCTGGATGTGGAGGTTTTGTCTAAACGTTGTCCAAAGTGCAGCATCAAGGGTACAAACAGTGACCCCCTTCATAGAGAGGTGTGCCAAAGCAACTACCAAGGCACCAGCGGTGGAATGGAAGTCGCAGGAGCACTGAAAATTTTCGGCAGGAGTGAGGAGCTTCACGGCGTTCGATACGTCAAATACCTTGGGGATGGTGACAGCAAGGCTTTTATGGCTGTGAAGTCACAAATGCCATATGGTGATTCCGTTGAAATATCCAAGGTTGAGTGCATAGGGCGCGTGCAAAAAAGGATGGGCACAAGGTTACGAAGGCTAAAAAAAGGAAACAAGGCAGGAAAACTCTCTGATGGAAAGAGCCTCTCGGGCCGAGGCCGACTGACTGATGCAGTAATAGACAAGCTCCAGACGTACTATGGTTTGGCCATCAGAAGAAATGTAGGAAACCTGGATGAAATGCGAAAGGCCGTTTGGGCAACCTTCTTCCACTTATCGGCCACAGACGATGACCCATGCCATGGACTTTGCCCAAAGGGACCTGATACGTGGTGTGCCTTCAACAGAAGTCAGTCAGAGGGCAAGCCATTTTTCCACAAGGAGAGTTTGCCTGCATCTGTCTCGGAGGCTATCAAACCCATTTATAGGGAGCTATCGAAGGCTGAGCTCCTAGAGAAGTGCCTGCATGGGCGAACTCAAAATGCAAATGAGTCGTTCAACCATGTTGTTTGGGAACGCGCGCCAAAGAATGTGTTTGTTAGGCTTCGGACCCTACGGATGGCAACACTGGATGCTGTTCTTTCATTTAATGATGGTAGCATCGCACGGGCCAACGTTTTGAAGGCGTGTGGATTGAACCCAGGGAGCAACACCTTCAAGTGGCTGAGGGAAGCTGACCATAAGCGCATGTACTTTGCGGACCGAGCAACACGACAGCTAACAAAAGAGGCCCGACAGTGAAAATGACAATCCGAAAAGCGAAAAAATGACGGCGACTGTGACTACGAAGCAGGAGGCTGTTACACGAATTACTATGGAGGCGTTTCTGCGAATAAAAAATGGTTTTTCACATCTTTTTTCTCTTTACGCTCTATTATCTCAAAACAGTGTTTTTTCTTACAAAGGTACCATTATTTCCAATGCCTTTCAAGACAGACGGCTGATTTTTTTTGCAATCATCTACATAAGTGTTGCCAACTACTGAACTAGAATTAAGCAATTTCACTGAGCAGTTATTTTGTTATGAATTTTGAAATGCGCAAAGAAAGGCCAGATTTGTGTACTACCGGAAACAATTTTATTAAAAATCGAATTTTCAACACATTTCAAATATTGTAGTTCAGTAAAAAGAGCACAAAATTTGGCAAACAATGATATATGTATTATTAGGCTACTGTTATTATTTAGTGAGAAACATGTACCTCAACATGGCCTAAAATGCATGGGAAGTATAGGGCTTACCCTGTGCCCTTAAGGCTCCGAGGAGTGACTGAGTTAGTATTCATACGCGCTGACTAGCAAAGTACGTGTCATCATTCAATCACGAGTAGGTTCGGAAACGTCGTGTTATTTCAAATATGGTTGGCGAAAAAAATACATGAAAAAAATGGTTCTGTCTCACGTACATCTCGGTAAGCAGCTGAACCGCGCCATAAACGAAAGGGATTAACGAAGAAGTGAAACAAGAAAGGAAGAAAGCTGTGTCGTAGTGGAGGGCTCCATGATTTCGACCTCCTGAATAACTTTAACGTGCACTATAATTGGACAGCACACGGGCGCCTTTTGCGTTTCGCCTTCATCGAAACGCGGTCGCCGCTGTGGGGTTCAAACCTGGGGACTCCAGCTCAGAATTCGCGTGCCCTATCAAATGAGCCACCGCGATGGGGAAAAAAATTCCACATCTCTACAAACACTTTTTTTAATCATCACTGAATGTATGGGACACTGCAGCGGCAGCTTCATGTTTAAGCCTGGACATTGGCAACACGTGTACGGAGAATCACAGTAGGCGGACACTTTCCCAAGTATATACGAGAGGTGTTTCAACGTGCCAACTCTCCTTAGTTTAGCTTGCGTTTTCTTTTATAATGCAAGCTCTACTAGCCCAATTCTTCTGATTTCGCTTCGTTGGGGTCGTCGTCCGTCCGGATGCCTCATGCCTCATTCATGATATATACAACTATATGAGTACTGTACAAAGCTACCGATTATGACACGGCCCCTAACGGCCTCTATACCGCTGTGAGAATGGCCAACTGGGGCAATCGAATTCGAATCAGATATGCTAGCCTAGACCGTCATGGAGAACACGGTAGACTTCAGCCATGAATCTGCAAAATCTTTTAGAGGCTAATTGCGGATATTTCCGCTTCAGTGATAGCGGCAGTTATTCGCGGTGTCTTCGCTGGCGCTAAATACGCCACGGATAAAAATACACTGCTTAGCGCTGATTACGAGCCGTACCCTTAGAGTGAGGTGTTGTATTATTGCAACGTGAGCTGTACAGTTCTCTTTCGGCGAAAAAGCAATTGCCGTGGGCGTGTCCGTACATGTGCGCGTGCGTGTGCGTGTGTTTTCATCCTCTATCTGGTGGGTGCACTCGTGGGCACCCACCGCTAAAAATGCCGCTCCCACTATCCACCCGGCGACCTATAAACTCCAGAAGGCCTCCACCCACCTCCACCGCACGGAAGTCTACACCCCATCGTCAATGCCGCATCGAAGCGGAACGCAGAAGCGAACGAAAAAGCGATGGCGAATTCAAATGCATAGACTCAAGGGGAAGGCGATGAATGTAAAAGTGTAATCACAATCAATACTGCTGAACGCAGACTTGCTGCATCACATCTTGTGAACGCCTATCATTTTTTTGTTATGAGCCTCTAGCGATCTACATCAGCAATAATAATGGCAGTGGACAAGCTCGAAACGCGGCAGAAGGACTTGATGTGCATAATTGCCTCACTGGCCTCGAATGAGTGGCCAGAAACTGCTGTTGAAGGCTGAGCTGCTCGCTCCTTAGTCGCGAAACTTTCGGCGTTACAAATTTTGAGTGCGTGTGATGGCGGCTGGTACTGACATTGATGAGAAAAAGAGTTCCTAAACTTAAACCGTGCAGTCAAGAATAGCTTTAGGTCAGAATACAAGCGAAAAAGGAGTTTTTCAATGTCTAATTGGGCATCCAGAAGATTTCTAAGAACTTGCAAAAATTTCTATGGGCGACGAGAGCCGTTTGGAGAAAAATGCATTCTATTTGCTATAGGTATTGCAAGTTCCTCGCAGGACAGATTCACATATATGACTGTATTATAAGTAGTCAACAGGGTTGAGAAATACTACGACGAAAATATCAGAACATTGCAATTTCAATTTACTGCCCTCATTCAACAAAATTGTAGTACGCTGCACTAAAGAAATGCGAAAGCATTTGCATTTGAACACCAGCAACGTTTTTGAATGAACTTTTCCTCATGTGACATCTCGTGACGTTTGAATGACGTCAGCAACTTTTTTCAAGATATTGTTGTCTTTCATCAGTACACATCCCCAACACCTTTCATCGTTATGCACACCAGAAAGCGTTCAATTTGTATCGCTCTCTCAAGTTTGTACCAACGACGCCTCGTAATATATTTGTTGCGGGCTCACCTGGCACGCAGAGGGCCTGGGATTGAACCCGAATGCCGGCGAGTTTCTTTTTTCAAATGCGGCCATGTGAGAGGCATCACTTCCCGCGGACATTTTGAGGACATATGTTTCGGACAACTTCCGGTGGAGTGCTTTCCTTCGAATGAGGCATATAATACCTTTGCATTACAAACTCACCAGGGAAGGTTTCGTCGTGAAAGCATCGTGGAGGCCGATGGGTGGACGGCTGACGGCTCTGCCAGGCTTGCCGCTCTCTGGAGCACGTAACGTCATTGACCACCGACTTGGGGTCTGGGGGCGGCGGCCGGCACAACCTCTTTGTTCTATGTGTTTGGTGCCGCAGCGTCGCAGAAAGACAAGGCCTTGACTGAGCTTCGAGACCGGTGGCCACCCAGTTGACCACATCGCGGATCCCGCGCTGTGGGCGGAGTTCCCTGAGGCAGCGGGCGAACCCTATCTCCACGGCACCACGCCAACACCGAGAGAGCACGGTCGGGAGGAATAGTCTTCTAAAAATCACTGTTCATGTCTGCTCGTCACTAAACAACGAATGCTCGGCGTAGTGCCTACGTTTGTATCACCGAATGCTGAACGAAGAGGATGAAATGCGTGCGCACGAGCGATTCTTCTTTCAATTCTGCCTCCTCTTCTTCGTGGCTCTTGCGCAAAAAACAGTACTTTGGTTCAGCCACAGATCTGTTTGTACCGCTGTGCAAGATTTCTTGAAAGAATCTCATCGACTGCATTGCTAAATGTTACAATATTTTCTTTTGTGTGCATTCTTATATTTTGATATATTTAGTTATTCCTTTTTTAATCCCTCGTCCTTCTTTTCTTTTAACATCCAAACTCTTATCCGTTTTCATTTCATGCTCTTCTTGAGGAAGAATCCACCGGTGCTGCATTGCTCGAGCTTTTTTTTGCCTTTATTGAGTACAGGTGAATGGCAACTTCTGCCTCCCGTTTCTTGGCCGATCCCTCAGTCTGGGTATGTGCTATTTTTTGAGAGGCTGACAACAACAACTGCTGGAAGGACTTCGCGGTGCCAGTATGAGCAGCCGAAAGAAAGAAGACACGAAAGAGAAGATTGCTTGGAAGAGAAAAGAAGATATCACTCCTGATCGGCATTCAGGAGGCGTTTGGCAAGATTACCTGGGGAGCGCTCCTCTAGAATGATGGTGGCGCCACTCACTTACGTCACACGCATGCGCAGTAGGCTGAAGCGCCGGTGCATTAGTTTGTTTCCGTGGAGGAATGCGAAAGCATGTGTTTTGAGGAAAGGAATGGTTTTTTTTAGAAAAGGAAAGCACGCAGTTTTTCTCGGAGCTTAACACCTCGGTGGAAAACTCAACCGCGCCTTAAAGCATGCAAATTAAGGTGCATATGTCATTGGTCCGAAGCACTCTCGCAAGCTAGCCTCCAACTTGACTAAAACATTTAAGCTTTATGCAGAGAGAAATGCTAAGACACCACTAAAAATGCACTACGATGAACAGCTGCCGAAGATATTGGTCAATGTATTCGGGAATACTGCCACAACATTATTTATGGTTTATTGGGATTTAACGTCTGAAAGCGACTCAGGCTGGCGAATGTCCGGACCCCGTAGAGTATCTGTTACGGGTGCAATTGGACTTATTTCTGGAAATTTGGCGGATAGTTTGAAGGATGCTTCACTCCCGCCATCGGTTGGCCCGGTATTGCACTACTTCCGGGATCGGCCTTGCCTTTAGCGCGTCTTTACTATCCTCTCCTTCTATCCCATCTTTCAACTCTCCTACTGTCTGCTCGTGGTAGCGATTGTGGCTCGGCTAGAGCCAGTGAGCAGGTCTGTGCACTTTCCTTTTCTTTCTTCCTGGCAACAACAGACAGACTCAGGCTAAGAGATACGCCGTCGTGAAGGGCACCGGTAATTTCGACCACCTGGGGTTCTTTAACGTGCACCGACATCGCACAGTACACGGGCCTCTAGAATTTCGCCTCCATCGAAAATCGACCGCCGCGGCCGGGATCGAACCCGCGTCTTTCGGGCCAGCAGCCGAGCGCTGTAACCACTCAGCCACCGCGGCGGCGTTCCACAACATTGAGGTCAACCACTTACGACATCACTTGGATTTCATGTGCATTTCTGATATCTGTTGCTCAAGTTTGCTTAAGCGCTTCGACGGACGTCGTATTGTCGCCGTGCCTCTGTTTCCATCATTCAACGTATTGTAACGTTTTTTTCCTTATCGAGTTAATTTAGTCATCGGTGTGCCATGCCTTCAGACCTCACATGGCCTGAGACCTGACAAGGTCATGGCCGCAAGTATGATGATGATAATAATAATAATAATAGTAATAATAATAATAATAATAATTGGTTTTTGGGGAAAGGAAATGGCGCAGTATTTGTCTCATATATCGTTGGACACCTGAACCGCGCCGTAAGGGAAGGGATAAAGGAGGGAGTGAAAGAAGAAAGGAAGAGAGAGGTGCCGTAGTGGAGGGCTCCGGAATAATTTCGACCACCTGGGGATCTTTAACGTGCGCTGACATCGCACAGCACACGGGCGCCTTAGCGTTTTTCCTCCATAAAAACTCAGCCAGCCGCCGCGGTCGGGTCCGAACCCGGGAACTCCGGATCAGTTGTCGAGCGCCCTAACCACTGAGCCATCGCGGCGGGTGCAAGTATGAGCCATTAAAGTCTTTCGCCTTAATTGATGCCCGGTGTTTGAAAACTGCCAGCGCGAAAGTGGAGCGGCAGCAGATCGATGCATGCGCTGGAGAGAATATAAAATCAGTGATATCAGCGATGAAGACTCCTGTACAACAGATGAATGACAACGCTTAGAACGCAATTTTATACATTTAGCACTACAGCTTAGCAAGACCCTGCGATTGTCCTGCCGCTTACGGAGTAAAAAAGCATGAAAAGTTTGCCAATCACCGACGCTTTTGTTTAAGTGGATAAAGTTGCGCTCTTCTTGCTCGTAAACGTTATAAACCACATCCGGTCTTGTATGAAGTGAGAAAAACAGGTCGCCTTCTCCGCGCAGCATTTTCTGGGGACAATTACGTGCGCATTCTGGTCTCAGTTTCTTTGTAAAATCTGTAGATGGAAGACATGTAATGAATGGTGAGAAGCTGTGTGCTGCAATTCTTTTCTTTTATTTTAGTCCCTTGTTGCCATCCGGTTGGCCCTCTGATTCCAGCGACAGCGGGAGTATGGGACAGTAACCCGGAGAAAGGAAAAAACCAGAACGAAATAGAATTTCAATGAAATCATGATATCACCCTACCCCCTTTACGTGGACGACCATATCACCATACACGCATGCCGTACTGCGGCGGCTCAGTGGTTCAGTGGTTAGGGCGCTCGACTACTGATCCTGTGTTCCCGGGTTGTAACCAGATCGCGGCGGCTGTGTTTTTATGGAGGAAGAACGCTAAGGCGCCCGTGTGCTGTGCGATGTCAGTGCACGTTAAAGATCCCAAGGTGGTCGAAATTATTCCGGAGCCCTCCACTACGGCATCTCTTTCTTCCTTTCTTCTTTGACTCCCTCCTTTAACCGTCCCCTTAAGGCCCGGTTCAGGTGTCCAGCAACATATGAGACAGACACTGCGCCATTTCCTTTCCCCAAAATGCAAATAATAATAATAATAATAATAATATTATTATTAATTATTATTATTATTATTATTATTATTATTATTATTATTATTATTATTATTATTATTATTATTATTATTATTATTATTATTATTATTATTATTATTATTATTATTATTATTAAAGTTAGTTTAAGTGCGGCCGCAAGACTACGATTTCTAAACAAGTACAGGTAGATCTTATGCGTGAATACTGACTCACGTCTGCATCAATGTAGCACTTGCATGTGCTATGAATAAATCAAGTTATTGGCCACCGGATAAAAAGAAATTATTTCCTCGTTACCAACGTGCTGCACGGATTCGAAAAAGCGTTCAGTTCAGTGGCACTGGCTGAAGTTGCGAACTGAGGATTGTTGAGCAGGCTTCTTAACACACTGCTGCCTACAAGTCGTCCTTTCTCGGGTCGCAACATTATGCCTGTTGAAGGGCATTTCTTGAGCCTGGGTTGTTTCGTGTGACACATTGAAAAAACAAATTCATTATATTTCCTTTTCTGCGCAAGCTATTCGGAAAAGGATCTTAAGAGGGTGTATTCGGTAGCCTTTATTTCTGATGGTTATGGTGGGTGCTCAAGGTTGGGTGTTCTAATTGTTTAAGTGCTGCCGCGGGACTAGGATTTCCATACGAAGACAGGTCGCTGTTATGCGTGAAGATTGACTCACGTCCGCATCTATACATCTCTTCCATGCGCTTAAAAAGAAGCTAACGGCCACCGGGTAAAAAAAAAAACCCTGTTTTCCTACACCTCCTGTTCGGGATCGAAAATGTGTTCAGTAGGCACTGGCTGGAGTGGCGAATTGAGAATTATTCAGCACGCTGCATGCACAGTACTGAAAATAAATGTTTCTTTCTCCGCTAGCAACGTTAGGTCTGCAGAAAGGCACCTCTTCCATATGGGTTGTTTCGTCTGCACCAACTCAAAGAGTGCGCCACCCTTTTCAGTACAGAAGAAAATGCCTTATGTTTTCTTGTGTCTGCAAGCTATTCACAAAAGGATCGAAAGAGGGTGCATTTTGTAGCCTTTATTTCTGGTGGCCAGGGTGGGGCAAGGGGGTCCTGGCAGGTAGTTTGCAGATATTGTTAATATGTGCTTAGATCAGTGGAGCGTTCAAGCTGCGTCGGAAATGGTTTACGGTGCCTTGTGGCTCAGTGGTTAGGGCGCTCGGCTACTGATCCAGAGTTCCCGGCGAACCCGACCGCGGCGGCTGCGTTTTTTGGAGTATAACGCTAAGGCTCCCGTGCGCTGTGCGATGTCAGTGCACGTTAAAGGTACCCAGGTGGTCGAAATTGTTTGGAGCCCTCCACTACGGCACCTCTTTCTTCCTTTATCCCATCCTTTACGGCGCGGTACAGATGTCATGCGATATATGAATCAGATACTGCGCCATTTCCTTTCATAAAATCCAATTATTAATATTGTTATTATTTTTATTATTGTGTGGGGTACCTTGATAATTTTTGTGGAGAGTATATCCTGGTTGGAGGTGGGTCGGTTTTGACCACGGGATCGCAGGTGCCTCTTTGGTTGTCACAGAACAGATGGTGAGATTTTTCCTGAGAACTCAGCAAATCCAAGGATCCACCCAGTTGTGACTATAGCAGAGCAAGGGAATTAAGGGTCTCGAAGATGTCTTCGTGGAGTTCTTAGGGAAGTCGGTGGTTTTGAAAGGAACGAGTAGCATTCATGGACTCTATGCCTACTATACACCTAGGCGCAGGGGGGACTTTAGTAAAAACTTAAATAAGAAAATAGATGCAGGAACTTCATATCCCGTCTCCGTGTTTTCGAATGTTCCATTCACCTAATCGGGCATGTAAAAACTGGATAAAGGTTCTTTCCTTGAGAATGCAAGACTGGCATAAATCAAACCTCGGCGTTGTGGCGCAACGACGTTACTATTTGGGAAGATAAAAAAAACGCGCTCGGAAAGAACACAACTGATGCAATCATCAGAAAATACCATACGCGAATCGAACTTGTGGGGACAATAAAAAGCATCACTTTTTATTTATATCTTTTCGTTCGTTTTGTTAACCATTTTCCCTAATTAGGCATAGAGACCACGGGTTTTGTAGAGAGTATAATTTCCCAAGATGATAAAAGCAACTGCACGGTGCCCCGCCGAGATCAAGGAAGCCTGCGAATTGTATGCGTCCCGATCGAGGGAACAACTGACTCGGAAAGGCGTATTAAATGCGTTTTTCATACTCAAAGCATCCAACTACAAGAGGCAAAATAGCTCACGTTTCCTTGCAAGCATCCGCTGATTACAAGCAAGTACAGGAACTATTAATTTTACTATTAAATTTCAGCTGTAGCTCTGGTTCACTACATTACTCATTTCAAGCTCTCATGGCATTCGAAAGGCTGTTTGCACTGCTACTTTGAAACTCAAGGTGGAGAATTACAACGAAAAAACTCATATTCTTCAGCGAAACGCTGTGTGCGACTGTTGCAGAAATTCGTTCTCACCGATTGTCTGTTGCAGTTATTGTTAGCCTCATTAAATGGCACTACCCACAAGGGGGACTGGCCATGGCCAGGCGGTGACTACGAGTTTTGTAAATTCCAGACGGCAAGCATGAGAAGATATCAAGAATTTCAGCAACTCATTTTCTTTGTCAGAGGCTGTTCAGGGTGATAAAGGGTCCTAATAAGCTCAAATTGGTGAGAGCTAGGTAACGAAAACAGAAAAAAAACAATTCGTAACCTGTAAAAAAAACCCATGGCCTACCGAGGCTGTTGTTGATGTAAGCCTATCAAAAGATGGCACATACTCACGCTGGGGGATCGGCCAAGAATTGGGTAACTATCTATCTTCTTTTCTTCGTGCAATACGTCTTCTTTTTCTCCTTTCTATTCTTGCAAACAGATGATGATAACATGGCTAGCCTATACTCCAACCAATGGGAAAAACCCATTCTCTCACTCTGAGTCTAAGTTCAGCTGATGAAGCCGTACAGCCTCCCAATCTTTTTTTTTTTTTAATCTCAAGCGAGCGTCGACTTCCCGGCACTACTGCGCTGTAAGAAGAGGAGAGAGCATGATAAGACAAGGGCATGCCCATTAATATTATTATTTATTTATCTATTTTGAAATCAAAACTCTTATCCTTTTTCTGTTCAGCAGGTTGAATCCACCAGTGCCGCGTTCCCGCGTGCTTTTCTTTTATTTAACTGAGTTCAGGTGAATAGCCATCCGAATCTTGGCCGATTTCCCAGTGTGGGTATGTGTCATCTTTTGATAGGCTAACAACAACAATAATTCCTGCTGCTGGAGGGAATGTCGTCTGCTAGGCTGTTCTGATCAGTGTGAAGCAACCTCTGCGCATCATCGGCTGTTATGCATAGGAGTTATGCATCACCATATAGCTGCATACAGCTATATGGTGATTCTGAAAAGAGCACACGATTGCGATAAGCGGCCTAGCGTGCCCAAGAAACCAGTTGCAATGCGGTCGTTCCTTTCGGACAACTATTGTAGAGCAAGCTCGATATTGGCGCATTAACGCTCTCGAGACGCTACTTAAGTTATATGGAGTGGTAGCGAAAGTCCCATGGGATACCAGAGAGATGACAGAGCAAGACACGAGTTTTGTGGCGCCACTTGAGAGTTGAGGCGAATCAACAAATAAAGAAAATGCTTACGTCATGGCGACGTTCTGTCGCGCAGTTTGAACCTTTTTTTTCTGTATATAAAAGACACCAGACACGGCTAGGGGTGACGACGGTAGAACGATGCTGGCGCAAGTCGGCACATAAACGCCACAGTTACTCCTAAGCCGACATAAGATAAATATTTACTGCGAAAGCTTCTTATAGTAATGGTAGCGAGCTGGGGTTTCAGCCGACTGATTAGAGCACCGTTCTAACCTATCATCGTTGATCTCATCTTTAGTCGCACGTCATTTGACATGATGTGTTTTACTTTCTGGAGGGAACTCAATTAAATAGAGCCTGAAACAGTACCTGAAAGCGTGCTTGATATTGGCTATAATATGCTTGCTTCATGTAGAGTATACTTGAATGACGTATGTTACCGAGCTATTTGGTCTTGTATTTTTTGAAAACATACGGCGCTGCAAGAACAACCGAAAGAAGACGAGGAAACCAAAAACAGGCGCCGACAGGAAGAATGAAAAAAAGCTAGAAATTAATCAAAATGAATATGCTAATTTGGTCTTACATGATTGCGCATGTGAGTGCGAGCCTCGACTAGAAAGGACGAAGATGCAAGGAGAAGCAAGAGTATGCAGGCGAGGATTGTGCTAGACCCCTTTCACATAAGGAAAAAAGCAGCACTGTGCGTGAGCGATGAGTAGACCAGAATGTACGCGTCAGAGTTAGGCTTTCTATAGCGGCGCTTAAGGCCGCTGTGCGATTGTTTTTGAGTCGAATGCGGGCGCATCCTTGCGGCCATTTGCAAAGGCGCGTGAGGGCGCGGGGCAGATGAGGCGGTGTACGATCAAGTTTGCTGCATGCGACTGAGCGGATGACTCCAGCGTTCTGATTGGCGCTCCCGTCCCTGCCGCCCGTACGACGGCACAGACATGTGCCGTAGCAAAACATGAACATATCTTGCGGTACGAACACCAGTACTGATTGTGGCACACTCGATACATCGAGGCATGTTTAGCTGTGAGACTTTTCGTAGCAGGTAAAACCGTGATCGCCGTGAAAGCAATGGATCTGAGCGCGGCCGACCCTGACGTCGGTGAAAGAAGTCACAACAAACTTTGGAACACCGCAGGTGAGCTTTACCTGAAACACCGTCGAAGGCAACGATGCATCACACCGCAGTCGTGACACAACTCGTTCGATCGCTAGTCAGCTATAGTCTCCGCTAAAAACCGCGCATGTAAAAAATCGCTCTCACTACCAGTCTGAGATTTTTTTTCCCTAATATTTGAAGAGTGCGCCCATTGATTGTTGCGCTATACCCAAACCTGCCATGAGCAATTCAGAACAACGATGCGATTCTTATCGCGTATTCTCGGAACCAAGGACACGGGTCTAGAACGAGATAGGTTAGCAGTACATATTCAATCCTTTGTAATTGCAACCAGGAAATTCACATAACAGATATAAGGTACAGACGAAATCATCAATTATTCCAACTAACACACTGTACTCTTTTTACATGAATTTAATTGCCTTTATTTTGTAGCTTTTTCATTAGTCCATATACACTATAGTTGTCATCTATAAACGTTCGTTGTCACTGTAATGTAAACAAGCCTCCTTGCTCTCAGCCTGCTTAACTGTTATTGCAAAATGCGCTTTATAATTTATTGATATGAAAAGTGTTTGCTTGAATTACGCAAGCATTAAAAATTCTGTAGTTTGACACAAATTGCAATGAGAATTGCGCAAGCCGGGAATGCAGCCGTGCAAACAAGCCAGAAGAGTTGTACTGAAAGAAAGTGTTGACACATGCAGAAAGAAGCTGACATGTCTGTACAACTAAAAAAAATTCTAAAAGTTGCCATGTGAATGAAAATAAAGTCGTTGCTTAGTCCTTAGTAAAAAGTCATGCATGCCATATTCAGATCAAATATAACATGATGTGGGAGAGTGTGAACTCGCTTGCGTCTCCTGGACGGCTATTGGCTGAGGTTGGGAAAGAATACTTGATCTATTCAGGGAAACAGGACACATTGGCGATGCGTGGTGGTTATCTCGAGCAGAATACGCAGAAATATTTGTGCAGGGTGAAAGCAATGTTGTCGCAAAATACAATGAAATAAAAGGTAAGCATTCGAGCATGTGTGGGTCATACATGCCTATGTCATCCCGTATAGCTTTACAATGATATTTAAGATTTTTTCTGACCAGGGAAAAAATGAGAGAACCCAACAGTGATTCGGGTTCCCTAAACAGCAGATAAAAGTTAGCATTGGCTGCATCGCTTGTTACATATAAAATTTTGGAACGTGTTATCTTTTTTTTATTAGCAACATCTTCAGCAAAGTAAAGCTTCACTTTAAGCATACCTAGCGTTAAAATGCCTTTGTTGTTACCCTAAGCTGCTTGAAGACCTTTTTCTAGGCTATGCCTACTTTTCCGCTTCATACAGGAAGTCTATGTGAATTTAAACCATGCTGAAACGACTACATGTAGTTAGGCAGACAAATATTTATATATTGTTTTGTTGCCTTCGCTTACAAAATAATGCACCAAAATGATAATCCTTAATAGGGCCTTAGATGAAAACTCGAGTTACGGAGAACAGCAATTCTATGAATAAATTAGTACTGAGTACAGGTTTGTGCTTTTGTATGTGTTTCACAGCCATCGATGTAAGAAAATCACTGCAGCTGCAATCTGACACCAATCAGGACTATAGAACTGTACCTGCAATTTGACTTTTTTATAGAGGAGAATGAGGCACTCTTTTATAAACGCTGGAAACGCTAGCTCCATGCATGCCTGGCTGGTCACTTCAAATGAGGATAAGGATCAGATGACATACGCACGAAAAATTCACATGTATAAAGATGAGCACATATCATTTTAACCGCATCAGATAATTGCAGTCTCTGCGGAAGTCTCTGCAGGCTAGGATACAAGCACAGAGGAAGTACTGACACATATGGGCTCGTAATGGAGGCGGGTATGGCTGGCAGTATAAACTAGGAGTGTAGTCCTATTAGCAATGGCAAATAGGCCATTCTTCAGCACGCAGACGGTTGTTCTTGAGGGTTGGAATGTTGGTATTGATAGTCGGATGCCAGACCACATTAGCCATCACTGAAGCTAAATGAAGCTAGCCAAATGAAACTCTGAAAGGAAGGTCATTAATGAAGGTAACAAAAAAAGGAAGGTCCAAGTAGAATACCTTTGGGGTTGCCTGATATTTCTAAAACGAAGGGCAGGATGAGTGAGAGTTAGCATGGGCCAACTGTCGACAGCCGGCTAGGATCACTTAAATAAGCTCAGAGCAGTAGGATTCAAGGCGTAACACTATAAGGAATTTTGTCGCATGCCTTCTCATAGAGACCAAGGTGCAAGTGTATGTAGCGAAGAATGACAAGTTGGCTATACAGAAATGCTTTTAAGAATGCGTGCCGATTTGGAACAAACAATATACATATTAGATCATATGGCTGTTGTACACTGGAATTGCCATCAAACCATTTGTAGCATAGGGTGCACTTTTTTTAAAACCTTGAACGTCACGCCGACTCTCTCCGCAACTACTTTCTGACTAACAAAACATTTTTCGTTCTAGTACCAAAACAATTAGCACTGAAAGGATCCGCGACTCATTTCCTGGCGCACTTTGTCTACAGTACAAATTGAATAAAGCCGCTCGCTTGCAGTCCAAACTTTTCTTTTTCAAACGTCATTTATTGCCTCAGGGCATTAATGAACGAAGGTGTGATAAAGGACGCAATGATGATTAAAGTAATGGAAAATGTTAGTTGATTTCATGATTTACAGTAGTGAGCGATAGTATGGTCCTTGCGTCTCGGCACTATATGAAGAAGGGTTGCTCAGAGGAAGACGGGCTACCTTCTGGTTCCGGATCTTTGAAGGCTTGAGAGCAGGGCAGTCCCACAGTAAGTGGTGAATGCCGCGCTGAGTGTCTTCGCGTTAACAAAACGGATACCCAGGCCGAGGAACGATATCTTGATACTGAGGCCACTTCCGAGTGACGGCAGGCGTGAGGGCAACCCCGTCTCGGATCCTCTGAAGCGCAACCTCCTCTGCACGGTTAAGACCGCGAGGGAGGGTTACCGTACACGGAGAGATTAGAGCACGTGTGTGAAGCCGGAGGTGTTTCTTTCTTGATAAATATGGCTGTGGTTTAGCTCTGGTTAAACCTGGGGTGACGCGATAGCTACAGCTGGCGGAGTGGAAATCGCTCAGTCGAATTGAAGTCAGTCTTTCGCCGCTACGTTTCGCTGGGTGTTCTTTCCTCATCTTCGTCCCTGGACCTGGATTCACTCTCTCCCTCTCGCCACTTTTCGGCAGCTGCTCCGCACCACGTGACCAACCACGTGACCATCCACGGCGCCGCCACACAATGAATGCTCGAAATGATAGCGTAATCTAGGCGCACGGCGCGCACACCAGCTGCGTGCTCTGACGTCACTCCGCAGCATGCGCACAACTGACGAGGCGAGCGGCGCGTGCTCCGCCGTCGGCGCAGTGGCGAGGCGCGCGGTGCACACAGCAGCTGCGGGCTAAGACAACACTCCGTGCATGCGTAGAACTGGTGGAGGCGTGGTGTCACGGCTCAGCGCGCGGCCACGCTGACCTCGCTTAGCGGCTGGTGTAGTGTAGCTCTCGATTCAAATGGAGGGTAAAGTTATCCAAATGAAGGAGCCAAGGCAGTGATGAACCTGGAGTCACGATGCGGGTCGCAAAATCTGCCTACATTTGAGAGGTCAGAAGATCCCGTGGGACCCACTCAATACGTATTGGCTGCGGGATGCGTGACGCGAGCCGGTCGATGTCCCGACATATTACAGGACAGCGGCTAAGTTGTCATAGCAACCGCACTGCTTTAAGCCCGTCAGTGTTGATGACAACGCGGGCCGCAGGGAGCATATCTGTAGCAGACATGGAGCAGACTGCCTCTGGAACTGCAACGAAATAAGCCCAGAGCGACTTTGGGGGTTCAGTAAGTGTAAATCTAGAGGTTTGGTTTAGTGCTGGTCTGCACGGGTAGTAGATTGCTGTTGTTGCTTCACAGGCTTAGATGCTTGCGTCTACGTAGACAACAATGGACCATTTCGACATGCAAGCTTCTTATTCTTTAAATTTCTGGCGAAGCAATGATGAAGAATTAGCATATCCTGGCCAGCGATTATTTGTTGGCTTGTCGCTGAGCTGTAGAAACTTCCATTGAGGAAGAACTGCCTTTGGCGGCTGAAGAATGGAGTGTGACGTTGCATAAGCCCTCAGTGCGTGCGTGGAGTGCGGTATACTGGCCTTGAAGGGGCTCTAAAACGCCTTCCGAGGAGAACACATCAACTCACTTAATCACTGCACTGTGTTGCCATGAAAACCAGAACCAAATAATACTCTTCTACACGCTGCGGGCGATCCACAATCGCGCGTCAAAGTTGGCGAGCCCTTCCCGGCGACTTTTTCATGCTCGCACCCTCCTCCGTCCCCCGCATCTGCGTAGACAAGGTGAAATGTGGCCATTGGCTAGATTCTTTCAGACGTCAGGCAGCTACCGTGGCCGCGGCCAATAAGCCGCTTAGCTCCGGCGGGTCGGGATGCTCCGCTCCCAGAGGGGGTCGGCGAAGGAGCGCCTACCTTCCAGTGTGCAAAAAGTGACGAGAGAGAGAAGGCGCGAAGACGCTGAAATTCAAATCTTAACTACCGATAACTCATCTTCTACAAAGCGCATTTCCACATTCCTTGCTGAATACTATTCGTGAATCGGCGTGCTTCAATATCCCAGGCATGCCGCAACTTTATTATGATATTCACAGCCCCTTTAAGGCTGCGAGCATCTCAGCGCTTCTGCACCAGCTCATAAATGGTGTTGAGCTGCGCATTCTCTTGCAGAGCTATGACCGGAGTGATGCCTGGAAGCCATGTAATGGCCCTCATGGTCTCTCGGTTCACGGCTTCAAGGAGATCACATTGGGTTCTTGTCAGATGTTGAAACTGGGATTGATAAACAATACGTGGCTCCAGAACTGCCCTAATCAATTACCGTGCAATGAACAAGCCAGCACCACCCGTTTTAGGAGGAATTCTTCTATTGAAACCCAAAGTCTGGAAACCTTGCCTTCTGCCTGAGAAAGCCAAGCAGTCGCTGATCCTTATTGGTGAATCGTTAAGCACAGCAATTTTACACTCGGACTTTCTTTTAGTGGAGTACCTGATCGACAACGACAGATTAGAGTAGCAGCAAGTTTTCGTCGTCGCCAGTGCTTGGCGACCGACGTATATGTAGTTTTATGCACGGGAAGTTTTAGGGCAGATAGATGACGCGTAATTGGAGGTAACATGAAAGGCCGTTCGAAGGAGAGCCTCACAGATGTCTCCCTGCAACACTAAGTTTAGGCTTTCTTAAACAGATCACGGGGCAAGAGAAAAAACTGCTCGAGTACAAAGCATGTCGGGCAGCAGAACTCACACAGGTGGAAAGCAGGGATTCCGCAAAGCGTCAAGCATTAAGAAAATGGTTCCAGCTGCCATGGAGTCTTCAGACATAGACTTTGGAGATACTAAAATGATCTCAGCTGAATGTATCTAAATGAATGGTGGGCAGAATATGAAAGGGTCACACTCAAGGGGAAGAAATGTATCGTCAACGTCAAAAGGAAAGCCAACAAGACAACGCCATCGCAAAAGCGGAGAAATATTAGCTCTTCGATCACAAATTCAGACCGGGTTGGTTACTACATTTTAAGAGCTGTTATCGTGTCTTAGAAGTGAAAATCAACTGCAGTGATTTTCAGTTTCTTTGAACCAAGAACACGTCATGCTTTGACGATTGAATTTTCTGCTGTTGTTTCATCTGCAGCTGACGGTAGTCTGTCTAAGCAAAAAACGCTAAAACTTCAAAGGGCACCCTTTAAAGGGCAAGAGCAAAAAGCTGATTGCTTACAAATTATAGTGAGGCCCACAACGCTCTTATGCATATGCGTGTTAAAATTTATAGCAGCACTGACTGCAGCGGCGGTGACGGCGAGCAGTGAAGCATGACGTACAGACCGCTATATATAACTCCCTCCCTAGTAGACCCTTTGAAAACGAGTCCGTTAAATACTAAGGACCTACTTCAGGGTTTATTAGAACAACGTAAAACTACCGTAAACTTGTGCATCCGCGAATAATAACTTCTTGAGCAAATTCACCCTACGCTGCTGCGTTATAATGCGACGCAAAAATTGGAACGAGCCGGGAAGAGAATGAACAGAAGTTTTAATTGCGGAATGCGACGCGCGACCAAAGAGCAATAAAAGCTCACTTTCAGGGTTAAACGCCTGAGCGACGCAGCGTGACACCGGCCAGGCAGGTGTGCATCCACAGAACACGCCGCCACTGGCCGCGACGTCCACGGGAGGAGCAGGATCCAGGGGCAACCCCAGAAGGCGGAGTTTGAGCGTGCGCTCGTCGCGTTTGCCTTGTTGTCAATACGAGCTGATACACTAGCAGTGCAACGAAATGCGCAAAGGGTTGATGACAAATCACGTTTTTCGCAGACTTGTAACGAAGCCACACGAGCCGAAAGCGACAACGCTAAACCGCTTCCCCTGCCTCGCTGCCTCCTTGCGTGTAAAAAGGTTTCCGCAAGGGCGGGGCAACAATACGATGAGATGGAGCTAAAAACAACCTGAATTATTAGTGCTAGAGCTAAACGTCACACATCCTTTTTTTAGCCAAGAAATAACAATCAAATTTATTTATGTACACGATAATAATACTTTATTTTTGTTTTTTTTTCACCTATAAAGCAGTGTTTAGTTGCGCTTAGTTCGCTTTAATTCACCTTCATTCCCAGGGGTCACTCAAGCAGTTGATGCCTCTGGCAGTAGGTTCTGGGACACGTTTGGTCCCTTCTAACGGACCTGTTTTATGAGGGCTCTTTGGTTGTCGATACGATCGCTGGTGAGCTGGGGTGCCCTGAAATGAGCACCCCACCAACAACCCTCATGAAACATTCTTCTGATTTTATTAAAGTTTACCTACATACTTTCAAGCGTGACCAGTTGAGCGAACTTGGGATACTCGCAAATGCGACCAGGACCACGGAACGTTAAACTTTTGTACCAGCCCAGAGCTATAAACGCGCAGCAGAGAGAACACTAAACAATCGTCATCTGACCTCGCAATCAAATGATCCTTTCAAGGTTTGCTTCGCGCAAAGCAGAACAGGAAAGCAGACGGCGCTAGTACCAGCGGCATGATCGCTGTGGATTTCGTTCCCTCTCCCAATTTCCGCTCCACTTTGCCAAGGCGCCGCTGTGCCTGGAAATCGACGCTCGCGCGATATTAATAATTTGACAAGGGGGCGCACCTGCCACCTAAGTCGCCCCGTAGGGGGTCGGCGGGCAACATATATCACGTGGCCTACTGACGTCATCACAACCTGTCCCCCGGATTGTGAGCAAATTGCCCACCATGGCTCGTGGTAGTTCAATTATTGATTGGTCGTGACCGATTGCTCGGGAAGTGGCAGCACCTGTCATCGCAGGGCAGTGGCGCATCTCTTAACGACTTCACCACGGCGCCATGAGTGGTCTGATGGCTTCCTGTTATCCATAAATGTACAGTTGAGAATGACCAATTCCGCACATATGGACATTCACCTATTAACGCTCTCGCGTCATACTCCTAAGGCGGATTTTAATTTTTTTTTCGCCGATTGTTGTCTGAAGGCTGCTTCATATGGAAAACGGAGCCTCGAACTGAAACCCAAGTGCCAGTGCACCTAATTCGCTTTTAGCCTAACCACGCTAAATAGACTGCCTTTTTTTTTATCGGGGTTAAGTAGGACAAAGCAAACACGGAAGGAAGAAAGGGGGGGGGGGGGGGGGGGGTGCTCAGCCAACGTTTAGACGAGGTGACTTGTTTCCAACAAGCGGATGGCCACGCCCTCTACTATTACACCTCGGTATATATTGAGGTGTAACGAGCCAAGACTGCGTGACTTTGGGACCACTAGCTTTGGGGGATATGCTGCAAGAGGTCTGGCCTACCTTCCGCGTAACGAAACGACGACCTCGTTGCCGACGCAGTGTTAAATTTAACGGAGAGCGTGCCTTTCCTCGGACGCTTATGATCTTTATAAGTGTCGGGAATAAGCGGCTTTTGGGTCGATAGGCCGTGCTTTGGCCCCAATTGAGCTAGCGTCTTGAAACAAGACGCTGAGTCACATACCTTTGAGACTTTTCGTAAAGTAGCACGATATATGGCACCACATATGAATTTGAACAGTCTTAAACAAATCAGACCGCATGGATTTCTTTAAGTTCCAATTCCGTTCAGCTGCGTTGTCGGTACAGCTACTTACATTAGAACTTTTGAATTTGAAGGAACCCATGATCACTTGCATTAGCAGGCCTGGAAAACCTTTTTTTAATGCTAATGCCCTTAATGAGAACGGGTCTCTGAGCAGTCAACATCATACGAATAAACATTGAAACTGTTTCTGGTGCTAATCGTTTGTTATTGCAGTATTTACCGGTTGCCCCTACTCTTGCCCTGTGGTCAAAGGTGAAAGCTCAATGCGTTTAGGAAAGCTAGAAAGCCATTTCGCAAGGCTTTGATTAACACAAAAGGTAAGTTGTTGGGCGACTTGGCAACGATATGATATGACTACAGCGCGCCGAACGGGACATAGAAAAAAGAAACAGCGCTGCGTTGTGTCCCTGAGTGTTCCCTTCTTCTCTGTCTCGTTCGTCGCGTTGTAGTCATGGAATTTTTAGAGACGTTTGAAGTTCAACATTCTTCATTAAAGGCTACAAGGAAAACAGCACAGAAAAAAGGGCCGCAGTTTTTATTAGGCAAAACTTTTGTTGCTAATGACTGTTATTTAGATGTATTTCTCCTAACAGAAATTAGTAGCAGCATTTACACAAACATATTATCCCACACAGCCCAGTGGTGCGGTAGTGCATTAAGTGATGTAAATGAAGAAATCATTCCTAAAAGAGGTTCACGCTCACATGGTTCCTCGCGTTCTGTGAAGGTGCCTTTTATCAATCGATAAAAGTGAAGCATAGGCACATCGACTCAAGGATTCTCGAGATATAGTTAAGAAACTTTAGTTTCACTATAGCCCCTTGAGAACTGCGGCTTGTAACAATGCTCCTTTGAACGAAAAGAATGCGTCAGAGGATGATTTGACGCCGGCGGCGCTGATGAACCCATTGACACGAATTTGGAAGAGTGCGTGACGTTTATCTATACTTGTAAAGTAAACAGCAAATGTTCTGTAAGCTCCTGAGCATGAAGGCGGAAGTCTCTCATTTCTGTTGGCAACCATCGCATCTTGAAATAGGGGCGAAGGGGCAACTGTCTCAACTATAAAGGTGAGCCCGTCTCGTAGTCCCTCTGTTACCGAGTATGCAGACGCGCAGCATATATGTCGTCCATCTGCCAGACAAAGAACTTATGAAGAAAGACGAATAACCAGGACAACGGCATCGGGATCGTCCGTTTCCGGTTCTTTCCTTTTTACAGTGCGCTACTGCCTAAGCGACCGCTGCCTGCCCATAGTCTGAGTAATAGCGGTCTCAAAGTCTGCGGCATATATTCTTGTTTCCGTACCGAATATCATTAAAGTGCGCGATAAACAAAACATATATTTGGATCTCGATTCTGAGATACTTTTATTTTGGGCGAGCGATACATTACACCGATACACAAAATGAATCCAAAGATAGCTTCGAAAATACGTGTATCTTCGATAGTGCCAATTCGTGGTAGGCGAATAAAGCAGATGCAGCAGAAAACAGCCAGGACCATCCTAGGGTCCGGGGAAGACATTTTGTTTCGCTTTTCGCTGTATCGCATGCTCCAAATATCGACCAGTTTTTAATCTCCACGCCTCCTGACTCTAAAGCGCGTAACGCGAAACGCAGGTATAAACTCTGCTGTGCTGTAGCAAAAATTAAAAGGTGACGTGCAAGAGATATCAATCAACTTAAAGCAACTAAACCTAGAACTCTGTGACTCCATCTGTCTTTTGTATCACCACTTCCATTCATGACCTAGAAAGCTGCACTTGGTTGATGCTTGACGCGAATATAGACCATCCTCAAACATAACTGACGTACGTATTGAAATTTACTACTCCATTTACAAAGCACTCCATATATTTCAAGGGCGTAGTGGCGCCTTCTTGACCCAGTTAAGGGAATATGCACTTTTGAAGCATCAGGACTCTTTATCTCACACAGTTGACTGTTATTGGGGGAAATTTCAATCTGTCGAAACTATTTTCACGCACTGTTTTTTGCAAGTTTCACAGATTGGATGGCAATAATTCAAGCTCATGAATGTAAAGGGCATGTCAAATGTTTCCATGCCATAGGGCGTACATCTCGGTGGTATATCCTACCACTTGAGACGCCTATGAAGATACGAGGATTCGCATAGGCGAAAATAACATTCCTCGTTCTTCCTACAAAGATTTTGATCTTCGGGGTTCTCGTATGAGTCCCACTACGCGGCTCAATAGGGGAAACTGTGGCCTTTGAACTTGTGACGCACCTTGTACATCGGCCTCCAGAAACATGGTGACGACTTCTTCGCGCAATGGCCGTCATCGTATATGGTTAGTACCTTGCGTTGTGAAAATATATTAACAAATTTAAAAATCTCTCAAGTCGACAAACGTATTGCCCATCAACTTTGAACAATACAGACCATTCATTGACGCTTTCAGATGGGCTCAGTTGGCTTTTACTGAACATTTCTCAAAAAAAGGAATCAACCACAGCGCCGACTTATTCGGTGCAACTTTAATAACCCTTCTGAAGTGCGAAGGAATGTCAGTGGTTACAAATCATACGCCATGGGTAGCAGAGAGAGAGAGAGGAGGCTGAAGCCGAAGATTAAACGCACATTCCCGGCAATCCTGTAGTCCCAAAAAAGGTTTTTTTTTGCGAACAAAATATTTTTGAAACAATGAATATAGCTTTAGTGGTAATTCTGCACAATATTTCGCCAAACAAAAAAGAATATCGCGCAAAGCTCAAGATGTGGAAGGTACAGCGCCGACGGCATGCTCGGTGAGCGGCATATGAATCTGTGATGCTGAAAAAGGTGCAATGGCCTTCATTTTTCTGACACAGCAGACGAATTTCGACTGCGGTAAAATAGACACTCTAACTTAAAGTGCATGGTATAAAAATGCACGAATGTAATTTTCGCTCATCGACTACAGAAAACATGGTGAAATTATATTCAGCATGCCTCGACCCCCCCCCCACCCCCCCCCCCCCCCCCCCCCCCCCCCCCCCCCCTCTAGACCTGAGGCCAACTGTAGATCGAGGTGTCGGCAGAAGGTAAAGCGTAGGGAACAACACACGCCCTCTATTCTGGTAGGACAAACTGAAAAGAACGCTGTGCTAAGCCGGGCTGCAAGTTTATGTGCAGCTGCATTTCTCCAGTCGTTCACTTTTATGTATTTTCCTTAGCGCTTGAGTTTTATTCCTCACGACTTGCGCTCTTCCAGTTGACATCAGTGGCTCAGTAGTAGGGCAGAAATTTGGCAGAATCGAAGAATCGCTCACAGGTCTCAGAGTGTTATGAGTTCCAGTGAGTGACATCTTTCAAGTAATTAATGAAAGATGTAAAGAAAAAAAAGATTTTTCACGAAGTGAATGTTAGAGCTCCACTTTTGCATTGCAGGGAGACAGCTGAATAGAAAGAAATTATCGGGGCGACAGATTGTTAGCAGCATGGGAGCTGTTTCTGTTTAGTGTAAAAGAGTTGCTAGGGAAGACAGTAAATTAAAATGCATAAAAGCTTCTGAATTCCACGACTGTTGGTTCTTAGTCGCAAAATGCTGCTAAGGCGTTGTATAAAAGTCGCAAAAGGCCCAGTTGCTCTTGAATTCAAATTTAAATGGTTCGGCAATCTTTGGAAAAGCGTATTTTTTCGTAGTGTATGAAAAGTTCTTGAAACAAAAAACCCAAAC
The DNA here is from genome assembly GCF_052857255.1 of Amblyomma americanum. Classification (NCBI taxonomy): domain Eukaryota; kingdom Metazoa; phylum Arthropoda; class Arachnida; order Ixodida; family Ixodidae; genus Amblyomma; species Amblyomma americanum. Next base: position 360,691,031 of record NC_135497.1, read on the forward strand.
TACAGCCTTCACCCAAAAGCTCATCCGAGTGCCGTAGTGAGGGTCCAGAGCAGTTAGGATGTTCGCCCCGTCACACTGCGTAGAAGCAAGGGAGTGCATATATCAAGCAGGCGGAATGAAATTAGTTTGTTGAAAGCAATATTCCCTTATTACAGATTTTAGCACGAACCCCAGCATAATGGTGCTGATATCCACTGATGGTCGTGAGAAGCCAGGAAGTTCGAACTCAATTAAACTGATCATCGGTGACAAAACATGGAGAGTACTGGCTAAAGAAGCACCTCAATGGTGAACTGCGAAAGCATTCAAGAAAAATTAAGATGGAGAAAAAAAAGGCGCTTGAAAGAAATACAAATAAAAAACAACTTTTCTGGTCATGCCAAAATTTGGAAACAATGATATTATATAAAAACACGTCTCGGTTCAAGTTTCTGTTCATTTGCAATAAAATATAAATTAAATTATAAACAAACACTCCGTTTCGTGTTCGCCAACATTTCAAGTCGGCTCCAGACCTCCAATGAAGCCAGACGAAAGAACTTGGCACATATGGCATCGCATACTCAGTCGATGGAAATACGAAATGGAATATACACATTGAATTGCACTCCTTGCCTACGGCGCAGGCTACAGAACCATGGGCGCAGTATAGCAAGCGTGCTGCGGGGGCATTTTATTTTCCCAGTTTGCCAGCGATCCCCCTCACACCGTAGTCCCCTCGGCGCGCATAGCGCCGTCTTGGGTTCGCAAGCCTGTGCAGGCTTCAATAAGTTGTCTACAGCAATCCCTACCGTAATTCCTGCGACTGTAAGATCAAATTCCCTGTGCTGAGGAGTATGGTGGCGCCTGAGATATGCCACTCACGCTGCTCGACGGGGAAAAGCAGCCGAGATCCGTGTTCCGCGATGAGCCTGCTCAGTTCAACCCACGCACCTCGCGGGTGCACATCCGGCGAGTTTGCTGTGGCGGTGGTGACTGCGCTGGCTCTCGGTGCTGCAGACGTGTTCCGGGCTAAAACCTCTGCGCAGGTGAATATCCGTGGAAGAGAAGAACGACTCATGCTCCACGTACGCAGGGCAGTCGAGCTTGGGCTGATGGCTGCAGAAGAAAGGTGCGCAGATGATATCTACTGGAGGGCTTGCGAAAAAAAGCAATATCTGTAGATGCCAACCCTAGCTCGTCAAGAGCGACATCAGTTACATGTACCGAAAATAAAAATACTGGCGAGCTTAATTAGTATTATGCAGTGAAAAATGCAGCAGAATTAGGTCTCCTCCTTTGCTTGAGGAGCTAAGGTTGCTGGCTTAGCGGATTAATCAACGAAACATAATTGGCATGGGCTGATTGGCTTTCAGACTGCCACGGTAGCTACCCTCCGGGATTTTTTCTGTGACAACCACCCTCATGTTGTGTGCTCCTCCATCCATGTAAGAATATCCGTCCACAGGAGACACCGCAGCTACTACCTTCAGGCGTCTCCCCTCCCTCCCCTACAGAAAGAGAGGGTGTGCCACCTGCCAGCCGTGCCTGGGGACAGGCGGATGGCAGGTCAACACTGCGTCGGTGGAAGCCAGGCTCCTTCATCCCGGTGGGGCTTCTAATGCCAACGCATAGAAAAACGATATGAAATGGCCATTAAATTCCTTTGTGTGACCAATTGTTGCTAGTAGGGACCGCATATTAGACCAAGGAAACGACTCACACGAGAATAACCAAGGAATTGCTTGAGCCTGAAAGCAGGTCGGAACAGGTATATGGATTAAATTTTCCGCAAGCAGGAAATATAAATAATTGCGCATTGTAGCACATAGCATTAAAGAAATAATGCTGCCCCCGAGCTAAGCACCAAGCAGCATAGGCCAGCTTTCTTGAATCGATCGTTCGTTCAAACAATAATCATCATTATAAGCCTAACTACACACACTTAAAGACAAATGCTTCTTTTCTTTGCCTGCAATTAACACTGTCCTGTGCCAGCTGCGGCAAGCTTAACTCCACGAATTTCCTAATATCATCCGCGCGCCCGACTCTCTGGCGCCTCATGCTGAGCCTGCCTTAATTTTAGTTCTATCTTATAGATAGCCTCCACTCTTCTGCCCCGTAGGCTAGTTGCGGTGAGATGCAGCTGTTGTGTACTTTCCTCTTCAGGAAATTGGTAAACTAATAAATGCACTCTGCCACAAATTCATTCTTGTAGTTATTTAACTCTCGTGGTCCGGATCTGCGGCCATTATTGTCCTAAGGAGATGTATTCCCTTATTACATAAAATGCTTCGCTGCCTATCCCAAACTATAGGTCCCAGCCGAAACTATTTAACCCACCGCTCTGCTTTGCTCATCAAGGTCCTCGGCCATCCTTTGCGATTCTGTACTTAGTTATTTAACAAGGCAATGTCATGTGAGCCTTTCATCCATAACTCGCCCCAGTCCAGTTTTTTTGAATATCTCCTGTAAACACGAGATTAAGAGTAACAGAGAAATCGCGTATACTTGCCTAACACCCTTCTTTATTGTTATTTTAGCACTTTCCTTGGGAAGCACTATGGTTGCTTTGCAACCGCTCCAGATAATTTCCAGAACCTTCACATATTCCTCTTCTACATTATATATATATTTTGGCTCTGCAACGCCTCCATGAGTGCTGGATGATTGCCTGAATAACCAATACTAAGCGAACTTAAGGACTGCTGCACATAGTGAGATAGAGTGAAGGATAACTAAATATACCTGATAATTCCGCACATATGGCACCTTCTTTGCGCTAAATAAAATATGTTTCGCAGAATCTTCTTGTGTTCGTCCGTGATGGGCAATCAATGTCTGCCTGTTATTTCACAGTAAACATCTTTTTCCCCGGCTCATAAACTACTCATGAACATATCGGCTCCCCACCTGAAGGTTGCCAGCCATACAGAAGAGGTACTGTTGTGTCACGCCAACCTTTGCTTCATCCTAATTTCGAATCCCAACAAAAGTGTGTGTCCTCCACTTTTGATTGGTGCTTTTGAGTATCATGTGGCCGCTTCCTCGTTCCATTCATCAATGAAATGCACAGGCTGTGGCTACTCTTCCTGTTTCTTTACACGTTGATCACTCTTCGCGCAATTTTTCTCAGTTGTGCTAGACTTGCTCCACCAGTTGCGTGTCTCCTGTAGGATAGCAGGTCTCCGTCAACTGTTCCGCATGAGGCTGTGGGAAGAAAGATTTCTCTTTAGAAATGAGCACCGCTTGCAGTTTCCTGCACACTCTTGTGCATTTTGGATTTCGTTGGGCTGAACCTTCCGAAACTCTCCTTGAAATTTAATGCCGAAAACTGCAGCGAATATTGTGCACTGTTGGCTCTGCCTACCATCGCAAGCATAAGTGATTGCGTTTGGTTTTGGATGGGTTTTGTGGAGTACACCATCCCAAAGCGACTCAGGCTCTGAGGGACGCAGTAGCGCCATGCTCCGGCTAATATCGACTTTCTGAGGTTCCTAAACGTGCAGTGACATTGCATAGTACATGAATCTCCAGCGGTTCGACTCCGGCGATTTTGTTTCGTACTATCAAGTTCCCTGCTGCTGCCTCTTAGTTGAGAGCTTGCATGGCATGAGCGATGCATTGATGGACGGAGTACCCTGTCGTCACCGCTTGTGATGGACGGTGACACGGCAGCTTGATATTGAAAGGTGTTGCCTCTCAACTTTCTTCACAAAAGGGTGTAGGTAAAGCCCCTCAATAGACTAAAAGTAGCGCCATCTCCTCTCTCCCTCTCGTGCGCCGGCGCTCCTTCTCTCTCGTTTCGGCTGTGGCTCCCCCTACGCGGTGCGGAAGTAGCAGACGCTCTCCGGAGAAAACACTGGCGCTAAAGCTGGCGCAAGGTATCGCGGGGTCTTTTGAGCTCGTATTTTTGTCGCAATTTCTTCATGTTATAATATAACTGGCTGCTGAAACACCAAGTTAGAATGTCTAAATGTCGTTGCGCTTCGGTATTCCCGCTGTTAGCTGTCCGACACTGTGCTATGCCGCGCGCGACCTCGGCGCTGGTTCAGCTACTGCCTTAACCTCCGTGCTTCAGTCATTCGTCGGTTGCCATGCGTGCCTTTTTTTTCTTTTTAGAGGCAGGGAGGGGTCTATAAAAGCAAGGCGGCAGTCGTTTTACAGGTGTGTGCAAGCAGCTACTGCGGATCATATCGGCGCTTGCATGTGTTGCGCGTGGCAGCACGATGTAGCGTGCTTGGCATTTTACACAGTATCTTAACAAAATGAGCGAATACAAAGTATGATCTAACATGCGGCTTTGCCCCTCCCACCCACCTTTGGAATCCACGGCATCGCCGCACGCAGGCACCCATGGACCTTCAGAGGTGCTCCTAACATGCCCCTTCAGAGGTACGGAGTAAACATAGGACTTTGTCCCAGCCGCGCAGGAATTCGTTAAGTGTAAAATTGAGGGCCTTCGCATGTGAAATTAGTTTAGTGGTTAGTCAAACTGGCTGTTCGTTTCTAACAGTGCGTAACTGAATGAATGTGCGCACAACTCTTCCCATATGGCTCCTGGTACTTAAATAAAGCTAAGGAGCAAACGTTAACATTACTGATCCCCAAACATTTCGGATCTGGAGGCAGTAATCCTGTTGTTCATGCTACCTGAGAGCGTTTGGTGCAAAAAATAGCACCACATAGATGTTATTATGACACATCCAACGCTTCCCCTTCGCTGTGTTGACATTTAGATACGTCGGCGATCAAACGCTTCAATAGGTAGTTATGTTTTCACCAGTTTTGTGCAACTTTACTCGAGCTTTCGTGCCACATGGCTTTAACATTTAATAGCAAATTAAATTTCTAATACGGTCACCAAGGAAACGAACATTTTAACAATTAAAAAAGCGAGCACTAGGCAGTACCTGAAAGTGGATGACTGTGTATGAAATTTTGCTATAATAATTTGTTCATCAAGACAGTGCCAAACCTTGATACATACTAGGGTCCGAAATCAAAATTTTACATGGGTTCACAAAGACCAGTGCACCCTTCCTGGTGCACAATAACCATATTTTTCAAGTCTTTCGGTGCTTCAGTAAAAGCTTTGTCATTTCAACTTAAAGAAGGAACACAGAATATCAAGTAACAGCACAAAACATTTTGTTTTATTTCGCCTAGATACGTGTTGCAGTGCAGAAAAAAAGAATAGAACAGACAGTGAACATAGATATATATCATGTACATATAATTAGAGCAGTCTACGTGAACATAAACCAAAGAAAGCGACTACAGACAGGAAGATACAACGGCAGAAACTAAAGGCAGCCACTTCACATTTTCCTAGGCTGCTATGTCACTGTTCACTGATGGTATATGCCACAGCGATGATGATATGATGGCAGCGGAGAGTTATAAGTCGAATTCGCAGATAGAAATAATTTACGGATCATGAATACCTTCTTCTGCAAACAAGAAAACAAGAAGTGGACCTGGAAGAGCCCCAATGGTGAGACTAAAAATGAAATTGACTTCATACTATGCGCTCAGTCTGGCATCGGTCAGGATGTGGGCGTCCTCGGAAAGGTGTGGTGCCGTGAGCACAGAATGGTAAGGTTTCGAATTAGCTTAGACATGAAGAGGGAACGAAAGAAGCTGGTGAAGAGGAAGTCCATTAACGAGTTAGCGGTAAGAGGGAAAGTACAGGAACTCAGGATATCGCTGCAAAACAGATATTCGGCTTTAACTGAGGAAGACGATCTTGATGTTCATACAATGAACGATAATCTGACGGCCATCATTAGGGAGTGCACAGTAGAAATAGGTGGCAGGACAGTTCGACAGAATACCGGAAAGCTATCTAAGGCGACGAAAGATCTGATAAAGAAACGCCAAAGCATGAGGGCGTCTAACCCTTCCGACAGAAAAGAACTTAATAAATGAGCGCAAGGTAGCCGACATAAGGAAGTTTAATATGGAGAGAATCGAGCATGCTCTAAATAACGAAGGTAGCCTAAAAGCGGTGAAGAGGAAACTAGGCAAAGGTAAAAACCAGATGTATGCGTTACGAGACGAGGAGGGCAATGTCATTAGCTATACGGATAAGATAGTAAAAGTAGCCGAAGAGTTCTACACAAATTTGTACAATAGTCAAAGTAATCAGAACGTTAATGAGAGAGAGAGTAGCACACAGCAAAGCGTCATCCCGCCAGTAACGGCAGAGGAAGTAAAGAAAGCCTTAGGAGCAATGGAAAGGAAAAAAGCAGTTGGGGAGGATCAGGTAACAGCAGATCTGTTGAAGGTTGGAGGGCAGATCGTGTTAGAAAAACTAGCCACCCTCTATACGCAATGCCTTATGACTTCGACCGTACCAGAAGCTTGGAAGAATGGAAACATTATCTTAATTCATAAGAAGGGAGACGCCAAGCACTTGAAAAATTACGGACCGATCAGCTTACTATCCGTTGCCTACAAGGCATTTAGTAAGGTTACCGCTAATACAGTCAGGGCAACCTTACACTTTACTCAAGGAAATGATCAGGCAGGCTTTCGTAAAGGATATCCTCTAATAGATCGTATTCTTAATATCAATCAGGTGATAGAGAAATGCGCAGAATATAACCGACCTCTATATATAGCCTACATTGATTACGAGAAAGCATTCGATTCAGTGGAAACTTCAGCAGTAATACAGGCATTACGTAATCAGGGTGTAGAAGAGCCTCATGTCAAAATACTGGAAGATAAATATAGCAACTGCACAGCTACCATAGTCCTTCATAAAATCAGCAATAAAATTCCAATAAGGAAGGGCATCAGGAAGGGACACACGATCTCGCCAAAGCTATTCACTGCCTGTTTACAGGAGGTATTCCTAAGCCTGAATTGGGAACAGTTGGTAATAAGAGTTAATGGAGAATACCCAAATAATCTGCGATACGCTGACGACATTGCCTTGCTGAGTCACTCAGGAGATGAACTGCAAATCATGATCAATGAGTTAGACAGACAGAGCAGTACGGTGGGTCTAAATATTAAAATGCAGAAAACCAAAGTATAGGTTAACAGTCTAATAAGGGAACAGCAGTTCACAACTGGCAACGAGGTGCTGGAAGTAGTAAAGGAATACGTCTACTTTGTGCAGGCAATGACAGCTGATCCGGATCATGATAGGGAAATAACTAGAAAGATAAGAATGGGGTGACGCGCATATGGTATGTTCTCTCAGATAATGAACAGCAGTTTACCAATTTCCCCCAGGAGAAAAGTGTACAACAGCTGTATCTTACCAGTACTCACCTACAGGGCAGAAACGTGGAGGCTAACGAAAGGAGTTCAGCTTAAGTTAAGGACAACGCAGCGAGCCATGGAAAGAAAAATGATAGGTGTAACGTTAAGAGACCGGAAGCGGGCAGAGTGGGTGAGGCAACAAACGCGTGTTAATGACATACTAGTCGAAATCAAGAAGATGAAATGGGCTTGGGCAGGGCATGTACTGCGAAGGCAAGATAATCGCTGGTCCTTAAGAGTAACGGAGCGGATTCCATGAGATAGTAAGCGTAGCAGGGGGCGGCAGAAGCTTAGGTGGGCGGATGAGATTAAGAAGTTTGCAGTCAAAGGCTGGATGCAGTTGGCAAAGGACAGGGTTAATTGGAGAGACATGGGAGAGGCCTTTGAACTGCAGTGGGTGTTGTAAGGCTGATGATGATGACATATAATACTATGCACAAGATGTCAACTTGTTTTTCAAGCTGTACTACAAACATTCATAACTCAATACTCAAAATTGTGAAACAAATAGGAGAAAGAAATTGAGAGGGACACAGAATTGCAAAATTCTCAGCGGGCACTAATATGTCCAAGGGTCTTCCAAACGCACATTTTGATTTTATCATTACAAAAACTTCTTTTTAGAATAACAGGCACAGAGAAACAAAGTTGCTATTTCTGAGGCTTTCAAAAGGTGTGAGAAAGATTTGCAGTTGTTTTAGATCTCAAACTTGGCATCATTTTACATTGCTGGTTGCCACCTGTTTACCCACACTCCTGCTGTCACATTTTACAGTAGATCTGATCTCAGCCATGCGCTGGTTTTCCTTGCGCAAATATATATGAAGCCTTGATTTCAGGTATACTTTGAGAAGTTTGTTTGCAATGTTATGAGAGTCTGGAAAACCGTTCACCTGGGTTATACCTTTCAGCACACAGGCCTCAAGCTGAGAAAGTGCAAGCTCATTCTGGAGAACTTTTGCACTGTTCACACGGAAAAGGTTTTCAGCACTTTCCAAAAATTGAACAGCTGGTGAAGGCAAAGCAAGTCGTATTTTCTCTGTATACGACTTAAGCTGAGTAAGTGTGTTTGCCTCCTTGCATGTTACAGCTTTCTGACATTCATCACAAATAGACATGTTTTTTGGACATTGCTCACAATGTAACAAGCAAGGTACTCAAAAGACTCTTGCTCAAGGGTACTTAATGCAAGTACGTCCTCAGGGAATGCAACGTTGGTGATGTCAACATTTCCTTTCTGTTTTGCAGGTAGGCTGCTCAGACCTATCAGCGTATGCCCTGAGTCATGGTCATAGTTACCAGATTTGCTTGGCCTGAAGAACTGAGCCATCGTTGCCGCACGAATTGCGCAGCGAAACTCGAGTGGACTGTGGACGGGATTTTTTGACCGGAGAGTTAAAAAAAGGTTTTCTAGTGGGTCTTGACCGAATCGACTTAACAAAACACAGACAAAACCTTTCTTATTAAGATAATTGTCTTGGAGTTCAAGGTCAACAGTACTAACTAAAATAATGCCAGCTTAGACTGGCTTCCAGAAATGTTTTCCATCACCTATTCTAATGTTTGAGAACAAAAAATGACATAATTTAGGAGCGAAACTCCCTCGGCATACTTCACCTGATAAAATTTGCTAATGGCAAGCTTTGTAGTTCTCGATGTCATAACCTTAAACCACTTAAAAACAGTTTCAAAAAACCACGCAGTATTCAGGGCCTCATCTGGCAGGGACCCTCTTTGAACCAGAAGGCGTAATGCTGCTGCGTATCATGGTTGAAGAGCGAAAATGCCAGACCAACTTTCATTTTTTTTCAAAATTACTGGGGTCCAGGCAAGAGAACTTAAGGTGAGGTGCTATGTTGAGGTCAAGCTTAGAGTCGAGCTCGACAAGCCTTTCTACTTGAACTATGTTAACCTCGCTTGACGTTAAGCTGTGTTTCCTAACTATAGATTCAGGCAAAAACATTTACTGTCCACGAGTTAGGTGGTTGCGCAGATTTTTCAACAGATGGGCAACGTCTGCATTGAAGTAAAGCTGTCGGCTGCTGTCACATAGATGGGAACAAGATACTTTGCTGCGGCAGTGCCTGCCAACAATAATTCCAAATTCTTTCCACAGGGCTTGATTGCCACCTCCCATGTCGCAGACTATAGCATCTATTTTGATCCCAATGCTCTCACATGATTTGATGATTTAGAGAATCACATGTTTCACAGTATTACTGCAAAAAGAGTTTGATGTTAAGTGGTATGCTACTGTCTGTTTCCAGCATGTGGTCAATGCAGCAAGCATAAAAACAAGACCATGCGTGGCCATAACATTGTCTGGGAGGGTACCATTTGATAAAGGAATGGTTGGGTTCCCAATTACCGTTTCGGTTCCCTGGTCGTAGGCAATTCGTGGCGTAAGCTGCATTTCATCCAATATCAGGACGGCGTGCTTCTCATAGTCCTTCATGAGGTTCACCTGATAAAGAAGATACATGTAAATACTGTCACATTGCAAATGACTGCCTTCGTTGCAATAAAAGAAAATATCTCCAGTAAAAAAACAACATCAGCCAATTATAGTATTGCGAACTTCCCCCAAAGAATTAACAGTGTTAGTAGTTAGCTTTAACATCCGCTTGGGCCCTTGTTGCCAAAGCACGCATGTTCAGCAAGGAAAAGATGTGTTATGCCAGACATACTCACTTCGACAGAAAGAGATGGTAGAATTTCATTAGGTATTCCAGGAAAAAATTTCAAATCTTCTAGGTGTCTCTGCAGAGTGCGTTCAGACGGAAGTGGTGTCCCAATTTCTCGGACGACGTTATAACCCCGAGATCCACAAGACAGCCAGATTTTCAATCCCTTTTCAATGGTAGAAGTCCACCATGGTGTGCCGCGCATTGTAGATCTTTCCATGGATTTAAGCTGGTCATTTGCTAAAACATGACAAGTCCGTCTCTTCAGGGCGCTTTTTTATTGAAGTGCAGCATTCTTTTGTCGCTGACAGATGGACAGTTTCCGTTTGTGGCTTTTCAGCTCATCCTCTAGCTCAGCAATTCTTTTCTTCAAGGCATCCTCATCTGCTGCACAAAATTCCTCTTTTGATGAGCTTCCTAGTTGAAACAAAGACAAAAAGTGCATCATAAAACATGAGCTATGGTATCATGTGTGTATTCATGAAGAATGGGAAAGCTCCCAAGTTTTAGTTCAGAGAATCCCCTTTAGATTCACAGCAAAAAATACTCACCGTCAACATCAGTTACAGTTGCAGGAAGAGCCTATTAACTAGTAGACGTGCTAGGAGTTTGTGTACCTGCGTATAATGCAGAAAGATCAAGACAAGAGAAAACCCTGATGAATTAAAGCATCCTTACCTTGCAACGAGTTCTGCAGCAAAGGGCATGTGAGGTCAACATCTGAGCAGCCTATACAGAATAAGAGGGAATATCATAAAATAGCTGTGCACGCCAGCAGAATACAGCGTTAATGAATACCACCAGATAAACACTCACTTTGCAACGAGCTCTGCAACAGAGGGCTGGTGCTGTCAGCCTCCGAGCAGCCTACACAAGAAAAGATTGTATATCGTGAAATAGCAGTTTACTCCACCAATATACAGCCTTGATGAGCACCCGATAGCGGACGCAGCTTGCAATGAGCTTTGCAGTGAAATGCTAGTGGGGTCATCCATGCAGCCTGCACAGGAAAAGACATCATAAAATGACTGCTCTTCACCAGAAGAAACAGTGTTTATAAATGGTAGTTACTCGACAGATCTTCACTTTCAATGCAGTCCGCAGCTGCACGCAGGTGCTCAAGGCCAGCAGGTACCAAAGAAGGCTGTGTGCCTGTGAACATATTGCATGGCAAAAAAAAACTAGCTAAAACAGAGAACGAACGAAACACCTCATGAGTGAAATTTGTGGATGAAAGTTACCTTGCTTTGATGGTATGCTGTAAGCAGGACCAGCTTCCAAACAGGCTGCAAAAAGTAATAATGAACACCATACACCCGCAATGAGCTTTATACCTTATCACGTGCAGCGTGGTGATTGACATCACACAGCAAGTACTCACTCACCAGCAACGCTATTGTCTTGCGGTGATTAAAAAGGTGTGCTGCAAGACGGCACAGCAGAACCTGCACAAAAGGGGGCGATGAAATCTATAGCTGACTTGGTACACGCATAACTTCATACATAAAATAGGTATGTATTCTCTGTACTTCTGGCTGGGACCAGAAATGCCTAAAATTTAGCCAGTACATACTGCTGTTTAACATCAGCGTTACTCTGCAAAGATTGATACGTAATCCTCAACGTGTTTTCTTCGCAAGGAAATCTGCAGTGTGACATTATTGTCAATCAAATTCTAGGCGTAATCTTACGTTTGGCAGGTGGCTTCCTCGGCTTAGGCTGCTTAAGATGGATAAAGAGCTATGGGGCGGCATTGGGTTTCAATTTTTTTGCCCGCAGCTCTTGACAATCAGCGGCTCAAACTGCTCGTCCGTGAAGTGGTCCTGTTGAAAAGTGAAATCGGAAAACAAGGCCCCTATCAAATCGTGTTCCATCAAGTATAAGCACTAATTCATACAGTTTCAGAGAAGGTTAACGTCGTTCCCTACACCGCCGGAATGCGACCTTGATTCGGAGTCGATACGAGATAGGCTATTAGAATGGTTATCAAGCTCAACATTTTCTACCAATTTTGATGTAGTTATAATTCATCGAAACGTTTTTGCTTTGAGTATGGCTGATAGCGACAGGAAAAGGGTTCAATTTATTTTTCTTTAAAGCGCGGAGTCACCCAAATATGCTCAACATTACGCAAAAAATTAAGCGCCCCTTTTTGCCAAAGTACCCTCACCGCTTCGTTATCTACGGCGATACATTCTAAAGATGCAGTTACCGCAAATTCAGAACAAAAGCAATGTTTTCGAGTCTATGACTGAATCGATAAAAAATCACGGAGTTTCGGCACAACGTCATTGCGATCGGTCAAGAAAGTTGAACGCAGCGCAAATATAAGGCATTTAGCAGGGGGAAAGGCTAACGAATCAGCGCAGAGTATATCACGGCCAATAAGGTATGTGATGAGCGAGAAATCGCTCGCTTACCTCACAAAGCCGCGACCACTGCGTTGGGTTGAAATCAACCCGGCCGATTCTTTGCAGCCAAATCTTCCGCCGCGCCGCGTCTCGATTCGCGGATGGAATCCTGAAGAGACGCTTGCCGCCATTTTCACGTGTGCGGCACCCAAAAGCGCAGCAACGCGGTATCGTGAACACGGCGCTGTGGAAAAAGCAGTCCAAGCGAGGCGCAAAACGTGCAAAAACGAGCAAAACGTGGTCTTTAGGGCTCAAAAACGTGCTCCTTGCATGCTTCTCCCGCACCGCGGGTGAGGAGGAAGCAACCAAACAAGCAAGAAAAAGCGCGGGAATGCACATGACGGCGTTCGGCCAATGGGAGGGCAGAAAGAGTAGGGGACGAGCAAGGGAGGAGGCGTTGTTTTGATCTATAACAAGGATAAGAACAAGCGCCTTGATGACAAAGCAATAACTCTTGCCTGGTGTTCATTCGTTTGTTCACTCGATGGATGGCTCAGTCTTTCCAAATATTTCTAACGTTCATTGCTTTTAAAAGTACAGCTCGAAATTGCTGCAGTACCTGACACCGTTCACTACATCTTGCGCCCTGCGGCTATCCGGGCCCCTTTATCCGGAAACGCGTGTAGCCTTCTCCGCTTATACGGCAGCCAACGCAAGGCCGGCCTAAAGGAATAATTATACGCGCACTCTGAGGGCACTTGTCTTGACCACATCAAGTGAGCATGATACACATCCGGTGGCGTTGTTGTTTGCCCTGGCTGGTGGTTTTGGTGCGCCGAAAAAATTGACAGGTGTGCGATGACAAAACCAAAACAATAATTCGAACGAAACTTTCGCGTAACATCTAGAAACGCGGGCTCGAAAGGAAATAACTGGAGGTTTTTCAAGGCTGTTTCTTTGATCACGCTTGTACACAGTTGAAAAATTATCCCCGATTCTAAATGTTACGGGGATTCGAACGGAATACCTGCCACACACGCGGGCCTACGGGGAGGGATGAAGAAAGAACAGCTGCGATATTTTACAGGACCGAGTGCATGCATAGAATAAAAATTTGGCGTAAAATGTTTCTGAAATGTAGAGACGGGCCGGTCTATACTACCACTCTTGTGTATATTACAGAAGATAAGTAACCGATTACAACTACAATTTCTCCATCTGAAACGTTGCTGAATGGTTACAGTGGTCAATTACAGCCCTGAAAAGTAACTGAAAAATTACTGAACTGTAATTCATTTCTTGTGCGTTACTTTCCATCTTTTTCACTCGGTCGCCGTAATCAAACCTTCGATTACCAAGTGGCTTGCCTAATTAGTGATAGTTATCCAAGTGCATTTATTTTCAGTATTTGTGAAAGCCTGCTGCACAGAACAACAGAGACTGAAAAGCGAAGCAAAAAGAAAACAGCCAGGTTATTCCGCATTTGTAGGGGCTGTCGCGCATTATTACGAAGGCGGGAAAGAGATATCACATCAACGTGTTTTTCTCTGCTCTGTACAATTCGGCAATGTCTGTGCAATTCTTGGTGATCGAAAGCATATATCATGCTCTGAGATGCATGACGTCACCAAGTGCAGAAAATTCAGGAGCAAGCTTATCTATAAGGGTCCCCTCACTGGCAATAGTGTTTATAATGGCCAACGGCAAGATGCTATAAAGATAGGGCCTAAGAACACAACTTGAATATAGGAAATAAATCCGATTGTATCTTGGCATACCGTTGTAACAGCTGTGGTTGTAAACCGTTTTTCAACAAAACGAAGCTGTTTTTTTTTTTTTTGCATACGCGGAAGACAAACTGGAGTGAGAGATTACTTGAAGTTTTTTTTTTACTTCTAAAACGAGAGATTTCTGTCAGCACACCCTCGATTTCATTCCTTGACTGAGAGCTGCGGTTTCTGGACTGACCCGTTTAGGCTGTTTCACTTTTGTAGAAGGTGATTCCTGCCGTCTTTTCTGCGATATTCTTGTCTTGATTAGACTTTGACTGGGATCGCTTTTATTTCATTTTTGACCATGCTTTGTTGTGAATGGTTTAACCGTCTACACTGGTTCCTTGCTTTCGCCTTTTTCCTTTTTCTCTTTTTACGCAGCCCGGCTAAGAGATAAACGATTCTGCGTTGATAAATACAGGATATTTTTTTTTGCTTTTTGAAAGGTTATAAGCCTGTTATATGATTTTTTTGGCCTGTTATAAGCGTGTTATATATCGATTATATCGATTTTTTTGGAGTGCCACGCCTCCAAAAGGAACCGAATGCAGCTGCACGCCTCCGTATCCAGCAGCAATGCCACGATCAGGAAGAATTGCTACTACGTGCTGTCCAGTGCAGGCGCTGCTAGCGGTGGGCCTTGTGCGTCCGAGGTTGCTATTTCCGAGCGACCAATCATTAGTTTAACTACCACCTGCCACAGTGGACAGTTTGCTCAACATCCGCTGGTGAAGTTTGGATGAGGCTGCGATGTCACGTGACTGTGGCCCACCTGCCTTCCCTAGTGGGGCGTTGGGCACCACTTGCCAGAGTCACATTCGGGATTTTTTCTCACAACGCCGACGCCGAAATCACCAACCCCGGATTTTCTGGAGAACGGGCAGGCACTTTAATGCTGTCGCGTTAATAAATGCAAAAGCTGTGGTCGTGCCGGACAGCCATGAAGCACAACACGTGCTGCCTTCTTTTACTCTGGTGACCACGCTCTTCTGCCACCGGACGCGACAAGAAAGGCCAGCCACTTGAATGGGCATCATTAACGCGCTCAAGGTGTCATATGTGGTCGGCACGTCACCGCACATTCCGATAGCAACTGACGGACCTGCTGCCGCGACATCCCAGTTGGAGTTTCTCATTTCCCTGCCATGTGGTCATAAGGTCCCGTCGATGAAAATCACTGCGGAGTGTTTGAAGTACTACTTCTGAGGGTAGTGTTTGGGGGCCCAACAGCGATGAAGGATGCTGGGAAACACCACGTTACCGGACACACATGTGTTTGTGGCAACGCGTCGTTGATGCGCAACTGGCCCGACATAATATGATATCGCATGGGGATACTTCGTTCGCGCCGATGACGACGCTAACATTGGAAATAAATACACTTAAAAAAATGATTCGTTAAGTACGAGAACTATCGCATTGCCTGGGATCAAGTGAGGACAATGACGAGGAGGCCGACATAACTCCTTCCATTGTGAGTGCTTCCAGCGCTTTTAGTTACATCGCGTCCTTACACCAGCTTGTTCCGATATGAAGGATATCAGCGAAGAGCATGTGAATGCTCACGGGGGCTTGTAAAGCGGCATAATAGGCTCTAGGTTCAATAAGCGTACGCGCATAGAGAGCTTACACTGTGCGCCTTTGTGTTTTCGCCCGTTTCATGCGAAGTCTACACACTAGGAATATTGGATACAACAAAAGCATTGCGCGCAACCTTCAGGTTTCTTATAAGTGGCCTCGACCGAAATTCCACAGGCCGGTACAAACTATATGTCGGCATAGCTAGAAAACTACCCTGATCAAATTAAGAATCACTTGTGACTTTGCAGGAGCAGGACATAAATGCTATCGGCTTCCAGCCCATTCTTTTCCTGCGCGGGAAGTTCTTATGCGGCGGTGAGGTAAGCAGCTGCACAGAACCAGAAGAACTTCTTGGGGCTGCATATCAAAGGTTAGCATATGTTTAGGAATCTGTTCAGCGCGTTGAAAGCACTGACATGCGCTCATTCGTGACGATTGAGGGCAGCGCACCTCTGGCGTGCTGCGTAGTTATGTGAAACATTCACAGATTGTTGCACGCTACAGAAAAAAACCTCCCTCTGGAATCTTTTCTGCATAGCGGGCGAGAATAGTGACAAAGGTGTAGTCCCTATCCAGGCACTCACTCGTAGCAGGGGAGTGAAAGTGCCTGAGCGCGACACGGGTGCGAGGCATGGTACTGCAGGCGGCAGGCGTCACGGTGGCTGTTTCAGCTGCTGATCCTTTTGGACGTCGCGATCCTTTTGGACGTCGCAGAAACACTGGAATTGGCAGTTTCTTGAGTTACGCTCTGGATAGAGTGCATCGACAGCGAGCAGCAGACGGGGAACTGGCGTCGAAGGCAGTCCCACTCCTGCTCCAACTGAAAGGAAGAAGGGGAGGCAGGAAACGTTCAGAAGCAAGAGCTTCGGTACGCTAGGTAAAGCCGCTCTTCGCGTGTCGCTAAATTTGGCCTTCTTTGACCTTGAACTGAGGGGAAACCACGGGACAGCTATGACATCCCTGAGCCGCCGCCGCCGCCGCCGAAACCGAGCG
Source organism: Amblyomma americanum (assembly GCF_052857255.1). Lineage (NCBI taxonomy): Eukaryota > Metazoa > Arthropoda > Arachnida > Ixodida > Ixodidae > Amblyomma > Amblyomma americanum. Next base: position 360,707,669 of record NC_135497.1, read on the forward strand.
CTCACCTCTATTCCTATAGGCCTTCGGCGTTCATTATGTTCATTGGCGTTGACCTTGACAACCTTCCAGACTGCAATGATTTTGATTAAAGGAAGGGCGCATAACTTGCTCCCTGGGCCAGTGGAAACCTCAATAGTGCTTTGAGGTACGTGACGATGGTGAGAGAGAGGGATGTCGGCTAGTTGCATTAGCGCTGACAACGTTGTGGCAGACACACGGCACTGCAGCACTACTGCCGCGTGTTCAATGCGTGACCAACCTCTCGCGATCAACTATTCACTGTCACCTGCCAGGCTGGCAGGGTGGACGCGTTGCCTATCCAGTGTGCGGAACGCACTCCACATTATAGACGCCAAGGCGCATCTACTTGCTACATACATCACAGCTTTCGCTCTCTAACCAGGTTCAACAGCAGTTAAACCGCAGCAAATTTTTTCCAAAATGGATACTATTAGGGTATTGTATATAACAGAACTCAAAACAATATACAAGCATAGCCGCGAGAGCTCGATGATACTTCGATACCAGAGGTCGATGATAACCGGTTTCTAACCATAGCCTTTTACAGCTTCAGCTTGAGCAAGTGGTTCACCCTGTAATAAAGGGCATGCCATCGACGAAACCGCACAAGCACGACGCACCTGAATGAACCGTACATGCCCCCTCTGACAGCTTGTGAATGGAGCATTTCGAAGGAAAAGGGTGCAAATAGGTGAACGTCCCAATGAACAATAGCTTACGTGTGAAAAGTGCTGGAACTATGGACTAAAGGAGATTTTTGGCGCTGCTGTATTTTCCTTGAAAAATATCGATAAAAGACGCAAATTTCAAGCCAACTCCAGGTAGCTATTGTTACGAAGTGGTGATTGCAGTCCGGATAGCAGAAAGACGGAGAAAAGGTGTCTAAACAAAACTCTTTATTTGGGCTGACTTGAGCCCACAATGAGCTGAACCACTCGGCGGCGGCGTAGGAAGAAGCGTGCTTGGCGGTCGTCGAACAGAATGCTCGTCGCAGTCGGCCGTACTCGATTTAAAGCTGATAGCAATCTTCCTAGATAAACGGTGAAAAGTTACTAGAACATTCTGGAACAACGTAGAATCAGCTCTACCTGGATGCGATAAATCGAGATAAATCTTGGTCGCGTCTTGCATCGCAAACAATGCGATAAAGCAGGGTGGCAGCAGCTTTGAACAATGAACAAACACTGCAAATATTCGCGGTTCTATGCCCCAAAACCGTGTTCTCTTCTGCTTGCTTTATGCGTAATCCTTCTTCTCGAGTTGTAATCTCTCCCGATAAAAGTAGACTGATCTAGGAAACAAAACTTACTACAAGCCGACAAATTTCGGCTCATCATTTGAGATTTTTGGTCTTACACAGAAGCTTCTTTAGGTTTTTTCCCCTCTTGTCGTTCCTCACGTTCATGTGGAACAATGGAACTCGTGAAGAGTAAATTTTTGTAAATGTCCTTATCGTTATATTTCTGCATCGAAAAAACAAGTTGTTCTCTGACGCCATCGCCAATGGCACTTTCTGTCGATGTGATGAGGAAATCTTAAGTATATATGTGCAAAGTCGGGTAAGATCCTCTCGCAGGCTGCCCCAAAGTCGCCTTGCAAGCTCACCTGGTGGCCGCTACATGAGCGATTTTTGCTGCTGTCAAGAAGCAGGAGTCGAGGAAAGACAGCGGTAGCTCTCTTGTGCGCATCTCGCGGGCGACGGCGGCCTTTCGATGGCTGCTCGTGGTGCTGCCAGTCTCACAGTTTTGTCTGGCTCGATTCCAGCACATGTCCCCTCGGCGCTGACTCCCGTTCATGCTAAGAAGAGTGATGCTCAAACCATTCGGAGGTGTAAGTACGTGCAAAATGAGAGGAACAGACTTGGAACGGCTAACCACACCCAGCCTGAGGTTATTTTTCTCAGTTGATTGAATTTTTACGATGCACACGATTGCGTACTCGGAATTTCAGCCAAAACAAAAAGCAAACAGTATGACGCTATTTTAATAATTGATTCTGCTTGAATAAGCGCGTGCTAGCCGGCAAATGATGCGCAAGTGAAAGATGAGTGGTGTAATCTAATTTATAACTCGTGGGGTTTAACGTTGCGAAACACAAGGGATACGAGGGTCGCTGTAGTGGAAGGCTCAGGATTAATTTAGGCCGCCTGGGGTTCGTAATCGTGCTTAGATATCGCACAGCACATTTTGTATTTCTTTTTTTTTGTATTTCTTCTACATTGAAATCCGGTCTCCATGGTCGGCATAAGGAGCCGAAAGCCACAGCCACTGAGCTATCGCGGAGTATAGATAGTGTATTGCGTAAGAAGGCTGACGTGACCAGTTTGTTATGAACCCATTCGTTATTCACTTCTACTAGAAAATATTCGCTTTCTCGATGCGTTTATTGGTCAGTCTCGCCTCTAGAAATTCAGGGTGTATTTTTGTTGCCTGTGAAGCACTGCGAAAGAGTAAGGGCATGTCTAATGGGTTTATAGCTCCTGTTCCGGGCTGCACTCCTGAAGCTACGCGCTGGGCAACAAAATGGCGCCTCTGACGTCACGTGAGTGCCCCTTATACAACCATTCAGCGCCAGAGCAGGAGAAAAGGGGTGGAGAAATCGCTGGCTCCATTTTTAAACTCCAGCTTCCAAAAGCCGAACGTCAAAAGGCCTGTCAGATCGGTTTCACGGTTGCAGTCTTTTAATGCTTGCAGCTGGGCGAGTTTCTACCGGTTCAGAGTAGTTAATAAAGTAGGATATGGGCCAAGAGGAAAAAAAATGTTCTGAAGTGGTGATAAAGCACCCATTTGTTCGTTCTCTATACTATAATCTTATTACTTTACTTTCATTGCCAAAACATTTTCGTATGGCTTCATTTGTTCTTTGGTGGCGGTCAAGAACAACTGCGTCCATATTGCAGAAGGCTTCGCGAACGGATTCCCAATTTTCCCGCATTGACCGGCGAATATCGCATTTATATTGCCAGGAGCTAGAAAGGGCCCGAAAAGTATGCGGAAAACTTCATTCAACTCAATGTGAAGGATTATCCCACTAAAGCGCAGGGCGCTTTGTTCTTCTTGGCTCCAAAGGACGTTATTCCTAAACTGATGAGTTGATTGTGAGTGCTGGGCATAAAACCATGCGACTAAAATGAGATATTTCATGTCGCGCCCATTCAACTAAAACAAGACCGAATCAGATGAGAGAATGTCTCTCAACGTCAAGAGAAATTGAGAGTAGCGATACATTTCGCCCTTCTCGTCAGAGGCACTATCGAGCCGTGGACGAAAAAAAAATCACACGAGCCCTCAGCTTCCTAAAAGAAACAAAGCATCGCCTTCTTAGAGTTGCTTACGGCGCGATGCGCTCAGAGGGAATGGTTAAATTTTATTCTGACACGTTGCTAAGGGAGGCAGTCAGCCTTAACTTCCGTGGAAACTGGGTATTATTCCAAAAAAAAAAACACAGTCAGACCGCCTGTGGAGCGGCACGAAGCGACAGATACACTTCGAATGCCGTTCAACTGGAAAATGCTCTCACCTTCAAGCAGGCTCGTCGCAGTCGCAGCAAAAGGAACAGAAGCAGCAGCGCAGGCCTCAAAGGGCCGAAAACGCGGCTGTGGTCCCGGGGATACATGCGCTGCGTGGCACGTGCAATTTTTCCTCTCCGCAAAATTTGCTTGGCTTTGTCGAATCAAACACCAGATTAGAATACAAGTGAGAGGTTGAGGTCTATGAGCATGGATGCAAACAAAATAAGTAGTGAGCTAAAGTACCAAAAATCTAAGCAGGGAAGAATAAGCCAGCAGCTGTCATCCGATAGACCGCGCACTGCAGTAGGTGGGAGGGCGAATGCTCCCCACTAAGCCATGTCTCACAGCTTATGTCGCTTTGGGATACATACGGTAAATTGTACAGGGATTTAAACACCCGGCCAGTTGCTGCTCACTTTCCACGGACTTTTCTTCATAAATGTTAGTAGGTGCGTGATCCTACGGTTTCTAATAGAAGGTACGGCCAATCAGAAGCTTGCAACCATCCTGGTTGGGCTGAGCAGCACACAGCATCTCCCGTTTTGTAGACAATGAAGTGATTTGCCTGCGAAGCGTTTTGGACGCTTAAATTTGAAAGGTTTTTGTTTTCTCTAACAACAGCATATGCTCATGTATATTTTCACCGCTTCAGTGGAATCGCAAAAGTCTCACCTTTGGCCACATGGGCGAAACAAGCGATGGCAGTGGCTTGGCAGTGGAAAGAATGAACGCTACTGAAAACAAACGATGGCTTCCTCAAGCACGAAGCAAGCGGTCAGGCTTCGAGATTTAGTATCCAGAAGAATTTTTATTGTGGGGCATCTGAATTACGAAAAAGACATAATAATAAAACTCGACATTTCTGAAAGTCCTTTGCACACAATCTGCCAAGAAGATCTGAAATTGGGGAGCTTCCTTCCGGAAGAATTCCACACGGGCATTAAAAGAGGGTTTCAATTTACCAATTTGAATACCACATGAGGCATAGATTCCGTTCTTTACTCATCAACCCATGAGGCAGCCAGTTCAATAAATGCGCAGGAACTGTAAGCAGCCTTAAAAATTCCGAGTTGCCATGCCTCCTGCGAAAATAGTCGCCATTTAAGGGCGAGGGAGGCGGGGCAGTAAACGTGTTACAATCTCTCACCACGTTTGCAACGAAAAAAAAAGACACCGCGGTTGAAACCCGTTAAGACGTGCGAAGTATGTTTAATCCATCAGAAAAAATCGGAGAGAGAAGACGGCATTTGTGTTCTTCCATGAAGACAGTACTCCACGAAATCGGGCGGCCACTGAAAACAACGTTGAATTGTTTCCTCGTTCACCGTATTCCTGTTCACCTCGCACATTAAGAGACGCGATTTTTTCATTGGTGAACGATTTATTTTCGTGGCTGCAGAAACCCAAGCCGCGACACTCTTGCAACTTTATTTTCGCAGTGCGCTGAAACAATTTTACACCTGCTATGAAATTAGAAGATCACGGCTGTCTAGAATGTGTTTCATAGCAGAGTGGCTACAACGCAAAATGATGCCAGTGGGATATTGGGCTTAGATATTGCGTTTTCTTGATTTGCAATAAAATGAAAATGATCACTCATCTGTGCAGTTAGGGTAAATGTGAATATGAGCCCCAGCAAAGTGTGTTTCGAAATGTTTGCTATTTTAAAAAAATTACTGCTATAAGGCGTTTGTCGGAGGTGTATACCACCAGTTAGCAACTGGGTACCACCTAATTACAACTCCTGGTGCCCACCACACTGCCACTTAGATACCACTTGGTTACCATTTCACGTAACCACATGCTTACAACCCAGTTAACAGATAGTTACCACCGTCTATCGCCCCAGGTTACCACCTGGCTACCACACGGTTAGCACACACGATTAGGTTACCGCTTGGTTACAACACCACTGGTGATACTTGGTTAGCTGCGGTGACGCTTGGTTATTGATTTTAACAACTGTTTCAGAAAAACATTCATTTCGAAAAGAAATTGTTGAGGCTGCAACAGGTTTTTTTTGATGCCGGCATCATTTCTGCAAAAGGAAAGCAGGTCGCACCAACTGCAAAAAAAAAAACAACAACACTGTCAGCGGTAGACTCCTACACGGAGTCACAACACCGTTACCATCTATCGTCAAGAGGGGCCTGATAACTTTCTATTGATATTTCCGCAGATAATTAATATTTTCGCGTCGTAACACACCTTATGCCGACGCTATTTGAATAAGGGATCTCTAACGAAAGGTACCCCCCGTTGCCTGATGGTGCAAGCAATGATTTTATGCATTATGGTATTCGCAGGAACCATTTAGTAACTTAGAAAATTCGAGTCTTTTAAGATTATTTGTTCTTTAGTGGTGACGTTGGCGGTGGTGGTGGACGTCATATATTGAGCGATGGATTTTTATTTGCAGTATAAGTAATTAAGCATATTTATGAACTTTTAATTGGTTAAAGAAGTTAGAAATTTTCTTCAAATTATCTGGCTGTAGCGGCCGTCGGTGCATCCAATATCAATCGTTAGAGAAAATTATGCTCTCCAGACGCATGAAACAAGGGCACAGCTGTCCACGGGTTTGCCACACTGTAACTCCGTAAAAGAGTACAAATTCTCACGAACTCACACTGCTTTTCATCCCGAGCCCAAACTATATTAAGTTTAGACCTTATAAAAGCTTTTAGACAACGTCACCCGCAAAGCCATTTTGACAAACTTGTCAGAAATCAACCCTGGAGAAAGGATGTTCAACTACTTCCGATCCTTGCTCACTAACAGAACAGAAGTGATAACGGCCGGAACAACAGAGTCTGCCTCAATCACACTAGGAACCGAAGGAACATCACATGCCTTCGTCCTGTCTCTCTTCCTTTTTGATATTTCCTTCACCAAAATTCCCCCTAAATTGGCACAAACACCTCACCTACATCCCGCGTTCTATGATGGTGAAATCACGCTTTGGGTAACCAAAGGACGCGAAGGCTATATAGAAGACACACTCTAAGAAGCAGTGGATATCAGTAAGGCATGCGCATGAGAATCGGCCTTACTTTTCACAGCAAAAATCTGAACTCTTTGTGATAAGACATAAGCAAAGACTTAAGAGAACTATAACCCTCCCCCACTTCCAACTCCCCCCCCCCCCCCCCGCCGGCCCGCAAATAAACGTCTGTGTGAATGAACGGTCCGTCAAAGAGGTACAATCTATGAGAATACTGGGGTTGTATTTACACACAATTGGAAAGTATAATGACACACTCAATAAGCTAAAATGGACTGTAGAAGCCACGGCGCGATTAATCCGCCGCATAGGTAATCGAAAGCAAAGGGTGAGAAAAAGAGATTTATGCCGACAAGTGCAGGGTTTGCGCTAAGCAGGATACTCTATCCCACCCCTTATCTCAAATTTGCGAAAGCAGAACAGGACAAACTGGATAGCATGATATGACAGGCCTACAAAGCCGCCTCAGGGCCCCCACTAAATGCCCCAACCGAAAAGCTTATCAGGTTACGAATACACAACGCCTGCAAAGAACTCAAAGAAGCCTATTTAATGGCTCGAACGGCGAGATAAACCGGCTCCAAAACTGGCAGGAGCATTCTAACCAGGCTTGGAATTAACTTTCAAATTACGAATAAAGACGCTTAAGTAGAGTTGCCCCGCGACTATAGGGCAGCCCTACTAAACAAACAACTTCCCAAAATATGCACCCCATACACCATGACGGTCGGAGACATGCACGTGCCAGAGTTTTAGATAATAAATATAGACACTGCGCCGGAACAATTTATGTAGATGCGACAGAATAAAAACATACGCATGCCTTTCCAGTTGTGGCTGTGAACGGGAACAGTGTCCACATTGCGTCGGCAACAATCAAAACCAAATCCTCTAAAACGGCAGAACAGGAAGCTATATCCCTCGCCTTAACGCGTGCCCAAGAGAGAACCATTCTCAGTGACTGCAAAATAGGTATCACTAATTTCGCAAACTTCGAATTACAAATACATCTCTTAGAATCTTTAACGCCACCAAATTACTCCGAAATGATATGGGTCCCAGCCCATTCAGGGAATCCGGGGGAACGATGTAGCCCACAATAAAGCCCGAGGTTTCGTCGACCGGGCAGTGGATGAGTCTGGTTCCCTGAGTTTAGGAAGGACTCCATGATCACGTATCATGATCTAACCATTCATTTTAAACTAGCCTGAAGAATTTTCCCCCTCCACACAAAAGCCTGGCTAAAGAACAAGAGGTTACGTGGCGTCGTCAAAAGACGACAGCGAAACGCACCTCATCACACCTCGCGCGCATTTACCGTGATCAAGGAAACCCGAGCTGTAAACACTGCGACCAACGAGCCAACTACGATCATATCGTATGGGATTGTAAAATAGAGCCACCTTCGGGTGACCTAGTTACCGATCCTTCTCTAGAGCGGTGGGAGACCTTGCTGGCTAGCTCTGACTCCAGAACGCAAGTTTAGATGGTGGCAGACAGAGCAGTCGAGGACTATGTACTTTCGAGCACTTAACGCGACATCTTAGCAACAAGCTCTTTGTTACGAATAAAATATTTTACAATCAATAATTCATAAGCCTGCTCTAGACCGCCATAGTTTTTCGCGCTGTAGGTGTGAAGGATTTGCATCTTCCCGTAGTTAACAAATGACATTGGATGCACGGATGGCTCGGTCGGTACAGTTTCCTCAAGCGACCAAACACCTGTCTATTATAATTGAGAAACAATGAAAACTTTTGCTTATTGTGGAGGTAATTAACATACTGTAGCCATTTTATGATGACCGCCACCACCGTCATAATCGGCTTGGAACGATCACTATCTCTTTGAGTCGGTCAATATCTTTCTAGTCAGCAGATGAAAATACAGGCTCCCGTACCTCAAGCAGAATAAGCTGGAGTCAAAAAAACACATAATTCAAAGAGGAGCCTACAAAAAGGCTTTAGGTCTGCCTCTTCACACCTAAACCGAAACATTACATGGCTAGGCCTTCAAAACAATTTTGAAGAGCCCAGAGGAGCCCTCCTAAGGAGACAGAAATAGACTACTGACCACACAGCACGAAGATACATACTTTCCACACAGAACGCACATCAGGAGCTTCGGGTAATGAAAGACCGGGCATTTAATTTCAGATGAAGTCTCCTCCCCCCCACCCAAACAAGAAAACAAATAACGTTCGATATACGCGAACTAGCGCAAGGACCAAGGCCTAATAAGTGATTCCACGAAACGAGGAAACAGACACGACACATCGTTAAACTCACAACTGACATTTATTTGGCATGCTGTGCGTATGTATTCATTTTGGCATCTAAATAGAATACACCGCATACAGGACACTCATGTGCCCGAAAAATCATGAGTGCTACTTTGTGAAGTGCCAAAAACGGGACAGTGTTTAAATGATGGGCTCAGGCAGCACCGTAAAAATGTCGATAATGAAAAATCTCGTAACCTCAGCATGCATTGCCGTGAGTGCAATTGCATTCCTCAGTTCGAATATTGCAGAGTTGTTGCTAGAAACAAAGATCAGCTGTGTCGTGAAACAAATGAGGTCACAAATAACAAGAAGCATAGCGATTCATGTGCAAGTGCCCCTTCATTATATTTATCACAGAAAGAATTTCGCTTCCTGAATTGCTCAGCTTAGCTTACGTTGTCTTGCTGGGATCCGGAAGCATAAGCCTGCTCTTTGCGTTGTTTTCTATTTTGGTTCCGAAATGTATATATACGCATAGCGTGCCAAATAAAGTCCAGCGCTCTGCTGTGCCCGTTTCCTCCTTTCCTCGGCTGTCATCTGTGGCCTTGGGCCTTGCGCTGCTTCACGTATATCATGCATAACCAAATCGACCATCAGTTCGTGCTTTCAAATAACGTTCGACCCCATTCCCAACCATATGCATAACTCCCACCAAAAACAAGTGAGCAAGAGCAGAAGCCCTGCAAAAACGATTAGCCAGAAAGCCAAATGTCCCCCATGCGTACGTGGGAGCCTGCCGACCCCCCCCCCCCTCCCCCGAAAGCTCTTTGTCGTCATAGTAGACTCGCAACATTAACAGATTATTCGAGCTTCGATCTATGTGGTCAGCAGAGAAACGGCGAAATCAAGGCGGTGGGCTTAGCCATCCAAAACAACGACAGAGCTGCGCTCCCATCGCACATGGAGACGGACTCCCAAACTTTCTGCAGAACATTCACGGCAGGCTCACTCCAAAAGAGAGCTGAAGCCATCCAAGGAGGCCTCAACATAAGCACAGGATCACTTGAACTCCGGTCCTCAAAGCTCAAAAAAGGAATGACGTTGATCACAGCCTAATCCTCATCTCTAACCCATGTTAACAAAAATGTACTCATGAACTTTTATATAGCAGAAAAAATTTAAAAATCTCGTGCATGTCAGCACATATTTCCAAGGAATTTCAAAAGTCATCGTATCAAAGTGTCAAGAATTTCACTTGCGCTACTCTTTTCTACTGATATGTCTTTACTCAGTAGTTTATTAAATATTAACAGGTACATTTTTTATACTTTATTGCTAAGTGATATTCATATAGGTAATAAACTGGCGTGATGTGGAAGCGTGCAAACAATACCGACGTCAGTAATCTTTATTTGCTATGGGCCGGACAGCTTTGTTTAAGAGCATTAATACTACATTTCTGTTGGCCTGTTTTGTATTGCTCCATACCTAGAAAAATTGATTTAAATGAGGTAGAGACAGTGTGTCGTAAATTATCAGTTTATAGACGTCGGAAGAAAGCACCGAAATCTTGCAGCATTCGTACACATTTTTTAAGACAAACTGTTCCAATGTAAGCGTCTCATACCATGTTCTTGCTCCATACTACTCAAAGTGTTTTGATAGTGTTTACAATTTATATGAATCAAAGAAAAATCCACACGCATACTCCACTTTAAAAGACTCATAACACGAAGGCTCGTACTAAGGTACCTTCCTTGGCGCCACGACTAAGACCGGAAGATCACTTCCCAGGCGTGTATTGCTTAAGGAATAATTTTCGCAGAGACTTGGACATCTTGCGGATCCAGTCTCCTTGTGCATAACGAACAAGCACACTTTCTCCCGATAAGAAGCGACGGCAATAAAGAAGACAGACAGGCTAGCTGGTCTTGGCAAATCGAATGCCTCTTTTCAGGGAAAATTAGACACGACCTTGAAGTCTAGCGTTGTACTGCGTATGTCACTTTCCTCAGTCTGGCGTAATTTTCGGCTAAAAAAATGCATTATATTCTGTAAAAGAAATAGATAGCGTTCGGTGACCTGAACTACTTAAGACACCACGTGACCGTTACCAAGCAGTAGAACGACAAATAATGTGAAAGCTTTGCGAAAGTGCGAAACTTCAAAATCGGGGAAGAAATATTTCGCTGATTTTTTCTTCGGGCTCCTTAAGGGCGGCCAGACATATATCGTCACTCTAGAGATACATTGACACTTACGGTGTTTTAACAGCGTGCTACAGTGCTGACACGTTTGCGTGCTACGCTGTGTAACCCATCGCAGTACAGACGTCCCAACGCGAGCCGTAGTGAGTGAGTCCTGTGCAGGGATTGGCCATAGTGAGGTTAGCCCTTATTTAGTGTCACTATTCGTCAGCGTGGGTACGTGTCCTCCTCTGGAAAGGTGTAGTGGCACCCACCATGGCACGGCACGAACAAGCCTGCAGCCTGATGCGGGTAGACGTCCGCCTCAAGGTTTCGCCACAGCCCTCCACTTACCTCAAGGTTCCTCGGCGCACTGTGGCGAAGCAAGCAGCTAAGGCACAGCGTAGAAATGTGGGACCCTGCGACAAGAGGGAGACCGTCGTTGGCAGTGACGAGAACGAATAAGACTGAAGGCTAAATGAACTTCATTCGCGCCGTGGCTGTTCTTCTGGCCTTGTTTGCTAATTCGGTGGATGAGTAATGCAAGGAAGTCGCACATGAAAATAAACGTTGATTTGTTTTGCCTTGACCGGGCTCTGGGTTAGATGAGAGGAATCAAACTGCACGCTTTGGCTCTATTCGAACGCGGACAAGGTTAACGAGTGTTATGCTAAAATGCTAAAACAGCCCACGATATGAATGCAGGCGCGTGCCATAAGTGTATGTTTGCTGTAAACATCAGTTTACCCAGCAGGACCCAGGTCGAGAAAACCAGTTTTTTTTTTTGGCACCATCCATGCAGAAACAGCAATTGTATGTATATTACCAGATATTTTATCTACTACTACCATCCGTTTTGAGCAATATCATGCATTTTTGCGCACCAGACGACAACAATTTCAGAGAAAGAATGGAAACTGTCCGCGAATACTCCCACTGCCAACGAAAGCGGTAATTTCTCCTTACCAGGCGGGGTACGGTTGCCTACGCAGGCATGGGAGCTGCATACAAGACGCTCCAACTGAGCATACCCAATACACAAGCACGTGCTCTCTCCGCTGCCAAGCCACCAAGAGGTACAAATTATAGCTGCACTACCCCGTGTCCAGCAGCAATGCAACGAGCTGGAAGGGCGGCGGCCATGTGCTTTCCAGTCCCGCTACAGCGCCACCACCATTCACAGAGTATGGCTACGTGCCCGCACCACAAAGAGTCCCTCCAGCGGCAGCTGTTTTTTCCAGTGGCGCCGCTTGGGACACGACTGGGTGGCCATCTCTGCATTCTCCGCAGCAGACAGAAGAGAACTGGGCGCTGTCCGCTTCTTGAGATATGACTGCTGGACATGATACATTTGGCTGGTTTATATGCTGCGAACAAAGAGTAGTATTAAGGCTAACAGTTCTTAAGTTTAAGTTTAATGCCACTGAACATTGCTGATTGCCTACTACAGTAGTGCATGAACTTTAATTTTAAAGCGTGTCTCAAAGAATGCGCATCTATATGATATGTCCTACTCTGCATGACAACTCAGTGAACGCGTTGAACGGAGTTCTGATGGATTTATGGATGGATGGATGCATGGATAGATGGATGGATGGATGGATGGATGGATGGATGGATGGATGGATGGATGGATGGATGGATGGATGGATGGATGGATGGATGGATGGATGGATGGATGGATGGATGGATGAACGGACGGACGGACGGACGGACGGATGGATGGATGGACGGATGGCTGGATGAATAGATGGATAGATGGATGGATGGATGGATGGATGGATGGATGGATGGATGGATGGATGGATGGATGGATGGATGGATGGATGGATGGATGGATGGATGGATGGATGGATGGATGGATGGATGGATGGATGGATGGATGCATAGATGGATGGATGGCTGGATGGATGGATGCTATCGGTAGCTCCTCAACGAATTTTAACGTAGAATTAATGCTTACGTCCACATGGTACAGTTGACAAGAGTATTCATTTCCTAGCTTTTAACACCCTTAGCGTAAAAGCGCTCATAAGCGCTACACCCCGACACTGTCGAACACTTCTCTGCCGCTGTTTTTTTTCTGCTTCGGTGACCGGGTGCGCCCAGCTATTAGCACATCCGTTCACTACCGTATCACACTATTGTTTTTAAAGCAACATTTGCTTTGGACGTCGTATTAAACGCCGGAGTAGCGAACAGCGTGCTATGTACTTGTAAACACTGTGGAGTAAAAACAAGCAAGTTTAGGGAAGTGGGAGTCTTCTAGCAATGGTAACTAGCGCTCTCACTGTTGACCATTGTTATTTGGATAGTAACACTCCTGTGTTAAAATATTATACACTCGTGAGTCATCTTTTTTTTAATAGCTCATGTAAGCAAATCACTACCTTTGCGTGCAAAAGTCGTTTTCCAATGCAATGAGCCACTTCCAGCCAGGAGGAACGTAATAGTGTCGTAGGGTGTTAGCGAAGCACGACCCAAATATTGCATTGAAATGCATATTATTTGCAAGGCATGTTATTTATAAATTTCATCACGAGGGGCATGCTAGTTGGCCACTTACTATTAGTGTCCGCATATAGAGGCTATTGTTCTTTTCCAGCCGCCGCGGTAGCTGAGTGGTTATGGCGCTCGGCTGCTGGCCCGAAAGACACGGGTTCGATCCCCGCCGCGGCGGTCGAATTTCGATGGAGGCGAAATTCCAGAGGCCAGTGTACTGTGCGATGTCAGTGCACGTTAAAGAACCCCAGGTGGTCGAAATTTCCGGAGCCCTTCACTACGGCGTCCCTCATAGCCTGAGTCGCTTTGGGACGTTAAACTCCCATAAACCCCGAAAACCATATTGTTCCTTTCCTCACAAATTCCCGCGCTGCAATAAATGTGATCCAGAACATAGAGAAGCCTTTTTTAGTATTGTGATAGAATAGCTGACTGGAAAGTTCTAAAGTGCTTCCGTCTTTCAAGCTTTCCTTACAATACAGGTACAAATACCATCACTCATGAACCTTTAAAAATTTAGGCAAAAAATGAGCCTCAAAGACTGCTAGCTATTTTTGTAAAGTTGCTTTCGTGCCGAAAAATCCAAATTTAAACAGTGAGCCATTAGTTTTTAAATTGCCGGAGCAGTGGAAAAACTTCCCACACAAAAAATATTCGAACCATTCAGAATGACGCCTTTGCACACCTAAAATGACCTTGCATACGCCGGAAAGTGGGTTATTCTGATCGCGGCGCATCTCTCTGCGATGATAAATAAATGCGAAAAGCCTGAGCTTTGGTACGCTTACCGGTCGTTGTTGCACAGCACTGGAAGCATGCAGCAAGCAATCATGAGCTCAAAACTTTGTTGCGCACTAAAAGCAGCAGAGTGCGCGGTTGCGAACGAATAAGCTAGTTACGTGGCACATACCATCATAAAACTGGGCAGAGAGCGACTGAAAAACGTGGAAAGGAACCGCAAATTTTATCTGGCGTGCTGTACAGCACCGCTTTACCTACAAAAGGAATGTCATCGGGCAGTATTTAGACAATGACTTTTGCAAGTTTTTGCGAGGAAATGTAAAAAGAAAATATATTTCGACTATAATATGCAATGCTCAGAGGCCCGAGAGAGTATGCCGACTTATAAAAAAACGCAAAAAAATACGTGCTCATGAGAATGTGGTGTCAGTGACCATGCGATGATGTAGAGAATGTTCGCTTATTTCACCTTCGTCAGCAGAAAACGATTCATGCCAGAAAGAAAACGACTTATGACTGACATCTTCAACATAATAAGCCGAAAGATAATGTATTATAGCAGATTTCGGAACACACCAAGCATCAAAGAGTAACTTCTCAGTGTCCTGCACCTTTCTCTGGTTGCATACCGTGCCCCTTTACTCGTATAAACAGACTTCAACGCTGTGGAAATGCATTGTGTACAACTAGCAAATATTTACTCCACAATTATAGAGTGAGGTAACCCTAAGATGTGGAATTATCAATTAAGTACCATCATAATACACCGCTGCACGATCTGTTACCAAAAGAAGTCATGAAAATTTTCACAAAGTGCAGTGCTCGCTCGTCGAATCTCAGCTTTCACGATATTCGGTACTTTCTAGGGGCTGCGAAAAACATGATAAAAATTTTGATCTTACAAGCAACCTGTCAAAAGCTATCCTCCTCTCGTCAAAAGCTCTCGAACACGTCAAAATAAGGAATGGACTGTTCATTACACTGTAGTGTCATGTACGTTTATTATTTTCAAGATTAGCCAGGATATATACGTTCCCTTCTTTTCAGCATAGTTCCACGAAGCATTGGAGGAATTCTATCTCCACCTGGAAATCGTTTTTTTCCTACACTCGAAACACAAATATAAATACCACCTTTGGCCGTAAAGTTTAGAGACTGATTTATTTTCTTCTAGAGAAATCATTCCCCAAAACAAATGTTGGTGCCTATGTGTAGCGCCATCTTTTATGGCTAACCTGAGTAATTTATGTTATTTACTGTGCCTGCCAATAGAGGGCACTACATGTAGAAATATACATTGTCAGTAGTTGTGCGCTCATTCTACTGTGAGTAAATGTGGAGAGATGCACGTTCACCTCGAACAGAGTGAAAACATAAAATTCTGTGTGGAGCTTGGCAAGACAACCACACAGACGTGTGAGCTCCTTCGTGACGCTTACGGCAACGAGACATTATCGCGGGCGCGAGTTTTCGAGTGGCACAAGAGGTTCGTTTCAGAGAGAACCTTGGTGGAAGACGACACAAGGGAGGGGCGCCTTGAACGTCACGGAATAAAAACAACGTGGCTTGGATGAGGGAAATCGTACAAGACCGCACCATTACAGTCCGCATGCTATGAGATGCTCTCGACATTAGTAAGAAAATATGCCAACAATTTTTGCGTGGGAACTTGGGGAAACGAAAGCTGAATGCCAGACTTGTGCCGCACTCCCTAACAGAGGACCAGAAGGACACGCGGGCACCAGTGAACGCTAATTTTCTCTCCAAAGCAGAGAAGGATGCTGCATTAGTCGACAGCAACATTGCTGAAGACGAAGCATGGTGCTTTCATTTCAATACGATCCTGAAACAAACTATCAGAGCGCCGAATGGCGGTCCATAAGCTCTCCGGCGTCGAGAAAGGTGTGGCGACAGAAGACCAAAACAAAGACGATGCTGATAGTTTTCTTCGATGCCACAGCTGCCATACATTAGGAGGTCGTCCCACAATGACACAACACGTGGTGAATCAGGAGCTTTATATCCGCGTATTCCAACACATGCGTGATGCACTGCGACGTCGTCGCCATGACTTATGGGCATCTGGACAATGGAGCCTTCTCAACGATAACGCAAGGCCGCGCACTGCTCTCAGCGTGATACAATTTCTCGTCAAGCACAGCATTACTGTACTTCCCCATCCGCCATACTCGCCTGACTTCTCACCATGCGCTGTTTTCCTGTTTCCTTGTGTGAAGAGGGCCCTAAAAGGTCGCTGGATGGGGAGCGTGAAGCCTTTTCAAGACGCCACAACAAAGGAGCTGACATCCCTGCCAAAAGAGCCGTTTTCCAACTGTTTCCAAGACCTGAAGAAGCGTTGGAAGCTGTGTATATACTGCAAGGGAGACTATTTGGAAGGGGTGCTGCACAAATGATTTCAATGTTAAACGCATTTTTTTTATGGTCTCAGTCTCGGAACTTTACGGACAAATGTTGTATATGGTATTAGCAAGGAAGCAAACTTTCCTCTAGAGCACACAATTTTATATAAAGGGAGTAAAACTGACCTGTTTTACTCTCTTGTTACTCCTTTTGTTTAGAGTGTACATTCGACTTGGGTTTGTACAAGAAACAAAAGCTAGCAATTTTCTTCAATATTCCACAGGCACGTGCACCGTTTGCGTCGCATAAGCATACTGCTGCCCTTGGTTTATTAACCGTTATTGTGACATTAGAAAGGAATTATTAACTACTTAATTGGGTATTGATTGCTCATTATGGATTGTATGCTATTGTTTCCCTCCGCCGAAGGTTTCTTATATGGCGGTTGAGTGAGTAGCTGCAAGCAACCAGACGTACATACTGGTATTGCTTACCAAAATTTGGCACTTGTTTCGAAATCTGTTCAACGAGTTGAAAACAATGTAATACGCTCTTTCGTGACGCTTACTGGCCGCGCACCTCAGGTTTGACACGTAGCTCAGTGAAGGAGTCATAAATCACGTTGCAATCTACAGAAAACCTTCCCTCCAGGAACTTTTTTGTTTCGCGGGTCAGAACACTGAGAAAGTTGCCGTGCCTCTCCAGGCTGCCCGTACACTCGTAGCAGTGCAGCGAAAATGCCTCAACATCGCACGGGTACAAGCCATGGCCGTGCTAGAGGCAGGTGTCGCGGTAGCTGTTCCAACTGCTGAACCTTTTGGAGGTCGGGATGCACAGGCAGTCGCCCCCAGAAACACACGAGGTGGCTGTGCATTCATGCGTTTGGCCCTGGAAGGAGTGCGCCGAACGAAAGCAGCAGACGGGATACTGGCGGCAAAGGTACTTCTGTTCCTCCCCCAAATGAAAGGTAGAAGGGAAGGCAGGATTAGTTTTGTTTTTGAATTCGATGCACGTATATGATATTATATTTTGAAAAACTCGAAAAGATATACAAGCATAGGCTCGAGAGCCTTACGCAGGAGCGATGCATGGATGGTAACATGTTTCTATTCATAGCATTCGGCGGATCCGGCCCGAGCAATAAGTCCGCTCTGTTATAGAGAACATCCTGGCCGACGAACCGTACATGGACGACGGACACGACAGAACCGTATATGCCTGTGTCGGGAGCTACCGAATGGCGCATTTCGAATGAAAAGGGAGACAGTGGGCGAACGTCTGGCTAAAATATGGCTCACGAGTGAAAAGTGCACGATGTTAATAAACGTGTGTTTCAAAAAATATGAGATTTTAAATATGACATTTTTATTGGAAAACTGATGTTTGTTTACGTTTTTGCTTGCTCTTTTCCATTACGGTCATTTGAAGCAATGAAAGGGCGAAGAACGAAGTTTGTTTAATGGCACTTTATTTTTGCAATCGTGAATATAAGCTGTAGGCTTAACCGTAGCTTTGTTATTTTTTGTCACCGAGAAAACAAGCTGTAGGCTTGACGATATCGCCGATAGCACTTAGTGCTGAATTAAAAAAAACGGATATGAGAGATTATCTTCAAGGAGCGCATTTAAGCCTAAATGCAGATCGGACTTCTCGTGTCGCAGGCCGCGCCGAAGTTGTGTTGTTGACTCACGTGGTGGCCGATAGCAGACTAATCTTCACTGGTGTCGTGGTGGAGGCGGAGTCGAGGAAACAGCGCGGCAGCTCTCTTGTGCGCATCTCGTGCGCGGTGGCGGCCTTTCGATGGCTGCTGGTGGGGCTGGCAGTCTCACAGTTGTGTCTGGCTCGGTTCCTGCACATGTCCCCTCGCCGTTAGCTCCCATTCATACGAAGAAGAGGAGCGAACCTCCAACCACTCACGGTGATTAAGTATACCTGCGGAATGACCGGAACGGGCTTGTAAGGGCAACCCACCGCTGGTCTGAGGTTATATTGTTCAGCAGGTTCAATTTGTGGGATGCACACCATTGCGTACTGATAATTTAAATCTTCTCTAAAAGAAAACGCAACGCCCATAGATAAAAAAGAAATGTGCTTTAAAAAAAACTTGCTGGCCGGCAAATGATATACAAGTGAAAGACTGGCGGTGTAACAAATTTTTAAGCCGTTTAACGTTATGAAGCGACGCATTGGCTACAGCGGACGCAGCACTGGAGGGCTTCGGATTAATTCATGCCACCTGGGTTTCCTTACAGAGAGCTGAGATCACACAGCAGACGGACGAACTTTGCTTTTCGCCTTAATTGAAATGTGGCGCAGCGGTCAGGGTGCCAGCTGCCGAACTTCAAAGCCAGTGAGCGACCTCGGCGGGTAGATGGCGTAATGGGTGGCGAGGATTAAGAATTCAATAAGTTATCAACCCACTCACTGTCCTCTTGTTATTTCCTGACAATTATTGCTTTCTGGCTGCAATTTATTGGTCAGCTTCACCTCTGACATATATTGACCAAGTCAACGTCGAAGCAGGAGAGAAAGGGTGGAGTGATCGCTGGTGCTATTTTTAAACTTGGAACTTCATAAAGGCGGACTCCTAGAGGTCTGTCAGCGCGATTTCAGAGAGGCAGTCTTCTAACTCTTGCAGTTGGGGAGTTTCTTCCGGTTATTTTAAATTAATAAATGAGGTAGGATATGCGTGATGAAAAGGACGAAATGTATTGAACTGGAGAAGAAGAAAGCATTTGTTCGATCTGCGCATCGCAAGCTTCGTTATTTACTCCGACTATTAAAGCATCGTGATAAGGTGTCATTTGTTCTGTGGTGGGCGTCAAGCACTGCAGCGCCCATGTGGCAGAATCGCTTCGCTATCAGCTTACCCATTCTCCAGCACTGATCGGTGAAATTCACTTTTATATTGCGAGGAGCTATAAAGCGCCCGCAGAGTATGCTGTTGACTTGACGGAAACTGAATGAGAAGAATTAGCGCAGTAAAACGCAGGGCTGCCTTTGCCTTACCTGACTGCAATGCATGTTGTTTCTACACTTAGTGGGGGACAGTGCTAGCCACGAAGCCATCCGACCATTAAAACTTCTCCCTTGTCGCGCCCTGTTCACTAAGACAAGACGACAGAATCTGATGAGGGGATATCGCTCAACGACATGAGCCACTGAGAGCAGCAATACATTTTGTCCTGCTGGTCAGAGGCAGTTTCGGCCCATGGGCGTGGAATGAAAAATCAGGAGAACCCTCTTCTTCCAAAAAAACACGAATCATTTCCAGCTTAGAGCTACTTACGGCGCGATGCGCTCAGACAAAACGTCTAAACTTTACTCTCACACGTAGCTAAGGGAACGCGTCGATCTTAACGGCGGGGAACAGAGGCGAATGATCGAGGGAGCTCTTAGTCACTCCGCCTGTGGTGTGCTGTGGAGAGAACAGAAACACTTCGAAGTACGTTGAACTTTAAAATAATGCTCACCCTACAGTAGGCTTCTCGTAGTCGCAGCCAAAGGAACAGAGACAGCAACGCAGGACTTAAAGGTCCGAGAATGCGGATGTGGTCCCGGGAATACACGCGCTGCGTGGCGCGTGGAATTTTTCCTTTTCAGAAAAATTCGCTTGGCTCTACAGGCATGAAACTCCAGTATAGAATATAAAGGAGTGGTTGGGGCCCATGAGCACACATGCAAAGAAAATAAAAAGTAGTGGTCAATACAGAAAGATAAGCGCGGAACAAAAGTATCCAGCAGCTGTCTTATGACAGCCTGTGCGCTGCAGCATGTGGGACGGCGAACGCTGAAGAGGAGAAGAGGTCAGCGAAAAGGAAAGCAGAGAAAATACATGTGGGAGGAGTATGTGCTATTTTGCAGTAAAATTTAGCATTTTTAGCACGCGAAAATATAGCAGAAGACAGCGAGAAACAAGCGCAACTAGAGTTGGTGGGAAAACTCTGGAACAAAAACATCCCTGTATAAGTTCTAACTAAACTGAGTTATCTAACTTCTTACAAAAAAACTTTGGTTATTATAAATCGCGAACTATAGGCACCTTTAACTACAATCATTCAAGCAAGAAATATTTAAAAATTAACTACTAAATTTTAACTAATCCTCGTAAAAGCCAACCATTTCGCCTGTTCGGTGACTCCTGATATCACTGGAACTACCATTTGACCAGAACAATCTTTATGCGTTATAAAATAAAATTATTTTAACATTTTAATGAAAGCATCAGATACGGCATCCGGTATTTACAAATTAAGCAATATTATAAAAGTACAACAAATTGGTCGAGAAAATAAAATTCTTGCTTGTTCTTCTTCCACTATTTACACTGATCTGGGAAGACAAGTTTCGATGATGCAAAGCCAGTATATTTTGTCTAACGATGCATTTTGTGCTTAGCGCGATCTTTTTCAGCATCGGTAAAACAGCTGACATAAATGCTAAAGTGCCCCGCCGCGGTTGTTCAGTGGTTAGGGCGGTTGACTGCAGAGCCCGAGGATGCGGGTTAGTCCTCGGCCGCGGAGGCTGTTTTTCGATGCAAGCGAAAAACAAGGCCCCAGTGTACTGTGCGATGTGAGTGCATGTTGGAAAGCCCCAGGTGGTCGAAGTTAATGCAGGGCCCTCGAGTAGGGCGCTTCAATACCCCATATACTGTTCCGTAAATGGTACAGTGAAGCAAGCACACGGAAACGTTTGCTTTTTCTTCTAAATGTAAGCAGGAGTGATCTTGCTGTTGCTGTTAGAGGACAAGGCGAATCAAAAGCTCGGAATCATCGTGGTTGAGGTGCCCACCGAAGAGCATCAACTGCATTGCTGAAATTGAACTCACTTGATGCGAAGAGATATAGGCATTTAAATTTACAATGTTTTAGCTCCAATGGCAATGCACATTAGTTTTCTATGCTTCAGTGGAATCGCAGTCATCGAATGGTTCACCACTTGAAGAAAACATACGGCGGAAGTGGTTTTGCAGTTCACTGAATGAATGTTATTTTAAAACTATTGAAGGGGGCCTCACGCACGAAGGAAGCGGTCTGATGGCGAGATGTATCAACTGAAATATTTTTTAATACGGGACCGCCGAATGGCCTTAAAGCTTAGAGCAAACAAAGTCGACATATCTGAAAGTCTTGTACAGACAATCTGAGAAGAAGACCTAAAATTAGTTTGCTTCCCTCAAGGAGGATTCTGAGATTTCTGAGCATGAAAAGACAGTTTCACGCATGGCTATGTGCCAGGCAGTGTTAAAACACGACAGCGGGGTGAAGAATAATTTCATTCCAGCAATTTGCACATAACATAGAACATGAATTCCATTTTTAAATAATTAATTGAAGAGGCAGTCGTTTCAATGGAGGCATGTGAACTCCCAGGCGCTTTAAATAATCGAGTTGTCGTGCCAGCTGCGAAAATGGTTGCCATTAAGTGGCGGACAGTGAACTTGTTATATTGCCTCGCCATGTTTCCAGGGGAAGAAAACCTCGCGGCCGAAGAACTTCAAGACGTTGGGGGAACTATTTATCTCCATCAGAGAAAATATGCGGGAAAGAACTGCATTCGAGTGCTCCCCTCGAAACAATACTCCGCGCAATCGGGCGTCCCCTGAAAAGAACATTAAAGCGGTTCCTCATTCTCTGTATTCCTCCTGACCTCGATCTTTTTAGACGTAGTTTCTTCAACGCTGAACAATATATCTTCGTGGATGCCCACCTTCCAGCAGCAACGCTCTTGTGTAGCCAATTTCCTAGTACGTGAAACAGGCCCCCAGAGAAGCTGATTTGCCTAGTTAGGCCAAATACAAATATGTGCGCTGCATCAGGAAAGATTGCTGCGCTGAGGGGTTTTGTATTGAAGTGGCAACCGTCCGGTCGCCACTCAATGCCCACCTGTTTACCAATCCAGGTTACCAGCTGGTTAGCGCCCAGTTACCACATGGTTACCGCATGATACCAAAGCGGGTAATGACCACTATAAGTGCTAGCGCACTAAAAATTGAAAAAGAATATATTTAAGCGCGCATTCTTTTCGATAGAGTGTTTATTATCACAGGTCGCGTGGTGTTTCTCATGTGGAGCGAAATTATGTAATCTGAAATCATCACAGCAGCGCAAAGAAAATGTTCGCATACAGGCTCCATTCGCTTTGTTGCCTGACTGAAAGTACGCCTGAATATACAGGCTGTTTCAGTAAGGCCCTTGACTACTAAAAAAATTACGGGACAGACAGAGATGCGGTGCGAGAGTCCAATGAAAGCAATTGGATTTGTCATAGATTATTACATTCAGGTTATCACTTGAATCAATGTTGTTACTCTAGGCGCAGGCTTCGAATACGGGGCTCAATTTTCCTTGAGGGTGAAGGTGGGTGGAGATTGGTCGAAGGGGGTAGTAGGTGGATGGCCAGCCCCTACTATGAGTGCGCAGTAGGCTGGCGGATGTGGCTTCTGGAGGGTGGAGGCTTCACCCTCCGAGGTTAAAGACAGACAGACAGGCCAGACATACATACAGACTGACAGACAGACGGACAGACAGACAGACAGAGAGACCGACAGACAGACAGACAGACAGACAGACAGACAGACAGACAGACAGACAGACAGACAGACAGACAGACAGACAGACAGACAGACAGACAGACAGACAGACAGACAGACAGACAGACAGACAGACAGACAGACAGACGCACAGACAGACGCACAGACAGACGCACAGACGCACAGACAGACAGACAGACAGACAGACAGACAGACAGACAGACAGACAGACAGACAGACAGACAGACAGACAGACAGACAGACGGACGGACGGACGGACGGACGGACGGACGGACGGACAGACAGACAGACAGACAGACAGACAGACAGACAGACAGACAGACAGACAGACAGACAGACAGACAGACAGACAGACAGACAGACAGACAGACAGACAGGCAGGCAGGCAGGCAGGCAGGCAGGCAGGCAGGCAGGCAGACAGACAGACAGACAGACAGACAGACAGACAGACAGACAGACAGACAGACAGACAGACAGACAGACAGACAGACAGACAGACAGACAGACAGACAAAAGGACGGGCAGACAGAGAGAGACAGACGGACGGGGGAAGAGAAAGACGGGCGAAGAGACAGACGGACGGGTGGACGGGCGGACAGACAGACGGGTGGACAGACAGACAGACGGGCGGACAGACAGACAGACAGACAGAAGGGCGGACAGGCAGGCAGAAAGGCGGACAGACAAACAGAAGGGCGGACAGACAGACAGACGGGCGGACAGACAGAGAGACGGGCATACAGACAGACAGACGGGCGGACAGACAGACAGGCGGGCGGACAGACATATGGGCGGACAGAGAGGCGGGCGGACAGACAGACAGACGGGCGGACAGACAGACAGACGGGCGGACAGACAGACAGACAGGCGGACAGACAGACAGATGGGCGGACAGACAGACAGACAGGCAGACAGAGAGACAGACAGAGACACAGACAGGGGCAGGCAGAAAGACAGACAGACACTGGCTTCTATGGAAGGTGACACTGGTAATGTTTACACAGTAAAAAATGGTTCCTGAGGCATTGAGATAGCTACTGCGGCATTTTATATACTCTTGTTGGTGGACAACAGTGGAATAATTTAAATGGTAAGCTAGATAAGGAAATTTTCAGATTATGAATCGCAGTATACCAATATCCCTCAAGAGAAAATTATATACCAGCAGTAACTTACCGGTGCTCGCCTATGGAACAGGAACGTTGAGAATAACGAGAAGGATTCAACTTAAACTGAGAAGAGGAACACGCAGGGAGGTATACAAAGGAAGATAATCGGAGTAACGTTAAGAGACAGGAAGACCTCGAGTGGATCAGGGAACAAACGCCAAGTAATGACATCCTAGTCGAAATCAAGAGGAAGAAAGGGCTTTGGCAGGGCTTGTAAGGCGAATATGAGATTACCCATCGTCATTGAGGGTAACGGGCTGGATTCCAAGAGAAGTTAAGCGTTGCGGGGGCGGCAGAAATTGAATAGGGTGGATGAGACTCAAAAGTGTGGGGGATAGGGGCCGCAGCTGGCGGAGGACAGGGTTAATTGGAGAGATATGGCAGAGGCCGTTGCCTTGCCTGTAATGGGCATAGTCAGGCTGAAGATGATGATATGGCTAGTAGCTTCTGACGTAGTGCGTTTTAAAGCCATACATACAGTTTCCGCTGACCACAGGTTTTTACTCTTTCATACCATAAATCGGCCGCAGTGGTGGCACAGTGGTTACGGTGCTCAGCTGCTAATCCGAAAGACGTGGGTTCGATACCGACCGCGGAGGTCGCATTTCGATGTAGGCGAAATGCTAGAGTCCCGTGTACTGTGCGACGTCAGTGCACGTTAAGAACCTCTGGTGGCCTTAATTATCCGGATCCCTCCACTACGCCGTCGATTTGTGATGTACGGTTCGGCGCGCTGTCGCATTTTTTTGTACATGCATTGCGAATATTCCGCGACAGGGCAGTGACCTTGGCTGCGCGTCCGGCTTTGTTTTATTTTGTTTTGCTTTGGTGCACGCCGTTAGAAGGGGACTCGTGCCTTTTTGGTTAGTCTCCCCATTAGTCCTTGCGGTTTCCATCGCCGCTCTGGACGGCGGGGCTATCTGCCGGCCTCGACCTAGGACCCCTGTCCGCTTGGCGAACGATTGCGAGACCACCTAGGGAGGAACTCGGGGGTAAGGAAAAACGCTGACATCAGTTCTGAGCTTTTCTATTCTTCAAAACTGATGAGCCGCAGTTAGCAGTTTATTTTTACGTGTGGAAAGGGACGCGGGCATCTTCGGGGTGTACCTGCGAAATGAGCCGCGCCGGTGTGCTTTTGGCTCTAGCTACTCCTAGCTGGGAGGCGCTCGGTCTGGCCGAGTGCGGAGGGAGTGACCGTGGAGAGCTGGTGCAAGGCGCGTCAATTTGACTGTTGGGACGCGGTGTCCCTCACCTCTGTGCAGGCGGTCGGCTAGGCCGGCCGCGGATAGTTGTGGCCGTACACTGACTTTTGTTTGTACCCATCTGTAAATAGCCTGTATAAAAGTTAGTTTCTTACTAAATCGCTTCGCCTGCAAGTCATATCATCGAGAAGCCTTCAAGCGGTGCATCCAGTTTCTGGAAATCACCAGACCAACCCCACCGGCAAACCTTTACTGGCGGAGTCGACAGCTCTGGTGCTCTGCAGCGGCCCCGAGGAACGGACGAAGACATCCACGGAGAGAACGACGAAGTTCGGCATCCAAGGCGAGATACCGAACGGACGACAGGCTACGGGGGTACGGAGGTGAGAACCGCATCGGGCATGAAACACCGAAGACATTTCCTTCAACAGAGACAGAGTGGTATCCCTGAGCAACGGCGGAAGTTAGAAGATTCAAGCGCGCACGGCCTTCAGCGGACAGAAAACGATATCCCCGAGTAAAGGCAGCAGCTAGCGGCTTCAGTCGGCACCTGGGCCGAGGCCGCCGCCATTCCTGCCCGCAAAGAGGACCCTGAGCGCAGTTCCGAGTGAGTTCCCTGGTTCCTTCGTTTTCTTAGCGGTCACTGTTTGATTAAGGCTTACGTAGTTGATGATAACCCGAATTGGTCATCTTAACCCCGACAGGGCATCTGCGATGGACAGCGGTAGTGACAGTGATGACAGGGGGGACAGTGGAGACAGGGGCAGCAACGAGGCGTCGTGCTCACGGCATAGCCAAAACATTAAGAAAGAGTTGGAATTGTATAAAAAATAGGTAAGAGCATTAGAGCTCGAGATGCAAATCATGCGTGCTCGAAGCCAGAATGCGGCGCCTTCCGAGGACGAGCGGATGAGGCAGTACGCTAAGCTACTCGCCAGCGGGTTTCCCAAATTGCCGGCAGACGGTGAAGTACCCGTCTGGTTTGAGTCAGTGGAATGCTCGCTCGTGGCTTACAACGTGCTGAAGGAACATTGGGCGCAGCTTGTGTTCCCGGTGCTGGCTGAGCGGGTAACCTACTTATCGACACGGTTCACCGCGGAGCAGCACAGGGACTATGACAAGTTGAAGGCGGTGGTCCTAGTCGAGTTGGAACTTTCAGCCGCAGAGTATCAAAGGCGGTTTTCTGGGGCCACCAAGCGCCGCGAAGAAACATAGAAGGCTTTTGTCAAACGCGTCCAGAGTTACTTAAAGTTTTATTTAAGTCACGATGCGTGTCGTCTTTTGACGGATTATTGAAGCTACTGGTTGCCGACCAGCTCAAGGCAGGGCTATCAGAAGAAGCACATAAATATCTCAAACTGCGCGAGGGTGAGAAATGGCTGAATGCGGATGAGATAGCTGCACTGATACAGACATACGAGGAAGCCGCCGGGAAGGGAAGCGCTCAGAGGAAATCCGACAGCTTTAAAGGTTTTGACACGCTCCCAAAACCGAGAACTGAAGCCCCACCTACGCCGAAGCATGGAGCAGACCGAGGAGACAGAATAGCCGAAGTCAGGCCAGGAGGAGAAAAGAAAAAGGTATCGCGGTCGGGTGGCTGTTTCCGATGCGGAAGCTGGAGACATGTCGCGAACTGCCCATTTGATCGTGAGAACCCAGCTGACAGACAAGAGAATCCACCGCGCGATGATAGGCTAACGGCACGCGTGTCCACCCATGCCTTGCAATCCACGCGTACAGCGTTCAGGGACATTAAAATCTGCTCTAGGGAAGCAGTTATTGGCGCTATTGTGGACACCGGTGCAGAGATCACCCTAGTGCGCGAAAGCCTTGTACCTGAGGAGTTCGTATCCCCACATGGGACGATCGATCGCGTCTCCGCTTTCGGAGAGAAGGTAGAGGCAAAACTGGCAGTAGTTCCGTTGGCGCTCTGTCGTGGCGCTCCCCTGATCGAAAATGTGGACGATGCGACACCGGCGTTGTGTGCGCTCACCGACAAGCTCACACAAGCCGACTGTCTAATTTCTGCAGACGCATGGGAACAACTGCACGACTCGGGCAAAACGGACAGTGAGGGTCTCGTGCAGGCGGTGGGAATTCTGTCGCCGCCGGCTGAACACAGACCAGATATATCAGGCCCAGACGTGGGCACCGAGCCCGTCCTGGCGTTCGCAGACGAAACCCTGCCCCAGCAGACAGTTGACAGTAATGAGGTCGAGCCATCACAGGCGGGCGGCACGGCTGAGCTTAGCGGGGCACAGAAGTTTCGCGTGGAGCAACATGAGGATGAGACTCTGCGTCAGGCCTGGCAGAACGCCAAGCAAGGAAAGGCGGGCATGTCTATCGTAGACGGAGTTTTGTATCATAAAGACCAGGTGCTAGGCCAAGGGGTACAGCAGTTAGTACTGCCAAGATTACGGCGCGAGGCCGCACTCAGCTTAGCACACGAGTCCTATTGGGGGGGGGGGGGGACACCTGGGCTTTCGCAAGACTAAAGCTCGCCTAATGTACAGTTTCCACTGTCAAGTGCGTTCAGACCACCGGCGAACCGATAGGGTACCGATAACGCCTCTCACTCGCCCGAAGTTTCCTTTTCAGAAAGTGAACGTGGATATCATAGGTCCGATTGAGCCATCGTCTGGCCGAGGACATCGGTACGCGCTTTGCATAATAAATCTGTGCACACGTTGGCCAGAAGTAGTCTGCCTAAGGTCTTTGTCCGCCAGGCAACCTGCGACGCGCTGCTTTCGGTGTTTAGCCAGACTGGGTTCCTGAGGTGGTGTGCTCAGACTGCAGCACCAATTTCACAGCCGCACTTGCGACGGAGTTCCTCGAAAGACTCGGCTGTACCCCACGCTTTTCCGCCCCCAATCATCCGGAGAGCAATGGGGCGGTGGAGAGGTGGAACATAGTCTTTAAGACCATGCTCTCACACGTAATCGAAAAGGAACCGAGAATCTGGGACAAGTTCATTCTCTTTCTTCTTTCGGCCTATCGGGAGGTGCCACACGACACCACTGGCGTGTCACCCTTCCGAATGCTTTACGGCCGAGACCCAGTAGGACCACTCGGTATCCTGAAGCAAAGCTGGGCAGGAGACATTGAGGTACCCGGGCAGCTAACGTGTGCTCCCACTGAGTATTTGAAAAATCTGAAAGCACAGCTTGAGACCGCGGCCGACATTGCGGAGCTAACGACTAGAAAACAGCAAGAGGCGTACTCGTCGCACTACAACAAGCACGCAATGGTAAAAACCTTTCGTGAAGGTGAGGCGGTCGTCGTCTTTGATGACAAGAGGCCAGGAGAAATGTACCCGAAGTGGCTAGGGCCGGCGGTAGTGACAAAAAGGTACCGCGAGCACTCGTACTATGAGCAGATGAGTGACGGTCGCCGCATGCTAGTACATGCAAATAAGCTACGCCCTTACGTCGGGAAGGTAGGTTCGGTGAGCGTCATATTTGATGACTACTGCGATTTTGGAGAAATCGAATGTACCCCGCGCGCAAGCAACGTCCCGAAGGACCGGGTAATGCCTACGCCGGGTAAAACAAGCCACTTAGACTGGGATGCAGCGGAGCTGGTGCACGCCACGTTCGAGCAGCACCAGGCATTATTTGCGAACGAACCGTCGATCGCGCGCGTGGGCGAGCACAGCATAAAGCTCGCGGAGGGGGCAACTCCAAGGCGAAGACACCCTTATAGGATCCCAGAGGCTTTAAAAGACGAAGTAACGAGGCAAATTGATGAGTTCTTTGCACAAGGCCTCATCTACCCCTGTAAAAACCATTTTGCACACCCGATCATGTGCGTTCCCAAAAAAGGCGGGCCGGTACGTCTTTGCATACACTACCGAGCACTGAACGCGGTGACCGAGACGGACGCATTCCCGATGGTTTGCCCCCAGGAGCTGATCATGCGAGTCGGAGCCGCGAGGTTCATAACACTTCTGGACCTCAGGCGCGGCTATTGGCAGGTGCCACTCGCTCAGGATTCTCAGCTTCCGACAGCGTTCATCTCGCACCTAGGTCAATTTGCCTGGCGGGTGATGCCTTTCGGTCTTAAGAACGCAGCGGCGACCTTCCAAAGGAACAGTTGCTAGCCGGGCAGGAAGAATACGCTTGTGCCTATCTGGACGATATCGCCGTATTCAGCCAATCTCTAGAAGCGCATATCCAGCATTTAAAGCGGGTGTTTTGCACTCTGGAGGAGGTGGGCCTGCACGCTAGCTGGGAGAAGTGCCAGGTAGCGATGCCTTGAATCCGCTACCTGGGGCACGTTGTCGGCTCAGGCCGGCATGGCCCAGCCAAAAAGAAAATTGAGGCCATCGAAGGAATTCAAGCCCCTAAGACAAAGAAAGAATTGAGGAGCACCCTTGGGCTGTGCGGCTACTACCGTAGCTATGTTCCCAATTTTGCAGAAATCGCTCTGCCACTAACACGCCTGAGAGAAAAAGGCGTGCCGAACAAAATACCGTGACCAGATGACGCGGACAAAGCCTTGAAAGTCCTGAAGAAAGCTCTAAGCGAGGTAGTTTCACTGACCACTCCGGACCCGCGAAAGCCGTATCTGCTTTTTACAGACGCGTCGGCAGTAGCAGCCCATGCCTGTTTAGCGCAGCTTTCTGACAACGGCACTGAGGCGCCGATAGCCTTCGCCAGTCACAAGTTCACACCATCGCAGATGCGATGGGGGGCAATCGAGAGGGAGGCAGGCATTCGGGGTAATCTGGGCATGAAAAAAGTTTGCGACGTCGGTTTTCGCCGCCCACCGTGACTGTCATCACTGACCACAATCCGCTCTTCTTTCTTACGAGAAGTGTGCCTCATAGTGCAAAGCTTACGCGCTGGGCTCTTGCGCTCCAACGCTACAATGTTACCATTGAACATCGCAGAGGAGCCGATCACGCTAACGCAGATGTCTTGTCTAGAATACCCAACGTTTGTTGGTATAGTGCACTGGCTGACGTCCCGCAGTGACCGCTGGGGATAGTAGACCAGGGAACTGTGTGCATGGACAACAAACTGTACTCGTTGTACTCAAGAAAGGCGCACGTCGATCGAACGAAAGTGTGGGATTTCTGTGCGTGTTTATTTTTGTCTATATTTTGTGGACCTTAGTAGCATGTGTCTGTGTGTGTGACGAAGGGTCGCAGCATGCGGGCTTGCAGGCTCCGGTTGCTTGCTCGTGCAGAGATACTCAACTGCCACTTGCCGAACCCTTTTTGTTGTTTGTTGCCTCTGCTTATCTCTGAATAGATTAGCCGACTCTTGGGGGGAAGGTGTAGGGCTCGGCGCGCTGTCGCATCTTTTTGTACATGTGTTGCGAATATTCCGCGAGAGGACAGTGACCAAGGCTGCGCGTCCGGGTTTGTATTATTTTGTTTTGGTTTGGTGCACGCCGTTAGAAGGGGACTCATGCCTTTTTTTTAGTCTCCCCATTCGTCCTTGCAGTTTCCTTCGCCGCTCCGGACGGCGGGGCTATCTGCCGGCCTCGACCTTGGACCCCTGTCCCCTTGGCGAAGGATTGCGAGACCACCTAGGGAGGAACTCCGGAGTAAGGGAAAACGCAGACATCAGTTCTGAGCTTTCCTATGCGTCAAAACTGATGAGCCGCAGTTAGCAGTTTATTTTTACGTGTGGAAAGGGGCGCGGGCATCTTCGGGGTGTATCCGCGAAGGAAGCCGCGCCGGTGTGCTTTTGGCTCTAGCTACTCCTAGCTGGGAGGCGCTCGGTCTGGCCGAGAGCGGAGGGAGTGACCGTGGAGAGCTGGTGCAAGGCGCGCCAGTTTGACTGTTGGGACGAAGTGTCCCTCGCCTCTGTGCAGGCTGTCGTCTAGGCTGGCCGCGGATAGTTGTGGTCGTACACTGACTTTTGTTTGTACCCATCTGTAAATAGGCTGTATAAAAGTTCGTTTCTCACTAAATCGCTTCGCCTGCAAGTCATATCATCGAGAAGCCTTCAAGCGGTGCATCCAGTTTCTGGAAATCACCAGACCAACCCCACCGGCAAACCTTTACTCGGGATGGTAAAGATACCAAACCAAATCATACATAGAATTGGCTATAACTATTGCGAGAATCTGCGAATACATTTCGTGCGGCTGTTAAACAGCGGCTATTGACTTAAAACGCGACCATAGAGAATACGCGAGCAACAGTTTTGTCAAATGGGTTAAAATCAACATATGACTGCATTGCTACTGCAGCGGTTAGCGAAAACACTTTGTGATGGCAAGTTTTCGCGCACGATAGTGGACATAATATTAAGAACCACACCTCTCGGAGAAAAATAAATTTGACTTTGACTTTGACTTTATAAAGCTTTGTTTTCGTGCGTTGCCGTAAAAGAAATTTCAGTGGCATGAATTGCACACGCATGAATGCTGCAACTTAATAAACCTTCATGCGGCCCATTTTAATATGCCAAAACGAAACATGTGCTCTATTTAGGCACGTTGTTAAAAAGAGTTTTTTATTTCATTCTATATCATTGACAAGAGAAGGTTTCCCTTCATGTCACCGTAATGTTATGATGCCGCTTCTTTTCATCCGGCTACGACACCCACTCCAGCATTCCCAGCATAATATTATGCCTTTGCGTCATGCCTGTGGTCCCCAGGCGGAAATATTCCGCTTATCTTTATTTCACAAATTGTACAGTTCTTTTCTTCAATTCTGAACTCCTTTCTGCTTCTGCCCCTCAGAACATCGCGCCTCCTCTTCAAATCCATGAGCTATATATTGCACGACTCGTCTAACGCATTAAGAAATCATTTCTGCCTGTTTTCAAAGAAGAGTGAAATTCATTAGCTCACCGCATTGATATCGAACGCAATCGATGTAAGTTCCGGCAATTGCTGACGTCATACTTGAAAATCTCATGCGAGATATTCTTTGCGTTTTCTCTTTCGTTTGCCTGAATAGGCTTGTCCGCAAATGTCTACAGGGTTTGTATGCATTTTTTCTTTTTGTATCCTGCCTGACGACGACTCTCATACTGATTGTGGCCTATTATGTTATTCCAATGTTGTCCTCCACCTTTATGTATTAATCTTCCAGGAATCTTTAAGCATGAAAGGACAGTTTCATGCACGGCTATGTGCCAGGCATTGTTAACACACGACAGCGGGGTGAACTATAAAATCATTCCAGCAATTTGCACACAGTAGAAGATGGATTCCATTTTTTAATCATTAATTCAAGAGACAGTCATTTCAATGGAGGCATGTGAACTCCCAGGCGCTTTAAATAATCAAGTTGTGCCAGCTTCGAAAATGGTTGCCATTAAGGGACGGACAGTGAACTTGTTTTATTGCCTCGCCATGTTTCCATGGGAAGAAAACCTCGAGGTCGAAGAGCTTCAAGACGTTGGGGGAACTATCTCCATCAGAGAAAATATGCGGGAAAGAACTGCATTCGAGTGCTCCTCTCGAAACAATACTCCGCGCCATCGGGCGTCCCCTGAAAAGAACATTAAAGTGGTTCCTCATTCTCTGTACTTCTCCTGACCTCGCACTTTACGAGACGTGGTTTCTTCAACGCTGAACAATATATCTTCGTGGATGCCCACCTTCCAGCCGCAACGCTCTTGTGTAGCCAATTTCCTAGTGCGTGAAACAGGCCCCCAGAGAAGCTGATTTGCCTAGTTAGGCCAAATACAAATATGTGCTCTGCATCAGGAAAGATTGGTACGTGGAGGGGTTTGTATTGAGGCGGCAACCCTCCGGTTACCACTAAATTCCCACCTGTTTACCACTCCAGGTTACCAGGTGGTTAGCGCCCAGTTACCATATGATTACCGCATGATACCAAAGCGGGTAATGACCACTATAAGTGCTAGCGCGCTAAAAACTGAAAAAAAAAATACATTTGCGCGCATTCTTTTCGATAGAGTGTTTATTGGTGTTTATTATCACAGGTCGCGTGGTGTTTCTCTTGTGGAGCGAAATTAGGTAATCTGAAATCATCACAGCAGCGCAAAGAAAATGTTCGCATACAGGCTCCATTCGCTTTGTTGCCTGACTGAAAGTACGCCTTAATATACAGGCTGTTTCAGTAAGGCCCTTGACTACTAAAAAAAATTACGGGACAAACAGACATGCGGTGCGAGAGTTCAATGAAAGCAATTCGATTTAACATATATTATTACATTGAGGCTTTCACTTGAATCAATGTTGTTACTCTAGGCACAGGCTTCGATTACGCGGCTCAATTTTCCTTAAGAGTGAAGTTGGGCGGAAATTGGTCGATGGGGGCGATAGGCAGATGGCCAGCCCCTACTATGAGTGCGCAGTAGGCTGGCGGATGTGGCTTTTGGAGGGTGGAGGCTTCACTACCCGAGGTTAAAGACAGAGAGACACACCATAAAGACAGACAGACAGACAGACAGACAGACAGACAGACAGACAGACAGACAGACAGACAGACAGACAGACAGACAGACAGACAGACAGACAGACAGACAGACAGACAGACAGACAGACAGACAGACAGACAGACAGACAGACAGACAGACAGACAGACAGACAGACAGACAGACAGACAGGTAGAAGGACGGACGGACGGACGGAGGGACGGACAGGCGGACGGACCATCGTTATTGGGGTGGCCACCAAAGAGCATGAACTGCATTGTTGAAAGTGAACTCACTTCATGCGAAGAGTCCCGAAGTGACTGACAGAGAGACAGAGAGACAGACGGACGGACGGACGGACGGACGGACGGACGGACGGACGGACGGGCGGGCGGGCGGGCGGACAGACAGACCGACAGACAGACAGACAGACAGACAGACAGACAGACAGACAGACAGACAGACAGACAGACAGACAGACAGACAGACAGACAGACAGACAGACAGACAGGTAGGAAGACAGACAGGCAGAGAGAGAGACAGACAGACACTGGCTTCTATGGTGGGTGACACTGGTAATGTTTACACAGTAAAAATTGGTTGCTGAAGCATTAGGACAGCTACTGCGGCATTTTATGTACTCGTGGTGGTGGACAACAGTGGAATAATTTAAATGGGAAGCTAGCTAAGGAAACTCTGAAAGCTAACTTAGGTGTTGCAGTTTGACGCCTGCTTGCAAATTAATATTTGCTGCTGGCCTTTATTTATAGCCACACCAGTTTTTACAGTTTTGAAAACGGGACTATTTTCGACGCTGTGAACAAAAAAATTTCGGCCGTCTCTCGCGCCCTTCAGAACTGGCTCGGATAGGGAGCCGTCAGAGCAACGCCCAGCAGTGCACCGCCCCAGGTCATGAGCAGGAGCTGCGCGAAAAGGCAAAGAAAATGGGCTGGAAATATTCCGCAAGTTCCTATCTTCTGCAAACAGGAGAACTAGCCATCGTACATATGATGTTCCTTGCTGTACACATACTTCAACTAGAGAAGAATGATTGCACTTAAAGTTGCACTAGTGGAGAATATAGCGTCACGACGTAGTCTACTTGCTTTTTTGTTGGTGCACTAGTTGTCCACGCAGCCCAATCCTGCGTCTGCACACTGGGGCTGGGCACTGAGGTCCCGCAAAAATAGACAACCAGGTGTTTTTTTTAGTTCATGAGGGCTAAACTTCCCGAAGTGACTCGGGCTATGAGGGAAGCCGTAGTGAAGGGCTCCGGAAATTTCGACCTCCTGGGATTCTTTAACGTGCACTGTCGTCGCATAGTACACGGGCCTCTAGAATTTCACCTCCATAGAAATTGGACCGCTGTGGCCGGAATCACCCAGGTGTTGTGAAAGCTCGATCAACGAAAAGGGGCTTCAAGCAGCCCTAAACGGTCTTTCCTACGATGAGTGAGAGAGGAAAAGGTCTCACAATTTATGACGTTCCTATAATGACAGAAATATGAGGTCATAAATGCGGGTTGCTTCTCTAATTTACCTCTTAACCATACTTCCCAGCATTCACGAGACTAACACCTGAAGGTACGGCTTTAACTCCTGCACCTTACTAAGTTACAGTAGCCAATTTACGGCTGTTTCGGTCGCAGAACACAAGTCACTAATATTTTCTGGGACTGTTGTTCGCTGTAAACATTTAGAAGCATGTCATCCGGCACATGGTTTACTCCCTATTGTTCAATCACGCTAAGGGTCTTTACGGGGTGTAACGTATTTTGAACCATCGCCCTGCGCTTGGCAGTGTAGCTAAGCTTTCAACTTTGTAAATCTAGTTACATGTTATGAAACTCCTCAAGAAACTCCTCTCAGCACAGAAATTGTCTCAGCCCGTTTCACGCCCGGTCCTTTTTCTTGCTGTTTTCTTCTATTTCCTGACGCTTCTTTTCCAAGTGCCGTGCTCAGGAGCATGCCACTACAGGGGCTTCCCTAAGCTAAGCAGCATACCAGCAGCTTCCGTCCTCCTCACCTCGGATATTCCATGTGGTCTCTGTGCGCAAATGATCGACATATTCCATCTAAATTCTTTCCCTGGCAAAGTTTCTTCTATGTTCTTTTGTGTG
Source organism: Amblyomma americanum (assembly GCF_052857255.1). Lineage (NCBI taxonomy): Eukaryota > Metazoa > Arthropoda > Arachnida > Ixodida > Ixodidae > Amblyomma > Amblyomma americanum. Next base: position 360,743,613 of record NC_135497.1, read on the forward strand.
GCCGACTTTCATTTGCAAGCCAAAAAAGCCACACAAGAGGGCCATCTCATTACCGCTAAAGACAAAGATGTTAATGATTTATTACTCTGCATACGCATAAGTCACACTCCAAATAGCTTGAGCATGCTCGTTCGAGAATGAATTGACGCATCTTTCGAATCTTACACGGCGCGAAGCTCGCGATAGAAACTGCTCACTATTTTAAGCTATTCTCTACATTGTTGCATTCCTTGTGCACGTGGCCGCCGCGGTGGCTGAGTGGTTACGGTGCTCGGCTGCCGGCCTGAAAGACGCGGGTTCGATCCCGGCCGCGGCGGTCGAATTTCGATTGAGGCGAAATTCTAGAGGCCCGTGTATTGTGCGATGTCAGTGCACGTTAAAAAACCCCAGGTGGTCGAAATTTCCGGAGCCTTTCACTACGGCGTCTCTCATAGCCTGAGTCGCTTTGGGACGTTAAACCCTCATAAACCAAACCAAACCTTGTGCACGTGACACACAGCGAAATTAAATGGCAAATGCATGTAAAAATGGCAATGTGGTTATATTTTTTAGAACGCAAGCATCGACGATGCTAGGCAATTTCAGCAACCGAACATAAACGCTACTGAATGTGTCAGCCAATGCATGCAATCATTGACTGCTCTTAAAGGCCGGAGGCCTTCATGTGCCTAAGGATATCGTATATATATATAATGCTCCGAACTAATTACTTGTTTTAGTGTTTGGAGATGCTACCTCAAGGAGGGTATGATCTGGCAGCGATAACTGGCTACGGATTCGGTTTTCAGAAAATTCAGCACGCCACCAATAACAAATGAATGTTTTGATATTTTATTTTTGGGTTCCTTAAAGAGACTCAGAATGCTAAACATATACAAAATTACCAATTTTTCCCTCAGAAGAGATTAAAGCAGTCTGTTAATCTAAAATAACAATCAGAACTCTCTGCGGAGAAAGCATGAGTTCGTGGTGTTGGCCCTCTAAACACGGAGATGTGCAAAGCTCGATGCGGTGACCTGAAAAACTTCCTCCCCACACCACGGGAGCATGAAATGCAAGGAGAAGAGTGGACAGTACCAAATACACATCAGCAAGTGACGAGAGGCGAAATTCTAGAGACCTGTGTACTGCGCGATGTCAGTTCACGTAAACGAACCCCCGGTGGTCGAAATTTCCGGAGACCTTCACTACGGCGTCTCTCTTAGCTTGAGTCGCTTTGGGACGTAAAACTCCCATAAACCAAACCAAACCATTTTCCGTGGATGCCAGCAAAAACGAATTTCTCCTGCGTGTATGCCCCCGTTTTTCTGCTGAATTCACGGCGCCTAAAGTGGCTCACGGTCCTGTCAGCAAGTCTGACCACAGCAGAAAGTGGCTGATAAAAGGCTACGTCGTGTTCATCGCGGTTTTACCCTGAGATGGCGAATTCGAGGTCCGCACGTGGCAGAACTGCGACGCAGAGGGCACCATTACTGCTGCACCCAAGGACTATATTTGTGCACCACCTTCGACTGCACATGCCAATGCAAAAGCGCAAAAATCAAAGACGTAGTATAAGACACACAACATGAGCGCTGTGTGTTGTGTGTCTGTGTGTTGTGTGTGCTGTGTGTGATGAGCGCTCGTGTTGTGTGTCTTATTCTACGTCCTTGTTTTTTGCGCTTTTACGTTCAGCATGGAAAACCAACTCGCCCAAACTCGGCCTTTATTAGGTTCGTTCACTGGGAGCAACGCAGAGCCGATATAATTTGCTTCGCTGTGCAGAGGTGTGAATGGCCTTATTGCCGAGGGTAAGATGACCAGGACGCCACAAAGGTAACAGATGCACAGCGACACGCACAATGGGGAACTACGCCTGAACATCCAACAGCAGCTCATCAAGCAGTTCCAGTTCAAGGTACCTCAGGGACATGTGGTGAGGCAGGCAGCCATGGTACATCATTGCATCTAGACCCCAGGGGATTCAACCGAGGCCGACGTAGGGAGTCGGAAGTTGGAGGAGGAAGAACGCAGGCGGACGTCCCGAGTTGGCCTTAAGCATGGATGCGAGGCTGCCAGTGATGAAATCGCTGTGTACCTTGATGAAGATCACGGCGGCCTGCACAAACACAAAGTTTGTCTTTCTAAATAACTGCGCGACCCCTCTCCAGTTGCAAACCGCATATTAAACGCCCATAAAATTTACAATGGGTTTCGCGACCCTGCGGCTCTTCAGCCACAACTAACGTAGCACATTCTGGATAACTATAGTCAGTAAGTCCGGAGCAAATTTTTGTGAAGAAGCCAATTATCATTTTATGAAACATTTTTTTAACACACACAAATATTTAAGACGATGTAAAATGCGACACTATACAAAACAATCCTGGACAAAATTTTCCTTTGGCTTTCAAGAGTGATAAGAAGCAGGTTAGAGCAAAATAACCTTTGCAAGCCGCCGCCCCAAAAACGGCTATTGAGCCCACTCACCTGAGCTGGAAGTGCTCCTGATGGAGGAAGTCGGATCGCACGCACTGTGCGCCCGCTTAGCCGGTGGAAGACGAAGAGCAGGCGCTGCTCCCAGCCTCTGTTCAGAGCCACCCCCAAGTGGTAAGTACGGCTACTTGCCAGTACCAGGAAGATCCCCATCAGCGGTAGCTGCTCACCCCAGAACAACAAATCAGAGTACGCCCGACCAGCCCTCGTCAGCCTGTACATAGGTCAGGAATCATAGCATGGTGTTGCTTTCTTGCCTCTCGGGCTGATCCACCCTTGCACTGCCAACAAAGCCTGTCTGTACCATCGAAGAAAATATTTTCTGAAGTAAAAGGAACGGCTGTTCGGTGAGTATTTCCTGCCTCTTAAGTGGCGACCCCTGAGTATGGACCATATGGTCGCGGCACACCTCGAGGAATGACCACAGAGGAACATTCTCGACACTGCTTACTATCTAACCAGGTGTTTCGGAGATTCATTGCTATCGATAATGTGCCCCGCGTTTTCAGTTCAAAAGTTCACCCTTAGTGAAGGCGCACCCACGGGTTGGAAAAAAGGGATGACTGAACTGCTATCGCTGCCGCATTTTTGCCTATGATAGGGCGAAAAGTCTGACGGTTTTCTAGCCGTGGTGTTGCCTCTCGGTCCACAAGCCAGTAAAGCGGTAAGTGAAGAGAAATGTGGCACGTATTGGGGCTGCAAAGCAATGGTCTTAAACAGAGGCCAACTTTGCTTCACTTTAGGGGGTAGAAAAGAGCGTTTGGACGGCACGCATACATGCGTAATCTTGGTAGACAGTGAATTTGACAAGCTAATACAGCCGTGTCACAAACGCTCTTGAAGCCGTCATGTAAAGAGTACGCAAAATATTTCGAGGAAAAAAGCCCTGTAGTGAGGCATTTAAGCCACACTCGAACCTCAAACTCTCTTTACGAGTAGAAGTAACATGCTCCCCTCTGAGCACCTTGATAGCTTCATAGGAGTCTTAAGTGCCCGAATGTACTCTCGAAAAGCAAATCATATATCGGTATCCCATAGCAGACCCATCAGTACTCAGTACTGAGGGGGGACTTCCATGCCAAGTTAGGAAGGAAGCAGGCTGGAGATCATGCCTTAGGCGACTGCGGCAGAGGCTCTAGGAATAGTAGGGGGGAATAATTAGTACAGCCTGCAGAAAGAAACAATTTGTCGATCTTGAATACATTCAACTGCAAACGAGAAAACAGGAAATGGACATGGAAGACACTAAAAATGGTGAGACTAAAATTGAAATTGATTCATACTATGCGCTTACCCTGGCATTGTGCAGGATGTGGAGGTCTTTGGGAAGCGGCGTCGTAGCGAGCACAGGATATTGGGGTTCGATTATGCCTAGAGGTGAAGAGGGAGCGGAAAAAAACAAGTGAAGCGCGGAAGCAAATTAACGAGTGACCGATAAGAGGCAAAATAGAGGAATTATTGTTATCTTTTTCGAACAGATATTCGGCTTTAACTGAGGACGATCACTTTAATGTTCAAGCAATGATCGGTAATCTCACAGCTATCATTACGGAGTACGCAGTAGAAGCAGGCGCTAGGATGGTTCGACAGGATATCGGCAAGCTGTCCCAAGAGGCGAAAGATCTGATTCTGAAACGCCTAAGAATGAGAACATCAAACCCCACAGAAAGAATACAACTGGCAAACCTATCAAATTTAATGAATGGGTTCAAGGTAACCGTCAATAGGAAGATTAATACGGAGAGCATCGAGCAGACTCTAAAGAAAGGATGCAGCCTTAAAACTGTGATTAGCAAACTAGGCATAGGACAAAAATTCAGGTGTATGCAGTAAGGGACTAAGAGAGCAATGTCATTAGCCCTATGGATAAGACAGTTAAGTTAGATGAAGAGTTCTACACAAATCTATACACTAGCCAATGCATTCAGGACGTAAGTGAAGATATTCAGTATGACACAGCAATGGAACACCACATCCTTAACACGACAGGAAATAAACAAATCTTTAGAAGCAATGAAAATAGGTAAAGGAGCCGGACGAGGACAAGGTAATGGCAGATCTGTCGAAGCATGGAGGGGAGATTGTGATAAAAAACTACCCGCCCGGCATATGCAATGCCTTATGATCTCAAGCGTACCAAAACCTGGGAAGAACGGAAGCATCATCTTAATACACGAAAGAAAATAGACGTCAAGGGCTTTAAAAATTAGTCTGATCATCTTGCTGTCCGTTGCATATAAGGCATTCACCATGGTAATCGATATTAGACTATGGGCCACGTTGGGCTTCAAACGGCCAACTGACCATTCAGGATTTCCTAAAGGATACTTAACAAAAGATCATATTCACACTCTCAAAGAGGTGACAAAGAAATGTGCAGAATATAGCCTTCATGGGTGACGTGAAATCGTTTGACTCAGTAGAAACATTAGCAATCGTGCAGGTACCGCTGAATCAGGGTGTAGAAGACCCTTACGTAAAAATATTGGAAGATAATTACAACGGCTTCAAAGCCACCACAGTTCTTCTTAAAGCCAACAACAAAATTCCAATAAGGAAGGGTGTCAGGGATAGAGAGACACGATCTCGCCAATGCTATTCACCCCCTGTTTACAGGAGGTATTCAAGGCTTTGATTGGGAACAGATGGGGATAAGAGTTAATGGATAATACCTGATGACACTGCTTTGCCAAGTCACTCAGGAGATGAACTGCAAAGCATGATCAATGAGTTAGAGAGGCGGAGCAGAACGGTGGGTCAAAAAATAAAATGGAGAAAACTAAAGTAATTCTCAATAGTCTCGGAAGAGTACAGCAGTTTACAATTGGTAGTGAGCTGCTGGAAGTGGCTGGGGAATACTTCCACTTAGGGCAAGTATTGAGCGCAGATCCAATCACTAAAGCGAAATAACAAGAAGATTGGGGTGGAGCAAATTTCGCAGGTTATCTCAAATTATTAATGGCAGTATACTAATATCCCTCAAGAGAAAATTATATACTAGCAGTAGCTTACCGGTGCTCACCTATTGGGCAGGAACGTTGAGAATAACAAAAAGGATTCAACTTAAATTGAGAAGAGGAACACGCAGCGAGCTATACAAAAGATAATAATCAGAGTAACGTTAGGAGAAAGGAAGAGCGCGAGTGGAGCAGAGAACAAACGCGGGTTAATGACATTCCAGTCGAAATAAAGAGGAATAAAGGACTTTGGAAGGGCATGTAAGGCGATAATAACATTACCCATCGTCATTAGGGGAACGGACTGGATTCCAAGAGAAGTCAAGCGTAGCGGGGGCGGCAGAAAGTGATTTGGGTGGATGAGAATAAAAAGTGTGGGGGGATAGGGTGGCCTCAGCTGGCAGAGGACAGGGTAAATTGGAGTGTATGGGAGAGGCCGTTCCCTTGCTTGTAATGGGCTTAGGCAGTCTGAAGATGATGATATGGCTAGAAGCTTCTGACGTACGTTTCAAAGCCATGAAGCTATACATACAGTTTCCGCTGACCATAGGTTTTTACTCTTTCATACCATAAATCGGCCGCAGTGGTGGCTCAGTGGTTACGGTGCTCAGCTGCTGATCCGAAAGACGTGGGTTCGATACCGGCCACGGAGGTCGCGTTTCGATGTAGGCGAAATGCTAGACTTCCGTGTACTGTGCGATGTCAGTGCACGTTAAGAACATCTGGTGGCCTTAATTATCCGGATATCTCCACTACGCCGTCCCTCATAGTCTGAGTCGATCGGGGATGTTAAGCATTCCAAGCCAAATCATACATCTAATTGGCTATAACTCATCTCGGAATCTGTGAACGCATTCCGTGCGGCTGTTAAACAGCGGCTATTGGCTTACAACGCGACCAAAGTGAATACGCTAGCAACAGTTCTGGCAAATGGGTTAAAACCAACATATGAATGTATTGCTACTGCAATGCTTAGCGAAAACAATTTTGCGATGACAAGTTTTCGAGCAAGATAGTGAACATAATATTAAGAACCGCATCTTTTATAAACTCTTTGTTTTCGTGCGTTGCCATAAAATAGATTCAGTGGCATGAATTGCACACGCATGAATGCCGGAAATTAATAAACCTTCATGCGACCCATTTCAATATGCGAAAACGAAATATATGTGCTCAATTTAGGCACGTTGTGAAAAAAACTTTATTTCATTTTAAATAATTGACAAGAGCAGGTTTCCCTTAATGTCACCGTAATGTTATGATGCCGCTTCTTCTTATCCGGCCACGACACTCACTCAAGCATTCCCAGCATAATATTATGCCTTTGCGTCATGCTTGTGGTCTCCAGGCAGAAATATTCCGCTCAGCTTTATTTCACAAATTGTATAGTTCTTTTCCTTCAATTCTGTACTCCTTTCTGCTTCCGCCCCTCAGAACATCGCGCCGCCTCTTCAACTCTATGAGCTATATAGGAGTGCATGGCTCGTCTAACGCATTAAGGAATCATTGCTGCCTGTTTTCAAAGAAGAGTGAAATTCATTAGATCACGGCATTGCTATAGAACGCGATAGATGTAAGTTCCGGCAATTGCTGACGTCATACTTGAAAATCTCACGCGTGAGACTCTGCGTTTTCTCTTTCGTTTGCCGTTATGGGCTTGTCCGCACCTGTCTACAGCGTTTGTATATATTTTTTCTTTTTGTATCCTGCCTGACGACGACTGTCATACTGATTGTGGCCTATTATGTTATTTCGATGTTGTGCTCCTCCTTTATGTAATAATTTCCCAGGGGTCTTTAAGGGTCCATAAATGATCATGAAAACTCGTGGCTTTCTCATTGTAACATTTCCAGTCCTGTCGAGGATGTCATATTCTATTTCACGTCACAATACTGTCTGTGTTTTTGCCCGTATGAATTTTTTAAACGAGCACTGACATGATGCACTAGTACCGCCCCACATTTGGTGGGCTTTCAGCGTCATTGCACCATTGTCATTGTGTGCCTGTCACGACGCTTAGTATTTAGGGCGAAGAGTTCGATGGCTTTCCTTCACTTTAAGTTTCACGCTTGTCAAGGTGTTCAGGTTGCTCTATTCTGACTCAGCCTAAGAGCAACTGACGCGTGCGCACCAAATTGCCTTTACAAACAGTTTGAAAACAGGGACATACTGCTCTTGTTAGAAGCGTGTGTGCAACGCTCAGCAGCCAAGCTTTTCATTACTATGAAAAATTCGTATAACCCAACTTGGTTGTGCAAATCCTTCGCTGAAAGAGCTCTTTGTACACTAGGCACAAGTGCGGTGCGAAAGGTGCATCCAATATTTCTGGCCGCTCACTCACTCGAAGCAGGAGACGGACAGCGTCTTCTGAAGGCACCGGTCTCAGGTCCCAGGCTCGGTCCTCGTCCTACTGGCTAACCACATTTACGTCTTGTTTCGAGTTGTAGTGAACCGCGGACGCTGGTGGCGAAGTGAAGGCGCGGGTAAAATGGCCGACGACTTGGATTTTATCCATCTGAAACAAATATCAGGAAATGCCCTGCTCGCGAAATGGACGGACGTGAGTTGGCAATATTTCTAAGGCAAAAGCAAAAGCAATTAGCAGCAAAAGGCTAATAGCTGTGTACAAGCCATTTATCACAAGCCATATAGGGGCTACAACGGCAGCCGTGTAACGTGTCGGGCGTTATTAGACAGTTTTAGCTGTGCGTACGCGTGCTTGCGTACGCAAAGAGCTACGGCGCTGCGTGCGTTACGCTGTCCGCTCCGAAGTATAGTTTTAGCTGACCGTGCCGTAGCGTCCCTCAGGCGCACGTGGCGCCATCTAGTGACAAGAAGTCAAACCACATCAACGCTCGGTTGAAGAAAATTTCATCCGTGATTACTGATAACTACTGTGAGTGCATTGGGAGCCTTTTTTGTTCCAAGAAGAAAAACTATGCAAACCGAAGAAAATGCAAGATCTGGCTAAAAGTTAGAAAACTGCTTCGCCAGGTGTCGTTGCTACGAGGAAAACACACTGAATATAGTTAGGCCTAGGAGCTTGAAGATCGCCAAATTATCTGAAAAACAGGGGCTAGTTATCGCTTATACCGCTACGTGTGGGCAAGATTAGGCGAAATAAAAGCGAACCGCTACCATTTTAGCGAGCTATTGCGTCGGAGAATCCAGCGGCGACATGTATTTATTCCGAAGCGGGCGAGCAGGGCGCCGCCATCTTGTCAAAGTTAGCGTACGCAAGCCACGCAAGCGCCGCAACGCAAACTCCGCTGGCTAGCGTACGCAAGGCTACCGTACGCAAGACGCAAGGCTTGCGCTTGCGTTCTGCGCATGCGCACTACCGTCCCCGCAAACTCCTCGTGTACGCTAACTCTTTTGCGCACGCACAGCTAAAACCGTCTATTAAGATGGGCGCCACCACCGCCTGACAGTGTGTTTAGGGTGTACACACCCTAGTGGACCGGTCATGCGCCTTTTCTTTCCAAAAAAGAATGAAGGGTTTCAACTGCGATTAAGGCATTTTTTTAGGAAATAATTAAAGGCGCATTAACTCTCAATTCTCAGTGAACACCTCAACTGCGCCCTGGATGAAGGGTTAAAATTATGGTGGGAGCGAAAGAGGAAAGAGAGAAAGAGGTGCCGCTGTGGAGGGCTCCGAAATAATTTCGAACACCTGGGGACCTTTCAAGTGCAATACCATCGCACTGCACATGGGCGCCTTTTGCGTTCGCCTCCATCAAAACTATGCTGCCGCGCCGGGATTTGGCGCTGGGAACTATATAGACCAATTCGATTCCTGCAAGAGGGCCCTGTTATCTGTGAAGCGTGCCAGGAACGCTATCGATACGAACACCTCAATTTTACGAAGCATAGAGCAGAAAAGAAATAGACTAGAGATTCTGCAGCAAAGAGATAGACTACTATGTAAGTGCACTATACAAAGCTGCCGGTTGGGGAACGGCCCCCGCTGGCCACTCTGCCGCTACGGGGAAGATCGAATGTGGCGACCGAATTCAAACCGGATGCGTTAACCCAGGCCGTGATGCAGAGCAGACTTGCCCTCAGCCATGAATCCGCTTAATCATTTAGATGCTGGTGAGAATACTTGTCATTCAATGGTAGCAGCAGTCATTTGCGTCGTCTTCTGCATCGCTGATTATACGCCATGGATGAAAATCCACCGTTAAGCTCTGATAACGCGTCGCATTCTTAGTATGAGCAGCTATATTTTTAGTGTTAGCTGCTCTTTTGAAAAAAAAAAGCAGTTACTGTGCGTGCGCGTAATGCGTTTGCTGATGACGATGGGAGGAAGGAGGAGACACGACCGCTCAACTGTCTCTGTAAACAAGGTCGCCGCCGTTTAGCCGCTCGCGTGTGTGCGCGTGCGTGTGAGAGGGCTGCCCTCCTCCTACCCCCATTGCCCAAAAAGCATACCCCCAACCTCCCAGACATGGAGGAAAAAAGGGCTTAGAAGGGAGCGACCAGCGATAGCTTTCAAACCTAGTCATAAAAAGTAAAAAGCAGAGAAAGAAGGTCGTTCCCCCCCCCCCCCCCCACGTGAATACGCCACGTGACAGCCTGCTGTGATCCTTATCCCCGCTGCGGGCGCGCATGCGTGGATCTGCGCGACAAACCGACTGTAGACCATCCTCCTAGCTGCAGACGCTCGCGGCATGGGCTGCATAGGCGCGTAGACCAAGGGACTCACTCGAGCAGCGACAGGCGGGGCAGTGAGCGGCTTCACGAGTACTTGGCTTGCAAAGGCTGGCCGTTTGGCTTTGCGCTTCCTGCTGAGTTTTTTTTCCTTCCTTGCTTCCAGAAGCGTCGAGCTGCTGTATTGTAGAACGTATAACAGTTGCGCGTTCTTACTTCAAGTTGCCCCCCCTAAGCATCCATATTATGAAGGAAAGGCGCAACTCTTGCATGCAGGAGGCGGACTTGGTGGAGCGGTTAGAGCAAGAGCAGGCTCAGTCCGCTTGATCCTGGCTGCCGAACTTTTATTCTAAGCAAACTTCTGTTGCATTGAATGAGGCAGCTTGCTAGTGATGCGTCGGCTGCACCAAGACCTATATCAGTTACGAAAACACTCCCCATGAGGTGGATTCGTGCCGCCATCTGTTGTAGACACCCCAAGTCACAAATGTTTTCTTTGAATCAATCGGCCACCACCTGCGATAAAATACCCTGTCACTGATATGAAAACATCGCTTCGCTTTCAGCGTGTGAGGTTTTTCGACTTTCAGGGTGTCAGAAAAATGTGTCAGCTTCATGTAATTTTTGTAACTGGAAAATGTAGAACAGCCCTTTTGCAAACAGCTAATTTAGAAACCCTACCGGAAAGGCGATGTCAAGAAAGAATAAAACAGTTTTATTTGATCTACCATAACCAACGGGGAATAAGTAGAAATGCATATTTTCTTTCGCTTCCAAACGACAAATCCGTTCTTTTCATTCAAAGAATGTAAGCGATTTTGTGTGCGGAAAAAATGCGTTAAGCCTCATTTTTTCCTGCAACTATCCGTTTTTGGAGCGACCTACCTGCAAACGTGTTTGAGTGTCCGACGCAATGTTCTTGTTTGAGTGCACTCTTAATAAATAGCGGTGTTTCACAGTGTTCGACGCAATCTTGTTTTTTGCGTGCACTCCTAATAGATAACGGTGTTTCACACTGTCGTATCATAGGGCTTCTACTTCTTTGTTTTTGCTGTGTACGTGTTATACATGTTCTTTTTGTTGTCGTCCTTCGCAAGACTGAATGTACATTGTATTCTTGTAAACCGTATTGCTCTGTACCCTGACTCCTGCCTAAAGCCTGACTTTCAGGCTGGCAGTGTGCAATAAATAAATGAAAATAAATAAATAAATAAACATGTGCGCTCGGAACAAAAATATACGGAAAAGCGCGAGAATAGTACTTGTACGAATGGACTGTCAGCAACGGTCTAGCTTTAAACGATGCAAATGAGCTAGGCTACCCGCAATGCATGTATGCTTTTCAAACATAGGAAAGCGATTAACTAATAAAGACGCGAGCGGCGCAGGGAAAAGAAATGCCTAACTCTAGGTACATACAACTTAACTCAACAGAAGCCTACACCCCAGCACCCCATGCAGATAGGACCGCAACGCAGCAGCGGAAGGAAGAAGCGACCGCGACACCAAAATCAAAGAAGTAAGGGGAAGGCGACCAATGTAAAATCAAATGTATAATCAATGCTGGCAACGCAGATTTGTTGCATGGTATCGTGTCAACGCTTACCATTATTTTTTATAAGCCTTAAGTGCACTATATATCAGCAATAGTAACGGACGTGGGTGCGATCGGAACGAGACAGAGGTACTTTTTGATGAGGCGTGTTGACTGTCTCACTGGCCTCCTATGCGTGGCCAAAAATGACAGTTAAATGCCGATTAGCTCGTTCCTCAGTCGCGGAAATTTCGCTGTTGCAAAATTTGAGTACGTGCGACAGTGACTGGTTTTAATTTTGCTGAGAAAAAAGGCCTAAAATGGAAACTGTGCAGACCAGGATAGCTTTAGGTCAGACGACAAGGCAACGTAGACAAGTTCAACGTCTTATTGCGCATCATAAAGATTTCTTAGCATACGGCAAAATGTATAAGGACGAGGAGAAGCGATTTGTCACGGATCTCCCCGGAGAACACTAGGACCAAATGAATGGACTAGGCGACAGGTGTACCCACACAGATGAACATTTAATACATCCAACGTGACATACACACTAGAACACAAAACTAAAAAACTATCACAAAACACAAAGAACAAAAATACACACGACCCGGGAACACTGCTACCAGCGTCTACTACTAGCGTTCTACTATTAGTGGTCGGCGTTCGTGCTCACGGTTGGTTCGGTGCGGCTGCGGCATTGTATGGATCCAGTAGCCGGCGTCGAGGCGGCGTTCGATGTGCTTGGGCTGGCGTCGCTGGCTGCGTCGTACAAGCGCCCGTGGAGGTGATGCCGGTGTTGTTGGCGTTGGGGGCAATACCCGGATGGGTGGCGACAGCGCTGAAGACACCCCTGGACGTAGCAGGTGGCAGCGTCCTCCCCTGGCTCCCCGGAACGGGATCAGGCACGGCAGGAAGTCCACGATGCGAAGCCGTAGAACGCCAGCTCACCGGAGCAGTAGCCGGCGTCGCTCTCTTCCAGCCGAAGCGTCCCTGACCCGCCGGAGCCTCCGCTTCTCTGTTCTTGCACCCCGTGCCTCGCTCTCCCTCGCCTTTTATAACCTTGGCGTTAGTCCACGTAAGCCTTGTCTTCTTCTTCTTCTTCTCTTCTCCACCAATCATCGCTCTCCACCTCACCGAATGCTTCTCGACCAATCATCTCTCTCCACCTCACCGAATGCTTCTTCTTCATCTTCTTTATTCTTCGGTTAATCCACGTCGCCTTCTTCCCACCACTTTCCTTTAAAATTTAATTTAGGCTTCTTAATATATGTGAAACGTTTAAAGGCAAATTAATTTTTTTGCTATACGTATTACTAGTGCCTACTATACTTACTTGCTACTATATTTATTCATAGTTACTAGTAAGGAACAGACTTCTGACTTCAAAACAACAACGGCCAGAAAAAATAGTGGGTGCACTTGAGCTCCGCCTTAAGAGTATAAAGTGATAGCATTAATGAGTCACTGCCCACATATACGAAATGGTCAATCTCTGCTTTACAACCGTAAATCTCTGGGAGCCCCTATATCACGCCGGGCTCAGTGGTGCGACGGTTAAGCGATAAGCCACTGCCCTGCCACGACAGGTGCTGTGAACAGTGGGCCTTGTGCGCCACAGGTTGGTCTTCCCGAGCGACCAGTCATTTATTTAACTGCCACCTGCCACGATGCGCAGTTTGCTCACAATACAGTGGGCCAGTTATGATGACTCCGCAAGGTCACGTGGCCTAGGTGGCCAATCTGCCTTCTAGGTTTTCTTTGGAGATTTCAACAAATTTTTCGCGCATGGTTAGCGATGCCGACGGCGCAGACGGCGACGCCAGATTTTCTGCGACACCGCGCTCCTTAAAGCTATCGGGTGAGCGTCAGATGAAATAATGTAATTTGTCGATCCTGCTTTGAGTGAACAAAACTCTCCAGAGAAGCTTTCGCCGTCAAAACACGGTGGCGGGCGATGGGCTGACGGCTGTTGGCTCCACCAGGCTTAACGCTCTGCTGTGCATGCAGGCTCGGTGGCCAGGGACCCGCAGTCTGGTGGCGGCGGTCGCCACCACCTCTTGGTTCCTTTTGTTTGCTACAGCAGCGTCGAACCGAAGTGACGAGGTCCTGGCGTACCTCGGAGTCAGGCGGCAGCCCAGGTGACCACATCGCCGAGCCCGTGCTGTGGCCGGAGTTCCCGAGGTAGCAGGAGAATCTTTTGTCGACTACACCACGCCAACACAGAGGAGCCGGGAGCCCCGGTGGTGCAGCCGACGTTGAGAGTGCACGGCTGGTAGGAGCGGTCTTCAAAGAGCAGTGAAACATATTGACTAGCGCAAACACAGACAGAGGCCAAAGTAAGAGTAAGAGACAGGACACACGCTAGACTTGCAACTGGATCTTTTACTTGAAACACGGTATTTATACACTTTCCTTCTGCGCCACCAGTGACACCTATCAGTTGCCGTCGCGTCAAATGACGATGAAGAAAATGAAGCTTGAAGGAACAAAATGAACAAGGCACATGCACTCGGGAGCACCCCGAAGACATCTAGCAATACAAGATAAGTGAAATCTAATTTGATAGGGTGCTTTAATGCTGCGCAAAACACAAACGAAAAACGAGGAGGATCTAAAAGTTAAACATAAAAAGGGTGTGTGGTCTGTATCAGATGAAAACTTATCAGGAATATGTTTCACTGCCACAACCAACTAGCCCAAATGAAATCCTTCCCCTCAAAGAGCCACTGTTGATCTCACCTCGTAGCTAAAGAAGGAATGCTCGGCGTAGGGCCTATGTTCGAATCACCGATTGCTGAACGAGCACGGTGGAATGAAGGAAGGAAGGCCTCCGACATTGCTGGCACATACCCACTACGAGGGAGTGGCCAAGACACAGGCGGTTAATTGCTGGATACAGGAAAGTTTTGACGGCAGAAAGAGTGGTAATAGTATGTAGGCTGATAGATTGGAAGACGGAAGGACAGGGGTCCTGTTAACTTGGAGATCGAAGAAGGGACAATGACTTAATGTGCATAATAGTATACAATGCCTGTAATGTTTCAATGTCGCACTGACTGAGAGCTGGAAAAGAAATTATGATGGGAGTCGCTGCGTTTCTTGAAGGAAATTTTGCACAGCAGAGCGCACACTCCTGTCACTTCCTCCAAGCAAAGAATCGCCATTGGAAAGAACAACCGCGGAGGACACAGGCAAACCCAGTTGATGAAATTGAATTTGCAAAAAAATACGCTTCCTCAAATGAGAGAAGCGGCAGAAGAACAGCAGTAAGTGATCTATTGTCTCAGGTTCGGCACAAAAAGTGCACAATAGGGAAGCCGCCAGGCCATATCTGTGAAGGTAGAAATTTAGAAGGGGAACCCGGCAACGCAAAGATGTGAAAGCGACCTTTAGTTTGCACGAGCGCCAGTCTTTCCAACACCAAGGATGCAGAAGATGCTGATATTCGGGAGATGATGTAAGAGCCGAGGCAGCAAATTCCGGAAATATTGTGGAGCTGCGAAACCTCACCGCAGCTGTATATGCACACGTTGGCAGGACAGCAAGAATTGGGCCGTAGAAAGAGGCTCTTACTAAGGAATCTGCAACCTCATTTTAGTGAAAGCCCATGTGACCTGGTACCCAAAGCAACCTTACCGAATTTAGATGGTGCGGAATCAGGAACTTAAAGAGGCATAATCCCGAGACTCTGTGGGTGAGGATAATGAAGAGCAAATGGACAGAGAGTGCGTTATAACCACGACCTGGGAAACTGTAGTTTCTAATTTTCGTAAGGCTAAGATTACTTCTAATAATTCAGCCAGATAAATTGGAGTGAAGTCAGGAAGACGGAGAGAAAAAGCCCAACGCAGTGAAGGCGAACAAATTCCCACACCTGCCTTTTCGCGATCCTGCGAGGCATTGGTAGCAATAATAACATGAGGGGGAAATAAGATTAGGTGGTCCTGCAACAGACCCTGAAGAAGCGGGAAGGGCTGCAGCTTTGCATTCGATGGGAAAATGTCATCGCATTCAATCTGGACAGATGTTGAGTTGTTATACTTTTGGCGGATATCTGCGAAATGAATGCTTGTGGGATCAAGGAGGGACTGCACGTAACATATCTGCGGAGTATGAAAACGAGACCAGGCGGCATTAGCAAAGCCGGAAGGTTGACTAAGAAATATGATACTGGAGGCGTGAAGAGTTGAGTCACACAATTTTAAAAATGTTTGAACTGTTAAAAGGCGAAACCTAGCTGATAACGATAAGATTCGCGCCTCAAGGTGCAGAACAGCATTGACGACATATTGTGGAAGCCTCAGACAAAGGCGCAACGCCTCACGCTCCAAAAGCACAAGAGGGCGAAGTTTATAGGCAGGAGCTTCTGAGAATAAAACACACCCGAACTCTAGAATTGGGCGGACGTGCATTTTATAATTCATCAGAAGTGTATGCCTTCTCATGCCTGACCTAGCACTACAAAGCCTGCGCAGGTTGCCAATGGCCCGAACTCCTTTTGCAGAAACTTGCTCAATGTGTGGCCGCCAGGACAGAGTAAGTAGTATATAACTCCGAGATACTTCACCGTATTAACTTAGGGAATAATGCTTTTTCTATAGACCAGGCAGATATTTACAGGAATAGAAACCAGAAATACTAACAATTCGCATTTCTTCACATGAGGTACAGTTGAATTCTTCCTAACAAGTTGTCAAGCACATTTGTCAAGACAACAGTTGTCAAGAAGAGTTGTCAAGACAAAGAGTGTGAATGTAACCTGCTGATGCAAAAAAGCAATATCGTCAGCGTACAAATACGTTTTCACATTTTGAATACATTGAATTGAGCTCAGAAAAATGTTAAAATTACAGGTGAGAGAACTGATCCTTGTGGTACACCTATTGTCTGTTAAAACCTCGTTGAGGAAAAACCAATTTGGCAGCAATAAAATTTTCTATTTTCCAAAAAAACAGAAATCCAGGCTACAAACAGCTTGGGAAATTCAGTTCCTGTAATCTTAGTAACAGTGTCGAGTGCTCAAGGCTGTCGTATGCTTTACTGACATCCAAGGTGACAAGCGCAGCAAACGGTTTTCTATTGCGAGCTAATTTAATACGAATCTCTAGGTCAGTATGAGCAAACTAAATTGAACAACCCGGCCTGAAACCATTTTCACATGAATTCAAGAGAGCATTTTCTGTAATGAATGACATGACACGGCTGAGAAGGGCCCTTTCCAAATATTTCACTAGGTTCGATGTTAATGAAATAGGGCGTACGTTGTCTAAAGTTAAGCCCTCTCCTTGATTTTTAAGCAATAGAACTATTTCAGCAAGCCGCCACTCATGAGGTATCCAAAGACATTTAATGGAATGGTTGACTGGAGCCAACAGGTCTGCAGGAGATTCATCGAACAAAATTTTGATCATAGATGAAGTGACCTTATTGGGGCCAGGATCCGCTGGGGATAAGCGCAGAACAATTTGCGACAGCTCAGGCGTAGAGTCCTCAGTGAAATCACTTGAGGTGCTAGTGAATATAGCAGGAGAAGGTAGAGCAGATGTAAAGCGAAGCTCTAGGCCATACGCAATATTCTCTAAGGCCTTTGCGATGTCAGCAGGAGACTGAACGAGGGATTCAATGCTGACAGCCGGTGGAATCACCTTGTTGCGCCTCATGAAATTAAACAAAGCTCGTTTATTTCTTGATTGCGAAAGGAAATCATAATGATTTGTATTATACTCCTATTTTGCACGGTGGCAGTGCGCTTAAATGTTGCTGCAACATACTTATAATCCAACCAATTTTTTGGGCATTGATTGATGAGAAGTTTCTTCCAAGCTGCTTTCCGTCGTCTATATGCACGCGTGCACTCAGCATTCCATCAATTGTTCGCGACTGCACCCTTGGTTCCATTAATCCAAAATTCAGACTTTCGCCTTGCATGGTCCAGTACTGAACGTAGATGTGCAGCCTTGCTTTCGGCACTTGTCTCAGCGCAAGGGTCTGAAGTGATTTGGAGAGCTGATTTTAGCGTGTCTTTAAAGCAACTGTAATTTATTAACGTGCGCTGATGTCGCTCAGGAAGAGTGAATTTACCCGCAAACGGGAAACTAATCGGTAGATGATCACTGTTTGTTGCACAGTCAACAGGCACCCAAGAGATAACAGAGACTCCTAGGGAAGAAAACCTAAATCCAAGGCAGAGCGGCATTGACTCCGAACAAACGTAGGTAATCCGGAATTGTTGCAGATCAAGTTGTTGTCAGAAGCCCAATCAAAAAGTATAGAACAAAAGCTGTCTGGTTTAAACGCCCACGTCACATGGTGCGATTTGAAGCCTCCAAGTAATAAAACCTTGACTTGAGTGAGTCTTGAGTGTGACTTGAGTGAGTCAAGGGGCTGAGTGTCACGCACACCAGACGGGAAATATGTATTAGCTACCGTAAAGGGCTGTTGACCTGGGACACTGAGGTCAACCGCAGGGATTTCGCATTCATTGTCCGCATATTGGAAAGAAATGCATGCCCTGTTGCAAAACATTGTAGAGATGAGCACTAAAAACCCTCCCGCTTGTGATGACCGATCAAGCCAGAACGGATGGTAATTCTTGAGATAATTGAAATTTGTAGTTAGCCATGTTTCCTGTAATGCAACTAAATCTGGTAGAAGCTGACTGCATAGGCAATTTAAATCTGTTGAAGCTTAGAATATAGATCAGAAATTCCACAGAAGTGCACTTAAGAATCCTCGCTTGGCGGGAGTGCCGTCACCACGACTGCCTCTCCTAGAATCCTGGTCTTAGTATTTTGACTTGCATTACTTTTTTTTTTGTCTTTGACTGCGGGCAAGATGGACCTGCAATATTCAGAGGAGACCAACTTCGTTTCTGGGCGTGGAGATCAGACTCCATATCCACACATTCCATAGAGGGTGCGTTCATAACGTTGTTCAGAGGAGAGGCTGAGAGTTCTTTTGTTGCCCATACTGTTTTTGCTCTGTGGAGCGGAATTGATTACCACAAAAGGAGGAGCAGCTTTCGAAGCCAAAGAAGGCGAGAGCGGAGCGGTGGGCACCGGCAGAAGATTGGTCATCTGAGCAGCTATGACCTGCGAAATGCACGTAGATACTGTTTCTGTAATGCAATCTATTGCATTTGCCACAGCTTTCTCAACTGCCGCTGTTATAGCCTGGGACCAACTGGCATCCGTTATGGCTGGGTATTTAGCGGCCACACTAAGGTAGCCTGAGGCTCTCTTTGCGGCAAAAGCTTCTCTCCGCGTGCATCTGCGTTTGTCTATAAGCTCGAATACCTGAACTTGTACTCGTGCAGGACAGTCAGGTGAATCGGTACTGTGAGCACCACTACACAAACAACATTTCTCTTGCTGTTCGGGACATTCCTCTCTGCAATGACGTTCCCCACAAGAAGCAGCGTAATGCCGATTTGCAGGCTTTGCCGCTGTGGCCAAATAGCCAGCGGTTTTGACACTGAAGGGGGCCGAGAGTTAAAGGCATCTACTCGAAATACCAATGGCCACACCTTAATCTCTGATGGGCAGAATATTCCTGCCAATTTGGCAATGACGGACTCCCTAGGAATTTTTAACTCCGTCAACCATCCTGCTGCATCGATGGACAGCAATCACCCCTGCAGGTGAGAGGTTTTCAAGCGTTTTCACAGGGCTCAACCGAGAGTCGACCCCTCGGACCAAGTCCTTGGAACACGATAAATGAGGCGGAATGAATGCGCTCACCGGGTGGTTGGCGAAGGTCGTACACTTCAGCAGGTCTTCAATACAGTCTTTATCTAGTGACCTGCATAAAATACCACCCCCGTCGAACTGCCGGACATCAGTAATGCGCATGAAGTGCTTCGATGTGGATTGAAGAGCCGCCTGCACTGCCTCCGGGTTGTTCAGTCGGATAGCGCCTCCATCGGAAGGCACAAAAGCGACTGAAATGCTCGAAACTCCACTGCGGAAAACGAGATCAATTGGGAGCTGGTCTTGAGGAAGAGATGCCGAAAAAGGGGAAAACCCCTGGCCGGGAGAAGTAGACATTAAGCTCTCGTCGCGCGCCCATTCATCCTAGAACAGGAGCAAGCAGGCACAGACCACAAGAAGGTGAAATTTAGCAAGCTAGCGTAACACTGCCAGGTACTTAGTCGCTACCCCGCAGCCTAGCAGTAGTTCGAGCGAGGAATTCCCAATCAAGCCAAGCCAAAGGACACGGCATTTAACAGAAAAAGAAGAAAAAAATTCCTGAAGCCGAAAAAAAAGAAAATATTCTTTAAATTGCGAGGCTGCAGTCAGTATTTCGGCCACATAACGTGCATATTTCTGCAAGCTTATTTGCAAACTGCGCGACCTAAAGTGGGCACCTCAAGTTCTACAGCATGGCGGCCTTAGAAAGGGCTCCTTCTCTGGGCGCCCTATGTAGGATCACACTTGTAAAATTTCACGATAAACTTGCGCCTGTTTGTGGGAGAGCAAGCTGGTTCGGGCAAGTTTACCATTTGTCGAGGAAACAAAATAATAAACAACACACAAGTCACAAATGGCTGCGTGGCATTTCAAAACGGCCAGCGTGAAAACGGCGTGGTAGGAGGTCAACGAGCGCGTTGAAGTGAACTTCAAATCAGCGACATCGACGATGAAGACTCCTGTACAACGGATGAATGACAACGCTTTGAGCGGAATTTTCTCCATTTAACACAACGAGCAAGCATGACCCAGCTGTTGTCGTGCCGCTCGCGAAGAAAAAGCTAGAAAGTTTTTGCAATCATTGTCGCTTGAGTTTTAGAGGATAAAGCTCCGCCCTTCCTACGCGAAAATTTTATCAGCGGCATCCTATTTTGATTATTAATATGGATATGTGTACAGGCGGAAAGTGAGAACAGTGATGAGGCAACCACCAGCCTGAATGTTGGCTAACAAAAGTTACAAGCAATATGAAGCAGTGGGCTTATATGGCTGCTCCAAAAAGAACCAGACAAAGAAATTGTCTTGAAACGATGCAATGTTTATTTCTTGCTGGAATGGCTTAATTGGCTTTTTCCAGCAAAGCAATCGCCCGCAGCGTGACTGGCTTCAGGGGCTTTGATTTTAGGCCACAGAAATGCTCTAAAACAGCAAAAGTGTTCTTGTTTTTTTTGGAGTATTCGATGTTCATGACCCAATATATTTCCATGACTGTGGCGAATCCACTAATCACATCTATTGCTTCCACTTTCATGTTTTCGAATGTTGCACACACATTTGTTGCAGTATGCGGCTTGTCATTCATGACAATGCAAGGGTAGCTGTCCTGTAATCAAATAAAATTTATAGAAAACAAGGCACTTTCAAGCAAGCCAAAAACCAAACAGGAAATCAAGTAAAATCTTACCGGTCCTCTTAGGTAGAATGCCTCCTCTTTCACCAAGTGTGGTAGGAGTTGAAGTACGCCAACAGCAAAGCAATCTGTGCGCAAGGAAAAGGAAATTCGTAGAAGCGGACAATTACAGAAACAAGAAAATAAAATGCATGAAATTAGAATGAATAAACAATTTCTCAAAACGTACATTTCTTTGCGTCACCTTCACTGTCAGCAATTGCCTTTTGTACCTCGCTGAAAATTTTTTGTGCTGTGCGTGATGTTTTAAGGATGCTGAACAATCTTTGTCCATGACCATTTATGAAGCCAAGTAAATTTCGTTCGAAGTCAACCTTGCAGATTTCCATGAACTCCTGGTGAATCTAAAAATTATGAATGAAAACGTAGCCACAAGTTAACAGTACAGTCTCAACGGATTGACAATTCAAAGCAAGCAGAGAGAGAACCTAATCAAATAAAACCCCGGTGCTACAAAATTCAACACTGGGATATTTAGTCACTGTAATAATACATCACCATCACAACACTAACACAGCGTTATAATCATCAAACTATGCCCACTGCAGAATAAAGGAGTCTCCCACTGACTGTGTGACCATTGTCCTTTGCCAACAGTGGACACCCCATAACCAAACACAGTAACACCTCGTTAATTTAGATTTCACGAGATTGGAGGAAATGCCCATCATAATTATGTGTCAGAATTAATGGCAGGGAGAATCAATGAAAATTGTAATGCAGTGTCTCCATCAACATGCTTTTATGTAATGAAAAACTCTATAAACACCGATTGCTTTGTGTGACAAATTTCAGTGAAATAACCATGCAGTGCCTGTGATTTTTTGCTTCTGCCCCCAGTGTGTACGATACGTGCTCTTTAAGTGTGTGAAAACAGGCGTGGGGGAAGTGTCGTAGCAAGATGACCATTAAAGTTCATATGACAATGCATTTCCACTGCTCCACCATTCAGCAGAACTGCTAAATATGGTGTCTGGTTTATGAGAGTTTAATGTCCAGAAGCAACTCGGGTATAAGGGGCGCGCCATAGTGGAAGGCTCTGGATAATTTCAACCAACTGGGATTCGTTAACATGCACAGACAACACGCAGTACACATGCGTCTTGTTTCGCCTCCCCTGATATGCAAGACACCTGTGTACAGTGCACTGTACACTCCCCCTCCCTGCTCATTTTGTTTTGTTTTCAAAAATACAACCTTCTACAATTTATCTCCACATCCTGGTTAGTGCAAGCACTGCTTATGTTTCAACTGAATCTAATGCTTTCTCAATTTATTTAGCCTCTTACAGCAGCTGGTTGTATTTTTCATGTCTCTGAAACCTGAAGGATGGAATGAGTATTACTGCTTGTTGAAAACCTTTTCAGTAAACCAGCCTGATGCTCAACTTTTTTTAAGCTTACCATTTCCCGAAGTGTCAGGGCTGGATACTTGTCCAGCAATTCCTCCGTTGATGGACTGTTTATTTTTATCCATTTTCTCCTTGAGGGGAGAGTTGTCTGCATGGAAACTTTCAATTTTTGTATATCTGGATTGCACCGCTTCATTTCCTTTGCCATGAAGTCTACATGAGCAGCTACGACTCCATCAACTTCTTCTACTGTAGTTTCCAAGGTGTCTCTTGGCTTGCAACGAAAATATTGAAAACATTAATACGGTTGAGCACAATATCAGGAGTAAGGCCTAGCATAATTTAGTTAACACAGACCTGCTCTTCTAAAATCCTGATTATGATCTATGACCTCGGCAAAACTTGACAACTGGATATCAGTCTGTCTTGTCAGCACTGAGCAGCTTTTGTATTGAGCTTTATGAAGTGCTCTTTCTTTAGTCAAAGCCTAATTCCCTAGAGTACCTCCAATGCATGCCTTTGTAGCTATTGTAATTAACTGCCTAGTCCACAGTTTCCGACCTTGATAGCTTTGGGGAACCGCCCAGAGTTTTTGAAAGGTGCTGCAAGACCTTGTGTTTTTGTTTTTCTTATTTTGCTTGATGTGTGCAAAGTACAGAACCATGCATATGCAGGTCCCTTCAAGAAATCCAGAAATAGATCGATGACTGTTGAATATCAGCAGTTACATTGCTGCAGTATGATTTGTGCCAAAAAAGTGATTACCTACAGATCACTGAGCAGCCACTGGGCTCGATAGAACTAATTTTGAGAAACTATTTGCTACATTTGAATGGTGCAAAGGAACACACACAGGAAGACAATGGAACAGGAAGAGCATCCCCTTGTTTTCCTGTCTTTGTTCCTTTGTGCCATTTAAATATAGTATGAACAAGCTAGCCCAACAGCAAGTACTTCTTAAATAGACTCCAGTGCAAAGGCTGATGGGGCCCTTATATAAATGAAGGGTCCTCCTTCAAAGAACGCTAACGGGGAATACTAAGTTAAGCTATACAGATAAGCTAGCGTTACCTTATAGAAAGTTTTATTTTTACCACACACACAAAAATATTTTATAACCCCCAATATTGTGCAAAAGCAAAGCACCCTTGGTGCCACTACTAAGAAAGACCAGCTGCCATGGGTGATGTCAGTACAAGCTTTCTTAAGGAATGCTATATCGCTCTCTTGAAGTGCGATCACCATCAAAATAAGAGGAAAGCAGCATAGCGGGCATAGGCAAGAATATGAAGAGTCCTGTACTTGGCTAGATGCGAACACGAGCACTGAATTGTTCACCTTGCATTCTGTGCACTCAGGCTGCATGTAAGTGTTGCAAGCTCGCAACAGCATTCACGCTCTGTTCGATTTGCTGGGTGCTAGGTGGCCAGTGAAGCGGTTTCCCACTTAAGGTAGCGCATTATATACAGCTGCAACGTGGTGAATCTTGACAAAAAATTCAATATGCGCATGCCCAAAACTGATCAAAAATGCAATTAACTATGATGGAAGAATGCGTTTTTTTTATCTGATGTTCCAGCATACCTCTAATCCACAAAGCTCATTTAAAAACTGAATGGTTCTGTTAACTCTATTTCATGTACATTTTTGCTAAAACAGACTCAGCACAGCCAATGGGACAGTTGCACTGCTAATGAATCCCTCCTATACAGGCTATGTAAGGAAGGTGGCATACCAGGCCCCACAAACCGGTGGCAAAATATATGTGGAACAGGCGAAACACCTACTAGCACGTCAAGTGACCACCTAGGTACACATTGCCAGGATTGTGGTGGTGTTTCAAGCCTAGCAAAGGTACTCCATGACATGGTTCACATGGCCACGAGTGTATAACCTCAGTAGTTGTAATAAGTCATCGTTTGGCTCTTATTTTTTGCTATCTTCTGTGCAAGGTTTCAAATTAAGCATGAAACACCAACTTGCATCAAATGCAGCTATTTTACAGCTTTGACGTTATTGTACTTTAAGTCTAAGTCAGGTCTGCTCGTTATATTTTCTTTACTCATTTCATTTAGAGATGCATGCCCAACTAGTAGTCTGCACTGATTTGAAGCCCTCCAATTACTTTCATGGCTATGTTTTTTTGTTTCGTTAGTAAAATAAGGTGGTAGAAATTTTTTCTTGTTATAAAAGATCTTTATGGGGGCCAATATTGTTACTTCATTACAAAGCCCAATTATTATAATTTTCTTGCCCACTTGTGTGCAATGATCACAGTAAATTTTAACATGCAACTCCCCTTCGCAAACTCAGCGCAACAGAATACTTTACTTTTCAGAGTGTTTTAAATACTAATGTTTAGCTGTAGTTTCACTTACCACGCGGCATTGCTTCTTCAGACCACTTTTGTCTTGGAAGTTCCCCTTCCTTCCAAACTTCTTCCTCGCCTCTTCAACATTAGGATCATTGTCCACGGATTTTCGGATATTGCCCATTTTGTACTTAAATGCAACCCTCCATGAATCCTGTAAAACAGTGCCACTGCATTATAAATTCAAACTGACCGAAATGGCCACCTAGCAGCCATCAGTCACAAATACAGATTTGCCTTGGAGAAAGGGATGCAAGAGGGCATAGGTTCCACATATGCCTGTGCAGTGGCCACTTGTGCTTACTGTAGGAAAAGTTAAAAGCAGCACTGCCTTGTTCTAGCCAAAGCAGATATGCATGAGCAATCCGAACGCACCTGCTGCCCAGTGCATTATTAGCACTGTACTTAATGCCTGACTCAAGGATGTTTGTGAACAATACGCAGTGCTCTTGATTGATGCTTGTGCATGAGGGGCCCTCAAGCACGCCTGTACGGGCACAAGAAAGTTTACTTCCGCACTTTTAAGAGGCTCTGAAAGGGGCTCTAATAAAGTTGAGATATGCCTGGAATGTTAAAGCACCCCACACCACGAATAATGTCCAGCAAGAATTTTTTTAATGCATTTCACGAAAGCTGAGTTGCCTGTAGTCAAAATTTTAATTTCAGCATCTTCGCGCTTTTCCCTCTCCTCTCAGCCCTTTTTGCACGCTGGAAGGTAGGCGCTCCTCCGATTCCTTACCCAGAGCAACGCGGCTTATTGGCCGTGGCCATAGCTGCCCGACGTCTGAAAGAATCTAACCAATAACCATCTCCCAACTGCTATACGCAGGTGCAAGTGACAGAGTACGGTGCGGGCATGGAAAATTCGCTGGAAAGGGCTTACCAGCTTTCGTGCGTGATTGTGGATTCTCTGCTGCATGTAGAAGTGAATTATTTTGGTCAGATTTTATTGCTAATAAAAACACAATGCAGTGGTTGGGTGAGTTTGTGTGCTGTCCTCGGGAGGTGTTTCAGAGCCCCTTTAACTATGGTAGTGCATTTCCCATCAATGGCCAAGAAAATTTTGTTCATGAATAAGTGCAGCAAGCTGACACCTCACAATACACTTACACAGAACACTTTGGTATGCCAATTTGTCCATGAGCATGCACAGCAGTGACGTTGCACACGAGAACAAAACCATCCAAGATAAGGTTACCTCAAGAAAATGAGCCACCTGACAAGAAAGAAAGCAGCAAGGGAAATATATCTTGCTAGATAATCCATGAAATGCATGAAAAATATGTAGCAAAAGCAGAAAAAACAAATGCTGACATGACGAAGAAATGAACGCAAACCTGTGCATTGCATGCATTGTGCTCCGCCGGTCATTTTATCGCAAATGAATATTTCTCTCTGCTTTTCAGAAAAAAAAATTGTAATCTACGAACCACAAAGCATTTACTAATTTTTTTTTTGTTTGAGAAGATGGTTCACTTTATAAATTTATAGTAGGCATCATTTTCCAAAGTGTTTTTGTGTGCCAATATTACCAATTCCTCATTTAGAGTGACTAGCAAGCAAGCATGGCGATTCATGTACTTACATAACCTGTCCCAATCGTATCCCTGAGGACAGGATACTTCAGAACAAGAGCCTTGGCCGCAGGCTCGTAGAATTTTCCAGGGTACCTGTGAGCACATTGCAGGCGTAGCATCAGAAATTGCGCACGCAACAATACTAGGCTATACTTACCAGTCAATTGTCAGCAAATGTGCCGTGATCCAAGACACTATACGGTTTTTCGTACGACTCGACACTTCTCCTAATGTTGTACCCTCAATGTCTGCCTTGATATCCAGTGGAATAGGAGGCAGTTCATACAGCGGTTGCTGAACAGTGAACAGGCGCTTGTCTGGCTCACTACAACTGGGAGCCAACACCAATGGTCCATCATCAGTACTAAAAAAAAAGAAGACAGGGGACAGAATTTGGTGCAACATAAGTGCATTACTACAATGTACCACGTAATAGTTCTAGCATTTAAAGCTGGCCTACTCACCCAGTTTCGAGTGGCAAGTTTTATTCATCACTGCTGCTACTGCCAACGAGGTTTATTTTATCTCCATCAGAAAATGTGTGCCCCTCTGGAACATCGACATATGTGTCGAAACGTGAGTTGTAGACCTACAACAAAAATTACCTTGTGAATCAGAAGCCACAAACACATGAAAGTGAAGACAACTAATTACACAAATTATTTCACTGCGGGCACGCTGAAACCTTTTAGTTTACCATCTGTTTGAAAGACTGTCCTGGGCATAAAATGAATTATCTTTTGTAACACAGGCAAAACCCATGTTAACAGAACTTTTCCAGAAGTAACACTAATGAGTGAAAGGCTGCAGATGCCCAAATTCTGAAGGTTGAACAATGCCTGACCCCAGATGAGCATCATATATACTGCAGTTAACAGCATGACAGACATCGTTGTTGCAGGCTCATCTTTTGCTCACAACTAAGATACATGCTCTAATAATTGGGTAATTCTAGGCAAAACGTCTCAGATGCTGTGCTCTACAATATCTGATTTGTTCAAAAGAATTCATGGAAACTCATCCGAATGTGCATAATTGAAGACGAAATTATTTTTGCCAAAAAAATTTATTTGTAGGTGAGCGCAGAAAGATAAGAAACCAGACACTGCTCAATAGTTAACAAACAGTCCAAATTTTAGTAGTCACTCCAGAAATTTTTAAGCGACATTTGCAGATTCCGGCTTTTTATCAGATTCGGAGCATTTATGCCATACAAAACTGTATGTTCCGAATCCTATTGAAAGCCAGAATCTGTGCAAATGTCATTTAAAAATTACTGCAGTGGTTTCTAAAAATCTGGATTTTTAATAATTATTGAGCAGGGCCTGGCTTCTCACCTTTTCGAAGGTTGAAACTGCGCTCAATAAATTTTTTTGACAAAAATAATGTAAGCTTTGCTTGCGCACACTGGAATTAGTTTCTATGGATTTTTCCGAACAAATAGGAGATGGTCGAGCGCAACATCTGGGACGTTTGGCGTGGAATGACCCAAATACATTTGGCGCCTGTGTCTCAAGGTTAGAAAGCAAATTTTCGACACAGCCTAAAGCCTGTTTCACATGCGAGCGAAAATGCTAGCCAATCCTGCCGGCGCGGCGGAAAAACCTGTTGCGAGTCGTCGAGGCGAAGAGCGGCGAGGTTCCAACAAGTTGTAAATTTTCGCTGCGACGCGCCGCTCAGTCGCCTGCATGTGAACCAGTCACGATATTATGTTGCCCTTGCGCGCATAACCAACTACGACCGCGACCGCGTGCGCGCGAGGAAGAGCCCCGAAAGCACCGAGCGATTAAAATAGCAGCAATATTTGATGGGAATAACGCGCTACACAAGAAAAAAGACAACTGAAACGTGTCCGCTTCTGTGTGTAGCGCGTTATCCCAATCAAATGTACAACCAACTAGCCCACATTGCTGCCTTGTTAGCAGCAATATATCGTATGAAAATAAAATGCACGCACCTCTATTCGGTCGCACTGCAACGAAGCCCATGAATCTGCTAGCATGGCAGCATTGATTACATCTGACTTCTTGCGGTCTCCACCGACGAAGAGAACCCGTTTTCTGCCTTCCCAGGTCACAAGGCATTCAATGGGCGCCGATGACATTGCGTATCGCAGGGTAAAGGACAGTAGGCAGTTCGAAATGACGGCTGAGGTAAACAGTGGTACTCAACAGCAAAAACGAGTCAAAGCACACAGCGAAGCCTTTTTACCATCGCACGCAGGCTGCGGGCGCGCTCTTATTCTCGACACCAGCCGCGATCTGTCGGCGCGCGCGGCGCGGTGGACGGCGGGTCGCGCCGGCGCCGCGCACTCCGACCCCATGTAATTCTTGTGTGAAAACAAGGCCGCCTCTTGCAAGCTCTAGCGAGACCAGCGTTTGCGAATGGTCCGAGACTCAAATGGCTGGCCTCTTAGTGTGACGGCGACGTAGGCCATCCGCAAGTACATGCTTCAAGATGATTCATAGGTGTCCGCGTTGTCCCTTTTCATTAAAGAGGTTTTGCAAAGTGGTATGGCACATCAGGGACCACCGCTACGATAACAATTTTTCTGTGATGTGCGGTGTGGAAGGCTGCGCGAATACGTACCGGCAGTTTGAGTCTTACCGGAGGCACCTCTATCGTCAGCCCCGAAGTTATATGGACCTCGACACATCTGGCGATGCCGCTGTCACTCAACAAAACAGTCCTGTTGTGCTGCGGTCGGATGCTTCGGCAAGTGAGTTGCGGCCGGACGCTTCGGCGAGTGTTGACATGGCGGAAGTCGATGTTTTGAGTGAAAGTGAACTGCTGAGCTCTAGCCTTCTCATGGACGATATCGATGGCGAACAAGAGGTCGTTTCCAGTAGTGCTTTTCCAGTTGGTAGTGCAGCTCTCGACTTCAAGGCGCAAATGAAGAAGCACCTGTGCTTACTTTTCTTCCGCATGACAGAAGTGCACAAGTTGCCACACTCCACAATGGAAAGCATCATTGGTCATATCAAAGTGGGTTTCCGCGATATGTTTCACCTGTTTGCTGCTAAGATTCAGGAAGACATCCATCCTCTGCAGTTCGGAAAGGACATGCACTCGTTGCTTACCTGTGACTTCCTAGACGAGATTTTTGAACATGTGCTGAGCAAGCACAAGCGAGAGCAGTTCGCCAAAGAATGCCTTCCGTATACAAAACCTGAAGAGCATGTCTTGACTGCTGGAGACACGTTCCAGTACGTACCTGTCACTGGTGTTTTGCGTAACCTTATGCTTTCCGAATCCTTTCGCAGTCATTTAAATCCAGACTCATTAACTGCACAATCATCCAAAATATTGCGCAGCTTTTGTGATGGCCTGATGTACAAGGAAAAGTTGTCGGCCCTCATACAAGATGGATCTCAGTTCACACTGTTCCTTGTTTTTTATTCAGATGAGGTTGAGGTTGTGAACCTGATAGGGCCAAAGCGCGGTGTGCACAAGATGCTTGTTGTGTACTTCAGTGTGTTGAATATTCATGCGCGATACAGGTCCCAGCTTAGTGCTATATATGTAGCAATTATTGCACAGTACAAACTTGTTGGTAAGCATGGAATTGATGCGATTTTGGGCCCACTTCTCACTGAGTTGTCAGCTTTAAGCACATCTGGTTTTACTGTGCAGCTGTCTACTACCACTGTGAGAGTCAGAGCTTTCCTTGTGGCCTTCTGTGGCGATAACCTGTCCATGAACAGGTTAGGTGGTTTTACTTGTTGTTTCAATAGAGGGCACCCATGCCGTTTTTGCACCGTGGCATTCTCGGAGATGGATACAGTTTTCCACGAAAAAGATGTACAGATACGAGATGCCAGTTTGCACAAAAGGCATGTTGAACTTGCAGCTGTAAATCAACCACTAAGTACGGCACTTCATGGGGTGAAAAGTATGTCAACATTGTCTGGTATCAGTTACTTTGATGTGACACAGCAACTGCCGCCTGACATCATGCATGATTTGCTTGAAGGATCCATGACTCATGTTCTAAGACAGGTCTTGCAAGGCCTCATCAGTTCTAACGTAATTAGCTACTCAGATCTTGATAGAGTTACTTTGTTTGAGTTTGGGCCACAAGACAGGAAAAACAAACCTGAAGCACTCGAAAAATGCTTAGTGAAGGGGGAAGCGGCTTATAAGGGCACTGCGTCACAGAAGTGGTGCTTGTTCCGTTTCTTTTCACTTATATTTGGGGACATTGTTCCGGACTCCAATGAGCACTGGGAAGTGTACCTTCAGCTAAAGAGGGTCGTTGACATAATATTTGCCGACGAAATACCACATGACCACCTTGCATTCTTTCAAGATGAAATTCGGTTTTTCTTGACTAATTTTGTGGCCCTTTATCCTGGAAAAATGACCCCAAAGCTTCATTTCTTGTTGCATTACCCAAGACTGATCAACCAGCTAGGCCCACTGAAGCAATACTGGTGCATGCGTTACGAAGCAAAACATCAGTATGTGAAAATGATAGCGTCTCGCAACAGAAATTTCAGAAATATTTCGAAGTCAATTGCAGAACGGCACCAATTGCTTCAGAGCTTCCAGCTGTTTGGAGATGAATTAGACGTGGGCATTCAGACAACAAAGGCCAAGCCTCTCAGACAGGAGGACTTAGCCCCATGCACTCATGAAGTCTTCTGTGAAGGTGTTCCTGTCTGGGGAGTTTCTTCTGCTATTGTTGGAAAGTGTAAATACAAAGTGTTAGATGTAGTGGTCTTGGAGAAAGCCCTGCTGCCCGTTTTTGGACAGATTGTGGGTCTGTATGTGTACTGTGGATCTCTCTTCATTTATGCGAAGGTTCTTAGGACTGTGTCATTTCAGCGACACCGCTGGTCTTATGCTGTTTCCAAGACGGCACAAGAGAGAGTTGTACAGCCTGCAGAACTGCAGTCATCCCAAGTTCTAGACATGTATTTTGGAAGTGAGCTAGTACTGAGGCCAGAAATAATGATCACAGATTGAACTTGCAGCATCATTTGCAGGCTGGCTGTATTTTTTGGTTGGAAATGTGTAGTCTTTCTGACTTCTGAAATAAAGATTAATGTTGCCTGCATATTGCATTTTCTTAACCACATTTTTTTTATTCAAGCATACTGCGGTAGCTTCTGAAGAGGCTGTGGCAGGCATTGGGACACAATGCACAGCAGTCAAAACGACCACTCACAGATTATCCGGAGCCCTCCACTACGGCACCTGTCATAGCCCGAGTCGCTTTGGGATGTTAAAGTCTGTAAACCATAATAACCACAAGATGGATTTGCAAAAAACTACAATAGTATGTGCAAAAAAATACCACATAAGGAAAAAAATTGTGCACAGATGCATCTTCAGTAACGCCAGAAGCACAAGATGAGTAGAAGTCAGGCGCAATAGCTTGAAGTCGGTAAAAAAGTGCAATATATATAATAACAAGCACATTTCTTGAACATGCGGTATACACAAATAAATTCCATTCAGGTTATTCAAGAAGCAATATCAGTGCCAATGCAAAATACAGTCCTAAAGAAAAGCTACCAAGTCAGACAAATATTCTCTAAGAGCATGGCATTTTACAAAATCATCAGGCAGTGCATTCACCTCTCATAGGTTAGGGAAAGAAAGGGAACCTAAATGTGTTTTTCTTAAACTGATATTCTGTTAAGTGTCTAGTGGATTTCATTTTTGTGGGTGCATTTTAAAAGGGAATAGATACTTACTGGTGTCAATTGGAAAACTACAACTCAGCAAAAGGAAAAGAAACTTAGTGTGCTAGAATTGTGCTCTTTTGCTCATTATTGGGAGACCGACTTTATTAAGAGCTCTTTCAGTAAGTCATTGCGACTGTACTTATTGTAAATAAATGTCAACACCTTTCGTTGCACGCTTTTAATAGCTTGAGTTTTCTTTTCATATGGGAACCATATGATGACAACATGCTCCAGGACAGAAAGTGTCATATATGCGAGCAGTTTAATCAGTGGGGAAACAAACCTAAGGCTGCATCAAAGGGTGCAAGGTACGGAGAGTGCCTTAGATGTAATATATAATATATAAAGCCATAATCTGTACAAATGTCATTTAAA
Organism: Amblyomma americanum; assembly: GCF_052857255.1. Classification (NCBI taxonomy): domain Eukaryota; kingdom Metazoa; phylum Arthropoda; class Arachnida; order Ixodida; family Ixodidae; genus Amblyomma; species Amblyomma americanum. Next base: position 360,775,980 of record NC_135497.1, read on the forward strand.
ATTTTCTGGAATGATTTCTAAAAATTCTGAATTTTTAATAATTACCGAGCAGAGCCTTGTTTCTCACCTACTCAAAATGTTCAAACTGCGCTCACCTCAAGAATAAATTTTTTTTTCAGCATAATATTTTAGGCTTTGATTACGCACATTGGGATTAGTTTCCATTAATTTTTTTGAACAAATTAGAAATTGCCGAGCGTAAAACCTGGGACATTTGGAGTGGAATGCCCCAGTAGCACTATATAGTGTTTTTTTTTTTATCTTGCTGCATGTATGTACTTTAGAGAGGCCTTTGTATCATAAAACATATGGAATCGGGCAGCAAAGCCATCAGGAGTGTTATATATACTATCATTCAGTGGTCGTGCATAATATTGGGCATTTTCTGTTCAAAGTAGTAACGTTTACTACCTAAGCCATGTTAGTTGCACCCGCATTTACTACCTACGCTTCTTCTGAAGTAGTAGAAAGGTAGTAACAAACGAAAAAGGTAGTAACGGCAGCAGTTACTACCTATTTACTACCTCTTTCTTCTTTGAGGTAGTAACTAGGTAGTGAAAAGGTAGTACAAAGGTAGTAACAGTGAAAAAAGGGTAGTAACTGCAGCAGTTACTACCTTTTTACTACCTTTTTTTCTAAGAGTGTAGGAAAGGCAGGGAAAGTGATTATTAGAGTTCACAGAGAGGAATAATTTACGAATCACAAGTACTCTCTTGCGCAAACTTGAGAAGAGGAAATCGACGTGAAAAGGTGCGCTACGTCATTGGGAGAAGCGGCAAATCACAAACGACCAAATGGAATCGAATAGAAATGGGCCGCTACAGAATACGGTCCCTGGAGCCCGTAAAATGTAACGGCAACGCAACTAAACCGAAGACCGGGAGGGGAAGAACACCGAGTATGCTCATGAGCGCAGATATGTCGGAACGACCCTGTGTGACGCCCAACCGCAAATGAGTCTGTGAAACGTCACAACGGGTCTCCCACTTCGGACCTAATGCGCTAAGCCGGTAACCTTAGGTCTACTAATTTTTTTTATGTGGCTTAATGATTCACGCCTCGAGAGGTGAATGTTTTTGTTTTTTTTAGTGGTCTGTCGAATGTGGAATTAAGAATGAAACTACTGGATGCAAAACTGTATGGCAAGGTACTGAATGAACTTTTCAAACATTTAAAAATACATCGACGAGGCCACGTGACTCAGCTGCTTCATGTGCTTCGCCTACTACGTAATTTACAACTTCGCTTTAAGAGTGTGCACGTCGTACAGTCGTATTCTGGTGTGCCCTAATTCAGGGCGACATGGCGAAGGCTGTGCGATGAGACAGCTTTATAACGGAAAACGATTGCCTTTTCAAGTTACATGCGCCCCCACCAACACAATATCCGCCCCTACCCAACTGCACACATTCAACTGCTTACACGAAAGCCACTGCTAATGTCTGAAATGGCGGGCGCGTATTGGGATTAAACGCGCTTAAGAACTTCAATGAACAGCACTTGGTCAATGGGAATCTTCGACAATAAATTGCAAGCCCTAATACTTGATCATCTTGATAGCGCCAAACTTTTCATGACCCCACCGAATATGAAAGTCAATTAACCAATTAATGTACCCCAAGTTGGAATGCCGGAGCTATATTTTCAGTTACGTAAACTTAAAAGAGCTCACTCGGTTTCTTGCCTTATAAACTGCTGAACGTCTTAGTAGATGTTGTGTCGTGTTCACTGCGCCCACTAAAACAAATTTGTTTGCTTTTTTCACAGAACCAGCAGCGAAATATCGAACATAAACATGAAGGTTCTTTGCTTATATATCAGTGATCGTCTAAGCGGCTGCAGGCGAGACGAATGCTCTGAAGCAGTTCTTTGTTTTCTTTCGAGCTTACGAGTAGGGCATTCAGGCTCTTCTCAACTGGAACCCTGTGTAGCGCCTGTGACGTTTTCAAACGTTGGTGCAGATAGTTTGAATGCAGAAACGTGAGTTTGATATGTATATGGAGAAGAACGCTATGCATGCGAAAACGCTCTGAAAGAAACCAAAACAAGAAGACATTCAGAAGTGCCCCGACGTTGTACTTTCCTGGAGCAACGATTGCTTTTATTCCTTGAGAGAAATATCTCTCATCCTTAATTTAACCTCTAGCTAGTTCAAATAAAAATAAAATTGCGATCGTAATTACTGAACCCAGGTTCAAGTTGTTTCTCACATTTCTGAACTGTTGAGTTAAACCACTTTTCGTGATAAGGATATTATTGCTTACGCTAATCTTCAAAATGTTCATTCCTGCATGGTGCAGTCACTGCATCAAAAAAATGAATGATAACAAGCTGGTATCCGTAAAAATGGCCCAAAAGTGAATCTTCAACTGACCTTTCCAGTAACTAACCCACACAGCAAATATGTACAACTGGGGACAAATGTTTCTGGAACGCCAGTTCTGGGTAAAATGCTTATTGTAGTTCCACCTCGCTGCCCAGTGGCCTGATATTGTGAAGAAAGGAAGGAGCCTTTAGGACTTTAATGCCTTCATACAACATCACGCGGTTGGGTAGCTAGGTCGGAACAAAAAACGTTTTTCTAGAACTCGCGTCCGGAATCTTCTGTTCCAAGTACTACTTCGCCGACATGTGAACAAAACTCCTCTTCAGAGCATTCTTTCATCAGACTTATTAGCCTGGCTAATATGTGAACAGTGCAATGTTGCATTTGAACTAAAGCAATCCTCTGGAGAAAACAACCTTTGATTTTAGACATTCCTAATGGCACTCCAACTGTAATATGCATGCTTAGTAAAGGCACTTACACTGGAATAAAAGTTTGTGCAATAAAAATGACTCAGCGGAAAGCTGAAATCGTTTAAAATACGTTTGTTTTAACAGCACAATATTCGAACGCTGCAAATATGAACTGTGTCTCCAAAATTTCCCTTTTGCTCCGCCGTAGTCACCTTGGCCTGACCCAAATTCCAATGTTACATAGCGAGGAGAACACCAAGCTCGGCAACTTGATGCCTATTTTTTAGCCGTTTAAAGCATACAACTAATTTCTTGAAATGTTCTTCCGGTGAGTGCACAATAACGCCTGAAAAATTTCCCTGATATTCTATTAATTCGTAATGATTCTACAAAACAAATGTGCAACTGATAATTCAATCTGCTGTAAACCCAGTATTGTATAGCCCTCTAACTTCTTTTCGTGTTATTTTGTTTTTCATTTTTGTGAAAATTAGGTTCCAGTTCATTGCACTCTATATGTTTGTATACTATTTGTTGTTTCATCAATTTTCCTACCGTGCAGCTGAATTTCATAATACTTTCTAGCGTGCCGCTTCCATAGTATATTAATGGCTTAATTTTGGATTGTGACTGCCGTTTAGAATGTGTATTTTGCACAGAAAATTTGTCGACAATTGTTATTTGCATTTCCAGTAAATCTGCTGCTTTTTTTCCATTAAGGCACGCACTTTTTTATAAATAAATTAAACAAAATCACCGCTATGACTATGAAAAAAGGCACTAACGTTGTTTCCTTAACGCAGCCAAAAAAGTAACGAAGCTTACCTTGATAGCAGCTTGAATAAACAGCGCGAACAAAGACCAGCACAAAAGACAAGAAGGCGAACGACACGGCGCTGTGTAGGAACACCCGAAGAACAAGAAATAAGTTGCATTAACACGTTTTGGCGGGCAAGTTGGTTAAGCATCTTGAATAAACAGCGCGAACAAAGACGAGCACAAAAGACAAGAAGGCGAACGACACGGCGCCGTGTCGTTCGCCTTCTTGTCTTTTGTGCTCGTCTTTGTTCGCGCTGTTTATTCAAGATGCTTAACCAACTAGCCCGCCAAAACGTGTTGATAGCAGCATCTATTCGTTCTGCATAACATATATATGCACGCACGTTCCTCAGAAAACAAACCTATTCATTGTATATTCTTACAAATCCAGAATTAGTGGGTGCGGTCCGTGCAGGGGCGCCACTTTGCGCACTAAGCACAGCAATTGCTGCGATAGCGCGTATTTTGTGAACGCCGAATGAGTGCCGCGTGATTCAAACAGTCATTGCTGCCACAAAGCATCAGGAAGGGCCATAATTGATCACCTAGGACTAGGCATCAAGCTGTCACTACTAGATACCAAGACACAAATGCCTAAACAAATCTCTCATCCAAATCTGGTCATGTCACTACCTTAGAGTATGCATCGTGCTCACCACGAGCAGAGAATGAAAGCTAGGCAAAAAGCTTTACACAGAATGTACAGCCAACATTAACAAGCGGTATATGTAGATGCCGCAGAAAACCGATAGAATCAAGCGTTCGCACTAGAGGCGACAGACACGCAACGCAGACTGATAGCCTCTGGCACTACTAAAACAAGATCCTAAGACACGGCAGACGAGGCGGCTATCACCCTTGCCATCATTAACTCCAGCGCTCATACTATACAAGGCGAGTCTAAATTCGCCGTGGGCAATTATGCAAGGGAAAGAATTTTTCCGGCAGCAATAAACATATTGGGTGAAACAAAAAACTTAGAAGAATTGAGTTAATATGGGTACCGGCTAACTCGGGGAAACTTGGAAATGAAGCGACACACAAGAAAGCTCGAGTATTCGTAAGCCGAGCAGGGGGCACGGTAGTTACGGAGAGTTTCGCAAAGGATGGCCTAGCATCATATTACGACATTACTAATCATTCTAAACTCATTTTAAAATCATTTTAAAGGAGGATATTCCACCCTCCAGACAAAACCTTAGATAGGAGCAGGAGACTACATAAACGCGACTCCTTCATGAATCCTTAATTACCATCAAAATTTTATCCTGGTGATTACGCCCCCCCCCCCCCCCCCCCCCAGTGTACACGATATGGAAAAATCGCCACTTACGATCGCATATTATGCAAATGTTAAGAGGAACCGCCACCGGAATCTCTAATACAATTTCCTACTCTCGAGCTATCGATGGGAGGCATGTTGCTAAGCTCAGACCAGATCGTTCAAACCTCGGTATTGAATGGACTACTCAGGGCGCTGTTAGCCGTGGAGTGATAACTACCTAGCGCCAATCATCTGCATTTTGCCTTTTCTGACGAAACAAATGTTCTAGAATCCAAATAAAAAGCGCCCCGTTCCAGCAACGCTAGCAACTGCGAGGGGCATCCGTCAACCTGAGCAAGCTACCATCAGATCCTAGAGTTCGCTTCCCGTCTGGCAAGCTGATCGTCCCTGTCAAGCTGCCCGACGGTGTCTTGCCAAGCACGAGCTTGAACGTGACCTTGAGTCTTTTTAACCTTGTTGAAAGTTCGAATGAAACAATAATTTAATAAGTTCATCCACAGAAGTTTGTGCAAGTAAACTGAATTTTGTTAAAATGGTGGCGCATGGATAGTGGGAAAGCATTGTGCACACTAATATGAAGATAATTATTTAAGCCTGTTGTGCTGCTTGCGACCACTTCAGATGTACTACATGTAGAAGGCCTGCATGCGCTCCCTGTGGAACCCTGAATAGCATCACCTAGTTTGGACAGGGGCGAAAGAGGGCCAGATTTTAATAGTGTTCGCCGAGAGGGGGGGGGGGGGGAAGGAGCGTTCGTCCTCCCCTCCCCGCAGCATGAAATTTGCCTAGGAAAACGACATTTCTCCCCTACGTTAGCGAGGAAGTTCACCAAATGCATTGCGCAATTAGACCACTCCACTTCTTCGTACCCCCCTCCAAGAGTTACCCATAAATCTGCCTCCGAGGAATGCAAAAAACATGCACGGTCCAGTCGCACGTCATTTACCGATGACGGTGAGAGCGCCGTTTCCTTAGGGGGAGGCCGTAGTAGAGCTGTCGCTCTGAACGAAGGCACCCCTTTGGCTCTGCGGTAACAACGCTCTTCTTCTATGCACGATGTCATGTGTTCCACTTCTGGCCACTGCGTTAACATTCTGATGAATGCAAAGTGAGAAAACGCACGCGTACTAATATTTTCGTACATGTTCAACAATTCCATGCCATCAAAATGCATTCAGAGCTGTCCGCAAGACACGCCTTGACGTACTGCGACCCGCAGGAAGACATTTTAATCCAGTAGAATTAGAGATGCTGTTCACGATATAAGCCGGCGTCCGTCCATCCATCCGTCCGTACGTCCTTCCGTGTCCCGAAAGAGCAGATGACAATGAAATTAATTCAATTAAATTCAATGGAATTTTTATCTGCCCACTGTAGTACTGCGCAACCGCTTATTGGTGGAGAAAGACAGAGCCATCTCAAGAACTGTCTGACCAAAATGAGTCTGCTGGAAGCACAGAAAGAGCAAACTGGGTTTCCCAAGCCCCACTGATGGCTATGTTTGAAACAGCCACTTGCTGGGGGAGTGGCGCATCGCTTAACCATAACACTTGTCACTGCTCCAGTAGCGGTATGAAGGCTCCCCAGGTTCTAACACGATGAAAGAGGTGCACTACTTGAACGGGAGAGACCTGTATTTATCGCGTTGCACTCTTAAGCGTAATTTATGCGTCGTCACAGAAAGCAGTCACATTTGAGAAGAATGCCCCAAACACAACTGCAGCTTTTCCGCCTCCCCCAAAAACCGTACCAAATCAAGGGAGCCCGGCACTTGGTGAGGCTGGACCTGCTGCCTCAGATGTAACTTGGCCACCACTACCAAAGCCTTCTACGCCTATTGTGTCAGGGATGTTGGCGCACTCAGGGCAGTGTGCAGCGCCTACGGCTGATCCAGCCAACAGGCACGATCAAGGCCATGACCCAGAAATGCAAGTTATTGCAATGCCAACGTCACTAATGAATGCCATGCGTGCTCTGCTTTCCAGCCTAGGCACACCAGCAGCAAATAGCGCATTTCAAGTGCTGGACGCTCTACATCTAGTTCTTGTGGCTCCACAGTAGAAGGATCACGTCTCCTTCCGACCTGTCTTTTCAAAATAAAATCAAGCAAGCTTTCATTTTCTAAGGAATGCTCGTGGACTCCAGTACCGGATTTCTGATTTACGGCACTACGTCTACGAGAACCACTTCCTCATTCTTGTGATTTGTGAACCGAAGATCCAGGCAATTTTGCGAATATCCGGTTACGAGGCATTTGCATCACCCACGCGCAACAGATCCAGCAAAGTCATCGTCTACATTCGACGTGAACTTACATATGTGCAACATTCAGTTCCTCCAAACGAAGACAATCAGTACTTTTGCCTGACAGTGAAGAGCCGCGACCTGACGTTTACGCTACTGGCGGTGTACTTGGCGCCATCAAGTCGTTTTGACGCCAGAAGGCTGAGCGGTTTTATGGCGCCTACACCTGCTCCTTGGGTCATTATGGCTGACTTCAATGCTCATCACACCATGTGGGGAGGCGTTAGGATTGACGTTAGGGGAAGACAGCTTGTGTCCTTCGCCTCTGACCGTGACGTCCAGTGCCTTAATGACGGAAGCCCGACCTATATTCGAGGGGTGACTTATAACAGCTGCTTGGACTTGACTTCGTTTCGCAGTGCCTTACCAACAGCGTCCGGTGGCTTTCGGATGTAGAAGCTCATGGCAGCGACCATATTCCAACCTATCTGATTATTAAAGGCCATTCCACATTTTCCCCAGCCACGTGTAGGAAGCGTATTGACTGGACAGTTTTTAAATTACTTATGGAGGCTGTTTGCACAGAGGGCTTCTCTACCGGTCTTGAACAAAACATTAAGGAGGACATAGAACACGCCACCTGCCCCTTAACCCTGTCGCTAACTACATCGATTTTGACTTCGAATTGCAGCGACTGCGATCACAACGGCGCAGGGCAGAGCGCAGATACCGACGCACAAAGTCGCACCTAGACCTAAGAGATGCTCGGCGCATACAGAAGAAGATTCAGCGCAGAATTCAAGCGCTGCAAACACAACGCTGGAGGATATTTTGCCAAACACTTGATCCACGGAAGCCTTTGTCTCGAGTTTGTAATGTAATTCGGGGTCTTCGCACGTCCCCTCAACAGCGCTACCAGTTCAAATCCGTCGCGCTCCACCAAAGGCGCAGTGTGGTTGAGGTAGCCGAGGATTTCTGTGAAAGGATAACAGGCCCTCCAAATACAGGCGCAACGCTGCACTGCAACAATGTTCCACCCTCACGGGATTCTCGGATGGATGTACTATTCTCCATGGAAGAACTTGATGCTGCGCTGGCTTGTTCTAGAAGGTCATCCTCACCAGGGCCCGATGGTGTGACGTACTCCGCACTTGCCAAACTTGGCCAAGCTCGACGGGCTCTTTTGGACACTTATAACAAGTCATGGACTGCTGGCATAGTTCTTCATGATTGGAAGACCAATCATCTGGTTCCACTTCTTAAAACGGGAAAATCACCACTCGACCTTCCATCATACCGTCCAATTGCACTCGCCAGCTGCGTCGGCAAAGTCATAGAAAGAATGCTGCTCACACGAGTGGAATGGTACTTGGAGCGATATCAGATTAATCCAACCTTCATGTCTGGGTTCCGACGGGGCTGCTCTTCTTTGTATCGACAACGTGGTTGACCTTGTAACGTCGGTGCAACACAGCAAAAGTTTGAAAAGATTGACCGTGACATTGTTTTTGGATATCAAGGGCGCGTACGACAACGTAACGCATCAGGCCATTTTGGACGCAATGAAAGCTGCTGAGATCGGAGGCCGCACGTTCAGCTGGATACGCAGCTATTTATTAGAGAGGTCGTTTTTTGTCCTGACTGCGGAGGGACTAATATCCTTACACCGAAATTCGCGCGGAGTCCCTCAAGGTGGACTGCTGACCCAGTTCTCTTCAACATTGCTATCATCGGCCTGATCGACGTATTGCCACAATCTGTTCAGATCTCCATATATGCAGATGATATCTGTATTTGGGCATCAGGGGTGACCCGTCCTCAAGTTCGTGCAAGACTTCAAAAGGCGGCATCGATATTGACATATTATCTTCGCCTGCAGGGCATGAACATTTCGACCGAAAAGTGTTCACTTGTGGCGTTCACACAAAAATAATGTCACGTTACACCATTCGCATCAATGGCGAAGCCATTCCCTATGAGAGAATCCACAGATTCCTTGGTGTTGTCGTCGACAGGAACCTCTCGTGGAGTCCACATATCAACGATATGAGAAAGAGACTAATTGCGATTTTCCACGTCCTCTCCTTTCTAGGCGGAAAGTCCTGAGGCGCATCAGTGCGCTCGATGCTACAACTGTACCGTTCCCTATTTCTGGGCTACATGCGGTACAGTCTTCCGATATTCAGTTCCATTAGAAAGACAATATATCTCTTCAAAGTGTGCAAGCGCAAGCTCCCCGTATCTGCCTTGGACTGCCTAAATGTGCATCAACAGCAGCAACTGTTCTTGTTGCACGGGAACATCCTGTTACTACATACATTGCTGTTGACACCATGAGAACTCATATTCGGCACCTCAAACGGGTCCCCTGTCATCACCTCGCAACACTCCCCAATAATTAGGCCGCGTACTGCATTCGCCAAAGTCATTGAAGTCCATCGTGCATATCTTCCTTCGGAGTTCACCCCTGCGTCAAGACCGTGCTCACCCTTATATAGTTTTCGTGAACGTCGGGTTCACCTCTATATTCCTGGCATTACGAAGAAAGGTGGTTTATCACTGCCCGCTCTCAAACAACTGACATTGAATCACCTGTATTCTTACCACAGTCACCGCATACATGTTTACACAGATGGATCAGTTCACTCGACAAGGTCGGTGGTGATACCGGCCAGATCCATCTTCATGAAAGTGACGACGACCTATCCAATATCTTCAACTGGTGCGGAACTCGCAGCCTTACGGGCTGCGGTTGAGTTCATCAGTCAAGAACCTCCACATGACTGGACAATTTTCACCGACTGTAAAGAAGCCCTTCAAGCCCTGCAAGCTGCGCTACGCCGCGGGTCGCAGGAACAACTTGTCGCTGAGATCCATCTACTGTACAACGGCACCGTATACAAAGGTCATAACATCATTTTTCAATGGCTGCCAGGACACTGTGGTATCAACAGTAATCACCAGGCCGATGCGGCTGCGCGTTCTGCTCACAACGACGGACTTCCAGTGAGAATCCCAATATCAAGACCTGACGCTTTGTGTGGGCTTCGCCCTTTGGCGCTGAAGCTCACACTTTCAGCGCGGAACACGGGAGAGTTTTGCAACCTCCGCCTCAAGGCACTGGACTCTGGACTGCGCCTTGCACGTAACTTTGCACGGCTCGAAGCAACATGGTTATGCCGTTTATGGATTGGTGTTGCTTTAACCAAACACTATGCTTTCCGGAGGGGATGGCCGACAACTCTACCTGTGAAAGCTGTAGTTTTGAGGAGACCATCGCTCATCTTCTCTGTGAGTGCCCTGCATTTGCGAGTGCAAGACATACACTGTGTTGTGTCCTGGACCGCCTCGATCCTCGCCAATTAACAGAGCCAAAGATCCTCGGTCCGCGGCCACAGCAGTCGACTGCCCTCAAGGCATACAAGGCACTCTTTGCCTACTTGAGAGCGACCGGATTGAGTGACAAATTGTAACAGCGTTGTGCGTGTTTGTGTGTTATGCCTTTTTCCTCTTCTCTCTTCCTCCTTTTAGTCCCCTCATTCCTCTTCCCCAGCGCACTGTAGCCAACCGGAACCCCTTTCTGGTTAACATCCCTGCCTTCCCTCCTCCTCTCTATCTATCTATCTATCTATCTATCTATCTATCTATCTATCTATCTATCTATCTATCTATCTATCTATCTATCTATCTATCTATCTATCTATCTATCTATCTATCTATCTATCTATCTATCTATCTATCTATCTATCTATCTATCTATCTATCTATCTATCTATCTATCTATCTATCTATCTATCTATCTATCTATCTATCTATCTATCTATCTATCTATCTATCTATCTATCTATCTATCTATCTATCTATCTATCTATCTATCTATCTATCTATCTATCTATCTATCTATCTATCTATCTATCTATCTATCTATCTATCTATCTATCTATCTATCTATCTATCTATCTATCTATCTATCTATCTATCTGTCTGTCTGTCTGTCTGTCTGTCTGTCTGTCTGTCTGTCTGTCTGTCTGTCTGTCTGTCTGTCTGTCTGTCTGTCTGTCTGTCTGTCTGTCTGTCTGTCTGTCTGTCTGTCTGTCTGTCTGTCTGTCTGTCTGTCTGTCTGTCTGTCTGTCTGTCTGTCTGTCTGTCTGTCTGTCTGTCTGTCTGTCTGTCTGTCTGTCTGTCTGTCTGTCTGTCTGTCTGTCTGTCTGTCTGTCTGTCTGTCTGTCTGTCTGTCTGTCTGTCTGTCTGTCTATCTATCTATCTATCTATCTATCTATCTATCTATCTATCTATCTATCTATCTATCTATCTATCTATCTATCTATCTATCTATCTATCTATCTATCTATCTATCTATCTATCTATCTATCTATCTATCTATCTATCTATCTATCTATCTATCTATCTATCTATCTATCTATCTATCTATCTATCTATCTATCTATCTATCTATCTATCTATCTATCTATCTATCTATCTATCTATCTATCTATCTATCTATCTATCTATCTATCTATCTATCTATCTATCTATCTATCTATCTATCTATCTATCTATCTATCTATGCGTCGTCCTGGTTTTTTTTTCCCGCAAAAGAAGAGGTTTACAAATTATTAACCCTGATATTCCCAAGAGAGGGAATTAACTATAAGAATAAGAATAGGTGGAGCGCATTTCGCAGGTACTCTTAGATCATAAATGGCAGTTTACCAACACTCCTTAAGAGAAAAGTATACAATAGCTGTATCTTACCGGTACTCACCTATGGGGCAGAAACGGGGAAGCTAACGAAAGTAATTCAGATTAACTTAAGAACGACACAGCGAGTCATGGACAGAAAAATGATAGGTGTAAAGTTATGAGACAGAAAGCGGGCAGAGTGAGTGAGGAAAAAATGCGGATAAATGAAAAACTACTCGATGTCAAGAGGAGAAATGGGCTTGGGCAGGGCATGTAATGCGAAGGCAAGATAACCGCCACTCCTTAAGGGTAACGGAGTGGATTCCAAGAGAAGGCAAGCGTAGCAGGGGGCGGCTGAAAGTTTGGTGGGCGGAGGAGATTAGAGAATGTGCGAGGATACATTGGCTGTAGCTGGCAATGGACAGGGTTAAAAACATGGGAGAGGCCTTTTCCCTGCAGTAGGCGTAGTGAAGCCGATGATGATGATGATGGCGATGAGTGCCAAGCTTCAACTGCATTTATGCTCCATCACATTTCTGGTGCACTTTAAACGACGTATTTGCTGTTACATAGATACTATTCTTTCTCCTCGCAGATACTACTTTTGGGACTACGATTATTCTGATGAGGTGCCGCTGCCTGTACCGGAAGGTACTAAGAGAGTTTTCGACTCCATGACGCGTATCACTGCACTCGAAAAGCTACACAACACAGCAATTTGAAATTAAACACAGGTGCACTTAAATATACAACTTTAGTCGATATTTACAGGTGAAATTGTGTGAAATAAATTATTCCTCTAGCCCCATGTTACAGGAGTGCTAACTCATGAGTGCTCCCTAGAATGAAGGCAAGATCAAGATCAAATGTTGAAGCACGCCTCCGGAAAACAAGCAAATAGAACATGAAATCCAATGTCTCTCTACGAGCACAAAGCTTGGTAGCGATCGCCACGAAACAAGCAGAGAAACGAAGCGCAATGTGAAGACGCAGACAAGACATCGCTGAGCTTCTGCTTTTCCCACCATGCTTCGTCATCCGTACCTTAAAGCTGGTTTTACCCGTTCAAGGAAGTGTCCGCAAGAACACACCCAAGCCTTGAGACGCTACTTAATGGACTCATATGTGAACATAATATACTCGTAACAGTACAAAATTTGGAGAAATAATTTATCATAACCTCAATATGTGTAGTTGCGATCTCACTGGACATCGACACCGTAACGTCCTTGCAGTTTCCGAATGCATTCAACCGTCCTGCACCAGCCTTGACACTAATGTTGACACAGTTACAGTTTCTGTCTCCTCGTTTATCGCAGGATAATTTTAGTCAAATGCTACCGGCCCTTTATACACCGTCGAGTTTTACTACTTATGAATTGAATGCCTATATAACATTTATCCGGGCACGTTTATTCACGTCACCAGTGCTTCTTGTAGGAGATTTTCTGTTCCAAACTTAACCTGATTCATACAACTCCCGTGTGTATCCAACTCAACATCATAAGATAATGAATTTAAATATTTTACTCAGCCTTCTCACGGTCGCAGTTAGTGACGAAACGTAAGAGACTACCATGAAACACTACCAACATTCTCAACTTAACTTTAACGAATGGTTGCTATTGGTTTTCAGTTTTTCTTTTTAAGGGCCAGCCCTGAATCCAACCAAAGAGTGAAATATATATGCGGTTAAAAAAAGGACGCTTAGAGACCACAAATAGCCAATTAACCCTTTTTTCTCAAGCAGTATTTCTAGGCTTCAAAAGTCTTTTCCAGGATATTGAGGTGAGAGGCTCGTTGGTGAAAGCGGGTTTTAGTGACACGTTATTTCAAAGCGTGACGACAGTATGTGAGAAAGAACACTTATCAAAAACGTGGTTGCACTCCACATGTTGTTTCGCGGTAGTGCTTTAATTATATTGAAATTTGATTCTTAAGCTCACCGTTAGTGCTAGAGGCCTGCAATCAAAAGATTTAATTTTCTTCTTAGCACAGTCTATGCTTACAGACTTCGCCACTTTCAGCATTGAGGTTTAGTATGGCAACGCTTCTCAAAATAGCTTGACAAAAACACCGCTGAAGTTCCCCGGCTTCCTTCGTGCGTTTATATTTCAAGTACTTTTCTTTGCTTCTCAGTAAATGCTCTCAGCTTTTAAACGCCTCAGTTAGGCGTGATTTGAGGGGTTCCGTTTTCTGCTAGCCAGAGCCGTACTTCACAATTCCAGCTGTCAAACGACAAAGAGAGCCACAGAGAAATATGACTCGCTTTTTTTCGCACTAAATAGGTTCCGAGCCTATAGAAATATTGGAGACCTCGGAAGACGACAAGAGCTCGGCGGATAATCTGTGGATAGGCACGGTAAACCGAGACGTCAGCGTCCACAGCGAAGGTAACACACGACGTTTTGGTGCCATTTTCACATTTCTGAATGCAAGCACACACCACTGTTTGTTGGAATAACGTATATCTGTCTGCATCTGGGTACACACGCTTCCTGTGCTACGTTTAATGTAAATATGGAGGTCGCACGTTGCTTCTCAACCAAATAAGACATGAGTCGAAAACGAAATCGGTAAAATAAAACGTCACTTTAAGCCTGGTAGGTGCAACGAGGTAAAGAAGGTGTCACGCACGAAACGGGAGAATGGTAGAGGAGGAAGGCCGACCTTTCAGTGGTTCTTTAACGTGCATTGCAATATCACCACGGCGGCTATTTCAAATTTTAGTCTCAAAAAACCTCCGCTGCGGGTGCCACTATTCAACGCCATGAACACGATCTCAAGCTGCAGATAACCATTGTGGCCGAGCCGCCGCGGTGGGGTGAGATTCCGAAAAAATTCACATGCAATGAGTCCGCGACCTATGTTGGAAAGTCCCTACAGTAAGTTCACTATCACGGAACTATAAGGAAAGGCGTCTGTGTCACTTCTGGAAGGCATGCCTGAAGTCTAAGTAAAACAAACCTTTAACCACGCAGAGGAGGAATCGTGAAAAGGAATACAACTGATTGACTTATTTGCGGGCAAGCTGTATGCAGGTACAGAGTGTGCATTTGCAATTTCATATCTCAGTAACATATTCAGGCGAAAACAGGTGCCTGAAAATGACAAAAAAAATGAAGATATGTGAAGGCACGTTCAGCTCTCCTCAATGACCGCTGAGGCTTAACTTCTCTGCAGGAGTTAGCTTCAGTCGACCGCGTTAAGGCCAAGATACTTGAAAGAAGGCTCGCCTGAGCCGTATTAAACATTCGTAAATAGTTTTGAACAAGTTTGGCATTAATCGCGAAATCCTATATTCCCTATTATTATTGGGTAAGTCGCATTCGGACGAGCGTTCACGCCCAACGTGAATGGCCGTTCTGAAAGGCACAAAACTCGCAAAGCAGCTCGTGGCTCAGCTCATCTTGCCTTCTATGCCTCACTGGGGTCTATGAAGTCTATAAATAGCAACTTTCTGTATCGCCTGTGCACGTAATCAGCGCTCTACTTTTGAAGATCCGCTTTCATGAGAAGAAAATTGCGTGATTCGTTGTGTCTGTGCGCGGACTGTGCATCTGTGGGTGACGTGTAGAATTTCACTCACTCACTTCGATACGATTTACCCACTACGCATTCACCCAGCATACGTGACCACTTGTTCCCCCTCACTTATTTTTAACGCCCTGCGCCTGAAACCAACCAAACAGTGAAGACGTATATGCCATTGCAAAGAAGCAAACTTTTAGGCCACAAATACCTAATTAACTGTTTTTCTTCATGCAGTATTGCCCAGGTTTTAAAAGCATTTTCGCAGGATCCTGACCTTAAAGGCTTGTTGGTAAAAGCGCGCTTTCATGGCACATTACTTCACCGCGTGCAAATAATGTGTCTGAAAGGACTCATATGAGAGCACGAAGCTTTATACCAGTGCGTGCCGCTCAGTGCACTGTTCCTTCAAACTGTGATGCTTGTATATCAAAAACACCCTGCAATTTCTTTATTTTCACCCGTGACTGTAATCACGGCGCCCTGGAAAACGTGGTTGTACTCCAAATGTTGTTTCTCGCTACAGATTTAAGTGTGCTTTTTATGCTTGAGCTCACGGTTAGTGCTAGAGGCCTGCGAACATAAATATCTTTCGTGTTCTTTGCACACTCATTCTTTACAGACTGCCACTTTTTGCATGAGCTTTAGAATGGAACTGCTTTCTAAAATAGCTCGACAAAAACACATCTGGCTTCCTTCGAATATTTATATTTTCCGTACGTGTCTTTGTTTCCGTATAAATGCTCTAAGCTTTTAAATGCCTCAGCTAGGCGGAGTATAAAGAGCCCGTTTTGTGCTAGCCAGCGCCGCACTTCGATTGTCCAGCTTGCGATCTCAAGGAGAGCCACATACCTATATGAGTCGCTTGTTTTCGCGCCAAATAGGTTCCGAACCTAGAGAAATCTCGGAGATACTTGATGACTACGAAAGTCCGGCGGAGATACAGAGGAAGTGGATGGTAAAGCGAGACGTCACCTACTTCGGCGAAGGGAACACACGGCGTTTCGGTACCATTTTAACTTGTCATGATTGAGTTGAAGGGCACGGCACTGCAAGTTGAAATAACGTATATCGAACTACGCCAGGGTACGCGCGGCTAGGCTAAATGTTAACCGTTAGGTTGCTCGTTGCTTGCGCACTGAATGAGACTTGAATCTAAGACTAGATCGGCAAACTAGAACGTGGCCTGAAGTATACTAGCTGCAGCGAGCTTCTGGAGGCATTACGTAGGAAATGGGGGAAGGAGGCAGATGTTTGGAGATTAACCCCAACCTTCCAGGGGTTCTTTAATGTCCATCTAAATGCTAGTACGGCGATGATTTCACATTTTGGGCCCAATCAGCTTCCGCTTCGGGGACCGATAATCTAGCCTGCTAACTCGATCTCCAGCAGCCGACACGGCGTCTTGAGAAACCCAAAAATCACCATGCATCAAAATCATTATGCGTGTTGAACGACCGTAATCTTTTTTTGCAAGATCACTCTACATTGCATTAGCTAGCCTGGACGGCAGTCACTATGAGCCTCTCGACTGCGCTCCCGGCTTGTGACATGCGGAATGGATTTTGAAGCGTTCCACAACCTGAGATTGCGTACTAATGTTCTGCGGTTTACCTCTATAGCGTGATGTATCAGGCCCGCACACTCAATGCAAGCCAAGAGTTTTAGTTTAATACCGGCCATGACACTTCTTAACGTTCTCTTGGTGGAAGATCAGCCACTTCAGAACTGGATTTCCGCATTTGACCTAAACTTTTTTTTTCGCAGAAACGCCTGTTGAGCTTTTCCACTCGCGTGTAGCACTTCCGCAGTTGTGTTCTTAACGCTTAGACGGCCGGTGCCTCGCGATCGACACAGACTGTAGAAATGTCAGTGTTCTGCTCCCTAGAGCGCATAAATATCTTTCAGTATCGCTCAAAGTGCATTTCTACCATATTTCTAAAAGCTATGCCAAACTGTCAACTGCCAGGGATGCAGAAGCTTGGCCTGCCTGCGGCAACTGCATAAGTTAAATATACCGACAAAACAACAATTAATTTCAACTGGCTAAACTGGCGTTGGCATCTAACGGAATGGACTTGAATATCGTTATTAATTTTTTTTTCGCGTGACTGTACACGTGCTGAGAGTTCTAATAATGGTTCACAGTTGAGTGTATATTGTTAACAGTAATAATACAGCAGTCGCAGTTTTCTTAAAAAGTAGCGAATTTTTTTTTACAATTCTACAGGGCAAAGTGCCGAATGAAACGCTAGAAGGACACAACGTTTATCCTACGTTGCCATCAACAGCGATTTACAGGAATAATCGGCAGAAGAAAACGGCTACTTGTACTTGCCGTTTAGAAATTAGAGGTATTCCAGAAGGGGATACGCAAATTAAGCTGGTCGTATACATTTGGCGAATAGTCCTTCGACTGCGAGAGCAACAAGCCGCTGGAAGACAAAGCTGTATTTTGATTATCACCAACCCATGCCGATTTTCCAGGCTTGTAGGTACATAATTTCAGTGGCAGTTCGACACATATGCGAAGAAGTTTGCGCAGTTGTGCACTGCAAATCTCTGGAACATGTTGTGGTAGCGCTGACCTGCTCCTGCGGCTGTAAATATCTTTAACCATATAACTTGCTCGTGTATATAACGGACCGCATCTGTCGAGACAGAAACGAGAACCGGCAGTACTGAGCCCGCTGAATAGCGCAAACACCGGTGCGGCGCGGAAGTATTTCCCCATTTGTCTCATCTCGTTATCCAGACTACTTTCATTCGGCACGCAGAGAACCTATTCGGCTGCCCTATTGACGAAGGAAGGTGCTTCGACCACTGTAATAATAAAGCATATGACGGCGGCTACTGCGGTGGGTCTTACCGAGCTACATGCATCTGCCACAAAAATGGGCAAGCGGTCCTGCCCTCGGTCTCTACCGAACACTTGAAAATCGTTCCGCAATAAAGGGGCACATGAAGAATCACCAAATGAAAAACCAGCCTTTCCGCCAGCTACTATAAGTGGTATGACTTCTTCCTATACACAGGTTGCGTGAGCAAAGAGTTGAGGCAATTATATCATGAAAGTATGCTGGTTTTGTGCCAACAGCACTTCGATATCGTTAATGCTGGTAAGCATGCATTAATCGGTCGGTGTAATATCAGAGGTAATATATTGGTCTTGTAATTATCTTCGAGAGATACGCGAAACTTCTCTCTTATTTATGGTGCAATGCAACCAAATAAAACTATCTGAAGTGTGAATAATGGATACCAGCCGACGGCGGTAAGACTACAGAAGGACGTTCTTGTGAGGCTTTGTTAAGTCGTATATATGCATGGGTATTCAGTAAGGCGTTCATTTTTAATTCCAAAGCATTACTAGGCCATATCGGCGAAAAGGTGTCCGCAAAAGTGCCCGATAAAAGCGTTCGCAAAATGTGTCCGCAAAATGTAAAAGTTAATGAGATCAGAGAGCTCGAGACATGAGAGCTACTGCCCCCTTTCCTTTAGTCAAAAACTTTTCCTTTCCTGAAAACACATGCTTTCGCGGGGATGAAGTGTCCACCGCGATGTCAAGATCTGGGGGCTACTCTGCCCTTTCCTTTCATCAAAAACGTTTACCTTCCTCAAAACATATGCTTCCGCATTCCTCCACGTAAACAGTTTTATGTGCCCTCTGAATTTTTGTTGTCTTTGAGATAAGCAGAGTTGAGGCCCTTATTTGCATTTCACTTCACGTTCATTCAACTACCTACGATACGTATCGCAATGCATGGTATCTGTAGGAGGCCAGGAGCGTACTTATTGAGACCCAGCTTGTCGGGTGGCTGCAAACTCCTTGACGCACTCGCTTGCTGGTTGCAGGAGCGTTCACGGAAAAAGAATTTAACTACCGTAATAGCTTGCATTTATCAGCGATAGTTGCAAGCTACATTGTTAAGAACGGAAAACCAAATGTAATATTCTTCGCTCCTTAAAACTTACACCAATAAAATTGCACTAGTGCAGTTACGCAACTCTATGCCGGCTGTATAGGCCGTATGTTATGTCGGCCGCATTTTTTACTTTTAGCCGTCAACTGCTCAATGCTGCACTAGATTCTTTTTCTTATATCCTTACACCTTCGTGCACATGCTTTGGTGCCGAAACAGCGTGCAGAAAAGGAGATTACGCTGACGATAAACATTAAATAGTCAAGCGAAGAATTCAGGCCAGTGCGACAAGCAAGCAAGAATGCTGGTTGAATTTTCGGTAAGTTCGCTGTGCTTAAGATGATGACCATGCGGTGGCGGTTATGTTTTTGAATAAGTTGTATGCACAGCAAGGCCTGGCAGCGAGAAATATAGGTGCAAGCTATAACGGGCGCTGTGTACCCAAGCACATCCGCATGTGGTTTCGCGTGGATGCGGAAGGATGTGCGCACAAATGAAACGCTATCGGCGACTGAGGTGCTGGTTTGCTGCTGTGTGCGGTATTTATATACTCTGAGGGGGGTACAAAGTCGCACGAAAACCCTTATTATTTCCGCGGTCATATGCGCGTGCGTCAGCAATCGTGCAACAACCAGCCAAGCGCGTCACGAACTGTTTTCATAAGTTCCGGCAGTGTGTTTGCAATACCATACAGTAGGTGCCGCACACGGAACCGACATTCCTCACGTGTGTGCAATTTCCAGCCCTGTCAGTGAAAATGCGCATGGAATAACAAAGGTTAAAAACAGAATAGTTTATTAACCTTCTGCTCATAGTTCATCGCTCGCTCCGTTGACGAGTTGTGGAACGCATACTGCCATTGTTTTATTTGGCTAGGGACGCTAAGAATATTTAGAGATAACAAAAAGTAGGTTTGTGTTAAGATCTTTTTCCAAATTATTTGCGCTGCTATTTTCTGCACATTTGCATTGCCATATAAGTTCTTTCAAGCACTTTTTTCACTTGCTTACTTCCGAATAATTCAAGCACGCACTCTCGTTGGGGTGAACAGTTTCTGCACTCCTTGCAAACCTCGGACCCCGCATGCAATCTGTTTAGAAAGAATCAAAGAAGAAATATTCATTCGGAGATAGCATAGGCTAGTCACAAATTCAACCTTTGTGGATTCTTATGGCCACCGTTGCGATGTTCGGAGGACATGCAGAGGCGTCATCGTGTACCTCCGTAGTGCTAGTCCTGGTGGCAATAATTACAGCGTGCCAGGGACTTTCCGTAAAATTCCTTGATTATCTCGCCGTCCTGAGAAGATCTAATCGTGAAATCACTTGAGGAAAGGCGCATCGTATTTTAGGAGAACTCATATGTAACTGGCAGGCGCACAGGAGTCTTGAAAAGCGTCCCACACTGACCACTTTTCTTTCGTAAGCTTTCCTTCGCTCTTACGTTTTTGGAAAACGCTAGCGGCCTACAAAGAAAGGACACACATAAACGACGATGCCCTTTTTCATGTGTTTGTGTGTGTCCTTTCCTTGTACGCAGCTAGCGCTTTTTCAAAAACGTCAGAATGAAGCATAACATAGTGGATTCAAAGGCAATGAAAATGTGGCCGCAGGGAGCCAAAAGTCATGTGGCAAGGTGACCCAAGGACATTCACTGTAATAACCATGTTCGGGACATAGTTGGAGAACACCGGGAAAGGCCCTGTCCAAAACTGGACATCGTCCGGCTGTCGGCGAATATTAGTCAGGAGGCTTTCAACCTTGCTTCGTGACCAACAGCGCCCTGGGCTTTCTTAGCCGCTTTTTATGCAAGGCGACCCGTACGACCCGAGCTGATTACTGACGGCGCACCTGGATGGCGCCACGGGACCTATGTTGCCGGGGCGCGCGCAATACGTAATGACGGCCACTCACGCGGCACGGCGCAGTAGCCTCGCTCATTAAGTGCCGACAGGACTGCGCGTGCGTCGCCTTTCGGGCTTCAAGGCATTAATGTGGGGCCATAAAGACACTGTAATTCACGCATGCGCTGCTACGGCGGCAGCGGAGCATGTAGGCACAAGGGGCGGGTGAAGTGGAATTTCCGGAGATGTTGGTTTACGTTCGTCTCCTTGTTCGCCTCCTTGTTCGCAGCTAGCGCTTTTCAAAACGTCCGAATGAAATGCAAACTAGACTCATTTTTTTTTATCCTCTCAACCTTTTCCTCCCATGTAGGGTAGCAAACGAATTATTCTTCCGGTTGACCTCCCTGTCTTTCCTCTTCTTCCTCCTCCTCCTCTGTTCTGGCTTCGAAGTCTCCCGTGGCGCCCCGACAAAGGGAGCCGAAAAGTTTTCATGCCTAACGCTGCGTGGTGTGCCAATAAACCCAACCAGACTTGTTCCTTCGAAGGGGCACTAAGGACATTAATCGCTTTTGCTGGAAAAACGAGGCCACCGTTTTTCTGCCAAAACTCCGCGGCCTTGGGTGGAGCATGGAACGCGGCGAGCAGATAAGCATAGCATAGTGGATTCAAAGGGAATGAAAATGCGGCCGCGGGGAGCCAAAAGTCAGGTGGCAAGATGACCCAAGGAAGATGGCTGGAATAAAATTGTTCGGGACATAGTAGGAGAACACCGGGAAAGGCCCGTGTCCAACACTGGACATCGTCCGGCTTGTGGCGAATAATAGTCAGGGGGTTTTCAACCTCGTTTTTGCAAGTGAAGCAGTGAATCGCGAACGTCTCCGACAAAACTTTCACAGTAGTCCTCGTGCACAATGTTTCAAGCTCGAACGCTTCGGGGCTCACTCCAAGACACGCTGCAGTAAACTGTTTTTATTGAGCTTCATGTTTACCCGGTGTTCCAAATTATTGGGTATAGATTTTTCTTTTAAAAGCCACGACAGATACGACAATGCGATTTGTGCCGGTGAATTCCGGGGCATGGCTGATATTGTGTGTCTAATAAAACTCTGAATTAAGCGACCAATTAATTAAATTTACCTAATCAACTTTAATCTTTAATTTAAAGTGCAACATTCTATTGCCAAACTGAAGGTCGTCAACATCGAAGGTAAGCCGTTCCTTAAATTTTCTTAATCGGCAGTGTAATTCGAAATCATCATCATCATCAGTCTGACTATGCCCACTGCAAGGAAAACGCCTCTCCGACATTTCTTGTTCGCATTTCTAAAGCAGCCAATACAGATGCCGTTTGTGTATTGCATCACGTAGAAGCAGTTAAAGAAACTACCGCGGCAAAACTATGCTCAGACATTTTATAAACGTGAAATTCGGAAAATCCAACGCAACGACCGATGAAATGCTTATTTTTTACGTTCGCTAATTCCAATCACATCGCCGATTAAGAACATTTAAAAACTGGGCTCCTTTTTGATGTTGCTGGCCTTCAGTTTGGCAACAGAATGTTGCCTCCTAAAATAAAAAAAAGATGGTCGATTTGTGTAGTTAGACCAACTGCTTTTTAGGTACGCTAACAGTTCGGTTCTCACTTCGGTTCCGGTGTTTAGATCCAGTGTTAACGGGTGGCCGTTGTTGAGATAGCGATAATGGATTATGGTTCATACATTCGGAATTGCTCATTCTCTACATTCATAGATCCGTGGGAGTACTCCTGACACTCCTGCCGCAGGAGCTTATTGGTTTACATTCATTTTATGGCAGCTCCACCATACTATATGTCACTCCTGCCGCAGTGCTGCAGCAGTCAAGCAATGAGCGGCTGCCCTTCTATGGCAGGTGCTGCCATCGGTGGGACTTGGGGTGCTCGGGTTGGGCTGCGATCCAGGTTGGTCTTCCCAGCCGCTTCTCACGATTGAAAAAGCTGACGCCTGGCATGGTAGGCCTACCACTGGGTGGGCAGATGAGCAGCCTGCTACAAAACAGACAGACAGACAGACAGACAGACAGACAGACAGACAGACAGACAGACAGACCGACCGACCGACAGACAGACAGACAGACAGACAGACAGACAGACAGACAGACAGACAGACAGACAGACACCCAGAGAACGGTTAAACAGTGGACGGTAAAAGTCCTAGCGCACTAAAATAAAAAAGTTGATAGGTAAGTTTAGTTAAATGATTGTCTAATTATAGCGCTTTATTAGGTACAAATTATTCGCCATACTGCAGAATCCACCTGCACAAATCGCATTGTCGTATCTCTGCATTGGATAATGTGGTTTCGACGCGTTCGTACCTGGCTATCCACTTATCGACGTTCCACCGCCGCAGTGGCTCAGTGGTTATGGCGCTCGGCTGCTGGCCCGAAAGACGCGGGTTCGATCCCGGCCGCGGTGGTCGAATTTCGATGGAGGCGAAATTCTAGAGGCCCGTCTACTGTGCGATGTCAGTGCACGTTAAAGAACACCAAGTGGTCGAAATTTCCGGAGTCCTCCACAACGGCCTCATAGCCTGAGTCGCTTTGGGACGTCAAACACTCATAAACCAAACCAAACTTCTCGACGTTCTCGCCAGCGGCGCCTTAAAAGGTACTTCTCGACGTTCTCGCCAGCGGCGCCCGAAAAGGTGTCGGGTCACAGGGATGAGCCACCGCCACTATATTCGACAGCGCCGAAGTAAATAACAGCCAGGCTTCACACAAAGCGTGGCTGTAGAACTGCCCAGTTTATAGCGGTCATGGAACAAAACAGTGCTGGTTTTCTGACTGTATACAGTATTTGCCATGCGAACAGGCACATAATGATTGTATTCGTGCCCATGAATACGCTGATGAAACTTTAAAAATTTGAATATCATATAAATTTTCAGTGTTCTGCCTCAGTTAGCTATTTAAAATAAGAGATTGCCACATCAGGGATGTGCCAAATTACCCTGCAATATTCATTGGTTGATATTTATGAAAAATAAAAAGAAGGCTATAGTTCGCAAATATCTGCCGCATTTTTGCTCACTCTCGCCTACATCACATCGTTGTTGGAGGAGTACAGTAAGGGCAATCCCATATCTTATTTTGCGGCGAAACGGCGAGTAACGAACATGGCGCGCACGGAGCTAGGAATTTGCCAGAGTAATAAAGACACCATACTTTCAAAACTACGTTCGGTGCTAATGGGGCTAATTTACAGATCATTTTTGAACTTCACACTGGCACCGTAACCACGCTGTGAAAGGGGTATCAATAGCACATATGAGAACAAATGCTGGAAACTCTATTTCACCTTCGTACGCAAACTGGCCCTTCTTCGGCAGACTTTAATTTATATTTATGTATTTACGCGTGTAGAAGCTTCTGTGAGAGTTTTTGGACATCAAGGGAAATTCATAAATAAATCAAAAGTCTTCTTTGCTATCTCCCTGAGAATACCTTCGGGCTATATGTATTTGAATATGGTAATGATCTGATACTCTAAATAACGTTTTGCGATTATACGTTTAGTATAATTTGTGTACCAGCATGGGGAAACCTGATGAAGACGTTCCTTTGTGACAAACTCAGCAGAGAAAAGTAATTAACTATATGAGGCCTATTTTACGTATACAATCTGTAAGAGCAGTTCATCAAAGCAAGGCCTTCCACATGCTCGAGGGATTTCCCACGCACGTACAAACAGCGCATTTCATTTGTTCGCTATTGGCGGTGGGCCATTCGGGTTTGAAATTGCATAGATATGGACGCTGCCTTTCTGCAAGACATTTCACTGCGCAGTATACCAGCAGCCCTACACCACTTCTCCCGAGGAATGCCGCGAGCTGAAACCAGTCAATCATAAGTGCGGGCGACTACTGACGTCTCTCAGGTCTTGAGTACATCTTACTGGGTTTTATCATGGTCCTTGCTTTTCCGTTCTTTATAGCATATATGGTGTCGCCTTTCTTAGCCTTGTGGTCGTTTGGGTCGAGCTACTTACATTTAAGTTTGTCTTACCAACTACTTAAGCAGCAAGGTTTACTCCAGATGGTATACGCCAGCATGCCAGCGAAGCATTCAACCACAGGATGCATTGGTCATTGTCATCACCAGGACTTTACATTCCGACGCCACAGTTTGTACTGCGTTATTGCGTTTTTCCAGATTTCGCTCTTAAAGCACAGCGCTCTAGAAACTAAGATACAAAAGAGACGAGTTGCTAGAAATAAAAAGCCCTTTTCCATACTTCACCGCCAGCGGCTACCGACCGCCTTTGCGCTGCAGGGCGCACGAGTATGCTCGAAATATACGAGTATGCACGAGTATGCTCGGACTTCGATGGGACTCTTGTGACTGCGCCCTTCTCGATTCAGTTCATAATGCATGAAGAGCACAAAAAAAAACGATTCTGGCCAGCCTGCAAGACATACCAGACCGAATGCTTGTGTCTGTTCGTTGCGCGAGTCATTGGTCGTTAGCGAGGTAGACGAAGAATTTGCGATGCGCTGATGAATGGTGCATAATGGCCTGCATGGGGGGCGAGGGTAAGAGGTCTAAACCACAGCAAAAGTTTGGTATAGCTTCTGTCTCCGCTTCAACTGTCGAAGCAGCATCGAATATGCTTGCAGCTTGGTTTACTCTTTTGCCTTCCCCTTTCCAAAATGGCAAAGTTTCTAAAAGGCCTTTCCCACCGCTGCCCTCCCTCTTCGCTGTGACGTTTTCTCCCAGAATTTTGCGTTTTAAACCACTCAAGTCCTGCCGTATCAGGAGTTTAGCGCTGTCGTGTTCTCGCACGCCGTATTTTCGAAAACAAGAAGGAAGAAAAGCTTGTTCTCTCTTCTCGAAAGCCATGAACACAGCGCTCTTTATTAGGCCTATAAATGGCTTTTAAGAATTAAATACAATATTTCGGGAAGTAAAACCGAATGCCTAAAGCCAAGCTGCATAAATGGAGCTCTACAACATGCTACATAGTGGTTCAACATGCTACATAGTGGTGAGCGGTTCTGCGGATACACACGTGCTTTTAAAGCGGTTTTTGCGTTGTACTAGCACTAGGATTCTTGTTGACATTGCGTATGTGCGCAGTTTTTATCGTGTGTTTATATTTTCTTCCAAATAAAAATTCAGTTGTAAATTCAGCGCTGGTTTGAGTGTCTTGTCTCTTACTTGGTCTGTGTGTGTTTGCGCATTTGAACCACCACTATGCATCAACACCAACTAACCCAATCTGCAGTTCTTCCATATATGACGCTCGTGAGTGCTCGAAGCTTGTCTGTATTCGGTTTTCAATCTGTTGCTGCTAGAACATTGCCTGTACCCTTGCTCCCACTGTGTAGCTCACCATGGGCGTGTAGCCCACCCTAAGTAGTATCCAAATCAGTTTTTCTAACTTCAACAATGCCGTTAACCTCGGCGCTGTGGCCCAACAAATTTTGGCTTTTTCGAGGAGTTACATGCACTCGAGAGATTGCTTTGCCTGCAAGCTTTTCGAAGACTCATATATTTCATTTCGATGTAGCCAAAATTTGCTGGACCATGGCGCCGAGGGTAACCGCGTTTTCTAAATTATAAAAACTGATATGGATATTAATTAGGGTGGCCTACTCGCCTCTCACTAATTAAGGAGACTATAAATCATAGTTAAAAAGTGAACTATTAAATATTAGTTAACCAGCTTGCTAGTTAGCAAGTTTTAGCGGTGTTCTGATCTAGAACACAGCTGACAATGCTACTCTGAAAATAGCGCTTTTTAAACTCAAAAAGCAGATTCAAGATTTAAAAATAATGTAGCCTTAGGTGAAACAAAGTGTATAAGTGTGGAGAAACTTGCATGCACAGAAACCCTATGAAATTATAATCGCTTCGCAATTACTTCCGACCAGGCTTTTACGGAAAACATTGCCCGTCATATGCCACCAGTGCAGGTAAATTTAACACTGCGAAGGGCGAACAGGTGGAGCATATTTATTGTCTCAGTTATGTTGTGACCACAGTTACTTTCCTATATAACAAAAATAAAACCTACCCTGCCTTGCTCACTTTTTAAACGCTGTGATAGTAGTGGAACGCAGCGAGTTGTGATATTTTTGCAGTGACAATCGGTGACAGTGCAATTTTAATAAAAAGGTCCCATAAAATTCAGTTTTGATGCTGATACTGAGCTCAATACTATTGGTTTTATGGCACTAAATTGCATAGCACCCGGTCAAACAGCGGAGGGGAATTCAAGCCCCAGCTAGGTGAGTGATCGTTTTTGCGAAAAGTTAGTGTTCCTGTGCGCCGACTGTCGCAATTTTATTTTACAAATGATATGCATAAGCGCAGCTATGTTTTGGGAGGCGGTCCGTCTATGCTCGCGTTTCATTTTCGAGGTGACCCAAAATGAACTATCTCTTAGAACTGACATCGATTTGCAAACAAGCATCCGATAGGGCTCAGCGAACCGCGACAACGTGAGCAGAGCACGATTGGCAGAATAGCGTTGAGAGCACCTGGTCGAATGCTGCTCCAAAGAGACATGAACAGGGATCTCTCACTTCCGAGCGCCAGTGACTGCTGCCGAGCTCACTGCTACTGTCCAAATAGGCTTTGATGAGATTGTGTACCTCCGGAACATGTTTCCAAACTTGACAGTAGAGACGACGATCGGCACTTTAGACCTACATGAATTTTTTAAAAACAGGTGAGATTCACTAAATGTAAAGTGTTAGAAAAATTTTACCCAATAACGCTGTCGGACGACATAACATGCATTATACGGGATTTGAGTATTATATTCAAATATCGCCGTCACGGTGGCTCAGTGTTTCTGGTACTCTGCTGGTGCCCCGAAAGAGTTTGAGTTGGAGTTTATTTCCACAAACAAATATGTACAATGGTTGTGGGGGATACAAGGGGGAAAAGAGAAGGCCGCCACCGTCTGGTTGACGTTGAAGTAACGAGCGTTACCTGTTTGGTTTACTAGATGAAGAAAGCGAAGAACGCACCACTCGTCTGGTGAAACGCAATGTAATACCCCTTGAAACTGGGTGGATTGTCATCATGCTTGGCTACGCGTGTACGCACGCCGCCTAGCGGAACAATCGCCGCCTAGCGCCATCTATCAGACAAATTACGATGCACGTCTACCAATTGTCCAGTGGCACCCCCTGAAGATAAGTCCCAAACAGAATTTGCTTCGTTAGGGGGGTTTAGGTGGGCCTAGAATTCGGCTTGCGGTGTGATATGGATACGCTTCAATTACTAATTGCGAGTACACAATGCTTACCTTTTATTTAATTGTGGTTTTATTTCCATACCACAACTCGTGGTGTCCTATCCTTCTTTGTCCCTGTTTCTTCTGCGCATGTACAAGACTGCAATGCACCAACTAGCCCAAAGGTCCGTGCTCTTTATCTCCCAATCCAGTTCAGTATACAACTGTCCCCGGATGGGTGCCCGTTGTGGTCGGAGTATATACCGGGTGTCCCAGCCCACTTATACCTGATATTTGATTTAATATCTACTGCTGTTCCTTGGCCCCAAGATATTAAACCATATTTTTGGAATATGGCGGAGTGCTAGACGCACTCTGGCACGGGTCGGCCCGGCTATTGCTCTGCCTCCGGGATTGCCCCGGGGCCTATGGGCCTAATACCGCGCGGCGCGTTTTCTTTCTATCTTTTCTCTCCTATCCTTTAACTCTCCTACTTAGAGCACGCGGCAGCGAGCGTGGCTCGGCTTGAGCCAGTAGGCATGTTCCCTTCTTCCTGTCAGCAACAGCAGCAGCTGCAGCCCAGCTAATTTGTACCAAGGGTTAAAAAAAATCAGAGGCAGGCGAGTGAAACCAGTTGCATATTGGTGACAGCCATTTTGCGCGCCACTGGCAAGTTTTTGTTTCGCAAACAATTAATAATTAATTAAGGTTAATTATCTAAATAAATATTCACTTTAGACAGCAAATTGCACTTGAAGAGTTGTCGAGCACCTTCAGAAACCCCCATTCCACCATTTACGATAAGGAAATCCTCACGTCCTTTTCTCCCAGCTCCAAAGAAAGCCCGCGAAATACAAAATAAATCACTTGACTAACGAACTTTCGCGCCACGATCGTGCTGCTATCAAGCGTCGTTTGAGCAAACGAAATCGCTGGAGCCTTGGCTCGACGGCCCCGCAGCAGCGGCAGGCCGATAAGTTGGCGGCGGCAACTCGCACCGTCATGTGCGCCACTGGCTGACGCAGACGAGAAACCACCGCCATCGGCCTGCCGCTGCTGTGGGCTGTAGGCGATTTTGTTTGCTCAAACCACGCTTGAGAGCAGTACGATAGTGGCGCGCAAGTGCGTTAATCACGTGTTTTATTTTGTATTTCGTTGGTTGTTTTTTCTGGAGCAGGAAAAAAGACGCACGTGAGGATTTCCTTATCGTTCATGATGAAAGTGGGGTTTCTGAAGGTGCTCGACAACTCTTCCTATGCAATTTGCTGTCTAATGTTAATATTTATTAATTAAGATAATTAATCTGTATTAAATTATGCATTATTTGCGAAACAAAAATTGCCTGTGGTGCGCAAGATGGCTGGCACCAATATGCAACTGGTTTCATTCGCATGCCTCTAATAATTTATTTTTTAACTTTTGGCTCAAGGTAGCTGGGACACCCAGTATAGCGGAATGAATGTATAGATGTATACCGGTTCCTTAACAGGACAGTTTTCCTACCCGTTTTAGGATATTTTTGATGAGGGGGGGGAGAAAGAAAAAAGAGGGACAACAAATTTTATTGGCCGCAGTGTTGGATTCCAGAAACCGTAACTATGACACCATTTCGTCCCCTGTTGTCTTCATATTTCCACCTCTATCCACCATATTGGACCGTGACGTCATCATTGGCACGCTTCAGGTGCTGGTTTCTACAATGCTATTGCAGATGCCACTACAAGTCTCAATGCGAGATGCGCTATTTTCTAGTTGCAGCCACAGATGGCGCTTTGATCTCGGGGTGATAGGAGACCTCACGAAATCTCGAAACGTGGGGAGTAGTTGCTGCCACAGATGGCGCTGTGGTCAAGGGCTGTAGCAGACCCTACGAAATCTTGAAACGTGATGAGTAAGAGCCAATGCTCTTAAAAGCTGCTCAGGGGCCGCTTGACAGGCCCCATGTACCGTTACAGTGGCTGCAGCAGGGCGGAGAGAAGGCTTATGAATATACTAAATGTTAAAACAAAGGCAAAACAAGAAATCTAAAAAGATAAAATTCAAAACAGTAAACGAGAAAATAGAACAAAAAATAAAAACGCCGTACACAGCTTATTTCAGAACATAGTCATGCGTACAAAAATATTTCAAGCAGGTTTCTTGCAGAAGAACTGAGCACGTAGTTGTTACATTGAGTAAGGTCATTTGGCAATTTCGGCAACCTGTAGCTTAACATTTGTTCACCATAATTAGTTCGCGGATGCGGAACACACCAAGTCTTTGGAGCTCGAGTAGTGTAAGGGGCTACGCGTGTTGTGAGATTATCGAGAGAGCAAAGATTATCTATTCTATTCTTTGTGTCTTTACGGTAGAATAAAACTAGACGGTGATTCAATAAGGCGGGAAGTATCAGGGTTCTAACATCACGGAAAAGAGGAGCAGAATGAAAGTCCTGAGGCTTATTGCATGTGACGCGGAGAACTTTTTTCTGGATGACAAGCAGTCTGTGAATGTTTCTGCAGGTTGTTGTCCCCCATACAAGACAGCAGTAATTAAGATGAGTGAGGAAAAGTGCGCTAGATATAAAGAGTCTTATGGAAAAGAAAAACATCTGACAGAACGGACTAGACCAGCACTGAGACAGTTTACCGGTGTGAAAATTTATATGAGAGTGCCACGACATATTACGATCAAAGTGCACGGCCAAACATTTGAATGTTCGTAAAGCTTCAATTTCAAAACTATTTAGTAGTATATGTCTAGGTAACGCAGTGTTCATGTTTTTCGATTGAAAGAGTAAGGCTTCAATTTGAACGGTGTTTATTATCAGGACGTTTTCAATAGACCGCAGATGTAACTTAGAAAGCACTGGGTTTGCATGTAGGCATACATCATCTGGAGATTTGGAGGAGAAGAGAAGTGTGGTATCATCAGCATACATAATGAATGTGGTATTGGGATCAATGTTAGTGAGATCGTTAACGACAATGTTAAACAATAGCGGACACAAAATGCTTCCTTGCGGGAGACCTACAACAAGAGGAAGTACGTTAAATGATATCCCATTGGCATGCACAAACTGCCTTCTAGGACTTAGGTATGATTCAATTAAGTTGAGGGCGATGCCACGAATGCCATAGTAAGACAATCTGCAAAGCAGTTGTTTATGGCCAATGGAAGCGAAAGCTTTGGGCAATCGGACAAGAGCGCCTAATGTTAATAGGCGTTCCTCAAAATTCTTTAGGATTAGCTCTTTCTGTTTAAGGAGTGCCAGTTCGGTCGACATGCCTTTGCAGAAGGCGTGTTGAAGCGGGGTTATTAACTTATGCTTATCGGGAAAGCTACATAGCCTACAAGAAATGTTCTGAAGTGCTTTGGAAAAAAATTAAAATGTGGAGATGGGCCTATAGTTAGAAATTTGAGCTTTGTCAGCTTTTTTGAAAAGGGCTAGCACCTTTGCCATCCGCATTCTTTTTGTAAATTGGCCTGATGAAAGACAAATATTGTAAACATAAACAAGAACCGGTTAGATTAGGTCAAGGATATACCTCACGGGCCCAATCTGCAGGTCATCGACATCACAGGCAGTACTGTTCCTCAGTTCTTTAAAAAGGATTTTTAATTCGCCTTCGTTTGTAGGGTGAAGAACGGTGGATTCTGTGCAGTGTGCATTAATATAACGGCATGCATTCACACTACCGGTTTGGCGACAGTCGAGTTCCCCCTTCAGGCGGTGATGAGAGGAAACACCTTGTTGCTGATAAAATCGGGGTTTCTTAACCCCGTTGTTCTAACCGCAAACATTCACGTTATTCGAAGAAAGGAGAAGGTTAACTTTTTATTTACAACATAAATAAAACAAGAAACAAAGCAAGGAGAAAGCTGTTTACAACATGAGTAAACCGTTGATCAGACGAATTCAGCACTTGTTCAACCCAGAGCGCTTGTTTTTAAACCCTCCGTCTGCGCCCTTAGCGGGGACAGATTCCAAAAAGATTACAAGCGACACATCCACCTCACCAATCAATGGTAAGGGAAAGGAAAATAACGTTTTCGCCAACTAATCACAGATTGGGGAAAGAGTACTTATTAAACATTTGGGAAAGGAGAGGTTGCAATCAAATACACAAACAGCGCCAACGCGACCACCCTTTCCCACGGTATCCACGGCACGGCCGTTACTTTCCCCACATTGTCATCTGCTTTCTCCCTCGCACACGCGTCAAACGTATGCCGACGAGACGATCACTCAAGTTCTTCACAGAACGAATTGAAAGAGAAGACAGTCGTTACGAGAATAATGGGTCCCATGGTCACTCGGCTCCTACCCAGCCGTTATCTACTTCATTCCGGAAGCCTCGGCAACCCCTTGACAGCGCACACATGTCGACAGCTGTATCTGGTTAGGCTTCTTCCCGGCGGGTTATGTCCGTGACGGCGCGGAGTAAACAAGGACGTCCGCCGCAAGAAAGAGAGGCCGGGCCGGGACGGGTCCCTTTGTTGGCGACTTCCGACCCCATTGGAGCGGCCTTCCTTCCAAACACAAGACAAACGAGTTCGCGGAAAGGTCAGCGAACTGCGCAGCGACCATAAGTGCTGAAATGGTCATTAAAACAACCGGGACGTGCGTCGGTACTGATCTCTACGCCGTTCACAACAATCACAACAATGTGGATTTCGGGTGTTACCCTCGACTTTCGATTCATTCAATCATTTATCTTGTGCCATAATTTTCGGCTATTGTTTTGGCACACGAGAAAGGTCGCTTGAAAATATGAGGCTCTTGCCAAACGTAGTTTTTTTGTAAGCCGGTTACGAAATGACTTTAAAATTCGCAGAACCGCAGATTTTTCTTTTTTTTAAATAGGTCATTCGTGATCAACGGCTTACAAATTTGTGAAGATCTAGGCCTTCTGATACCCAGAGGTAAGTGTTTCTTATAACATGAAGTAAAAATATCAATGACGAGTTCATATGCGGTGTCCGCACATTGAGAGGCAATAACTTTGTGCATTTCTTCCCGAAAGTGGTCAAGGTTTTCAATAGTGATTGAATGAAATATAGCAGAACGCTCATATTTATTTTTACTTTACGATTTGAACTAAAAAAATTGGCGTGTGGTCGCTGATGTGATATGAAAGAAGACCAGACCTGATATCAGCCTGGCAAGAATTCGTGATGAAGAAATCCTGGCATGTTGAAGTGTCACAGGTAACTCTGGTAGGGCCACTTATGACATTTAAACAACCATTAGACCTTAGCAGCAGTTCAAATTCACACCTCACGGCAGTATCAGCACAGAAACCAATGTTGAAGTCACCACCACGTGTAATGTTGTACTGATAAATAGAGATGTATTCGAAAAGCCCTTGTATGAAGAGAAACACAATCTGAATTTCCTTGTGGTAGACGATAAAAAAGAGCGTAAATCGCACGGGCGTCCAAAACAGACAACACTATATAATCATCGGAAATAAATGACAATTCCTCGAGACATACCACGTTGAAATTGTTTCGCACTAGCATGCTGAACACGCCGCCACGTGAAACACTTCTGATTCTACCAAAACAGTCATAGTTTGGGGGTTGCCAGGGAGGAGTGCTGTGATCATGCCAAGTTTCATATAGCATAATAAAATGAAATTCCAGGTTCAACCTGCTAAACATCGCATCAAGCTCGGCCGACTTATTTCTCGCTCACTGACAGTTTACATGAATGCACCAAATGGATCCAATAGATCTGAAGTGAGAGCTCCCGATTCATGTCTCTTTGAAGCAGCATTCGACCAGGTGCTCCCAACGCTATTCTGCCAATCGTGCTCTGCTCACGTTGTCGCGGTTCGCTGAGCCCTATCGGATGCTTGTTTGCGAATCGATGCCAGTTCTTAGAGAGAGTTCATTTTGGGTCACCTCGAAAACGAAACGCGAGCATAGACGGACCGCCTCCCAAAACATGACCGCGCTTATACATATCTTTTGTAAAATAAAATTGCGACAGTCGGCGCACAGGAACACTAACTTTTCGCAAAAACAATCACTCACCTAGCTGGGGCTTGAATTCCCCTTCGCTGTTTGACAGGGTGCAATGCAATTTAGTGCCATAAAACCAATAGTATTGAGCTCAGTATCAGCATCAAAACTGAATTTTATGGGACCTTTTTATTATAATTGGACAGTCACCGATTGTCACTGCCAAAATATCACACCTCGATGCATTCCACTACTATCACAGCGTTTAAAAAGAGCAAGGCAGGCTAGGTTTTATTTTTGTTTTATAGGAAAGTAACTGTGGTCACAACATAACTGAGACAATAAATATGCTCCACCTGTTCGCCCTTCGCAGTGTTAAATTTACCTGCACTGGTGGCATATGACGGGCAATGTTTTCCTTAAAAGCCAGATCTGAAGTAATTGCGAAGCGATTTTAATTTCATAGGGTTTCTGTGCATGCAAGTTTATCCACACTTATACACTTTGTTTCACCTAAGACTACGTAATTTTTAAATTTTGAATCTGCTTTTTGAGTTTAAAAAGCGCTATTTTCGAAGTAGCATTGTCAGCTGTGTTGTAGATCAGAACACCGCTAAGACTTGCTGACTAGCAAGCTGGTTAACTAATATTTAATAGTTCACTTTTAAACTAAGACTTATAGGCTCCTTAATTAGTGAGAGGCGAGTAGGCCACCCTAAATAATATCCATATCAGTTTTTAGAATTTCGAAAACGCGGTTACCCTCGGCGCCATGGTCCAGCAAATTTTGGCTACATCGAAATGAAATACATGCGTTTTCGAAAAGCTTGCAGGCAAAGCAATCCCTCCAGTGCATGTAACTCGTCGAAATAACCAAAATTTCTTGGGCCACAGCGCCGAGGTTATCGGCATTGTTGAAGTTCGAAAAACTGATTTGGATACCACTTTGGGTGGGCTACACGCCCACGGTGAGCTACACAGTGGGAGCCAGGGTACAGGTAATGTTCTAGCAGCAACAGATTGAAAACCGAATACAGACAAGCTTCGAGCACTCACGAGCGTCATATATGGAAGAACTGCAGATTGGGTTAGTTGGTGTTGATGCATAGTGGTGGTTCAAATGCTCAAACACACACAGACCCAGTAAGAGACAAGACACTCAAACCAGCGTTGAACTTACAAATGATTTTTCATTGGGAAAAAGATACAAACACACGAAAAAACAGCGCACATACGCAATGTCAACAAGAATCCTAGTGCTAGTACAAGGTAAAAACCGCTTTAAAAACACGTGTGTATCCGCAGAACCGCTCACCACTATGTAGCATGTTGTAGAGCTCCATTTATGCAGCTTGGCTTTAGGCATTCGGTTTTACTTCCCGAAATATTGTATTTAATTCTTAAAAGCCATTTATAGGCCTAATAAAGAGCGCTTTGTTCATGGCTTTCGAGAAGAGAGAACAAGCTTTTCTTCCTTCTTGTTTTCAAAAATACGGCGTGCGAGAACACGACAGCGCTAAACTCCTGATACGGCAGGACTTGAGTGGTTTAAAACGCAAAATTCTGGGAGAAAACGTCACAGCGAAGAGGGAGGGCAGCGGTGGGAAAGGCCTTTTAGAAACTTTGCCATTTTGGAAAGGGGAAGGCAAAAGAGTGAACCAAGTTGTAAGCATATTCGATGCTGCTTCGACAGTTGAAGCGGAGACAGAAGCTATACCGAAATTTCTCTGTGGTTTAGACCTCTTACCCCCGCCCCCCATGCAGGCTATTATGCACCATTCATCAGCTCATCGCAAATTCTTCGTCTACCTCGCTAACGACCAATGACTCGCGCAACGAACAGACACGAGCATTTGGCCTGGTATGTCTTGCAGGCTGGCCAGAACCGTTTTTTTTTTGTTGTCTTCATGCATTATGAACTGAATCGAGAAGGGCGCAGTCACAAGAAACCCATTTCTGAATTATCTATTCATAAGCCTCGACTGGACTAATCGCAGTCCGAGCATACTCGTACGTACTCGTATATTTCGAGCATACTCGTGCACCCTGCCGCGCATAGGCGGTCGGTAGCCGCTGGCAGTGAAGTTTGGAAAAGGGCTTTTTATTTCTAGCAACTCGTCTCTTTTGTGTCTTAGTTTCTAGAGCGCTGTGATATAAGAGCGAAATCTGGAAATACGCAATAACGCAGTACAAACTGTGGCATCAGAATCTAAAGTCCTGGTGATGACAATGACCAATGCATCCTGTGGTTGAATGCTTCTCTGGCATGCTGGCGTATGCCATCTGGAGTAAACCTTGCTGCTTGAGTAGTTGGTAAGACAAACTTAAATGTAAGTAGCTCGACCCAAATGACCACAAAGCTAAGAAAGGCGACACCACATATGCTCTAAAGAACGGAAAAGCAAGGACCATGATAAAACCCAGTAAGATGTACTCAAGACCTGAGAGACGTCAGTAGTCGCCCGCACTTATGATTGACTGGTTTCAGCTCGCGGCATTCGTCGGGAGAAGCGGTGTAGGGCTGCTGGTATACTGCGCAGTGAAATGTCTTGCAGAAAGGCAGCATCCATATTCATGCAATTTCAAACCCGAATGGCCCACCGCCAATAGCGAACAAATGAAATACGCTGTTTGTACGTGCGTGGGAAATCCATCGAGCATGTGGAAGGCCTTGCTTTGATGAACTGATCTTACAGATTGTATACGTAAAATAGGCCTCATATAGTTAATTACTTTTCTCTGCTGAGTTTGTCACAAAGGAACGACTTCATCAGGTTTCCCCATGCTGGTACACAAATTATACTAAACGTATATACGCAAAACGTTATTTAGAGTATCAGATCATTACCATATTCAAATACATATAGCCCGAAGGTATTCTCAGGGAGATAGCAATGAAGACTTTTGACTGACCTCTGGATGTTCAAAAACTCTCACAGAATCTTCTACACGCGTAAATATATAAATATAAGTTAAAGTCTGCCGAAGAATTGCCAGTTTGCGTACGAAGGTGCAATAGAGTTTCAAGCATTTGTTCTCAAATGTGCTATTGATACCCCTTTCACAGCGTGGTTACGGTGCCAATGTGAAGTTCAAAAATAATCTGTAGACTAGCCCCATTAGCACCGAACGTAGTTTTGAAAGTATGGTGTCTTTATTACTCTGGCAAATTCCTAGCTCCGTGCGCGCCATGTTCGTTACTGCGCCGTTTCGCCGCAAAATAAGATATGGGATTGCCCATACTGTACTCCTCCTACAACGATGTGATGTAGGAGAGAGTGAGCAAAAATGCGGCAGATATTTGCGAACTATAGCCTTCTTTTATTTTTCACAAATATCAAACAAGGAATATTACAGGATAATTTGGCACATTCCTGATGTGGCAATATCTTATTTTGAATAGCTAGCTGAGGCAGAACACTGAAAATTTATATGATATTCAAATTTTGAAAGTTTCATCAGCTTATTCATGGGCACGAATACAATCATTATGTGCCCGTTCGCATGGCAAATACTGTATACAGTCAGAAAACCAGCACTGCTTTGTTCCATGACCGCTAGAAGCTTGGCA
Source organism: Amblyomma americanum (assembly GCF_052857255.1). NCBI lineage: Eukaryota > Metazoa > Arthropoda > Arachnida > Ixodida > Ixodidae > Amblyomma > Amblyomma americanum. The sequence continues at coordinate 360,813,795 of NC_135497.1, forward strand.
GTTCTACAGCCACGCTTTCTGCGAGGCCTGGCTGTCCTTTACTTCGGCGCTGTCGAATATTGTGGCGGTGGCTCATCCCTGTGACCCGACACCTTTTCCGGCGCCGCTGGCGAGAACATCGAGAAGTTGGTTTTGGTTTATGGGTGTTTAACGTCCCAAAGCGACTCAGGCTATGAGGCCGTAGTGGAGGACTCCGGAAATTTCGACCACTTGGGGTTCTTTAACGTGCACTGACATCGCACAGTACACGGGCCTCTAGAATTTTGCCTCCATCGAAATTCGACCACCACGGCAGCGATCGAGCCCGCGTCTTTCGGGCCAGCAGCCGAGCGCCATAACCACTGAGCCACTGCGGCGGTGGAACGTCGATAAGTGGATAGCCAGGTACGAACGCGTCGAAACCACATTATCCAATGCAGCCTTTTTTTTAAAGCCATGAGAGATACGACATTGCGATTTGTGCAGGTGGATTCTGCAGTATGGCGGACAATTTGTACCTAATAAAGCGCTATAATTAGACAATCATTTAACTTAACTTACCTATCAACTTTTTTTATTTTCGTGCGCTAGGACTTTTACCTTCCCCCGTTTAACCGTTCGATGTCTGTCTGTCTGTCTGTCTGTCTGTCTGTCTGTCTGTCTGTCTGTCTGTCTGTCTGTCTGTCTGTCTGTCTGTCTGTCTGTCTGTCTGTCTGTCTGTCTGTCTGTCTGTCTGTCTGTCTGTCTGTCTGTCTGTCTGTGTCTGTCTGTCTGTCTGTCTGTCTGTCTGTCTGTCTGTCTGTCTGTCTGTCTGTCTGTCTGTCTGTCTGTCTGTCTGTCTGTCTGTCTGTCTGTCTGTTTTGGACAGGGCCTTTCCCGGTGTTTTCCAATTATGTCCCGAACATGGTTATTACAGTGAATGTCGTTGGGTCACCTTGCCACCTGAATTTTGGCTCCCTGCGGCAACATATTCATTCCCTTTGAATCCACTATGTTATGCTTGATTCTGACGTTTTTGAAAAAGCGCTAGCTGCGTACAAGGAAAGGACACACACAAACACATGAAAAAGGGCATCGTCATTTATGTGTGTCCTTTCTTTGTAGGCCGCTAGCGTTTTCGAAAAACGTAAGAGCGAAGGAAAGCTTACGAAAGAAAAGTGGTCAGTGTGGGACGCTTTTCAAGACTCCTGTGCGCCTGCCAGTTATCTATGAGTTCTCCTAAAATACGAAGCGCCTTTCCTCAAGTGATTTCACGATTAGATCTTCTCAGGACGGCGAGATAATCAAGGAATTTTTACGGAAAGTTCCTGGCATGCTGTAATTATTGCCACCAGGAATAGCACTAAGGAGGGACACGATGACGCCTCTGCATGTCCTCCGAACATCGCAACGGTGGTCATAAGAATCCACAAAGGTTGAATTTGTGACTAGCCTATGCTGTCCCCGAATGATTATTTCTTCTTTGATTCTTTATAAACAGATTGCATGCGGGGTCTGAGGTTTGCAAGGAGTGCAGAAACTGTTCACCCCAACGAGAGTGCGTGCTTGCATTACTGGGAACTAAGCAAGTGAAAAATGTGCTTGAAAGAACTTATATGACATTGCAAATGTGCAGAAAATAGCAGCGCAAATAATTTTGAAAAAGATATTACCACAGACCTACTTTTTGTTATCTCTAAATATTCTTAGCGTCCCTAGTCAAATAAAACAAATGCAGTATGTGGTTCCACAACTAGTCAACGGAGGGAGCGATGAACTATGAGCAGAAGGTTAATAATCTATTCTGTTTTTAACCTTTGTGATTCCATGTGTATTTTCACTGGCAGTGCTGGAAATTGCACACACGTGAGGAATGTCGGTTCCGTGTGCGGCACCTACTCTATGGTATTGCAAACACACTGCCGGAACTTATGAAAACAGTTCGTGACGCGCCTGGCTGGTTGTTGCACGATTGCTGACGCACGCGCATATGACCCCGGCAATAATAAGGGTTTTCGTGCGACCTTGTACCCCCATCAGAGTATATAAATACCGCAGACAGCAGCAAACCAGCACCTCAGTCGCCGATAGCGTTTCATTTATGCGCACATCCTTCCGCATCCACGCGAAACCACATGCGGATGTGCTTGGGTAGACAGCGCCCGTTATAGCTTGCACCTATATTTCTCGCTGCCAGACCATGCTGTGCATACAACTTATTCAAAAACATAACCGCCACCGCATGGTCATCATCTTAAGCACAGCGAACTTACCGAACATTCAACCAGCATTCTTGCTTGCTTGTCGCACTGGCCTGAATTCTTCGCTTGACTATTTAATGTTTATCGTCAGCGTAATCTCCTTTTCTGCACGCTGTTTCGGCACCAAAGCATGTGAACGAAGGGGTAAGGATATAAGAAAAAGAATCTAGTGCAACATTGAGCAGTTGACGGCTAAAAGTAAAAAATGCGGCCGACATAACATACGGCCTATACAGCCGGCATAGAGTTGCGTAACTGCACTAGTGCAATTTTATTGGTGTAAGTTTTAAGGAGCGAAGAATATTACATTTGGTTTTCCGTTCATAACAATGTAGCTTGCAACTATCGCTGATAAATCCAAGCTATTACGGTAGTTAAATTCTTTTTCCGTGAACGCTCCTGCAACCACCAAGCGAGTGCGTCAAGGAGTTTGTAGCCACCCGACAAGCTGGGTCTCAATAAGTACGCTCCTGGCCTCCTACAGATACCATGCATTGCGATACATATCGTAGGTAGTTGAATGAACGTGAAGTGAAATGCAAATAAGGGCCTCAACTCTGCTTATTTCAAAGACAACAAAAATTCAGAGGGCACTTAAAACTGTTTACGTGGAGGAATGCGAAAGCATATGTTTTGAGGAAGGCAAACGTTTTTGGTGAAAGGAAAGGGCAGAGTAGCTCCCAGATCTTGACATCGCGGTGGACACCTCATCCCCGCGAAAGCATGTGTTTTCAGGAAAGGAAAATTTTTGACTAAAGGAAAGGGGGCAGTAGCTCTCATGTCTCGAGCTCCCTGATCTCATTATCTTTTACATTTTGCGGACACATTTTGCGAACGCTTTTTTCGGGCACTTTTTCCGGACACCTTTTCGCCGATATGGCCTAGTAATGCTTTCGAATTAAAAATGAACGCCTTACTGAAAACCCATGCATATATACGGCTTAACAAAGCCTCACAAGGCCGTCCTTCTGTAGTCTTACCGCTGTCGACTGGTATCCATTATTTACACTTCAGATAGTTTTATTTGGTTGCATTGCACCATAAATAAGAGAGAAGATTCGCGTATCTCTTCGAAGATAATTACAAGACGAATATATTACCTCTGATATTACACCGACCGCTTAATGCATGCTTACCAGAATTAACGATATCGAAGTGCTGTTGGCACAAAACCAGCATACTTTCATGATATAATTGCCTCACCTCTTTGCTCAGCCAACCTGTGTATAGGAAGAAGGCATACCACTTATAGTAGCTGGCGGAAAGGCTGGTTTTTCATTTGGCGATACTTCATGTGCCCCTTTATTGCGGAAAGATTTTCAAGTGTTCCGTAGAGACCGAGGGCAGGACCGCTTGCCCATTTTTGTGGCAGATGCATGTAGCTCGGTAAGATCCACCGCAGTAGCCGCCGTCATATGCTTTATTATTACAGTGGTCGAGGCACCTTCCTTCGTCAATAGGAGAGACGAATGGGTTCTCTGCGTGCTGAATGAAAGTAGTCAGGATAACGAGATGAGACAAATGGGGAAATACTTCCGCGCCGCACCGGTGTTTGCACTATTCAGCGGGCTCAGTACTGCCGGTTCTCGTTTCTGCCTCGACAGATGCGGTCCGTTATATACACGAGCAAGTTATATGGTTAAAGATATATACAGCCGCAGGAGCAGGTCAGCGCTACCACAACATGTTCCAGAGACTTGCAGTGCACTGCTGCGCTCACTGCTTCGCATATGTGTCGAACTGCCACTGAAATTGTGTACCTGCAAGCCTGGAAAATCGGCATGGGTTGGTGATAATCAAAATACAGCTTTGTCTTCCAGCGGCTTGTTAATCTCGCAGTCGAAGGACTATTCGCCAAATGTATACGGCCAGCTCAATTTGCGTATCCCCTTCTGGAATACGTCTAATTTCTAAACGGCAAGTACAAGTAGCCACTTTCTTCTGCAGAATATTCCTGTAAATCTCAGTTGATGGCAACGTAGGATAAACGTTGTGTCCTTCCAGCGTTTCATTCGGCACTTTGCCCTGTAGAATTGTAAAAAAAATTCGCTACTCTTTAAGAAAACTGCGACTGCTGTATTATTACTATTAGCATATTACACTCAACTGTGAACCATTATTAGAACTCTCAGCACGTGTACATGCACGCGAAAAAAAATTAATAGCGATATTCAAGTGCATTCCGTTACATACTAACGCCATTTTAGCCAGTTGAAAATAATTGTGGTTTTGTCGGTATGTCGGTATTGTCGGTTTTGTCGGAAGCTTGGCCTGCCGCAGGCAGGCCAAGCTTCTGCATCCCGGGCAGTTGACAGTTTGGCATAGCTTTTAGAAATATGGTAGAAATGCACTTTGAGCGATACTGAAAGATATTTATGCGCTCCAGGGAGCAGAACACTGACATTTCTACAGTCTGTGTCGGTCGCGAGGCACCGGCCGTCTAAGCGTTAAGAGCACAACTGCGGAAGTGCTACACGTGAGTGGAAAAGCTCAACAGGCGTTTCTGCGAAAAAAAATGTTTATGTCAAATGCGGAATTCCAGTTCTGAAGTGGCTGATCTTCCAGCAAGAGAACGTTAAGAAGTGTCATGGCCGGTATTAAACTAGAACTCTTGGCTTGCATTGAGTGTGCGGGCCTGATATATCACGTTATAGAGGCAAACCGCAGAACATTAGCACGAAATATCAGGCTGTGCAACGCTTCGAAATTCATTCCGCGTGGCACAAGCCGGGAGCGCAGTCGAGAGGCTCATACTGACTGCCCTCCAGGCTAGTTGATGCAATGTAGAGCGATTTTGCAAAAAAAAAATGGCCGGTCTACATTCGTGATATCGCCATCGCCTTAACTCGCAAGCCTACCTAGGGGATCCGGAATGAAAAAAAAACACTTAGTGAAGTGGAAAGCTTCAAAGTGCGGTTAGAAAATGTGAGCGTTGGGACCTCTTTGGGTAGGTGCATGATCGCTTCACAGCAGGCAGACGATTTTGCTGCTCGGTCTCATCGTCTGTCCTAGTTGTCAAGTGCCCGAAAATTCGTTATCCTTACTTACAAAGCTTAGAGAACTTGGTCAAAAACGTTGGTCGCCGTGGTGGCGGTTATGCTATATTACAGACCGGATCATCTTTACAATCGGTCTATTTTTACTGCGCATTCAGTAATTAGGAGAATATGAGTGTAACCACTGGCATAAATGGTCAATGTTTCGTTTGAAAGTCAGAGTTAGTGGCTAGGACCTACCGCGCTCCTCTAGGTTTGTGATCAGTCTAGCAACATAACCTGGACGAATGCAACATGTCCCGAATGCAACATAACCAATAGTGAGAGGGATTATTAGTATTCGCGACAAACACAACACAGGTTCCAAATTATTTTGCAAACGACTAAAGCAGCTCAGGAGAAGTTTTCTTTCATGTATCTCGGCCATAAGGCGGTCTCTTGAAGCTGACTTTGGTAGAGAAGTGAAGCCTAAGCCGCCACCATAGAGAGCTGAACGTGCATTTCGCATTTCAACAAGTGTTTGGCTCAATTAATCCCAGGTATATAAAATTGTAAATGCTAACTCTATGAACGTGTTCAGCTTCTCCGAAAAGCACTGCACCAGTTCTTTGTCTTTTTACGATTCCTCCGCGTTGTTAATGGTTTGTTATACTGACACTTTAGGCATGCCTTTCAGAAGGGACATAGTAGTCTTTCCCTTAAGGTGCTATTAGGGTCTTTCAACACGCATAAAGTTTTTGATGCATGGCGATTGATTATCGGTCCCCGAAGCGGAAGCTGATTGGGCCCAAAATGTGAAATCATCACCGTACTGAGCATTTAAATGGACATTAAAGAACCCCTGGAAGGTTGGGGTTTATCTCCAAACATCTCCCTCCTTCCCCCATTTCCTACGTAATGCCTCCTAAAACTCGCTGCAGCCACTATACTTCAGGCCACGTTCTAGTTTACCGATCTAGTCTTAGATTCAAGTCTCATTCAGTGCGCAAGCAACGAGCAACCTCCAGGTTAACATTCAGCCTAACCGCGCCTACTCTGGCGTAGTTCGATATACGTTATTTCAACTCGCTGTGGCGTGCGCTTCTACTCAATCATGAAAGGTTAAAACGGTACCGAAATGTCGTGTGTTCCCTTCGCCGAAGTAGGCGACGTCTCGATTTACCATTCATTTACGATGCACGTTAAAGAACCAGTGAAAGGTCGGCCTTCCTCCTCTACCATTCTCCCCTTTCCTGCGTGACACCTTCTTTACCTCGTTGCACCTACCAGACTTAAAGTGACGTTTTATTTTACTGATTTCGCTTTCGACTCATGTTTTATTCGGTTCAGAAGCAACGTGCGGCCTCCATATTTACATTCAGCGTAGCACAGGAACCGTGTGTACCCAGAGGCAGACCGATATACGTTATTCCAACAAACAGCGGCGTGTGCTTGCATTCAGAAATGTGAAAATGGCACCAAAACGTCGTGTGTTACCTTCGCCGTGGACGCTGACGTCTCGGTTTACCGTCCCTATCCACGGATTTTCCGCCGAGCTCTTGTCGTCTTCCGGGGTCTCCGATATTTCTGTAAGCTCGAAACCTATTTAGTGCGAAAAAAAGCGAGGCATATAGCTCTGTGGCTCCATTTGTCGTTTGACAGCTGGAATTGTGAAGTACGGCTGTGGCTAGCAGAAAACGGAACCCCTCAAATCACGCCTAACTGAGGCGTTTAAAAGCTGAGAGCATTGATTGAGAAGCAAAGAAAAGTACGTGAAATATAAACTCACGAAGGAAGCCGGGGAACTTCAGCGGTGTTTTTGTCAAGCTATTTTGAGAAGCGTTGCCATACTAAACCTCAATGCTTAAAGTGGCGATGTCTGTAAGCATAGACTGTGCTAAGAAGAAAAATAAGGCTTTTGATTGCAGGCCTCTAGCACTAACGGTGAGCTTAAGAATCAAATTTCAAAATAATTAAAGCACTAGCGCGAAACAACATGTGGAGTGCAACCACGTTTTTGATAAGTGTTCTTTCTCACATACTGTCGTCACGCTTTGAAATAACGTGTCATTAAAACCCGCTTTCACCAACGAGCCTCTCTCCTCAATATCCTGTGAAAAGACTTTTGAAGCCTAGAAATACTGCTTGAGAAAAAAGGGTTAATTGGCTATTTGTGGCCTCTAAGTGTCCTTTTTTGTAACCGCATATATGTTTTCACTCATTGGTTGGATTCAGGGACGGGCCGTTAAAAAGAAAAACTGAAAACTAATAGCAACCATTCGTTAAAGTTAAGTTGGGAATGTTGGTAGTGTGACATTCCGTGTGTGCTACGAGGATCCACGTTCGACGGCGCGGCGTAGACGGAGACCCGGGACAGCGGCTTCATCAATTACCCAGCCATGCTCTTTGAGTGACGACCAGAAAAACCGGACCCGCCGCCGCCCCGGGGAAACAGGCTTTATCCTCCCCAATTTCCGGTTACATTCCAGGACAAGGGAGCTGTCAGCGGGCCAGAGCGCGCCGTACCACAGCCGACGCTATGCGATACCGCGAAGACGACATTCTTTCCCTCCCCTCCCTTTGTCGTGGGCTATCGCCGGGAAGGCACCCACAGCTTCCCAGAAGGGCCGCGACGGACACCAGTCATGGCGGACAGGCAGTACTCGCCAAGAATGTGGAAAGACAGGCGCTAGTGAATTAGCTCCGAAGAGAGAGCCTGTGTATACTCTCACTTGAGAGAGAGTGGTGGCGTTTTTGTTGTTTATTTAGTTTGTATTGTTAACAGACTCTGGGTTCGAGGCTAAGCCCAACCCAAAGGGGTGGTCCCCATCTCGCATGTTATTTTGGATTGGAGAATTGATGCTTTGGGCGGGCCACTGGAAATGACCGCCCTTAGTCCTTTGTTAATCAAGTGCTTAAAAGCACATGTAAACGGATGCAGTCCAGTCTGAGCTGGGGCTCCATGCTTAGCATGTAATGTGATGCTACTTAGGCACTAACCTGCCCGGTCGATGAGTAAAGTAGTGCAGAGTTTGTTCTGTTGTAAAATTATGCTCTGCTGTCATCATCTACAAGCTCGCCTCCTGTTCATCTTCCAAGCCGAACGACACTAGAGGAAGGGTTTGTGAACCATCCTCGAAGAAACGGACGACTATTGAAATTCTACTGCATACACGCTGAGGACGACATCGTTCGCCAAGAGAGCCTTCAGTGCCGAAGCCCGACGGCGTGCAGCTTCTGCCAGCAACCGCTCGAGCCCAACTCCGGAGCCACTCCATCGCCCCCATGAAGTCGTCGGCACGTAAGCTCGGACGCCCCAGCCTCTGATGTATAACCTTAACCATGTGTAATTATTGAATATACCTGTTTAAACTGAGCCATACGGTGTCTCTTTGCCTCTCCGTCCCGTGTGGACCTGCACATTATGGGGGTCATCACACTGGTGTCAGAAGTGGGGTCTCAAAAGCAAATGTCCTCTGAATGCTGTGACATTCATGACTTCAAAATTGTAATCAAAAGGGAATCGCGGGACTGATTGTGGGACTTTTACCCCCATTTGAGAGGCTTGAGGCACTGGAGGGCTTGAAAAAAAAAAATGACTGTATCTGAGGGAGCTCCCACTCCACAGCCGTCGCTCGGAGCAAGCATGCTGGCATTAGGAAGCGTCATTCCGACGTTTACGGGAGATAAGACAGGGGTTCCAATCTGCGATTTCTTTTCCATGCTAGAAGAGATTGGGAAAATGGGGGGATGGTCCGATGCTCAAATGCTGGGAATGGCGAGGTGTAAGATGGCAGGAGCTGCTCATGATTTTGCATGGCGAGACGAAAAAGTAAAATCCACAAAATCATTTGCGGAATTTAAGAAGCTCGCGTTTGAGCATTTTGACACTGAACCACGTCATGTGCCACGTCCGTGACGCCGGACAGATGGTAGGGGAGGACTTGCGAACGTTTGCGTCGCGGCTTCAGCGCTTAGCGCGCGATACGTTAAGCAGGGAGGAGGAAGGAGACCATCTTAAGAAGAAATACGCGGAGGATATACTTAAAGAGGAAATGACCGCTTTGTTCGTGGCTGGTCTGCAAGACCCCGTGCGCCGGTTCGTGCTCTCGCGCAAGCCGAGCAATTTCGACCAAGCCGTGGAGGCCGCATTGGATGAGGAACAAAATGAGGCGTTAACGACAGCCGCAGCGAGAGTACGCGTCAAAGAGAGAGCGGTGCTCAACCCTGAGGTTGCTCTCTTGACAGAGCGGTTAGATCGCTTAGAACAGCTGCTATCTCAGCAGGTAGAATGCCAGGTTGAAGCGCGCGCTCAACAGCGCCCTTTCGCTGGAAACCGGAGACCGCCACAAAGCTACAGGCGCGGTATGCGAGATTTTGAAGAAATCGTATGCTTCGCTTGCCAGGGTCGCGGACACATCGCCAGGTTCTGCCAAAACGTGCGCCGTGGGGAGCCACAAAGAGAAGCAGGCGAGACACGCCCTAAGCAAGCCTACAGCGGGGCTCCAGATACCGAGTCAAAAAACTAGTTAGTCCTCCCCAGCCTGAGGAGCGTGGGGAGGGAGCAGTAGATGATGAGGTGGTGGTAGTTTGTGTGGCCGACGAGGCATGCCCTGTTGTGCGTTGCAAGTTAAATGGTTGTTGTATGGAATTGTTGATAGATACGGGGTCAAAGGTGACATTGCCTAAGGAGAGCAGTTTTAACACGCTTCGAAGGAAGGGGGACCGCGAGGTGTTGGAAGCGTCTGGTGGTATGGCAACCAAATTTGTAGGCATAACGGGGGATCCTCTTGGCATAAGTGGACTCTACCGGTTACACTTCTCTCTCGGCGGAATTGCATTGGAGCACCCCTGCTACGTATGCCCGGACACGGTGTCTCTGCCAAACGGAGTGTCAGGTATATTAGGGCAGGATTTTTTGAGAAAAGGGAAGGTAGTAGTCTCATTCTCTGAGGAAGAGGTTAATGCGGGCGGCTCAAAAGTTCCGTTTTTGAACAGGAGAGGGGCTGAGATTCGCATTACCGATATTGACACCCGTCAAACAGTGGGATCATTGGAGAAGGTATATTCGCGGGTTGCCGTCCGGCTGGTCGAGGAGGCGGTCGTCCTTCCTTGGTCGGAGCACAATTTGTACGCGTTTGTGCCTTCAGATGTAGAGAGCGGCGCCGTGGGAGTGCTTGAGCCGGTCGACTCTCTCAGCAATGGCCTGAAGGCAGCCGCGTGCCTCGTGACAGTTAATGACGCCCACAGAGTGCCCCTACGGGTGGTTAACTGTAGCCAGCAGCCACTGAGCCTTCCCAAGAACAAAACATTGGCTTTCTTCACCTCTGCGATAGAGCAACGTGAGCCCACCGATACGGTACTCGCAACTGTAGAGCATGCTAGTCCTTCGGCTGCTCCAAAGGTGTCGTTCGATCTTTCTCACGTAAAATCCAGGGAGAGGGAGGCTCTGGCTGGTTTGCTGAACGACTACTCGGAGGTATTCGCCGCGTCCAACCTGGATTTGGGCTGCTGTGACGTTATAAAGCACAGGATAGAAACCGGCACTTCATCGCCCGTTTACCAGCGTGCGTACAGGATTCCTTACTCCCAACGTGAGGAGATGGAGCGGCAGGTGCAGGACCTGATTCATCGCGGCATTGTCGAACACTCAAAGTCACCCTGGGGAGCACCAGCACTATTGGTGGAAAAGCCAGATGGCTCGTATCGATTGGTAGTGGACTACCGCAAACTAAATGCCGTAACTCGCATCGATCCATACCCCATCCCCAATATACAGGAGACGCTTTCTCAGCTGGGCTCTGCCAGGTACTTCACGGTAGTGGACATGGCGGCGGGATTCTGGCAGATAGCAATGGATCCGGCAGATGCCGAGAAAACGGCATTCAACACGCCCTCAGGGCACTATGAATGGAAAAGAATGCCGATGGGTCTGGCCAACAGCCCTGCTGTCTGGCAGAGAACCGCTGATGTTATCCTGGCAGGTCTTCTGGGGAGGCTGTGCTTCGTGTATATGGATGACATTATCATATACAGTGGCAGTTTTGATAACCATTTGCGCGATATTGAGCAGGTTTTGGTGCGACTAAGAGCAGCGGGTCTCAAACTGAAGCCCTCTAAGTGCCAATTCCTCAAAAACGAGGTGAAATACCTCGGGTACGTTGTTTCAGCTGACGGCGTGCGACCGTACCCTGAGAAACTAAGGTGTGTCTCGGATTTTCCATCCCCGACTAGCGTCCGCCAGGTCCGGCAGTTTCTCGGCCTGATCGGTTACTACCGAAGGCACATAGAGGAGTTCGCCAAGCTCGCTAAGCCGCTCACCGCCTTAACAGCCAAAAATGTCGCCTTTCGTTGGGACGAAAACGCGGAGAATGCTTTTGGGGCCCTGAAAAGGAAGCTAATGAGTGCACCGCTGTTACGCCACCCGGATTTTAGTTTGCCCTTCGTTATGGCCACAGATGCGTCAAAGTTCGCAGTTGGTGCCGTGCTATCTCAGGTTATCGAGGGCAAAGAACATCCCGTTGCTTTTGCTAGCCGACAGTTGAGCCCCACAGAGCAAAAGTACGGAGCTACGGAAAGGGAGTGCCTCGCCGTTGTCTGGGCAGTAAAGCACTTCAGATGCTACCTTTACGGCCGCAAATTCAAGCTAGTCACAGACTGCCATCCTCTGAAATGGGTGATGAGTGTCAGGGACCCTAGCTCGCGACTCGCTAGATGGAATCTACACCTGCAGGAATACTGCTTTGAAGTTGAGCACAAGTCAGGAAAGACGCATCTGAATGCTGATGCACTCAGCCGCACAGCTGCCGTGGCAGCTATAGAAGAGTTTGTCCCCGTAGTCGACCCCGCCGAATTACGCACAGAGCAGTGCAAAGATCCTGACCTGAAGCGAATAATCTAAAGCTTAGAGGGCGCACCGTCTCATCCCGAACAGCTAGGTTATTTCATTGACAAAGACGGCACCCTGTGTCGGCGCACGAGGCCAACCAGGAAAGGGAGACCAGAGAAAACCGCTTGGGAGAGAGTCGTCATACCTCGGTCGTGGACAGAAAGGGTTCTTCGCGCGTTTCACGATGCGCCATGCGCCGGTCATTTTGGCGTAGCGAAGACACGCAGGCGTGTGGAGCGTTTGTACTTTTGGAGTGGCATGCGACAGGATGTTAGAGACTACTGTGCGAAGTGTCATTCCTGTCTCGAAAGAAAAACACCCAAGGGACGAAGACCAGCTCCAATTCAGCCGTTCCCTGAGGTTTCGGCTCCCTTCGAGCGGACAGGTATGGACATAATGGGCCCATTGCCCACGACCACTTCCGGAAACAAGTACATTTTAGTATTTGTCGACCACCTTTCAAAATACGCGGAAGCGGTAGCACTCCCAGATCAGAAGGCAGACACGGTTGCAAGAGCATTTGTCGAACAGATCGTGCTCCGACATGGACCCCCGAGGCAACTCTTGACAGATCGGGGAACGAACTTCGTGTCGCAGCTAATGAGGAGAGTTTGCGAGCTGCTTAAGATCGCTAAGAAGCAGACAACACCGTACCATCCGGCTTGCAACGGCGCGGTGGAGCGACTGAACCAAACCGTGGCCGGGTTCCTGTCGCATTTTGTTTCGCGCGACCAGCGGGACTGGGACTTGTGGCTCCCGTATGCAATGTTTGCCTACAATTCCGCAGCACACGAGAGCACGGGCGAATCGCCATTCTTTCTTCTCTACGGCCGAGACCCGGACCAGCCTAGTGAAGTGCCAGAGGGCCCCCGTCGTGTCCCATACGCTTCACTGGACGACTATAAGGTTGAGCTAGAATCGCGCTTGCAAGTGGCGAGGGACATCGCAAAGGAGTCCTTAAAGAAAGCGGCGAAGCGCAGGAAGGAGGTGCACGATCGCAGTGCTAGAGACGCGCCGTTTGATGTGGGGGACAGCGTGTACATTGAAAACTGCCAAAGGCAGATTGGGCTAGCTCGTAAGTTCCAGACGAAGTGGAGAGGACCGTGCGAGGTTGTCGAGAAGCTTTCTCCGGTAAACTTCAGAGTCCGAGACGTGAACCGGCGTTGGATAAGGATACACGCAAATCGCCTCAAGTCGGCACCGGTTCAGTATTCACGAAATGAGGAAAGGGAAAGCGCGGATTTTGATGGGGACAGAAGTGAAGCGGAGCGCGCAGATAGTTCGCAAGAAACGCCCTCTCCTGCATTTGTTCGGCAGGCGCCCGAGGTGACGGCCGGAATGCCACCGGATTTACTTCATGCATTGCTAGAAGAAGAAGCGCGCGAGGTTGCCGCGCAGATAACGCCAGGAGAGGCTCCTGCCACGAGCCCTCGCGAGTCCCAAAGCAGACAAAGGGGCACAGACTTACTTAGTATGACTCATGAAGGCCGATATCCGCTGCGAAATCGGAAAGCTAAGTCGGACTAATGGCGTAAACAGAGCGGAGTTGTGAACTGGTTAGAATTGTGTAATGCCGCCGCTCATAACATTGCTATGTGCTTATGTGTTAAGTTATCGGAGTTGGTAGTTAAACCTTTCTGTCATTAAGTAACACCTGCACAGGAGAGCATGCGGAGCGCATGCAGAACCTGCCCTACTTCCTTTCGTTATCTATATTTTTGTCTGTGCCGTGATCGTGCTAGAAGTGGGAGCTCCTTTGTAACTGTGGTAAATTTATTTCGTCCAGTTTGGACTAGAAAGGAGAGGCTTGGGTGCTGAGTTTCATGTTTATCTGTAAAAGAAGATCAGTGCTGCCCCTGGAGACGCCAGTATTGACAGCGGAGGCATATGGTGTTGCGCAGTGGTGTTGAGTGCAGCGAAAAGTGTTTTGTCGGACGCACTGTGCGAGGCGATTCAGAAAGACAAGGGGAGCTGCGTGGGCTCAAATGTTCGGAGAACATTCTTCTGGAGGGTGAGCGAGTGTGACATTCCGTGTGTGCTACGAGGATCCACGTTCGACGGCGCGGCGTAGACGGAGACCCGGGACAGCGGCTTCATCAATTACCCAGCCATGCTCTTTGAGTGACGACCAGAAAAACCGGACCCGCCGCCGCCCCGGGGAAACAGGCTTTATCCTCCCCAATTTCCGGTTACATTCCAGGACAAGGGAGCTGTCAGCGGGCCAGAGCGCGCCGTACCACAGCCGACGCTATGCGATACCGCGAAGACGACATTCTTTCCCTCCCCCCCCTTTGTCGTGGGCTATCGCCGGGAAGGCACCCACAGCTTCCCAGAAGGGCCGCGACGGACACCTGTCATGGCGGACAGGCAGTACTCGCCAAGAATGTGGAAAGACAGGCGCTAGTGAATTAGCTCCGAAGAGAGAGCCTGTGTATACTCTCACTTGAGAGAGAGTGGTGGCGTTTTTGTTGTTTATTTAGTTTGTATTGTTAACAGACTCTGGGTTCGAGGCTAAGCCCAACCCAAAGGGGTGGTCCCCATCTCGCATGTTATTTTGGATTGGAGAATTGATGCTTTGGGCGGGCCACTGGAAATGACCGCCCTTAGTCCTTTGTTAATCAAGTGCTTAAAAGCACATGTAAACGGATGCAGTCCAGTCTGAGCTGGGGCTCCATGCTTAGCATGTAATGTGATGCTACTTAGGCACTAACCTGCCCGGTCGATGAGTAAAGTAGTGCAGAGTTTGTTCTGTTGTAAAATTATGCTCTGCTGTCATCATCTACAAGCTCGCCTCCTGTTCATCTTCCAAGCCGAACGACACTAGAGGAAGGGTTTGTGAACCATCCTCGAAGAAACGGACGACTATTGAAATTCTACTGCATACACGCTGAGGACGACATCGTTCGCCAAGAGAGCCTTCAGTGCCGAAGCCCGACGGCGTGCAGCTTCTGGCAGCAACCGCTCGAGCCCAACTCCGGAGCCACTCCATCGCCCCCATGAAGTCGTCGGCACGTAAGCTCGGACGCCCCAGCCTCTGATGTATAACCTTAACCATGTGTAATTATTGAATATACCTGTTTGTTTAAACTGAGCCATACGGTGTCTCTTTGCCTCTCCGTCCCGTGTGGACCTGCGCATTATGGGGGTCATCACAGTAGTGTTTCATGGTAGTCTCTTACGTTTCATCACTAACTGCGACCGTGAGAAGGCTGAGTAAAATATTTATATTCATTATCTTATGATGTTGAGTTGGATACACACGGGAGTTGTATGAATCAGGTTAAGTTTGGAACACAAAATCTCCTACAAGAAGCACTGGTGACGAGAATAAACGTGCCCGGATAAATGTTATAGTGGCATTCAACTCATTAGTAGTAAAACTCGACGGTGTATAAAGAGCCGGTAGCATTTGACTAAAATTATCCTGGGATAAACGAGGAGACAGAAGAAACTGAAACTGCATCAACATTAGTGTCATGGCTGGTGCAGGACGGTTCAATAAATTTGCAAACTGCAAGGACGTTACGGTGTCGATGTCCAGTGAGATCGCAACAACACATATTGAGGTTATGATAAATTATTTCTCCGAATTTGGTACTGTTACGAATATATTATGTTCACATATGAGTCCATTAAGTATCGTCTCAAGGCTTGGGTGTGTTCTTGCGGACATTTCCTTGAACGGGTAAAACCAGCTTTAAGGTACGGATGACGAAGCATGGTGGGAAAAGCAGAATCTCAGCGATGTTTTGTCTGCGTCTTCACATTGCGCTTCGTTTCTCTGCTTGTTTCGCGGCGCTCGCTACCAAGCTTTGTGCTCGTAGAGAGACATTGGATTTCATATTTTATTTGCTTGTTTTCCGGGGGCGTGCTTCAACTTTTGATCTTGATCTTGCTTTAATTCTAGGGAGCACTCTTGAGGTAGCACTCCTGTAACAAGGGGCTAGAGCAATAATTTATTTCACATAATTTCACCTGTAAATATCGACTAAAGTTGGATATTTAAGTGCACCTGTGTTTAATTTCAAAACTGCTGTGTTGTGTAGCTTTTCGACTGCAGTGATACGCGTCACGGAGTCGAAAACTGCCTTAGTACCTTCCGGTACAGGCAGCGGCACCTCATCAGAATAATCGTAGTCCCCAAAAGTAGTATCTGCGAAGAGAAAAAATTGTATCTATGTAACAGCAAATACGTCGTTTAAAGTGCACCATAAAAGTGATGCAGCATAAATGCATATGAAGCTTGGCACTCATCACCATCATCATCATCATCGGCCTCACTACGCTCACTGCAGGGAAAAGGCCTCTAACATGTTTTAACCCTGTCCTTTGCCAGCAACAGCCACCGTATCCTCGCACATTCTCTAATCTCCTCCGCCCACCAAACTTTCTGCCACCCCCTGCTACGCTTGCCTTCTCTTGGAACCCACTCCGTTACCCTTAAGGACCAGCGGTTATCTTGACTTCGCATTACATGCCCTGCCCAAGCCCATTTCTCATCTCGACATCGAGTAGCTTTTCAATTATCCGCAATTTTTCCTCACACACTCTGCCCGCTTTCGATCTCTAAACTTTACACCTATCATTTTTCGGTCCATCGCTCGCTGCGTCGTTCTTAACTTAATCTGAATCACTTTCGTTAGCTTCCCCGTTTCTGCCCCATTGGTGAGTACCGGTAAGATACAGCTATTGTATACCTATCTCTTAAGGAGTGTTGGTAAACTGCCATTTATGATCTAAGAGTACCTGCGATATGCGCTCCACCTTATTCTTATTCTTATTGTTAATTCCCTGTCTTGAGAATATCAGGGTTAATAATTTGTAAACCTCTTCTTTTGCGGGAAAAAAACCAGGACGACGCATAGATATATAGATAGATAAATAGAGGAGGAGGGAAAGGCATGGATGTTAACCAGAAAGTGTATCCGGTTGGCTACCCTGCGCTGGGGAAGAGGAATGAGGGGACTAAAAGGAGGAAGAGAGAAGAGGAAAAAGGCATAACACACAAACACGCACAACGCTGTGACAATTTGTCACTCAATCCGGTCGCTCTCAAATAGGCAAAGAGTGCCTCGTATGTCTTGAGGGCAGTCGGCTGCTGTGGCCGCGGACCGAGGATCTTTGGCTCTGTTAATGGGCGAGGATCGAGACGGTGCAGGGCACAACACAGTGTATATCTTGCACTCGCAAATGCAGGGCACTCACAGAGAAGATGAGCGATGGTCTCCTCAAAACCACAGCTTTCACAGGCAGAGCTGTCGGCCATGCCCATCCGGAAAGCATAGTGGTTGGTTAAAAAACCACAATCCATAAACGGCATAACAATGTTGCTTCGCGACGTGCTAAGTTACGTGGAAGGCGAAGGCGCAGTCCAGAGTCCAGTGCCTTGAGGCGCAGGTTGCAAAACTCTCCCGTGTTCCACTCTGAAAGTGTGAGCTTCAGCGCCAAAGGGCGAAGCCCACACACAGCGTCAGGTCTTGATATTGGGATTCTCACTGGAAGTCCGTCTTGTGAGCAGAACGCGCAGCCGCATCCGCCTGGTGATTACCGTTAATACCACAGTGTCCTGGCAGCCATTGAAAAATGATGTTATGACCTTTGGATACGGTGCCGTAGTACAGTAGACGGATCTCAAGAACAAGTTTTTCCTGCGACCCGCGGCGTAGCGCAGCTTGCAGGGCTTGAAGGGCAGCTTTAGAGTCGGTGAAAATCGTCCAGTCATGTGGAGGTTCTTGAGCGATAAACTCAACCGCAGCCCGTAAGGCTGCGAGTTCCGCACCAGTTGAAGATATTGGATAGGTCATCGTCACTTTCATGAAGATGGATCTGGCCGGTATCACCACCGACCTGGTCGAGTGAACTGATCCATGTCTGTAAACATGTATGCGGTGACTGTGGTCAGAATTCAGGTGATTCAATGTCAGTTGTTTGAGGGCGGGCAATGATAAACCACCTTTATTCGTAATGCCAGGAATATAGAGGTGAACCCAACGTTCACGAAGACTATATAAGGGTGAGCACGGTCTTGACGCAGGGGTGAGCTCCGATGGAAGATATGCACGATGGACTTCAATGACTTTGGCGAATGCAGTACGCGGCCTAATTATTGGGAGTGTTGCGATTTGATGACAGAGAACCCGTTTAAGGTGCCGAATATGTGTTCTCATGGTGTCAACAGCAATGTATGTAGTAACAGGATGTTCCCGGGCAACAAGAACAGTTGCTGCTGTTGATGCACATTTAGGCAGTCCAAGGCAGATACGGGGAGCTTGCGCTTGCACACTTTGAAGAGATATATTTGTCTTTCTAATGGAACTGAATATCGGAAGAGTGTACCGCATGTAGCCCAGAAATAGGGAACAGTACAGTTGTAGCATCGAGCGCACTGATGCGCCTCAGGACTTTCCCCCTAGAAAGGAGAGGACGTGGACAATCGCAATTAGTCTCTTTCTCATATCGTAGATTTGTGGACTCGACGAGAGGTTCCTGTCGGTGACAACACCACGCAATCTGTGGCTTCTCTCATAGGGAATGGCTTCGCCATTGATGCGAATGGTGTAACGTGACATTATTCTTCGTGTGAACGCCACAAGTGAACACTTTTCGGTCGATATGTTCGGGGCCTGCAAGCGAAGATAAGATGTCAATATCGATGCCGCATTTTGAAGTCTTGCACGAACTTGAGGACGGGTCACCCCTGATGCCCAAATAAAGATATCATCTGCATATTTAGAGATCTGAACAGATTGTGGCAATACGTCGACCAGGCCGATGATAGCAAGGTTGAAGAGAACTGGGCTCAGCACTCCACCCTGAGGGACCCCGCGCGAATTTCGGTGTAAGGATGTTAGTCCGTCCGCAGTCAGGACAAAAAAAAACACCTCTCTAATAAATAGCTGCGTATCCAGCTGAACGTGCGGCCTCCGATCTCAGCAGCTTATATTGCGTCCAAAATGGCCTGATGCGTTACGTTGTCGTACGCGCCCTTGATATCCAAAAACAATGTCACGGTCAATCTTTTCAAACTTTTGTTGTGTTGTACCGACGTTACAAGGTCAATAACGTTGTCGATAGAAAGAAGAGCGGCCCCGTCGGAACCCAGACATGAAGGTTGGATAAATCTGATATCGCTCCAAGTACCAATCCACTCGTGTGAGCAGCATTCTTTCTATGACTTTGCCGACGCAGCTGACGAGTGCAATTGGACGGTATGATGGAAGGTCGAGTGGTGATTTCCCCGGTTTAAGAAGTGGAACCAGATGATTGGTCTTCCAATAATGAGGAACCATGCCAACAGTCCATGACTTGGCATAAGTGTCCAAAAGAGCCCGCCGAGCTTCTTGCCCAAGTTTGGCAAGTGCGGAGTACATAACACCATCGGGCCCTGGTGAGGATGACCTTCTAGAACAAGCCAGGGCAGCAACAAGTTCTTCCATGGAGAAAAGTACATCCATTCGAGAATCCCGTGAGGGTGGAACATTGTAGCAGTGCAGCGTTGCGCCTGGATTTGGAGGGCCTGTTACCCCTTCACAGAAATCCTCGGCTACCTACACCACACTGCGCCTTTGGTGGAGCGCGACGGATTTTGAACTGGTAGCGCTGTTGAGGGGACGTGCGAAGACCCCGAATTACATTACAAACTCGAGACAAAGGCTTCCGTGGATCAAGTGTTTGACAAAATATCCTCCAGCGTTGTTTTTGCAGCGCTTGAATTCTGCGCTGAATCTTCTTCTGTATGCGCCGAGCATCTCTTAGGTCTAGGTGCGACTTTGTGCGTCGGTATCTGCGCTCTGCCCTGCGCCGTTGTGATCGCAGTCGCTGCAATTCGAAGTCAAAATCGGTGTAGTTGGCGACAGGGATAAAGGGGCAGGTGGCGTGTTCTAAGGCCTCCTTAATTTTTTGTTCAAGACCGGTAGAGAAGCCCTCTGTGCAAGCAGCCTCCATAAGTAAATTAAAAACTGTCCAGTCAATGCGCTTCCTACACGTGGCTGGGGAAAATGTGAAATGGCCGGTAATAATCAGATAGGTTGGGATATGGTCGCTGCCATGAGTTTCTACATCCGAAAGCCACCGGACACTGTTGGTAAGGCACTGTGAAACGAAAGTCAAGTCCAAGCACCTATTATAAGTCACCCCTCGAAAATAGGTCGGGCTTCCGTCATTAAGGCACTGGACGTCATGGTCAGAGGCGCAGGACACAAGCTGTCTTCCCCTAACGTCTATCCTAACGCCTCCGACATGGTGTGATGAGTATTGAAGTCACCCATAATGACCCAAGGAGCAGGTGTAGCTGCCATCAAATCACTCAACCTTCTGGCGTCGAAACGACTTGATGGCGGCAAGTACACCACCAGTAGCGTAAACGTCAAGTCTCGGCTCTTCACTGTCAGGCAAACGTACTGATTGTCTTCGTTCGGAGGAACTGAATGTTGCACATATGTAAGTTCTCGTCGAATGTAGACGATGACTTTGCTGGATCTGTTGCACGCAGGTGATGCAATTGCCTCGTAACCGAATATTCGCAAAATTGCCTGGATCTTCGGTTCACAAATCACAAGAATGGGAAAGAGGTTCTCGTAGACGTATTGCCGTAAATCGGAAATCCGGTACTGGAGTCCACGAGCATTCCATTGGAAAATGAAAGCTTGCTTGATTTTATTTTGAAAAGGCAGGTCCGAAGGTGCCACGATCCTTCTACTATAGAGTCACAAGAACTGGATGTAGCGCGTCCAGTACTTGAAGTGCGCTATTTGCTGCTGGCGTGCTTAGGCTGGAAAGCAGAGCACGCATGACATTCATTAGTGACGTTAGCATTGCAATCACTTGCATTTCTGGGTCATGACCTTGATCGTGCCTGTTGGCTGGATCAGCCGTAGGCGCTGCACACTGTCCTGAGTACGCCAACATCCTTGACACAGTAGGTGTAAAAGGCTTTGGCAGGGGTGGCCAAGTTGAATCTGAGGCAGCAGGTCCAGCCTCACCAAGTGCCGGGCTCCCTAGACTTGGTACGGTTTTTGTTGGAGGCGGACAAGCTGCAGTTGTGTTTGGGGCATTCTTCTTAAATGTGACTGCTTTCTGTGACGACGCATAAATTACGCTTAAGAGTGCAATGCGATAATTAGAGATCTCTCCCGTTCAAGTAGTGCACCTCTTTTATCGTGTTAGATCCTGGGGAGCCTTCATACCACTACTGGAGCAGTGACTACTGTTACGGTTAAGTGATGCGCCACTCCCCCAGCAAGTGGCTGTTTCAAACATAGCCATCAGTGGGGCTTGTGAAACCCAGTTTGCTCTTTCTGTGCTTCCAGCAGACTCATTTTTGCTCAGATAGTTCTTTAGATGGCTGTGCTTTCCTCCACCAATAAGCTGTTGCGCTGTACTACAGTGGGAAGATAAGAATTCTATTGAATTTATTTGAATTAATTTCATTGTCAGCTGCTCTTTCGGGACACGGAAGGACGTACGGACGGATGGATGGACGGACGCCGGCTTTTATCGTGAACAGCATCTCTAATTCTATAGGATTAAAATGTCTTCCTGCGGGTCATCAGTACGCCAAGGTGTGTCTTGCGGACAGCTCTGAATGCCTTTTGATGGCATAGAATTGTTGAACATGTACGAACATATTAGTACGCGCGCGTTTTCGCACTTTGCATTCATCAGAATGTTAACGCAGTGGCCAGAAGTGGAACACATGATATCGTGCATAGAAGAAGAGCGTTGTTAGCGCAGAACCAAAGGGGTGCCTTCGTTTAGAGTGACAGCTCTACAACGGACTCCCCCTAAGGAAACGGAGCTCTCATCGTCATCGGTAAATAATGTGCGACTGGACCGTGCATGTTTTTTTCATTCCCCAGAGGCAGATTTATGGGTAACTCTTGGAGGGGGGTATGAAGAAGTGGAGTGGTCTAATTGCGCAATGCATTGGAGGAACTACGTCGCTAACATAGGGGAGAAATGTCGTTTTCCTAGGCAAATTTGATGCTGGGGGGAGGGGAGGACGAACGCTCCTTCCCCCCCCCCCCGGCGAACACTTAAAATCCGGCCCTCTTTCGCCCCTGTCCAAACTAGGTGATGCTTTTCAGGGTTCCACAGGGAGCGCATGCAGGCCTTCTACATGTAGTACATCTGATGTTGTCGCAAGTAGCACAACAGGCTTCAATAATTACCTTCATATTAGTGTGCACAATGCTTTCCCACTATCCATGCGCCACTATTTTAAGAAAATTCAGTTTACTTGCACAAACTTCTGTGCATGAACTAATTAAATTATTGTTTCATTCGAACTATCAACAAGGTTAAACACGCTCAAGGTCACGTTCAAGCTCGTGCTTGGCAAGACATCGTCGGGCAGCTTGACACGGACGATCAGCTTGCCAGACTGGAAGCGAACTGTTGAATCTGATGGTAGCTTGCTCAGGTTGACGGATGCCCCTCGCCGTTGCTAGCGTTGCTGGAACGGGACGCTTTTATTTGGATTCCAGAACATTTATTTCGTCAGAAAAGGCAAAATGCAGTTGATTGGTGCTATGTAGTTATCACTCCACGGCTAACAGCGCCCTGAGTAGTCCATTCAATACCGAGGTTTGAACGATCTGGTCTGAGCTCAGCAACATGCCTCCCATCGATAGCTCGAGAGTAGGAAATTGTATTAGAGATTCCGGTGGCGGCTCCTCTTAACATTTGCATAATATGCGATCGTAAGTGGCGATTTTTCCATATCGTGTACACTGGGGGGGGGGGTGGGGCCGTAATCACCGGGATAAAATTTTGATGGTAATTAAGGATTCATGAAGGACTCGCGTCCAGGTAGTCTCCTGCTCCTTATCTATGGTTTTGTCTGGAGGGTGGAATAACTTAATTTAAAATGATTTTAAATTGAGTTTATAATGATTTCTAATGTCGTAATATGATGCTAGGCCATTCTTTGCGAAACTCTCAGTAACTACCGTGCCCCCTGCTCGGCTTACGAATACTCGAGCTTTCATGTGTGTCGCTTCATTGCCAAGTTTGCCCGAATTAGCCGGTACCCATATTAACTCAATTCTTCTAAGTTTTTTGTTTCACCCAGTATGTTCATTGCTGCCGGAGAAATTCTTTCCCTCGCATAATTGCCCACGGCGAATTTAGACACGCCTAGTATAGTATGAGCGCTGGAGTTAATGATGGCAAGGGTGATAGCCGCCTCTTCTGCCGTGTCTTAGGATCTTGTTTTAGTAGTGCCGGAGGCTATCAGTCTCTGTTGCGTGTCTGTCGCCTCTAGTGCGAACTCTTGATTCTATCGGTTTTCTGCGGCATCTACATATACCGCTTGTTAATGTTGGCTGTACATTCTGTGTAAAGCTTTTTGCCTAGCTTTCGTTCTCTGCTCGTGGTGAGCACGATGCATACTCTAAGGTAGTGACGTGACTAGTATTGGATGAGGGATTTGTTTAGGCATTTGTTTCTTGGTATCTAGTAGTGACAGCTCAATGCTTTGTCCTAGGCGATCAATTATGGCCCTTCCTGATGCTTTGTGGCAACAATGACTGTTTGAATCACGTGGCACTCATTTGGCGTTCACAAAATACGCGCTATCGCAGCAATTGCTATGCTTAGTGCGCAAAGTGGCGCCACTGCACGGACCGCACCCGCTCATTCTGGATTTGTTAAGACTATACAATGAATAGATTTGTTTTCTGAGGAACGTGCGTGCATATATACATTATTCAGAACGAATAGATGCTGCTATCAAGGTAAGCTTCGTTACTTTTTTGGCTGCGTTAAGGAAACAACGTTAGTGCCCTTTTTCATACTCATAACGGTGATTTTATTTTATTTATTTATAAAATAGTGCGTGCCTTAATAGAAAAAAAGCAGCAGATTTACTGAAAATGGAAATAACAATTGTCGACAAATTTTCTGTGCAAAATACACATTCTAAACGGCAGTCACCATCCAAAATTAAGCCATTATTATACTATGGAAGCGGCACGCTAGAAAGTATTATGAAATTCAGCTGCACGGCAGGAAAATTGATAAAACAACAAATAGTATACAAACATATAGAGTGCAATGAACTGGAACCTAATTTTCACAAACATGAAAAACAAAATAACACGAAAAGAAGTTAGAAGGCTATACAATACTGGGTTTACAGCAGATTGAATTATCAGTTGCATATGTGTTGAGTAGAATCATTAAGAATTATTAGAATCTCAGAGAGATTTGTGAGGCGTTATTGTGCTCGGACCGGAAAAACATTTCAAGAAATTAGTTGTATGCTTTAAACGGCTGAAAAAATATGCATCAAGAAGCCGAGTTTGGTGTTCTCGTCGCGATGTAACATTGGAATTTGGGTCAGGCCAAGGTGACTACGGCGGAGCAAAAGGGAAATTTTGGAGACACAATTCCTATTTGCAGCGTTCGAATATTGTGCTGTTAAAAAAAACGTATTTGAAACGATTTCATCTTTCCGCTGAGTCATTTTTATTGCACAAATTTTTATTCCAGTGTAAGTGCCCTTTACTAAGCATGCATATTACAGTTGGAGTGCCATTAGGAATGTCCAAAATGAAAGGTTGTTTTCCCCAGATGATTGCTTTAGTTCAAATGCAACATTGCACTGTTCACATAATAGCCAGGCTAATTATTAGTCTGATGAAAGAATGCTCTGAAGAGGAGTTTTGTTCACATGTCGGCGAAGTAGTACTGGGAACATAAGTTTCCGGACGCGACTTCTAGGAAAAACGTTTTTTGTTCCGACCTAGCTACCCAACCGCGTGATGTTGTATAAAGGCATTAAAGCCCTAAAAGCTCCTTCCTTTCTTCACAATATCAGGCGACTGGGCAGGGAGGTAGAACTAAAATAAGCATTTTACCCAGAACTCGCGTTCCAGAAACTTTTGTCCCCAGTAGTACATATTTGCTGTCTGGGTTAGTTGCTGGAAAGGTTAGTTGAAGATTCACTTTTGGGCTATTTTAGCGGATACCAGCTTGTTATCATTAATTTTTATGATGCAGTGACTGCACCAATAAGGAATGAACATTTTGAAGATGAGCGTAAGCAATAATATCATTATCACGGAAAGCGGTTTAACTCAACAGTACAGAAACGTGAGAAAACAACCTGAACCTGGGTTCAGTAATTAAGATTGCAATTTTATTTTTAATTGAACTAGGTAGAGGTTAAATTAAGGATGAGAGATATTTCTCTCAAGGAAAAAAGCAATCATTGCTCCAGGAAAGTACAACTTCGGGGCACTTCTGAATGTCTTCTTGTTTTCATTTCTTTCAGAACGTTTTCGCATGCATAGCGTTCTTCACCATTTACATATCAAACTCCCGTTTTTGCATTCAAACTCTCTGCACCAACGTTTGAAAACGTCACAGGCGCTCCACAGGGTTCCCAGTTAAGAAGAGCCTGAATGCCCTACTCGTAAGCTCGAAAGAAAACAAAGAACTGTTTCAGAGCATTCGTCTCGCCTGCAGCAGCTAAGACGATCACTGATATATAAGCAAAGAACCTTCATGTTTATGTTCGATATTTCGATGCTGGTTCTGTGAAAAAAGCAAACAAATTTGTATTAGTGGGCGCAGTGAACACGACCCCACATCTACTAAGACGTTCAGCAGTTTACAAGGCAAGAAACCGAGTGAGCTCTTTTAAGTTTACGTAATTGAAAATAGAGCTCCGGCATTCCGATTTGGGGTACTTTAATTGGTTTATTGACTTTCATATAAGGTGTGGTCATGAAAAGTTTGGCGCTATCAAGATGATCAAGTAATAGGGCTTGCAATTTATTGTCGAAGATTCCCATTGACCAAGTGCTGTTCATTGAAGTTCTTAAGCGCGTTTAATTCCAATACGCGGCCGCCATTTCAGTCATTAGCAGTGGCTTTCGTGCAACCAGTTGAAGGTGTGCAGTTGGGTAGGGGTGGATATTGTGTTGGTGGGGCCGCATGTAACTTGAAAGGGCAATCGTTTTCCGCTATAAAGCTGTCTCATCGCACATCCTTCGCCATGTCACCCTGAATTGGGGCACACCAGAATACGACTGTACTACGTGCACACTCTTAAAGCGAAGTTGTAAATTACGTAGTAGGCGAAGCGCATGAAGCAGCTGAGTCACGTGGCCTCGTCTATGTATTTTTAAATGTTTGAAAAGTTCGTTCAGTACCTTGCCATACAGTTTTGCATCCAGTAGTTTCATTCTTAATTACACATTCGACAGACCACTAAAAAAAACATTCACCGCTCGAGGCGTGAATCATTAAGCCACCTAAAAAAAATTAGTAGACCTAAGGTTACCGGCTTAGCGCATTAGGTCCGAAGTGGGAGACCCGTTGTGACGTTTCACAGGCTAATTTGCGGTTGGGCGTCGCACAGGGTCGTTCCGACATATCTGCGCTCATGAGCATACTCGGTGTTCTTCCCCTCCCGGTCTTCGGTTTGGTTGCGTTGCCGTTACATTTTACGGGCTCCAGGGACCGTATTCTGTAGCGGCCCATTTCTATTCCATTCCATTTGGTCGTTTGTGATTTTCCGCTTCTCCCAATGACGCAGCGCGTTAGAGCAGAAGTAACGCTGGTCGTGACGGAAACGCGCCTTTGACGCCGCTTTCTCGCATAAACGTGTCTCTAACTTGTGTAGCACTGGCGTACTGGCGCCGACGGCCATGAATGACGGGAGCACGAGGACACGTTTGAGACACCAGGCGAGCTTTATCCCCACTAATACCTTCTCTGCAAATGTGCGCGTCATTTGTGCGACGAATTGGCGCCACGTGGTCCATATGACTCATCCCGACTGGATGCGGTGGCACGAGGCTGGTTAACGGCGGCGCAGCGACCAGGCTGGCTGTGTCTGCAATTGGCCGTTTGCTTTACCATCTGCTGTTGCTTTCGTCACACTGACGTCAAGGCCAAATGGAACGGAAAATGGTGTGTATCGTTAGTGGACAGGATCCCTGGACCCGCTTGCACGAAGCAAATTAAAGTAGTTTGCAGTGCGGTTCGTTCGCAGTAGAAACCCTCCGTTGATTTTGAGGATAGCAAAAGCGCATAACTGACCAGCTGGGTAAGTGGACACCTCAATCGCGCTGTTATGCAGCAGTGGTGTTCCCACAGTCACGCGCGCTACTTCAGCTCCGCCGTCTCACCTCCGTTGTATGGCTCTTCTGATAAGCTATTACAGGTCTCGCTGTAAAAATGCCTACAAAAATATGGAGCACAGTAAATAAGGGAAAGCAAAAAAATAGAAATAGCTGCTACAAGACGACCAAACGTATAGCAATGAGGGGGACAGTAACTCACCGAGACTTGTAAAGCAAGTTGAGCTCGAATGATATGCAAGCGTCTTGTGGAGGGCTCTTCCATTTTATAGAGATATTAAGTCGTTTTCGAACATCAGGGCTGATTTTTTTTCTCTCCATCATTTTTTGCCTACAGTGCCTAGAGTCACAGTCTCAGCACGACAATGGCAGGGCATTCCTCAATCCACAACTGCATCGCTAGCAGACTACATGATTTACAGGAATGCTCCAGACATAAGAACGGAGTCTGCAGTTCAATGAAAACGAAAAAAAAGAATTTACCTTGCCGACTTTCCAGTAAACATGTGAGGTTACACTGCATCAGACGAAAACGTTTCAGACACAAGACGTCAGCCCTGTCGGCACCTGTTTACAGTTAGTGCTGTCTTATTGAAAGGATCCTGTTTCCTTTACATGATATTTTCTCAATATTTACTGGTTTTGCTTAATGATAAATGCTGAGATTCAAATCTACTACGCAGAATAATTGTTTCTGCTAAACAAAGAAAGACTGCAGTGGTAGTGACGTCCATTTTTGTCTTCTAGAGCGTCAGCAACTTTTTACCACCATTTGTTTTATTCAGCTTGACCACGTCGCGATAATATTCAGGTGCAGTGCAGCAACCGTCCCTAATTCTGCTACAGTCATGTGTTGCTGCGGGTCGCTATGTCCCCAAACTAACCAGGGTGCTGTTCTTTTAGAAGGAGTCGCGCAGTTTCAATGGGGGCGCTCCATGTAGCGCAATGTTTCCATGAGGAGCACTTCGAGGGTTTTGCGATGATGTTTGTTACTATACCAGGGAAGATTTAAGGTAATCCAGAAAAAAAATAAACGCGCATATTTGCATTCTTCCATATTAGATAATCTTTTTGTGCACAAAATTGTGTCCATTCTGGGAGGAACAACAAACGATAGGTGTAACCTGAGGAACTGCCCTCTGTCCTTTGCATTTTTTTTTCTACTGAGCTCAATATCTATTCATCGCCGTATTCGCGCTTACGTGTACGGGACTACACTGCGTTTTTTTTACTGTTGTGCCTGACATACACTCTTTCTAGGATCTCATGCAATCGTATGTGAGTATACCCTCCCAATTTATTTATCAATATTACAGGAGCATCGGCCGTGCAGTTGATTAACGCTGTATGACGGAACGAAACGCAACCCGCCAACCCGCCGCTAACGGCGCGAATAGGGCAAATGGAAATCAATGATAGCAGAAGCCTTAGTCTTCAACGAGAAAATGCCGCAAAATGCGCTTTTTTTTGCAGTTTCAGAAGTATAAAAGAAGGATTGCGGGCTGCGCACAGCACCTAGAAAAGCCTAGCAAACGACAGCCGCCGCAACCTGTGCTTAGTGGGCGCGCGGCAGCCCTGGCCAAGTTTCCCGTGTCGCTCCGTCATGGGGCGCTGATCAACCGGACGTTGCAGTGTTATTGATAAAAAAATTGGGGGGCTGTCCTCGAGAGCAACATTTGAGCAGCTTACACCTCAGGTTAAATCTTAAAATGGGCGTTGTCCTTGATTTTCGATACGGGATCCCGTAGTTGTCTTTATAACATATCAACTTTAATTCCTCACGTTAATTCTTTAAAACATCTGGTCCTCATTTATGTCGGCAATCTCCCATCATGACGCCTCATGGACCAGGTTGCGGTGAAAGGAGCTCGTACTGTGGGCATGTTGCCTATATAGGCCGAGTAGTAACCGGATACGCTCTTGAAAAAAGGTAGTAGTATTTATCAACTTTTGGGTAGTAACCGGTTGTCACATGTTACTACCATGTTACTAATAGCAGTTAGAAACGGGAATGTTAGTAAGAGTTACTAAATCATTGAGTTAGAAGCGGTGAGGTTAGTAATGGCTGCTACCTAGTTACTAGCTTCAGTTTCTAATGGGAAGCATAAATTGCGCTCTTAAGAAAAAGATAGGAGACTTCACTAAGTTACTACTAACCGGATACTTGTCAAGCCGATCACTATTTTCTGAGTAAGATAAGGTAGTGAAAGAAGAAATATTGAAAGTAACTACGTCAAGAAGTTATAGTGAAGAGCACTGCGGTCGCAAACAAAAAGCTGGTAATATTTACTAAGAAAAAGGGTAATATCTTTTCCCATATGTTGCTAGGTTCTTCGTACGGGGTGCTGGCGTGGCTTGTTAACTTTGTGCATACTGGCAGCATAATAAAGCTGCATGGGCAATTTGACTAATTCCCAAAACCAGACATATCTATAAGAGCGTGCTGGCTGTAAATCACACAGTTAGATTTAGGCTTACTGCGCATTACGTGAACAAATTTTTTGAGATGATGGCATCAAACAACTTTACCGGGCAACACAAAGCTCCAGAATGCAAGAAACGCACAAACCAGAAAGGGTCACGCACGCGTCACATCCGCACTGCGCGTGCACGGGCAAATATTTCTCGGTCTTATAAACTCCGTAAATCTGACTCTTATTTACGGCTTACTGGCTCTTACCCGTTGAGCCAAGCTACCAGCGTTAAGTATGAAGTTCAGATTGCGGAAACAGCTTATAGTCTACCTAACCGCACGCCCTCGCAGAAATGCTTAATTCGAAATCAATTTATTTCCACAGCACTGTCTGTCAGTTACATGCTATGACTTTAATTTAGAGTTAAAGCAATGGTTTCAAGCTAGGCACTAACTAGCGACTATAGTTAGTAAAGAGGTAGCAAGGGCTGCTTTTACTAACTCTACTAATTTTATACTAATTATACTATACTAATTATTAAAACGAATTTAGAATTAGTAACTTGTACACTTGCTACCTTTTTACTACTTTCTTTTTAAGAGTGTGCGGAACGAGAAGAGATCAGCTTTTAATGATCCACATATTGTATGTCACACCAATCTTATAATTCGGATTTGTGTTGTTTTCAGGTTCCCCTCTTACAGACTTAGTACTCTCCTCTTTTTGGCGCGGGAAGTGCTTAGTGTGCGCCTTGGGCTCCCCAAATTTGTGGTACAACGTGCTGTGGTAAAAAAATGAGATACAACGAGCTGTATCTTATTCATCTTAAGGCCCGCATTTCCTTTATTTTTGTCTAGATTTAAGTTTCTATCTGTGCACACTTACCCCAGTATATATGAGTCGCGTTTGTACCGTTCACAGACCGTTTTCTGCTGCCAGCCGTCCTCCTTTTCTGGCGTCCACTGGCCTCGCTTTCATACCCAATAGGTTACGTTTGTGTAGTCCCTATAGAGCGTTTACAGAGAGCAGTTTGCACTGTGCACAACAGGTGGCGTCGCTAGGACGGCTGCCATTTCTGGTCTTCGAAGCAGCCGTTAAAAGCACTGCTCTGCAATCCCAACCGTTGCTTCGCAGCTTGCGTACGACTATCAAGTGAACTTTTAACACACTGCTGCTTTCATATCGGCGTGAATTGTACTCCTTAAAAAGCCTGTTGGGAATTAGAGCTAATTTTTGTGCTGTCGGATGAAGGAACAATTCACGGCGCTCTTTAAACGTGGGGCACTTTGTTCTACAGGCCGCCGTGCTCTGAGAAATTATCTTGCAATTTCATGTTTGTTTATTTCAGTAGAGAAAGTCTATGAACAGTTGTTTCACCAAAATGGAAAACAATTATTATAAACCTGAAGTGTAAGCAAATTTCAGCGCCGGCAGTCGATGCGGGAATGCGAAAACAACCTGGTGCCATTAACAGGAGTTATACATTGCACCGTTGTACATTTCTCGAGTTATGTTCGCAGTGCAGTAAAAAGAACCTTTTTGTGATTATTCGTGTAACAGATGCATAATTAAGTCATCGTGGGGAGAAGGCAGGCCACTGTGCGCATGCCTGTATCATTGATCAATTTCGATTGCAGTGATTCAATACGTCTAATAATCGACACTTTTAGAACAACGCTTATGCACGTGACAGTGGTTAAACTTGTCATATAATTTTCTATATTTCAGATGATTAAAGTATACTACATCTGCGGGACCTGTTGCCAGATCGACGCAGTTTTAGTCTTTCCCCAGGGCGCAGGCGAATGCCTCTCAGTTCCTGATCCGGCCTTTGAGTACTGTGCATATTCTTCCTTTGGGCGCCGCATCATATATGCAATCTAAAACATCTAGGCGATTTCTTGGTGGTCACAGGCGATTGTACGTTGTTTTATAACTGTACAACGCTAAGCGATGAACATTTCGTGTAATGATTTCTCTTTTAAGCAAAAATACCGTGCCCTGGAAAGGAAGCCCTCAGATAAGACTGAGTTTTTAACGTTTTCTCTTTTACAATGAATTATGTGGTTAACAAATATAATTAGGCATTGAATCTAATTAAGAACAAACTCGCAGCAGGCTGCGCGGTGTGTCGACACATTCGGGCTGACAGCGGCGGCCAGAATAAATCAGATGGTTGAATCAAAGATTTTGTACCACCAATAGATACTATGCGTATTCACATGAACGCTTCATGCTTTCCGTCAGCTCGTCATCCAAAGCGACAGATGGAACAGCGTCTTGCGCGCCAGAGCGAAAGGGTACCGGCAGCCGTCGGAACCAGAAGGCCCGAAGGCCGGCGATGACTGAAAGGTCACGGGACCAAATATGATGGCACCGATGCCTTCGCGCTGCGAAGCATCTATACTTGAATTTTTAACACGCAGATTTATAGGATCTCCCCGTCGCTAAGCAGTGTGTCCTCTATTCAAATTACCTTCGACGACATTCTCCCACGAAACGAAAAACATTTACCACCCAGTTTTCTAAATGCGTTCTTAGAAGATTATTCAAGGACCCTTCCTACTAACAATGTGATAGCAATCGACATCTCGCTTGTTAAACGAAAATGTAGGTGTGCGAATATTAATGCCCAAACATTGTATGCCAATGTAGGCAGCTTCGGCGTGGACTAGATAATCTGGGTCCTATAACGCAGGAACTAGTTGGTATATCGGAAAAAAATAGTATCGTCGGTCAGAGCATACGAAAGAGGATGTGCAAGTGACAGAAGGGTTAAGGTGGGTTAATTAGGTATTTATTTAGAGCCAAAAAAGTTCAAAAAGTGGGGGTACGACGGAGCAAAAGTGGCGCCAAATTTAAAAAAACCGGAAGTGGGCGGAGCTAAAGCGTGGCGCCAAATTTGAAAAACCGGAAGTCTGGCCGGAGTGAAGTGTGGCGCCAAATTTGAAAACGAAGCGTGGCGCGAAGTTTGAAAACTGAAAAAAGGCAATGATGGAACTTGATTAATTTGGGCAAAGAGGGCCAAAGAGGGGCGAGGAGACATCACTGCTTACGCATTCCTCCAATGCGGGTGCTGCAGTGATCTCATAATTTTTCTGTCCGCTTCTGGATTGGTCCTATTGTATCCATCATCCGGATTACATTCAAATTTTGCAAGCAGAGTTTCCCTCCGTAGTGCTTGCTCTTCGCAAGGTAGTCCTCTCTCTTCCCTATAGTTCCGGTCGTTACTGATTATTCAACTTTCTGCTTGCCCCTCGCTTAGACTGTTAGCTCTCCCTACCTTTACATTTGAGCCTCGCACATTTAATACCGATTCGCTGTCATAGCAGTGTGACAATAAATGAGGTTAGTGATTACCTAGAAAAGGCGTCCATCACCGGCCTCGTGTTGCCTATCCACCCAGCTACAGAGTACTTTATGGCAGCTAGGCCTCGGCGACGTACGCTATTAGGCGCGCGAAAGAGGTCTCTTTTAACTTCAAATAATTATCAGCATATCGGATATACCTGGAGCTTCAATACTTCCTGACCAGGCTCAGTTGACGTATCCCTCCTTTAAATATCCGTCTGCACGTGTCTCTTTTTACCCTTTCTATCATCTACGCACTTTGCCGTGGTCCCGAGCGAATATATGTACTATGCCTCTTGATGATTGGCCGATTCCCTAGTTAGGCATGTGCGTCTGTTGTAAGGCCAAAGACAACAACAACAACAACGACAGACATGCAATTGGCCGTCCTGAGTGCCATTTACTTTCCTGTATCTTCATCGTATTTTCTATTATTTGCGGCCTGTAGTTTTAAATATTTTTTTTTCAATGAAAGCACGTTTCACCAACGGCCATCTTTGTCCTCTTCTTTTCGTCCGTTATGTTGCGAAACCTAGCGACTAACGCTATTTCCAGATAACTGTTTAATTTATTCTCCGGTTAGAAACACGGACGGCAAGCTTAGAATGAACAACTGTTTACGGGCATTAAGCGAATGGTGCAAAAATTGTAACATGGAAATAATTTATTCGAAATTAACATACGCACACATTACAACGAAGTCTGTTCTTTCGTTAACATATTTGATTGATGACAAGTGTTTGGCAAACGTAACTAAGTTTAAGTATCTTTGAATGACAATAATACAAAATTTGAATTGGGGCACACATATAGAAGAGGTTTGTTCTAAAGCCTACCAGAGGTTATGTTTCTTTAGAAAAAAATTGGAGCATGCTACACGGGATGTAAGGCTAATTACATACAAAAGCTTTTGTGCGGCCAGTCCTTGAGTATGGATCAGTAGTATGGAGTCCTAATCAGAATTATTTAAAGAAACAATAAGGAAGAGTTAAGAGGTACGCAGTACGCTTTATTCGCTCCCGATATCGAAGGACAGACACAGTTGCAGATATGCTCTCTTCCTGTAATCTGGATTCGTTAGAAAAACGTACACAAAAAAACGGCTGAAGCTATTATTCGAGATGCTCCAAGGACAGATAAATATTCAGAAGAAAACAGATATGCCCATATATCCATATATGAGGATATATCCATATCCTCAGGTATGGAGTCACTGTGTATTATCACTGTTCAAAGGCATGGCGAATGAAATAAAATGCTATACTAAGGAACATCATTCGATCCGTGGCATACAACACGGATGTTTCACCTGACTGCAATTTATTTTCGTTTTTACAGCTGCCGTCTTTTGATGCCCTCTTCCATCATGTAGTTATTTTTGCTCACTTTTGGGAGAGTGAATTTTTAGTTCCTTTCATTCCTCTTCGTCCTTTCCGACAGCACCCCCGTTTTACGGTACCTCGCTGCTACACTCATTACGGCTACATCACTCGTAATTATTATATACCCAATATTTTCAATTCTATCTGCGATTCCATCATTTCTGTTCCTTCGCTGTCACAATTAAAGCACTTCTTAAAAACCCATATGTCGGTAACTGTTTGTTCTTGTTTGCTTTTGGTATTAAGGTTTATCTTTGTTTGCTTGCTTTGTCACGCCTGTTTTTCAATATATTTGTTATTCGCCGACTGCCGAGTGCTGCCCTACAAAGCTTCATGGCTTGGGCACACCTGTCTTAAAGACTGTAATTATGTTTTCTGAAAATAAAGCTGTTTATTATCATCATCATCATCATCATCATCATCATAATTATTATTATTATTATTATTATTATTATTATTATTATTATTATTATTATTATTATTATTATTATTATTATTATTATTATTATTATTATTATTATTAATATTATTATTATTATTATTATTATTATACTTGGAAGCGCCAGGCAAACGGAGTGCTAGAACAAATCATAGTCGGATAATGCAGCCGTACTTCACCGTAGTGAATCTTTGAGACATTCCTTCTTCCCCCATGTAATTGAAATACGGAATGACCTGCCAATGATTGTTGTAGAACAGAGTGATCTGCAACAATACGAACGACCTCTGGATAACCATCTGCTTGAAAGTGCCATTTGATGCTTGACTGAATGTACCGTTTCATGCTGATGTATTCAGTGCTTGTGAATAATGCTGTTTTTCTATGAAGTTTTCATACTATCTCTGTAAGGACCCTAGCACGACGGTTGACACTATTGTTAAATAAATAAATAAATAAATAAATAATGATTAGAAGGAGAAGAAAAAGCCGAAGAATAGAGCGCTGTGGCGCAGCGCGTGCAACACGTCAGCTGAGAGCGTGTAGCCGTCCCATCGATTGGAGCGCTGTGGCCTTCCATTTTGCGAGCTCCAGAGACTCGTCGGGTTTTCCCTCAGGTGAGCAGGATTTCTTCACTTCCGCTCGCTTCTCGGCGTTTCTTCGAGCTTCACAACCGTCCTCAACACGCAAAGTGACATACATTTCCTCACTGAGTGAGCTCGGCAAATTTATACGCTATGCCTCCTCTTCAGGTGCTACGTTTAATTACACCATTATTTTTTTAATTCCACCGCTTGAGGCTTTGTTTTCCGAGCTGTGGCACTGAACGACACCAGAAATACGCGGAATAGAACAAAGTTTGCGCTAGGACGTCGCCCACTGAAAATTCAGTTCACTCGACTCCCCCCTTTAATCGCGACCCCAATTTCTTGGACGCGTTGTAACACTGAACTTCGTTACTTGTGTGCGCTGGTTGAAGCAGGCGGTTGGAGACGGGTGTTGCCGAAGCAAGCTCCAGTTTTGCCATTCCTCTGTCCCCGACCCCTTCACAAAAATTTTCGATCCAGCATATGTAGCACCAGACATATCGGCGATTAAAATCGGCCCGCCGCCTTTTCCTTAACTCCTACGCAGCATTCAGCCAGAAAAGCATAAAGATTACAGGACCGGTCCGTGCTCCATCCACGATTACGTCAGCCGCATCGGTTGTTTGCCTTTTTTTCCCCACGTCAGTGATGGGGGGGATGGAAGAAAGCGACACGCCATTCCCTCCAGTCGACCGTGCCCCCACCCCATCTTCTGCGCCTGCTTTGTCACGTTTGTGGCAAGTCAATAGAGAGGGAAATAGCGGGACGCCAGTGGGCAGGCGCAGGAATAAAACGCCCCTCCCTCCGGTTGCTACAATTCGCCTGCGCACTGCCCCTCCCCCCCCCCCCCTGCCTATTCCCCTGTGGCCCCAATTGATAGGGTCGCCCCATTCTATATGTTCCTAATGAGAGCCCTTCGCGAGTGACGTCACACGAGCTTCTTGGCGCCGCAGTGCAGGATTCATGCGAGACACCAGCATCCGACGTCACAGCGACGCGCGGCACTGAATATTTTTAGAACTATTTGTAAATTACTGGCTTGCTTTGGACCACATGTAAACTTTATGAACGCTAATGACTTTGACTCGACCTAACACAGGCATAGCTGAGGTCATTGAGCGTATGCAGCCATAGCTGAGGAGCGACCAGTAAATAGCTGGTCGAGGGATTAAAACATTGATTTCACGTACCTACGGAAAAAACATATGAAATATCGGCTAATACGGTACATTTCACTCACATCGTCGCATCGGCACACAAGTGCAACATTTTAAATGTTCTATATCACACTTCGGTGCTGTTCATCGGACTGTCTCGGTGGCAGCGCGTCATAGAGACATTTGTGTAGAAACCAAGACGGTTAGCAGTGTCATTACCGGCATCTCATCTAGGCAGTACTTCAGTTTGATTGGAGATCTGCTTTGAATTTCAGAACACTAATTTATCGTCCTGCTTTCGAGGAAGCTTGAAACACTAGCAAAAAAGAAGAGGGAAGACAGAACACGGCCACTGAAACCACGCAACAGAGTCCATTGTAAAACAGTTGCACAGTAGTAGGGTGGAAAGCTGGGTGAGCAGGATGGTATGTCGCCCCTACTCTTGTCGGCCCTTGTCTAGCGCGTCTTCAAAGAATCGCATCGAACTCACCAAGCTATTCACCCTGCGACAATGTATCCCATAATGAAAATTTTTCGCTTATCGATTCTTTAAAATACAACGTCTACATGTGGCAGTTGTCAGTAACTTGCATATCATGCGGAATGCACTCAGCTGTGAGTTGGTTCCCCATTAAAGATCCATTCTGTTGTTTCTGCAGTTACCCAGGCGGTCTGCGGAGTATGAAGCTTCTGTCAAGGCCTCTAGTTCATGAGCCTCAGCCAGCTCCCATGGTGCACTTGTCGGATTTGAAACAGACCCAAGAGTGGCAGTGGCAATGCGATCAGCAGCTATCAACGCGCCACCATCGGCCACGAGACGCTGACGAGCCACCTGGGGCTGCAACTGTTTGTATGGACGACAACGGCCATGCTTCTGGCGACTGCCACCAGGTGAGGCAGACTCAAACCTCAAATCAATTCAAATGAATTGAAGCGTACTTCGCGGTGGTTGCGGTGCGAGCGTCCCACTATAGCTTCGGGTGCGTCGCTGGCATCCTTTGGAGGCAGATGCATGCCGGAACTGGCCGACTCGTTTACTAAGCGTGCAAAAAAGAGGCACCTACTAGCTTGTGACACGTTGGCTGAGGGAGCTTAATACTCTTGATGAAGTTAGAAAAAGCCTAGTTCACAGGCGATAGGACCACCACGGCGAGCTGAGAATAAACTTTTTTCTCACCGTCATCCAACAAACTTTGGCACAGGCGTAGAGGAACATCTCAACTGTGAATTTGCGAACACATCAGTACTTGTACTCTCTTCACGTGTGCGGACTGACATCGCACAGCACACGGGCGCCTTTCGAGGCGATGCGAAAAGGGCGCCCTTGTCAGTGCACTTTCTCTATTTCTTCTCACCTTCCTCCCTTCCCTCACATTGCGGTTGAGGTGTGCACGTTGAAGTGAGACAGCTCCTGCGAAAATTCCTTTTGAAAAAATCACTTATTTTCAAGCGCATTGTCAATCATTGCCGTTCGGCCACAGTCAGACATGGCCGCATACTGTTACATTATGACTGGAAACAAACTGCCGGCTTACCGCGAGTGCACATAGACACCGCACTGTATTGTTAAGCTTGCCATTGCGCCTCTCCAAGCCTGGCCAATTACTTGCCATAGACTATCAATCTTGTCTGTCCTCTAGAGATCCGATTCCGGGCAATATAATATGTGAGCTACCACATTTCTTCTATTTTTTTTCTCACCTGGCGTTACGTAATGAAGCCTCATACGGCTCCTGAAGGTAGCCTGTGCTTGCCCCGTAGAAGGAAACAAATCCCCACATAAGAATTTTAGGTTCTAAATGTATTTTTCAATTGTCGTGCAACTATTATAAGAATTGTAAGACGGAAAGCGCGAAAAAAACACACGGACGTGTGTTTTTTTCGCGCTTTTCGTTTTACGATGCATTACCAACTAGCCCGCACACACACCTTATTATAAGCAGTTCGGGATGTGGGTTGTTAAGAAGATATCTTTCCCGTCCATGAAACATCCTGCCTTTTGCTTGCTGCCCGATGTGACAACTACGTCAGCAAGTGACGGCTGTAACTCAGATTTGAATGATGATATCTCCTGGCAGATTCAGCATTTTTTTTTCTTCAAGCGAACATTCTGTAAGCTAGAAAAAGCGGAAGGTTTCATACCTGGTCAAGTTACACCCGAACAATCTCTTCCGTACCAGTCATCCGCGTTCTAGCCTGCACATGCCGCGGCAGATGCTGTGTCGTCCTTCCTCTGTTTCCAACAGGCCGCTGATCTCTGCCGCTCGTTCTAAATTTAACTAGCAGTGCTAAGCACGGCAGTTAAGTCTTCAACAAGTGTGAGCCGATACACTTCCAACTCTTGAGCAGTCCTCTCCGAAATCGTTTCATTTTTTTTATATTACGCGCCGTTTATTTGAGCATTAATCCTCGTCGTAAACCCCTCACAGGTAATGCCGATGACATCCACTTTGAAAAGAATGTTTTATGCGCAGAGCGCTGGAGTGAAATTTACTTTTCTGCAGTGCTCTACTGCCATGCGGGGCACCTGATCCAGTTGCCTCTGAACCTGGCGCACAAGCTATCTGCTGCTTTGCGAAGTAATCGCCACGCGGTGCCTTGAATTCCTTTACAGTGCAGCAAGCTTTGCAAGGACCTATCGCTTTGAATCTACAGCTAACGCGCTTAAAAGCGTTCGTAACAGTAAGATTTCAGTGTCACATTAGCAGTGAAGGTTTGTTTACGTCCAAGACGTTGCGCTCGACCTTCGCCAATTTGTTGAGAAAACTCATGGAAACTTGTCTTAATGTGAGTAATCAAAGACTAAAATATTTTTCGCGAAAAAATTTATTAGTGAGCTGAGGACAGTTTCAATATTTAGAAAAGGCGACAGACCAGGCACTGGTCAACAGTTCATAAAAAAAATCAAATTTATGGAAAACACTTCACAATTTTGTTCTTTGAGATTCGCACAGATTCCGACTTTCTATATAATTCGGAGCATGCAGCTTTATACGGCGTAATTATTTTTCAAAATCGAAAAACGTATGAAAAGGTGCTATATTTGTCCTTTTTATTTTAAGTATCAACTTACTCTCGCAAATTCTGAAACATCCGTTTTGTTTCTTTAGATGTCTATTACCTATAACAAATGTTACAAGTGGTGAAACCCTGTACATCGAGGTAAACAAAAATAGTAAAGTTAGAAAAAGTGCGTTTTGAGCCAAAAACTGTCGTCAATTTCACCATGAAGTGTTCCAAGTAAAAATACTAACAATTGCGAGTTACGTAGAGCAGTTTAGTGCCTTGAATTTCTGATATTTTTGTAGGTTTTTTGTTTGAAGTGAGAGAGAGAGAGAGAGAAACAACTTTATTGTAACACCAGTCAATGAACGCCAGGAGAGAAGTTCATCTCCCCTGTCGGCCCTAGCCGTCGGCCGGGATCCCTTGGGATACAGCAGCAGCAAGGGCTTGACCGATGATGTCTTGCTGGACGTTGGGGTCTGGGCTGCGGAGCAAAGCCTCCCAGGATTCTATAGTGCGTGAGCTATCATATTTAGCCGGGCATGTCCACACCATGTGGACCAAATTTGCTGGCTGACCGCAAAATTTGCACTTTGACCTGAATACTGTAGGATGCCACTTGCTGTAGAGTACTGGGTTGGGAAAAACCCCTGTCTGTAATTTCCTCTAAAGAACCTCCTCTTTTTTATTGAGCGTTTTGTCCGCTCCCGGATAAATCTGACGATTTAGTCTGTAGTATTGTGTGATTTCCTGGTATGCGCGCATATCCTCTGTGCTGTTTGTACTTCCAGAGATTTGGGAGGTCCCAGGGGTCGACCGGTAAGTGAGAACTCGGGCGAC
Organism: Amblyomma americanum; assembly: GCF_052857255.1. Classification (NCBI taxonomy): domain Eukaryota; kingdom Metazoa; phylum Arthropoda; class Arachnida; order Ixodida; family Ixodidae; genus Amblyomma; species Amblyomma americanum. The sequence goes on from NC_135497.1 coordinate 360,854,143, forward strand.
CGAATGAGCCTCCTCGTTCCCTTTAAGTCCTTGGTGAGCTGGTGCCCAAACGAGCAGAACCAGTTCTCTGGGTCCTCCTTCCCTGCTTAATATACGGATGGCAGTCTTCGTCACCCTCCCCGATTCGTAATTTCTCACAGCGTTTTTTGAATCGCTAATGACCACCTTGACCCCTCCTTGGCTGGCGGCTATGGCTATCGCCACTTCCTCAGCTTCTACTGTCTTGACACCACTGACTGTGCAGCACCCCACCGGGGTTCCGTCTTCCTTAACCGCCACAGCCGCGTGTGCGGCTTTGCTCTCATATATTGCAGCGTCCGTATACAGGACGTCCTGTCGACCTGTATACCTAGCATGTAATGCTTCTGACCTGTCTTTGCGCCTGCTTTCGTGAAAGGCGGGGTGCATGTTTCTGGGCAGCGGGGGGATTTTAATCTTGTCCCTGATTTGTCGTGGTATGTCTCGTGAGCGGGCATGTTCATGCTTGGGCTCGTAGCCCAATCTCTCTAAAATTTTCCTCCCCGTTTCAGAACCGAGTAGCCTTTGATGCTGAGCGGTAAGGGCAGCCTCAATGAGCTCCGCGAGAGTGTTGGAGACCCCTAGCTTCATAAGTCTCTCGGTGGATGTGTTCGGGGGTAGGCCGAGTGCGACCTTGACACTTTTCCTGATAATGATTTCGAGCTTGTTCCGTTCCGCTCCGTTGAGTTTCAGGTAGGGTGCCACGTACACTATCCTACTGATTACGAAGGCTTGCACGAGTCTCAAGAGATTCGCCTCCTTCATTCCAGCGTGCCTGTTCGCTATTCTTCTGATAAGACGACACGTCTGATTTGCACTAGCTTCTAACCTAGCAAGCTTTTCATGATTCTTCCGATTCGCCTGAATCCTTAGCCCGAGGACGCGGATACTGTCAACCGCGGGGATCTCTCCGCCATTGACATACAGGTGGATGTCTGCCTCGTGCTTTCGGTGAAGCCGCCGTTTTCCAGGGGGCATCAGGAACAGTGCTTCCGACTTTTCGGCCGAGCATTTAAGTCCCTTGGGTTTCAGGTACACTTCAATGATGTCAATTGCTTTTTGCAGAGAGCTTTCAATTTGTCCGTCACTCCCCTTATTTATCCATAATGTTATGTCATCCGCGTATATTGTGTGGTTTAAATTCTCAATGTCCGCCAACAGTTCGGGGAGTCTCAACATCGCAATGTTGAAGAGGGTCGGTGATAACACCGAGCCTTGCGGCGTTCCTGTGTTACCAAGTATAATGTCCTCGATGGAGTCTTCCCCTATATTGAGAGTGGCTTTCCTGTTCGTAAGAAAGTCCTTGATGTAACTATACACTCTCTTACCTACATTTAGTGAGTTCAGATTCTCTAAGATCGACACGTGCCTCACGTTATCAAATGCCTTTGCCACATTCAACCCCACAATCACTTTCGTGTCTCGGGTTTGCTTGTCTATAATTTGGTCCTTGAGTTGCAGCATCACGTCGCATGCCGACAGCTTTGGTCGGAAGCCGATCATGGTGTCTGGGTATAGCCCATTGTCCTCTATGTACCTACTGAGCCGCGTCTGAACGACATGTTCCATAATCTTACCCACGCAGGAGGTGAGCGATATCGGCCTGAGGTTCTCGAGGCCCAGTTTCTTCCCCGACTTGGGAATGAAAATGAGATTTGCGAGTTTCCGCTCCTGTGGTATCGTCCCTTTCTCCCAGCCCTCCTGCATGTATGTTGCGATGTTGGCGATGGACCTGTCGTCTAAATTACGAAGCATTCTGTTGCTCACTCTATCCGGCCCCGCTGCTGACTTAGTCCGCAGGCGATTAATCTCCGCTCTTACTTCTGCCAGGGAGAGCGGGGCGTCTAATTCCGAATTCTCTCCCCCTTCATAGTCCGGGAGGGGTTCGGGTCCGGCGGGATTTATGTACCTGCTGCGAACTTCTTCTAATAGTTCCTTCTTAGTGCCTTCAAACTTATGCGCCAGTCTTTCCAGCTGTTGTTTGGACGCTGACTTTGTGCTATCCGGATCTAAGAGGTGGCGAAGAAGTCGCCACGTTCGTACGGTACTCATATTCGTCTCGATCTGATCGCAGACGTTCCCCCAATTCTGCTTCGTGAGTGCGATTGCGTGCTCTTCAATTTCTCTGTTTAAAGCCGCTATCTGTTTCCTGATATTCCGATCCCATCTCCTTTGTCGAAGTCGATCCTCCAACCCTTTCTTTTTCCTCCAGAGATTTATTAATCTCCTGTCTACGGCTTCGTTGTCCCCCTCGATTTCCACCGCTTCGGTGGCCTCTTTAGCAGACCGTACCACCCCATCGCTCCATTCTGCAATGTCAGAGACGGGAGCCGGGTTGTCCCTGAGTGCCCTGAAAGCGTCCCAATTTATGGCCTCTACCTTCCGATTCCCGGGAATTGTCGGGCCTCCTTCTACCACCACTTCTATGATCTTGTGATCGCTTCTCAGATCCTCGTTTGTATTGCACCACGTGGCTCTAGTGCCGCTCCCCGTCAAGGTGAGGTCAGGTGTTGTGTCACTCGCGACACTATTTCCCTTCCTTGTGGGTTGCAGCGGGTCGGTTATCAAATCCAGATTATGAGTCTGTATGTCGTCCCACAATTTCCTGCCCTTGATTGAAGCCTGTTTATATCCCCATGCCGAATGGTGAGCATTAAAGTCCCCCACGATCAACAGCGGGTCGTTCTTTATCTTACGTCGCGTCGTTGCGAAGAGATCCCCGAATTCACATTTCCTTTGTTTGGGAGAACTGTAGACATTTAATACGAACAAGCTACTTTCTCTCTTTCTTCGCGGTATCAGTTCTACGAGAGCATGGTCTATTTGTGTACTCGCGATGTTATGCTGCACCGCCGTGATGTTTCGTTTGACTAGGGCGGCCACCTGCGTGTTTTCACCCTCGCTTACGTATGATTTGTACCCCGACAATTTTGCTTTTCTGCCGCATTCTTGTAGTGCTATTAGCTCCGGTCGGTCCCCGTTCCTCAGGAATTCCTGCAAGACAGCACGCTTGCGCGTGAAACCTCTACAATTCCATTGCCAAACGGTGGTTTTACTGGATCTGTGAGCCATGATTGCCAATCAGCTGATTCATCTGGTTTCCTAGTACTTGTTGGGTGAGGTGTTCGTACGCCCGCTCCCTTTTCGCAAATTCTTCCTTAAGTTGTTCAGTGAGGTTATTATCCCTCTGATGTATTTGCTCTGCGACACTGTTATCTCGTTGATGCAGCTGCTGTGAGAGGGTTTGGAACATCCCTAACATGCGTTGTTCAAAAGCCTTGCGCCATTTATTGTCCTGTCTAGATTTGGCCTCAAATTTTGCCTCCAATTGTTCTATTTTTATGTCTATCACTTTCTCTGTGTCCATATCTATTATGGGCTTCTCTACTTCCTTCGCCCTCTTCTTAGCCGGCGGCTGAGCCGCACCCTGCTCCTCTGATGCTCTTACAACTGGATTTTGTGGCATCTGCGATTGTTTCGCAGGTGCTGCATTAGGCTTAAGCGCTATTCTAAGCTCCTCAATTTTCTTGCTCATCGCTGCGAGCTGTGCCTTAAGCAATCGATTTTCTTCCTTAATCTGGAAGATTTCTTCATCTCGTTTATCCTGGGCGGCTTCGCTCACCCAACCCACCTTTCGTCTCGGAGACTTGGGCCTCGCTGGGTTGTTGACGACAGCGCCTCCGGAGGGGCCCGCAGTCCCGGGTTGGGCCTTCTTTTGCTTCTCCGCTTCCCGCAGATTCGGTAGACGCGGGAAGGACTCTGATCTCCCTCTCGAATCGCTCTGGTTTCCTGACTGACTCCTGGATCTCCCTTGATGCTTTTCGAACCGGCTCCTTCCTACTTCGGTCTCCTTCGCCTTCCGCGCTTCCTCTTCCATGACTTCCATAGCCAGCTTGGCCTCCCATTGCCTCTTCTTTATCGTATAAGGGGTCCTGAAAGCTTCCTTGCATTTCCGGTCTGCTGTCAAGTGACTTTTGCCGCACAATTTACACTTGGGCTCGCATACGTGATCCTCGGGTGGGGCTATGATTCCGCATCCCAGACACTTAACTTGGGCGCTGACACATACGTCCGATCTGTGTCCTAGCTCGCCACAGCGGTAGCACACCTCGTACCGCTTCTTGTAGAGCACGCACTTTAGGGGTACGTCGTAACAGTGCACCCACCTCGGCACTGTCTCGTGTTTGAAGATGACGATCGCCGAACTGGATTTGCCCATCTTCCTAACGCCAAGTATCGGCGGGTTCCTCGGGTTGCCGAAGGCCTCTGTCAGTTCCTCTATGGTCAGTTTCGGGTCCATGCCGTGCACCACACCCCGCCCGCAGTCCTCGTGCGCGCCAGGTACGCTGTGACTTCGTACTCGTCGTCGTCAATATGGATAGACTTAATCTTGGTCACCTTCCAGACAGTGTCCATGTCTGGGGTGCTAAAAATCAGGGTGCCTTGTTCGTCGTTATGAATCAGCACGTCCTTGTCCTGCCCTTTGACCCATGGAATTTGCGCTGCCATACGCACCGCCGCACTCAACCTCGTAGTCGGAACTTTCGCGAGCGCCAGCCCATTCTTCGGCCGAATAATTATCTTGTAGTCATTAGCTGGCAAACGCGGAAGGTACGACGCAATTGAGCGCTCCGCGTTCTTCTGCCCCAGCTTTTTATATGCGGCGTTCGCCTCCGCCGCTATCTTTCTGCCCTCTCCGGATTCGGCTCCGCGTTCCAATCTGGCGTCTCCATCTTTGCCTCCTCGCCGTTCGCCTCTCGTGAGGTCCTGCAGTTCTTTAACATGTTTTCCCACTTTAGTGATCCAATCCGAGGTTCTCAATTCTTCGGGTGTAATCTCCGTACCCTCTACGGTCACCTCCATGGTCATGCAACGGCGTTTCGAAGCGAGCGCCGGGGGCTTCGGCTGTCGCCGAGCCGCCGCGTTCGTTTACCGCTAGCGGTCGGCTTAGCTAGGCGGGAAACATGGTCGACACAAAAAGGCCATAAAATGTTCAAACGTCCACTCACGCTCATGAAAATGTCACCCAGATGACCCTTGTGACTTTCCACAGGTGATGACAAACAATTATTCGATGAATCGGCACAATTTCCACCAGACAAACCAACTTTCCACGGAACCGACGTGAGTCACGTCCGCACTCTCTGGCCCCCTGGTGGCCTCCCCCTTCTTTGAAGTGAAAAAACGAATTTTGGAGTTGAGCTTTCGCGAAGCAAGTTGCGTCGTTTCTTAACGCCTCTTCACCGCAGAGCACGACCTTCCCGACACTGTGGCCAGACTAAATGTAGTGTTCTTATTCTTAAGTGAGGTTTGCACTGCAGGTAAGCATGGGAACGTTGAGTAGTCCAACAAGTGTACGTGGGAAAAGATTTTCTTAACGCTGCCGGGCGGCACATGCCCAAGTGAGCTGGTTGTTAGGTGTAGTTCTGTCGCATTCAGTTATTCTTGCCAGCACCATGACAGACGTAAGCACCAACATAAGAGTTTGTGAGTCTCTGATCTGAATATGACCAGAACGACCCGGTGTTGAAACAATCCGCGACGCAGCAGCACAATGTGACCCTTGTGGCCATCAGAGGCTCATGCCCGGTTGTTTCCGGTGTGATGTGTTTATTATATTTGATTTAATCGGTTCAATTCCTGCACTAATACTCCAGCGACGACTGTCGACGAGCCACTAGGCTGACGAAGCACCTTCATGCGAGCGACGCACTTACGGGTGAGCGGGCCGCGTCCACCGCCAGCGCGTCTCGCGTTACTAGCCGCAGGCTGCGATGTGCACTTCGCACCTTCACGTGTGTTCCGAAGCCGCGCTCTCCGCGATCTTGCTCGGATATAAATACAGCACTTGTCATACGCCTGCCATGTCGGCTGGTCAGCCCTCCTCGTGGTCTATGCGGATCAGCACGCTAATTACCCTTGGTTTTTTCTCTCGGCTGCCCCGCACCAGAGCAGGTCTGTTCGAACTTCGAAGCTGAAAACGATCTCGTTTATTGCATACCATCCGCCAAATGTCACGCGATATCTTCTTTAGCTTCAGCCCTAAAAATGCATGACAGCGAACGACAGCAAACTGAAGTTATCTGTCCATAACTGTAAAGCCATTACACGTGCCGTGTTCTGCAGTGAAGAGGCGTTAACGTTAGAGATGACACAACTTGCAGCGCGAAAGTCAACTTCAAAAATTCTTTTCTCAGTTAAAAATTTCAGAAATGAAAGCAATAAACTGTTCTGCGTAACCCGCTACTGTTTGCATTTGTACTTTACCCATCTCAGTGTGAAATTAACGACTGTTTTCGGCTGAAAACGCTCTTTGTGCAAATTTAGAATTTTTTTACCTCGACATGCAGAGTTTCATTAGCTGTAACATATGTTATAGGTACTAGACATCTAAAGAAACAAAACGGCTATTTCAGAACTTCCGAGAGCAAGATTACATTTAAAATAAAAAATGACAAAAATGGCACATTTTCATACATTTTTCAATTTTTAAAAATATTTATGCCGTATATAGCTGTATGCTACGAATTATACCGGGCTACCCGCCGCGGTGGCTGAGCGGTTATGGCGCTCGGCTGCTGGCCCGAAAGACGCGAGTTCGATCCCGGCTGCGGCGGTCGAATTTCGATGGAGGCGAAATTCTAGAGGCCCGTGTACTGTGCGATGTCAGTGCACGTTAAAGAACCACTGGTGGTAGAAAATTTCCGGAGCCCTTCACTACGGCCATTCTCATAGCTTGAGTCGCTTTGGGACGTTAAACCCCCATAAAGCAAACAGAAGAAACGAATTATATCGAAAGCCAGAATCTGTGCAAATCTCAATGAAAAAAATTGCGAAATGTTTTCTATAAATATGAATTTTTATTATTTATTGAGTAGCGCCTGGCTTGTCGCTTTTTTTAAATATTGAAACTCTCTCACCGCGCGAATAAATTTTTTTCGCCAAAAATATTTCAGTCTTTGATTAGGCACATTAGGACAAGTTTCCATGAATTTTTTAAAACTTGGAGATGCTCGAGCGCAATATCTGGGACGATTGGCGTCGAATGACCCTATTTGGATTAATGCTTGACAGAACGTAGATGTAAAATTTGTTTACAAATAAGTATATGCTGTAAGTCACGCAGTTGACGACGAACGTCAAATTCTGCATTTTCCTTTTCAAATTTTGCTTCTCGAAAGAATTTTCTTCTCATGTTAGCCTTTCGAAGTTAGTTCAGTATAAGTTCTTTGGTATAATTCCAACAGAAGATAGACTGTAGTAAGTCGATATGACTTTCCTGCAGAATCCCTGTGTCTTTTTTCGGTTCCCATTTTACGACCGCTTTTGATCGCACAAGCAGTTTTGAATATCTCATCTGTGACCCACCGCTGCGCCTTCTTCGGGCGTCTTCGTAGAAGACATGGCGGTGTTCAAACGTGTGGCCCATAACCGCGTTGTCTAACCACACTTTGCTCTAGGCGTTAATGCGACATTGCATATTTTGAACAGCAGGAGCGCCTGTGTGCCGTCTCTAACTAGAGGTTAAGGATCAGCATTTAAAAAGCAATAATTGACCTAGACTTACCGATTGAATGTATTAATCAATGAATGCTGACTGGCATTGCGGCCGCGAGGTCTGAAGTCGCAGGCCCGTTTCGACTTTTCACAGACGACTGCCGGTTTGGCGTCTCAAAAGCCTGTTTTGACGTCTCTAAGTTCACATGCATATCGGCCTTCTGCTTGAGGTGTTCGTACCGATCGCGTTCCTGGCAATTTTCACGGACTCCGGGTCCCGCTTGCACGAAGGATATTGTTCTGTATAATTACCTGTGTTGAACCCGGCAGCGACAGCCTAGTTTCGATGGAGGCGAAACGCAAAAGGCGCCCGTGGGGTTTACGGTTCACTGCATTTATTTCGGAGCCCTCCAAATGGCATCTCTTTCTTTCTTGTTTCACTCCCATCTTTATTCCTTCCTCCAGGGCACGGTTGATGCGCTCATTGAGAAGTCAGAGTTGCTGTGACTACAATTATTTCCTAAAAAATACATTCGCAGTTTAAACCTTTCATTGCTTTTTGTAAAGGAAAGGTGCATGACTGGTTCACAGAGCCAGTGTACACCCTGATCACCCTCCGAGGTGGTGGTGGTGTCTACCCAAATAACGCGTAACACGATACAGGGCTGGCGTTGTAGCCGCTAAATGGCTTGTACTCTATGGGTTGTACAAAGCTATTACATCTTTCGCTGCAAAATGATTTCGTTTTTGCCTAATAAATCTTGCGAGCCCACGTACGCCAATTCAGAGAGCAGGGCATTTCCCGATATCTGTTCCAGATGGATAAAATCCAGGTCGTCTTCCACCTCACCCGTGCCTTCTCTTCGCCACCATTCTCCGCGTTTCACTACAACTCGAGACAAAACGTAAATGGGCTTAGCCAGGAGGACGACACTCACTTCTGCGGCTTCTACGCCAGCGGATGCGGCAGCAAGAAACACTGCCATAAAACCTTCTCCAGTACCGAGCCTGGGACCGGTGCCTTGTGAAGGCGCTGTCTCTCTCCTGCTTCGAGTGAGTGAGCGGCCTCAAATATGGGCTGCACCTTTCGCACCACGCCCGTGTCTAGTGTACAAAAAGCTCTTTCGACGAAGGACTTGCACAACAGAGGAGGGTTATACGGCTTATTCGTAGTAATTGAAAGCGTGGCTGCTAAGCGTTGCTCGCAGATTTCTGACAAGAGCAGTATGTCCCAGTTTTCAGACTGTTTTAAGAAACAATTTCATGCGCACGCGTCAGTTGCTCTTAAGCCGAGCCAAAATAGAGCAGCCTAAACATCTCCACAAGCGTGAAACTTTAAGTGAAGGCAAGCCATCGACCTCTAGATCTTAAAAACTAAGAGCCTCGTGACAGGCACACAATGCCAAGGGCGCAATGCCATGGAGCCCCCACTAACTGCATGGCTGTACTAATGCATCATGGCAGAACGCCTTTACTGTGTTGATACGGGCAAAAAGGCAGTCGATATTGTAACGTAATATAGAATATGGCTTCCTCGACAGGACGGGAAAATGTTACCGTTAGAAATCGACGAGTCATCGCCTTCATTTATAGACCCTTAAAGACCTCTGGGTGAGCATTACATAAAGGGTGAGCAGAACGCCGGAATAAAATAATCGGCTACAATCAGTATCACAAGCGTAGTCAAGGAGGATACAAAAATAAAAAAAATATATGAATCCCTGTTGGCAGGTGCGGTGAAGGGCATAAACGGCAAATTGAAGATAAACGCTAAGATAAGAGTAACTCACATTAGATTATCAAGTATGATGTCAGCAATGGCCGGAACTTTCATGGATCGCATTCGATAACAATGCAGTCAGCTAATGAATTTCACTCTCCTGTGACAACTGGCAGAAATGATTTCTTAAATGCGTTTGACCAGCCGTGCAGTCGTAGAATGCTTATGGAGTGCTCAAGAGGCGGCGCAATGTTCTGAGCGGTAGAAGCAGAACGGAGTGAAAAAGTGAAGGAAAACAACAGTAGAATTTATTAAACGAAAATAAGCCTGCCATTTCCGCCTTGGCAGCAGAGGCTCGACGTTAAGGCATAATTTTATGCTGGTAATACTGGAGTGAGTGTCGTAGCCAAATGAAATGAAGCGGCATACCTTCTCTTGTGGACCACAGCGGTGGCCAAGTGGTTGAGCACCCGCCTCGCATGCGGGAGGTGCGGGGTTCCATCCCTTGTGCCGCAGGGTACCCACAGGTTATACAAGGAGTACAAGATTTCTCTTGGTCTGGTGCTCGGCCTAGTAGGGTGAAACGCTTGGAACATGGGTCCATGACCCCACCTTAAGAAGTCGAATATACCTTGTGACAATGCGCTCTTCGGCCATAGATGCTCTTGTTCCATAGAAATTCAGTCATCAAACCTTCTCTTGACATTGTTTACAAGCAATATTAAGAAAAAAAAATTGTTTTAACAACCTACTTCAAAAGAGCACCTATGTTTCCTTTTGGAGTATTTAAAAGTTTTGCCTGAATGTTTATTATGTTGCTGCATTTATAT